>NC_092721.1:168606173-169247173 GCF_047496885.1 Scyliorhinus torazame | reverse complement strand
TGTGCTATCTCCTGTACTGTCATAACCTGCCTATAAAGTTTGAGCATCTACATGCACTAATCATCTGTCAAAGTTCGGTATCGTTTACCTTTGACTGTGGGTGTCAGAGGGTGCGCACACATTTTGTCTTTGGCACCCTGCTTTGTCTTTCAGTGGTCCTACTTTTCTTGCAAATAACTGATGAGTGACTTCCATTAGGAAACCAGTTAATGATGGTATTAGTGTTGGAGGCAAGGAAAGAAATTCAAAACAAAGGCCCATGAGAACCAAGTACCCACCGAAAAGGAAACTAGAACTGTGACGGAAATGACCTAAAACTGCTGAATGATTCGTCTTTTTGCCCTTTTAAACTTGCCTTTATGTACTGCTCAATTCCTAGCAACATTGGATCTAGATTTTGCTTGAGTGTCCTTTCAAAGTGGCATGAGCCTATCTTAACTGTCAGCAAATACGCATCATGTAGAACACCCAGCACAAGCTTCCTCAGCCGACCATCCTGCCCACATTCTCAAAAAGGGGTAATCTAGTATTCAGGGTCTATCTTTTTTTCCCCCTGTTCCGTAACACATTGCCTTGATGGGCAGGAAAATGAATCCCTCAGACTTCACATCTAATTTGGCTTTAAGATGGTATCCTGGTTAAAGATATGTTTCTGTAGTTAGATGTTGCATTATTTGTAGGCCTTGGTTAGGATTGGTTAGCATGCACCCATGTCCAATCATTGGGCAGAATGTTATTGATGTACCAGGGGTCTTGACAGCTGGCAGGAGAGCCAGCGGGAGACCATCCCTGCTGCCCCATTTTGGGAAATCCCACTGAACTGAATCACAAGGCCGTGGCAAGGCCAGTGGTAGGTTTTCCTCTGGAGCTGAGACCTCAGGCCACATGTAAGTAAAATCTTTTTTTTTGGGGGGGGGGGGGTGATTTGGTAGGTGGGGTCACTGGGAGAGGGATGTAGTCCCCTTCCAATGTCCTATATCTTGATCAGGCACTGACCTTTGATCAAGAGACCACCCCCACGGCTTTAGTTGCCTTGTATGTTGTATAGCGGCAAACCGCCTGCTACTGGATTAATACTGGCAGTAGTGGGATGGAGTGGTAAATAATTGGCCACTTGAGGGTTGCAATTGACTAGGGTGGGGTGGGTGGTATCGACCATGGGCTTTCCCACCCAAAATGTACTTCTGCCGTAGGTGGTAAAGTTCTGGTATGCCACCAACTCGCCTAATTGCATGCCTTTCCTGCCACTAAGCTTGCCACCAGTGAGACCAAAAGATTCTGCCTATCGTGTCCAGGTGGGTTTGTTAAATTTTTAAATATAAATTTAGAGCACCTCAATTATTTTTTTTCCAATTAAGGGACAATTCAGCATGGCCAATGCACCTAACCTGCACATCTGTGTGGGTGAGACCCATGCAGACACTGGGAAAATGTGCAGACTCCACACGGACAGTGACCCAATGCCGGGATCGAACCCGGGTCCGCTGCGCCAAAAGCAGCATGTGCTAACCACTGCGCCACCGTGCTGCCCAGGATTTGTTACATTTTTGGGGGAAAACATTTCCACAAAGAACTCATTACCCTTTCACTTCAATATAATCCTTTGTTTCTCTATTTACTGTAAACCACAAAACCTCCAACTTGCTACTCCTAGATCAAAACTATCATGTTTTTAATGCTTTGACCTCTTGAGGTTTCCTGTGATGTGCTTTCCAGTCTATGAAGGTTTCCTTGGAACTGGAACCACCCCAGAGCTGTTGCTGTTCATTTTTATTACAGAAAACTTGTGTAATGGAGTATAAGTCTGCATTGAATTACAAGTATTTTCTTTCTTTGGAAACTAAAGTAAGATGCTTTGTAAGTTACTGTGTTCTGTGATTGGACTCCGTTGTTTTCACACAAAGCTGTTTCCAGGCCTTGCAGGTGAATCTTTCAACAGCTACTTCATGGCAATGATTGGAATGATGTTTGTAATTTCTGATGTGGGAGTAGGAATCATAGATTAGAATCCCTACAGTGCAAAAGGAGGCCATTCGGCCCATCAGGTCTGCACCAACCCTCTGAAGGAGCACCCTACATTGGCCCTCTTTCTGTAACCCCACCTAACCGTTGGCCAATCCACCTAATCTGCCCACCTTTGGACTGTGGGAGGAAACCGGAGCACCGGAGGAAACACGCACAGACATGGGGAGGATGTGTCAGTCACCCGAGGTCTGAATCAAATCCCAGTCCCAGGCACTGAGGCTGCAGTGCTAACTACTGTTCTGCTAAATTTTACTTTTGGAGACTGGAGATGAGTTTTAAGGTAGATTGTGGAAGAGTGGGCTTGATGATCAATTCTAGTTGTGTACTGCGCCACATTCTTTGTGTATTAATGGGTTTGTGGGTCAGTGGGTTGGTTTGTGTATTATTGAAATGTCAAATACAGCATTATTGGATAGTATAGTTTACTTAGCAGTTAATTGCTTACCCCAATAATCACCACGGGAGAGGTTTGAATAATTTGGAAACCCACAAGTTGTGGGGAAGCAAGTAAATTATTTTAAGCCATGGGTGTGATGGGGGCTGGGTATTTATTTGATTGTTAATTAACCTTAATGACCCATTTAGTATCTGAACATTCTCTATTATGGTGCATGGAAGGTGCTTGTAGAATGCTGTTCAGTTGTATAGCAAAAATTGGTACGAGGTGATGCTTGTATTGCAAGAGATCTGTGTATAAAAACTGTGCAGTGGAACAAAAGCTAACTAATGATGCACCAATTAAAATGGTGCTGAAATAAAGCAGTTGTTGGACAGAGATTTGTGGAGAAGAGTGAAAGTGATAAATGAATCAACAAACAAGCACAAACTAACAGAAATAAAACCAGAAAAGGGATAGAAATGGGAAAACATTCTTCCCAGAAAGAATATTTGCGTCGCACCACATATATGTTACTGACGGGAGACACGGTTACAAACTTCTTCTGTATGGGGCGTTGTCCTAATTCATTTCACCTAAAAAGAAACCACACGTGAACACCTTTACTGATTGTAAATCTGGGTTAATCTCCACCCATTAATTTACAAAGTCTCGGGTGTGGTCCTGATTCATTTAATGTTCTGTTGTGGTGATTTGGCATGTAGATGGGATGCACAGATCCTAACCTCCGTACAGGGTGTGGCTCTTATGATTCATGAATAAGAAGAAACTTTGTTTTTATTATTAGAAGTGCAGCCTCTTATTAGTTCACATCTGCAACCTCAGTGCGATCCTGAAGAAAATACGCATCTGCAGCAGCGACTTGGGGCAATGACCATCTGCCAAGTGTAACCTCGTTTGTATTGTTAAGCAGCTTCTTCTAGTGATTGTGGTTCCATAGCCCACCAGAGACCATGTGGATTGGAATCTAGTGTAATGTTTCTCTTATGAAGTAACACACTGTAGATTGTCTTGGTAATCAGATTTGTGGCCATGGCTTGGCATATGTGGTATGGTTGCTAGGTAGCTGCTGCAGTCACTACCCCCTGAATGCCTTGCAACTTGCGATTTTTGAAGATTCAAAATTTGTAATCTGCCCCACTCCCACAAGAACACTGTCACTTGTAGTTGGCCATTTTTGATAGCACAAACCCATATTTCAATACTGTAAATAATCACCACAGCCCTCATTAGACATGTCAAAGGGCCACAATTATAGGTGCAGCCACATAATGCTTAGGTTACTGATTTTAATAATCCAGAAGACTGGACCAATAATCGGTGAGAATTTTTATTCTTTTTAAAAAAAACCTGTAAGTAAAGTGACCCTAAAACCCCCAACTGATTCTCGAATGCCCCCCCTTTTCTAAACCGAGGGAAGTCACCGAGTTGTATCAAAATTGCTACCAGTGGTTCTCTGCTGCACCCCCGGCCCAACAGAAGTGAGGTGTCACTGGCTAGGCTGGAATTTCTTGCCCGTACCTGCTGGGTGCAGGTATATAAAATACACACTGACCCAGAAATTCGCCCATATGATCAGCCATTTTAGTAAGGATGGCCAATATAGCGAGTAGAATAAGAATCTCTACAGTGCTAAGGAGGCCATTCGGGTCTGCAGGGACCACCCGAAAGAGCACCTAGGCTCAATGCCCTGCCCTATCCCCGTAACCCCATCTAACCTTTGGACGCTAAGGGGCAATTTAGCATGGCCAATCCACCGAACCTGCGCATCTTTGGACTGTGGGAGGAATCGGGGCACCTGGAAGATACCCTTGCAGACATCCAAGGTTGGAATAGAACCCTGGTGCTGGGAGGCAGTAGTGCTAACCACCATGCCGCTATGGATGTTTATAACAGCTAAAGATCTGTGTTCGCGAAGTGTTCACGAAGAGTGTAACCTTTAGAGTGGTAACATGTGACCTTGGAAACTTGATCAAAATTTAGTTGTTTCACTCCCCATCAATAACATTCCCATATGGTATATTGTAGTGTGTCAACTCAGTTATTGCCTTGGTATGGCCTCTATTTTTATTTGCGTAAGTCTGAGAAGTTCAAAGATGAGCACATCTAGTGGCTAACTGCTATCCATCACCAAATTTAGGTTAACCACATCAAGAGCTGTTGAAACTCGCTCCTTTCTACATAAATTGTCCACTATTTCAGAATCATTCTGGAGGGCAAATATACAGTTTTCTCCTCTCCTCTCTTTCTCTCTCTCTCTCTCTCTCTCTTTCCCCCCCCCCCCCCCCCCCCCATCAGTCATCATCTTACAGAGATTCCCTTGCTGTTTCCAACCTTGCCTCCAGCAAAAAGCGCACAAAACTCTGTTGATTTGTCACTCTTCCTCTGACTCCCTCACCCCTGACTCTTTCCCACCAAGTTTGGGATTCTCTTGCCATAGCATTTCCCGTTAGATTCTTGTCCATCTCTTGAATTGCTTTTCTGGTCCCCATGCTAATTGATGTTGTAAATGGTCCTCTCCTTAAATACCTTCCCTCCCTCTTTCAAAGCTGCCATCTTCAACCCCTCATCAAAAAGAAAATGTGATCTTTCTGTCCTTACGAGCTGTCACCCTCATTTTCCAGTCTTTTTTTAATTGTTGTAACCTTACAGCAGTGTCAGATAAAGATTTACACTGCACTGAATTATTGTCCTGAATAATGGTAGTTTGGTCATGATGGGCAACAGTCTTGAAATTAAGAATCAGATGTCCTTATAATTTACATGCTTTACCGCAGTAAGATCTCTGGAAACTAGCTCCCTTTCGGCCCGGTTCCTTGGAAAAAGATATTAATGACATGATCAATATTGGATTCTTTTTAAAACCTGCCTTTTTTAGTTGTCTGCTTAATAAATCAGTACAAATGGGTTCTTTCTCTCTGCAAACAGTGTGCATTATGATACACTGGCTCTATTTTTATTCTGAGGATTTTTCTATTATTTATGATTTAGCTGTTAACCAGCTAACTTCAGGCTTTGGGCAACTTTTATTTTGAGCACAGAACAAACCTCAGAGGTTAACATCTACTAATTTACTTATATAGTTCTCTGGCCAAGGAAGACAAAAATTTCAAAGGAATATTTTCACATCATCAGATGGCAGCTATTAGCAGCTTTTTGGTGAGAGGGTTTATACTTGCCAATGCATGATGTTAGGAAGCGAGGTGCTGGCTGCCACATTGCTCTGATTCTCGATTATGAACCTTCCCCTCCCATCCCACTATATAATTATGACGAATTGGTGCTTCGGGAAAGAAGGCATCAGAGTCTTTGTGTATTGAATTGTAAACTGGACAGAATAATGCTTAGGAATCCCTTTTTTTGTGTGTGGTGTTCGCTTAATTACAGGTTAATTTGACAGCAGTTCCAATTTTTGTCGATAATCTTTGCAACATCTACCTGTCGGTGCCTCTGGTAGAAATAATAGAGGCAATAAAATGGAAAGGAAATCTTAGTCTGTTTATGTCCTTTAGGGACATACATGCAGAAGTAGAGCATCTGTTGAGGTTGCTCATTATTAGCCATGGCCACTTTCTTTGTAATCCCAACTCGCTGCCTTTTTCTTGTATCTAATACCTATACTTCCGACTTCTTTATAATTTAAACACCAATTGAATTTGCATCCAAGGTCCACCGGGGCAATGTGTTTCGCATTCTTGCAACACTGTGAAGTCTTTCCTGGATTTGGTTTAGCTCAAATTCCAAGAATAATCCTAAAATTATGGGAAGAATTGCTTCCAGATTTTATCCTTTGTGTGGCTATAGCTTTATACTGGTCTGACATTGTACGTTTCCAGAAATATGTACGTTCCGCATAGGCATTATCCGAACCTGTGGAAATAATTTTGTGACATTGGTGCAATTTATGTTCCTTCACTCTCGCCTTTCACTCATGATATTTACATGTCGGGTCCATCTGCAGTGCCGAGACCTGTGTGGTTAAAAGCCAAAAGTAAAAGTTGTTGTTCTCTTGAAACTCGCTGAATTTTATATTTGGCCTTTAACATAAATGTGGACAGAAGGGATACTGATTTTTGTTAACTATTTGTCTGCTGCACATGTGGGTACTCACTACTCATCTTGCCTCTTTAGGTTTCCATCAAAATGTCAGGTGATGTTACTCGCAGAACAACTGACTATAAACCAATAACATTTGGAAATTTGTGTTTCTAAAGCATGAATAATTTTAAATGCTTGCTACGTTTTACAAATGGAGTGAGTTTGCACTGTTTTTCAAAACTAGTTCTCGAAATTTATCAGAGCAGCGGCTAAGTCCTCTGAATGTCATTAATGCTTTCTCTGATCTTTTTTTTTTACTGTTCAGAGTTGAGGAATGCTTTAACTAGGGGAAGCTGAACATTTTTTCCTGCTTTGTAGCTAGTAACGGCTCCAAGCATGAATAACACAAATTAAATGTAGTGTAACTGTCTTCTTCCATTACCCTAACAAGAGATGGCGACCTGAATCTCTTCAGACCACCCACTAAGGCACCAATATAACACTGTTTTGTATGCCACCTATTCTTGGTCTAGTGTCCGAGTCAATAATGTCTGATGGGTTTCAGATGCTTTTTAAAATGACTAGCAGCCCTAATCTACATCCATCAACCAACACTTGTTAAATGTCCCTTTTCCTGATTTGTAAAATTATTTGTAACCAACATATACCATGATTTGAGGAGTTAAGTAATGGGAATCTGCTTCAAATAAAGTATAAAAATTTTGTAAGATGCAATAAATGTGAATCACCTACCTCTTGCTGCTTCAATTTAAAATCCTAATTAGAATGATGCAACATAGGAGATCTTTTGGTCCATCACTGAAGGCATAGCCGCCAGTGATGGAGAAATTAAAATTAGGATGCTGAAGAGGTGAGAGAAAGGAATGCACCAGCCAGAGATCTTTTTATTCTTTGCAGGATGTGGGTGTCACTGGCTGGCGCAGCATTTGCTGCCGGTCCCTAATTGCCCTAGGTGGTAATGAGCTGCTGCCTTGAATCACTGCAGTTCAAGTGGTGTAGGTACACCCACTGTGCTGTTAGTGAGGGAGTTCCAGGACTTTGATGCGGCGACAGTGCAGGAATGATGATATAGTTCAAAGTCAGGATGGTGTTTTGGCTTGGAGGGGAACGTGCAGATGGTGCTGATGATCTCATATGTCTGCTGCCCTTACCCTTCTAGGTGGTAGATGTTGTGGGTTTGGCCTTGGGGAGTTGCTGCAGTGCATCTTGTAGATGGTACACATGGCTGCCACTGTTGCCGGTAGAGGGAGTAAGTGTTTCTGGATGGGGTGCCAATCAAACAAAATGCTTTGTCCTAAATCGTGTCAAGCTTCTTGACTGCTAATGGAGCTGCTCTCATCTAGGCTGCACTCATCCAGGCAAGTGGGGAGTATTCCTTCACACTCCTGACCTGTGCCTTGTAGAGGGTAGATGGGATTTGGGAAGTCTGGAGGAGAGTTACTCACTGCAGAATTCCCAGCCTCTGACCTGCTCTTGTATCACAGTGTTTATATGACTTGTCCAGTTCAGTTACTGGTTAATGGTAATCCCCTGGATGTTGCTAGTGAGGATTTGGCGATGGCAACACCATTGAATGATGTTTGGATTCTCTCTTATTGGAGATGATCATTCATGCCAATGTTACTACCATTTATCAGCCCAAGACTGAATGTTATCAAGCTCTTGCTGTATTCACATATGGACTGTTTCAGTTTCGGAAGAGTCGTAAATGATGCTGAATGCTGTGCAATTATCAGTGAGTAGCCCCAGTTCTGGCCTTATGATGGAAGGAAGATTGATGAAGCAGTTGAAGATGGTTGGGCCTAGGAACATCGGCAGTGATGTCGTGGGACTAAGATAATTGTCTGTAACAACTAGGACCATTTACTTTTGTACAAGGTATGAGGAGAGTCTTCCCTCTGATTTCCATTGAATCCAACTTTACTCTGGGTCCTTGATGCCATTTCGGACGAAATCTACCTTGATGTCAAGGGCAGATACACTTGCCTCTGGAATTCAGCTCTTTTGGCCATGTTTAGATCAAGGCTGTAATGAGGTTAGTCTCCTGGTACCAAACTGAGTGTCAGTGAGCAGATCAGTGTGGCTTGATCGCACTGTCCACGCTTACCAATATTGTCATGGACAGATGCATCTATAAGTAGATTGGTGAGGATGAGGTCAAGTAGGTTTTTCCCTATTTCTCTCACCGCCTACCGCAGACCAGTGTAGCAGCTATGTCCTTTAGAGCTTGGTCAATAGTGATGCTAAGAATCACTCTTGGTGGTGGACATTGAAGGTCTACTCCCAGAATATATCTTGCGCTCTTGTTACACTTGGTGCTTCTTCCAAATGGTGTTTGACATGAGAGTACTGAGACATCAGCTGAGGTGGGGAGCATAGGTGGTAACCAGCAGGAGGTTTCTTGCCCATGTTTGACCTGATGCGATGAAAAGACCTGCGCTCCAGAGTTGAGGATTTCCAGTGCAACTCCCTCAGACTGTATACCATTGTACCATCAGCTCTGGAGGGTCTGTCTGTCTGTGGAACAGGACCCAGGGATGGTAATGTGGTGGTGTTTGGGAAATGGTCATACTCCTGCATTGCAATGTCAGGCTGTTGCTTGACTCATAGTGAGCCAGATGGGTTTTTACGACCATCAACAGGGGTTTCATGCTCACTATTACTGAGACTAGCTTTCAATTTAATTTAAATTCCACAGCTGCTGTGACGGGCCTCTGGATTACTGGTCCAGTGACATTACTGCTGCGCCACCACCTCTCCATCTGGAATTCAATTCCAGGATTTGGATCCAGTAACAAGAGAAGGAATGGTGATATAGTACCAATTCAGGATGGTGTGGCTTGGAGCAGAACTTGCAGGTAGTGGTGTTCCCACGTATCTGTTGCTTTTGCCCTACCAGAAGGTAGAACTTGTGGGATTGGAAGGTGCTGCAGTGCATCTTGTAGATGGTACACACTACTGCCACTGTGCATTGGTGATGGGGTGGGGGGAGAGAAAGAGTGAATGTTTTAAGGTGATGGATGTGCCAATCAAACATGCTGGTTTGTCCTGGATGGTGCTGGTGAAGCTGCACTCATCCAGGCAGGTTGAGAGTATTCCGTCAACACTCCTGCCTTGTGCCTAATAGATAGTGAACAGGCTTTGGTGAGTCAGGTGAGTTACTCTGCACAGCAATCCCAGATTCTGACCTGTTCCTGTAGCAACATGGCTGGCCCAGTTCAGCTTCTGGTCAATGTGGTAACCCTCAAGGTGTTGGTAAGTAGGGGATGCAGTGATGGCAATGAGATTGTTTTGTGTATTTTTATACTAACACTGTCCTTTAAATAATCTAAACACCTCATGCACAGCATATCAGTTAAAACTCTTACATATTCAGTAGTAATTATTTTCACATTTCATAGATTATCATAGAATTTACAGTGCAGAAGGAGGCCATTCGGCCCATCAAGTCTGCACCGGCTCTTGGAAAGAGCACCCTACCCAAGGTCAACATCTCCACCCTATCCCCATAACACAGTAACCCCACCCAACACCAAAGGCAATTTTGGACACTAAGGGCAATTTGGCAAGGCCAATCCACCTAACCTGCACATCTTTGGACTGTGGGAGGAAACCGGAGCACCCGGAGGAAACCCACGCACACATGGGGAGGATGTGCAGACTTAGCACAGACAGTGACCCAAGCTGGAATCGAACCTGGGACCCTGGTGCTGTGAAGCAATTGTGCTATCCACAATGCTACCGTGCTGCCCTCATTTGTTAGGGATTGCCAACCAATCCAACAATGACACCGCATGGTCTTGTCATTGCGTTCTTTTGTGCACTCGTAATGCACTGTTTCAAAGACCATTTTAAAAGGTAGGTCCATGCTTGCAATTAGGAGACGGTGGCAAGCAAAATCTATATATTTGCCCAGATTTGTAAGTACTTCTGGCTGTTACTTCAACATGTTCTAACTTAAAAGTTACCAAATTATATTGGTAGAGGCTGGAAATTGAGCTGTATATCATAAGAGGATTCTGTTGCGTGCAAGTTAGATAAATGTGATGATGAGAAGAAATCATTAGCTGTTTGCTCATGTGTAAGAATCCATTCCTGCCTTGGGTGATTGTCTGTGTGGAGTTTACACTTTCTCCCCGTGTCTGTGGGTTTCCTCCGGGTGCTCCGGTTTCCTCCCACAGTCCAAACATGTGCAGGTTAGGTGGATTGGCCATGCTAAATTGTCCCATAGTGCCCAAAGGTTAGGTAGGGTTATAGGCGGGGGCCTGGGTAGGTTGCTGTTTCAGAGGGTCAGTGCAGACTCGCTGGGCTGAATGGCCTCCTGCACTGTAGGAATTCCACGATTATTTTTCAAACTGTGCACTTAAGACTGCATTCTTCAAGGAACTGCAGAGGTTCGATATTTTAACGAATGCTGTGCCATGATGCAATAAGCAATGTCTCGGAATTGCTGTTCACAATGCGAATTTAAAAATTCTCCGTGTCATGAAACTAAGGCAGGTAGATTGGATTCACCTTTTCATTTTATTCATCGGATTTTTTAAAAACAGAAACGTTAATTATAATCGGGTTATATTTCAAATTTTCTGTGTACCAATTAGCCATGTTTATTGTTCCCATTGAGATTTGGGGTCTGAAGAAGTTTGTGAAAGATCCGGTGAACGATGAAGGCAGTATTAGTAATTCCATTGTTTGTTGGAAAATTTGAACCAATCCCCCCCAAAAATCAAGTGTAAATAAATTGTGACATGCTTCAGGTAAGATCTTTAATTGCGCAGAATGAAGCATCGGGAGCTCTACTGGACAGATAAAAGCAAACTACTGCGGATGCTGGAATCTGAAACACAACAGAAAATACTGGGCAATCTCAGCAGGTCTGACAGCATCTGTGGAGAGTGAAGGGAGCTAATGTTTCGAGTCTGAATGATTCTACAGGATGTTTGTTGAAATCCTAGTCAAAAGGTTGATATGCAGAAAGTCTGCATTATTAAAATTTTGGGTTTCCTCCTTTTTTAAATGTAACCAATAGCTTACGACAGGTAATCCAAATCAGCACAAGGATGGCAGGTGTATTCAGTTAACTTATTTCTGTGGCTGCAGGTTAATGATAGATGTGTATATATATCGAGAGTGGAAATACTTGTGGTTTTGTTATTTCTGCTTTTTGCTACCAATTTGTAGAAATGGTGCAGTTTTGTTTCTGGAAGGCTTGCCTATCTTAATTAGTGTATGGCTAACATTGAAAAACATTTTGGATGTTGGCCTAAAGTCTGTTGAGCTCTTCCCACCTGCCCCGCCCCCCCCCCCCCTCTCCCCAGAGCTTTCTGTGTGCATTAATGCACATGTGCTCTAAGCTCTGTTGTCACCATGCTGTGATGACTGCCAATCTACTGTTTAACCAGAGTCTACTGACTGCTCTTAAATTGGTAAGTTCCATTACGACCTGCAAACTACCACTACATAAATCATACTAAAAACATGATTGAAAGATCAGTTGCCTCTATATTGTTTCCATTTGTAACCAACTAAACTTGCATTTATATAGCACTTTTCATGACTACAGGATGTTTCAAAGTGTTTGTAGCCAATGAGTACTTTTGAAGTGCAGTTTTTTGGGGGGCGGAAATATTTTTATTCAAGTTTTTAATATTTTAACATTTTAAACACACAACATGGCCAAGAAAAAAAAACAACACAACCTCTTCTCTTCCCCCCGCCCCCCCCCCCCACACCAATAACAGCTGACGGTGACCACTCCTTGAGGTTTAGTACAAACAAACTCCATCTCTTGTGGAACCCCCACTCTCGCCGTCCTGTCTCTCCTCCCCCCCCCCCCCCCCCCCCCCCCCCTTGGCTGCAGTTCCATCACCGACACCCCAAATATTGCCCCCAGGGGACTGGGCTCCAAATCCACGTGCAGGACCGTTGACATGATGCCGAAGGAAATTTCTCCAACTTGGGGCAGGACCGGAACATGTGTGTTATTGTCCAGACCCCACCCCACCGCTTACTAGTATCGTCCATGTCTTCAAACAACCGCCTCATCCTCTACTTCGTCAGGTGCACTCCATGTATTGCGTTTAGCTGTATCAACCCCAGCCTCACACATGAGGTTGAGGCATTCACCCTCACACACACACACAACCCTTCCTCCAGCGAAATCCCCAGCTCCTCTTCCCACTTGGCCATATTCTCCCAAATCCTCCTATTGATCACCAAGATGACCGCTCCCCTGTCAGCACCTCCTCCAACAACGAGGAGATTATACCACCAGAAAAGCGAAATCCCGCACCTGCATATACCTGAAAACCTCCCCTCGTAGGATTCCAAACTTCTCCCCCCAACTCTTTCAAACACGCAAAACGACCTACTAGAAATAGATCCTTCATTTCAATTACCCCTCTTATCCCAACCTAGCATCCATCCTCGCTGGTCCAAACTCATGGTTCTCTCAGAACGGCATCGACTATGACCCTGCCCCTAACCTAAAGTGCTGGCGAAATTGCCTCCATATTTTCAATGTGTGAAAATATGCCACCACCACCGGATTCCCCAAATATTTATCTGGGGCAAACAGGAGCAGCACGATTGCCAGTGCCCGCAGCACCAACCCCTTACAAGAGCCTGCCTCCATGCTTACCGACAAAGCCTCCGGCCCCAGCCCTGCACTATCTCCGCGTTCGCCACTCAATAATAATACATCAGGTTTGGAAGGACCAGGCCCCTGACTGTCTCCCTCTCTGAAGCACCATTCTTCTAATTCTTGCCACCATACCTACTCTCACACAATGAAATCAACCGTTCCACCCCCATAAAATTTTTCGGCTAAAGGATCGGTAGGCACTGAAATAAAAATAAAAACTGCAGTCAAATATTCATCTTAACTGCCTGCACCCAGTCTGCCAACGATAGTGGGAGGCTGTCCCGTCTCTACCGTGACCCTATCCACCAGACTTGTGAAATTCAACTTATGAAGTGGGGCCCAATCCCGAGCCACCTACACTGCCAAATAGAACTGCAGCCCGCCCCCCAACCTACCCCCGTCCCTGGAGAAGTCACTACAAAACACTCACTGTTTAATCTGTAGCCTGAAAAAGCCCCAAATCTCCTAAGCTTTCCCATTATTACCCCCCCCCCCCCTTCTTTTTTATAAAACCCCACCGGGAAACCATCTGGCCTGGATGCCTTGCCTGTCTGCATCCTCCCACCTGTCTGCACCCTCCCGATTGCCACTCACGCCTCTTCCATCCCCACTGGCTCCTCCAACCCTGCCCTCTCCTCCTCCTCCTCCTACTCCTACGCCCCGACCGTCCCAAAAACTCCCTCATGTCTGACTCATCCTCCGGAAGCTCTGAAGTATACAACTTGTCATAACTCCTCGAATGCGTTGTCCATCTGCTCTGCTGCCACCACAAACTCCCCTGCCCCATCCTGAACCCGAACAATCTCTCTCACTGGCAGAGCTAGCCTGCCAGCAAGCGGCTGGCCTTCTCCCCACACTCGTACACAGCCGCCTCAACTGCCGAACCGCCTTTCCTGTCGATAGAAGGTCAAATCCTGCCTGTAATTCCTTTCTCCTCACCAGAAAATCTGGAGTATGATCCTCTGCATACTTTCCATCCACCTCCAAAGTTTCTTCTGCCAGCCACTGCTGCTTCTCTCTTGCCCTCTCTGTCCACCTGAGCCTTAAACAAGATAATCCCCCTCCCTTACGCTTCCCAGACCACTGACAGCGAAACCGTGTTTTAATGTTGGCAGCCAAATCTGCGGACGACCAGATGATCTGTTTTTGGAATGTTGATTTGAGAGATACACACTGGCTGGGACACTGGGGATATCTCCCCTGCTTTTCTTTTGATATGGTGTCATGGGATTTGTTGCATCTGCCAGAACAGGCAAATGGGGCCTCAGTTTAACATCAAGACTCCAACTCCGATAGTGAAGTACTCCCTCAGCCCTGCACTGCAGTGCCAGCCTTGATTTTGGTGTTCAACCCCTGGGTGGTATTGAACCTGGGTTGTGTGATTCATAGGCAAGAGTGCTATCAACTGAGCCATGACTAATGCTGTGATCATAAGTACCTCTTACTTGCATAGGGTTTTCCCTAAATCCTGTTCTTATTTGGCAAAGAATTTGTCTCTTATTGATGTAGCTTTAATAAAACTTGGGTGTAAATGATAACAAGGTTTCTCTCTCTCTGGGATTTTGACACGCAAGTTCAACCTTTTGTTTTCAAGGGTGATCAGGATTTCTATTTGCAGTGGGGCCCACTTAAATGTAACTGTTAAAGTCTCCACGTCCGTTTTTTCCACAATAACCAATAGTCATGCCTCTGATATGCCATGTCTCAATCATTTTGGATTTTAGGCTGATTTATTACACACATGGTTCCATTATACCTTTTTTATTATAAAACAAATATATTTTGGCAGTACAGTTCATTGAAGCTATTATTGGATGAAAACGTGAATGGTTCTCATTGGGTGGGTCAGATCGGAATCTGGCATTCAGTACTTCACTACAATCTTTTATGTATTTTTAAACTCACTGTGCAGTGCTTCGAGGACTGTAAAAATTACAGCTTTAACAGAAGGCAGTGTTACACAACCAAAATAAACTGCAGAATATTAACACTGCACCCTTGTACTTTCTTGGTCTAGTTTTGCAATAATGATGTGCTCATGAGTCAGCAGTGCTTCTGCGACCAGAGAAGCACCCTGACCCTGAAGGTTTATGCCACTAGTCATGGCACTGGCTGTGTTAACTAATAGAGTTCACGCTGATTCGATGCTGTTGGGGTTTGTGTCTGCTGTTCCATTGGTGGGAAAATACTTTCAAAGTAGTAAAGCTTGAATAGGCCTCACTGTTCAGTTGTCCATTTTTCTGCCATGTATGCCACAGGTTGAGTAACGTTTTAAAGACATTTTGTGGTCCGTGGGTTGAATGCCAACACCCAGTCTTGTGTAGGAAAGAAATGCATGATTTTTTTTCTCCCCCCTCTCTATAACTCGTTGGAGGATTCTTGGATCTTTTTGCACTGGCTGTCCATCGAAGGCCTGGCCCATTTATTATAAAGGTAAAACAAAAGTTGCTTCGAGCCTGCACTTGTGCACCTGGTAGCTGCTGGCCTAGTAGCAGAGGTCACCTACATATATTGTTAAACACAGTGATTTAAAAAGAAAAAAATCAAAGGACAGGGAAGTTACTTTGACTTTTCATGAGTGGGATGTGGTCCTTTGAATTGGGGTTCGCAATATTCAGCCAGTACAGGGAAGCACTTGGATGTAGCAGGAAAATCCGACCTCCTCCAATTACCCCATTGCTATTTTCATTCTGTCCTTGCAAATACCTCTTTGTCTTCCAATTCTCAAGTTGTCAACTTGCTTTTACAAAGGGAGAAGTGAAAATGTGCATCAGTCTCTGTACCTGCTTGTATATGTGGGAATAATACACTTCTGGGGAGACTCGATTAAGACTACTGATGTTAAAAACCATCGTCAGGGAAAATACATTCAGTTGAGTTGTGCAGAAAAGGAATGTATTCTACTTTTTTGCTGTACTGTGCTGGGGGAATGTTAATTTTAGCAAGACTTTGAAAAGCAACACTGTTTATCTTTGCCTTCTGACAGTTTCATGTTAATAAAAGTGATTTAGTTATTCCAGTATAAAGTTGCTTGCAGTTAAGTAGGACTAAATGTTTCCATCTTGAACTGAGTTCTTAACTACAGCATCTGCCTGTCATTCTTGGCATTGAAATTAAACTTGCAAAAGTAAGCATGGATCATTCTGACCACAGGAATAAGAATTAGCTGTGAAACGGCCACAGTTCAGGAGGATAAGCAAGTGAATTACTTCATTGGTGGTTAGCTTTTGCTTAGAAGTGTGGAGATGCAGGAAGTTATCAGTCTTTGGGTGACCACATCATTCAGTACCATGTAGTATGGAGTTATAGAGATTAGGGTAATGTAGCATATGGAATTTATATAGAATCTTCATATTAATTGGAGCATGCAACTCATAGCTTCATATATATGCTGAGGACACTGAATAAACCTCTGTCTCTGCCATCAACTTTGGTGCTGTTTTTGTGCTTTCCAACTGTTGAATCATCGACTCCTGGATGATTAGAAATTTCGTTCAGTTCCATGTTCATAAGATTGAAATCATATTCTTGGTCTCCTGCCAGCAAATACATATCTCTAGTCTTCGATCCATCAAGTTCAGTGGCTGGCACCTCAAACTTAAAACCCTGAATGAGTGGAATCTTGGCGTCCTGTTTGATCCTGAGATGTGCTGCGATCCAACTTTCTGCAAGTTGCCATTGGTGTTTCTTTCACATCTTGAACGTTAGCTGTCAAATTCACCACCGCTGAAACAATTAATCCGTGCCTTTATCGCTTTGAGTATTGGATAGGCACATGGAGCACGCCAGAATGACTGAGTGGGATAGCTTGATTTTGGTTTCGGACAATGCTCGGCACAACATCAAGGGCCGAAGGGCCTGTTCTGTGCTGTACTGTTCTATGTTCTTGTTCTTTCCCACTGTCTTCTGTGCAGGCTTCTCTGGACACCCTTCGTTCACAGTAATATTTATTGAAAGCTCCCCACAGACACCCCCCCCCCCCCCCCCCCCCAAACCACCAATTTGCCATATTGGATCTACTCTCCCATTTCTCCAACCCTGCCTGCATCCCCGTCCCCTCACTGATCATTCACCTTTGTTGTACATTCATAACTTTTAGAGGTAACAACTGTAACTTCTAAGAATAACAGGGCTGGAATTACTGTAAAAGATATCCGAATATGTAAATCACATTCTTACAAAGCATTTGTTCAGTATCATTTTAGTTACAGGAGCAGGTGAGTTTTGAACCAAATCTCATCTTTTCCTTTGCTGTAGGTTGCAGCATTTTGATTAGAATTGCAATGCCACAATTCCTTTAATGGCTCTGTCTCATGCATGTTACAGCCAGAACCACAGTACTGGAAAGATTGACCTATGTCAAAATTTCAATAAGGTACATTTGTATAGAAAGGAAAGAATTTCTAAACTACATACATTTGATATCAAACACCTATACAGAGAGAGTACATAGCACAGCCGGAAAATATCTTGAAACAATTGTATGCCATTGACATGAATCCACTCAATTACAAAATAAATCTGAACAGATATGGAGAGCGGCCAGAGTAATAGGATTAGCATAGATGGTTCTGATAAGCTAGTACAAACATGATCATGTTTTAATTTCAGTTTTATGATTAGTGTTGTAGAGAGGATTGACCTTGCACTCACACTGACTGCGGTGCATGATCTGTTTAAGTCATAATCACAGCATATCAAGTAATGGATCCCACTGATCAGTTACAAAACTTGACACATGCAGATGTAGTGTAGGGTAAATTGTTCAGTGTGATGTACAATTCCTGGACAGATGCAGTGTAGGGTAAATTGTTCAGTGTGATGTACAATTCCTTGACAGATGTAGTGTAGGGTAAATTCTTCAGTGTGATGTACAATTCCTTGACAGATGTAGTGTAGGGTAAATTCTTCAGTGTGATATACAATTTCTTGACTGATGTAGTGTAGGGTAAATTCTTCAGTGTGATGTACAATTCCTTGCTGTGAGCATGGCAGTGCTGAATTTGCCCCCTACCCTGTTTTACATGACAACATTCTGAATAAAGTCTGACTTTGCTTTGAAGGGAATAACATCAGCTCTCTGAAGGGGGGAAAAACATGTGGAAAGTTTTTTTTTTTTTTTAGCAATATAATCATTTTGAAATTCCATAATTTAGGACAAAACAGGCATACTAGACTCTTCCATTGGGGACTTTTGTTTTTGCAGGAATAGTGGGCTTTGCCCTTCCTTTCACAGGAGGACAGCTTCCTCCTGTGTAGGGGTTTCCTGTGGGATGTAGTTAAGCCCTACTGTAAAGGAAACGTGTGGCTTTTTAGTTGCATGCTGTTCGTAGAAAGGTCTTTGTGGGACAGATTTCTTCAATTGCATTTCTAATCACTTTGAAAACCTGTGTTTTGATTTGTTTTGTTTTCCCAACTTGAGGTATGGTTGTCCTTCTTTTGAACTGTATCTGAGCACAGATACTTCCAATTGATCCAATCTTAATCCATGAACATGGTATCTTGTTTAGAAACTAACACTTCCCAATAAAAGTTACTAATTATAAACTACACTGCTATCAAATCGCGTTTATGCACAGGTCCTATTTAGTTCTTCAGTCTACAGTGTCACTTAAATCATTTACCGTGATCTCTTAACTGACGAACAGATTGAGGAAGAATTTCTGTCCAGGTTCTCTTGATTGTTTGCCGTAACTTTGGCACATGATGCAAGGAAATCCCAGAGAAATGACGCAAACAAGTGGTAAGTGTGCCTGTTTTAAGTTGTAACTGCAGGATATCAGCGATGTATTCCACTGGCCTCTAGTTACAAATCCTACGGAGACATATAGTGTAAAATGACCATGTAAAGCAAACTTAAGTGTTCCTGTGCTCCCAACAGGGAGCTGTGCTTGATGGATGTAAGTTGGCAATTCAGCAAATTAGCTCTAACTTCACCATTGGAGCACGGGAACACAGAATTACACATTGTTTTGATGCAACTGTATTCTGATGTCAAATAAAACCAAAGTTAGATTTTGCAGACTCTGCTTTTAAAAAAAAAAAGAAAAATAAATGAATAACATAACCCCTCTGAGAAAGAAAACACTTGAAAACTATTTTACAATATAATCTTTTTGATACTGAAGTCAAACTAGACTCTGGTTGGGGACTTTATTTTTACAGTTCTATAGCCTTAATTGACTTGAAGCTTTGTGCAGGTCCTGCAGTAAGCAGTGTTAGGGCTGCTGAAATTCAACCCCATTGTCCTAACATGTTGTATTGCCGTCAATTTCCTGCAACCTCCTTTTGCAGTGGCTCTGTTAGTGATGCTACATAATCCGAAATAAGTTTGGAAGGGAGAAAATATGACCCTTATTTTTAAAAAGGGGTTAAGGATAAACTGTCTGCAATACAGACCTGTAAGCTTTAGCTTGCTAGCAAAATATTTGAAACTGCTGTTAAGTAGTTCCGAAGAGGTCTTGAGAGGCGGCGGTTAATTAGAGTTGGTCAACATGGTTTTGGTGCTGGCCGATTGTGCTTAACTAATTTTAATTAATTCTAGATTTCTCTGAAGAGGTCAAAGACCTAGCAGATAGGGACCAAACAATGACTTTCAGGAGACTGAACAATCCTGTCTGATATCAAAAGCTACTGCATACATTGTCTGTGGTATGGCCAGTACATTAGACTGAATTAGTTATTGACTAATGCACGGTGAGTTATTTGTGTAGCCGCAGTTGTTAGTGGTATGCCACACAAGTTGATTTTGGCCCCATATTGTTTGGGATTTTCAACACTGACTTGGAGTCAAAACCTGAAAATTGTTAGGATGGAGCAACAGAGTTTAGGAAAGCTCCTGAGCTGAAAATGGCTTGGAACAATTCAATGTCCTATGACGGGTAATGCTGGAATCCAATAACTTGTATGAGGAGTTTTCTTGTATAAATTGTACTGCACATCTTTTTCTTCAGAAGAAGCGAAACAGTTTACTGACTTGCTCATGATCAGTGCCTCACTTTTTTCATTTCATGTAGTTTCTACATTTTTGGAGACTCTGAACCAGATTGTGCATCTCCCTGGAAGAAAGAGGATTTAAATTCAACCGGGTCATATTTCGTCCAAGCACTCATTTCATATTGTTTAAAAACCGAGCCAAGAAGCTAACAAAAGGAAAAATGCTGTCATGACAGTGTGCAATTACTACTGACCCAAGTATGAGCAAAAACAACCACACCTCCTCCACCCACACTCAAAAGTTGGGATGTGGTCTTTTAATAATGAGAGGGAATATGGAAGGGCAGATAGGAAAGCCTTGCTGATTAATTGAATATGGGTTTTACAGTTTTCCAGCCCTCCAGGATTAGCCTGTAGTCTCCAGGAATTGAAGATCAGACTCCAGGGCACTGCAGTAAGCAACACTGGAGAGAAAGCATAGGGATAATAAGCAAAACGTTCTTTTTTTTTCATTTTCTTTGAACACTTTCTTTTATTAGTTGTAGAAATTTTGGGGATAGCTGCCTCATTAATGGCCATGGCTCTTTTAGTTGGCGATCGAATGGCAGTGAATCCAGTTCTAGGCGAGTGGAAAGTTCACAATGGGAGGTCAAGCTTTTTAAAAATCATTTGTTCATGGGATGTGAGCAAAGCCAGCATTTATTTATCATTCCTAATTGCTCTTGAAGGCGATGGTGAGCCACCGTCTCGAATCATTGCAGTCTTTGTGGTGTAGACCCACAAACACAGTGCTGTTAGGGACTTCCAGGATTTCGATCCGGCAACAGTGAAGGAATGGTGATTATAGTTCCACATCAGGATGGTGTCTGACTTGGAGGATTCCCGGTGCTCTTGCTGCCCTTATCCCTCTAGGTGGTCAATTTGAGAAGTGCCCTTGAAGCAGCCATGTCGAGTTGCTACTGTGCCTCTTGTGGATGATAAAAGATTTCTGCCAGGGGCGCCAATCAAGCGCACTGCCTTGCCTTGGATGGTGTTGAGCTGCTTGTGTTATTAGAGTTGTCTTCATCCAGGCAAGTGGGGAATATTCCATCACACTGCTGACTTGTAGATGGTGGACAGGCTTTGGGGAGTCAGGAGATGAGTTACTTAATCGGTGTTGAAGCCATCAGAAATACACCCTGTTGAAGCCTTCAGAAATACGCCCAACTAGAGTTGACAACTCTAATTGTGCATCTTTTAATCTGCTGACTACTCAACACTGCTTGTAAACGACAGAGAATTTTTAATTTACTAATTTGACTGTCAAGTTCTCCAACTCCGTGACATTAACTGAAATACAGATGTTTCCCAGATCTTTCATTTAAGCTGTGCCATGATTCCAAGTGCTGTCTTTGACATTAAATCTCATTAAAGGAAAAATTACTATATTGCACTATTCAGAAAAAGTACTTATCTATAATTTTCTGTCATTAATTGTTGAAGTACAGTTTATAGTTCACTTCCCATGCCAATGAGTGATCTTTTCTCATGCAATCGGCTCACTGTTCACAGCTACCATTATATCTAACTTACAAGGACTTTAGGTGTCATAAGATCTTCAATTGAACTAAATATGAACTTCAAGTAGAGCAGTCTTTAGCGTGGAATCATTTTCCAACTACTAAATCTTGTACGATTCCTTCTTGATGCATTGTTCAGACACTTCCACAGACTGAGATGTTTTAATGATGGGTACATCTTGGCAAAACAAAATCGCAAGGAAATGGGCAACAGGAGAATTGATCGCTCCTTGTACTAAAACAGCATAAACAGAAGTATAGACAAAATTATTCCTCTATAGGCGGGGCGAATCTGTCAGGAAGAACCATTATCAAGTTAGATCAAAAAATGAAGTCTATTAGTGTGCCCATGGGCCAATATTCCTTCTTGTTGTCTTTGACCTCACTGTAACCTTTGCCATGGTTGATCTTTGCCAATGATTCCTCATTACAGCCTGCCTCTTGGTGACATTATCTGTAGACATGGGGTCAGTTGCCAGATGAACACTGTATCATTTTGTTTCTTTCAGTTCCCCGAATCCCTATGTGCTGTCCAGATATCCAGTCTATCATGTGGCCTAACTTTGGTCCAGCTGAGTCCATATGTCATTGTAATCCTCAATCGTGCTTTTGTCATCACCAGACTTGACTATTCATAGACCTGAAATGTTGACTCCTGTTTTCCTCTCCACGGATTCTGCTTGACCTGCTGAGCCACTTCAGAATTTTTTATTTTCGTATTTCCAGCATCCGCACTATTCTGCTTCTGTGTTTGATGATTTTTTTCTTTCCCCAGTGCTCTCCTGGCTGACCACTCTGCTGTCCCTCAATTTTAGCTCACCTAAATCTTTGCGACCCATGTCCTATCCCACATCACATCCTGCTTCAACTCAGTTTAAATACCTCTGTGGTGTTGCCCCACTCTATCTCTTAAACTCCTTACAACCCTAAAACCTCCCATCCCCATCCCATGATCTCTCCATTCCTCTGACTCTGGCATTTTGTGCATTGGCCCCTCTATTTGTCCAATTTGATTCTGGCATTCTCTACCTAAAGCTCATATTTGCACGCACTTTGTGCGATCGTGTTGACACTATTCCAACCTATATTGCAAATATCTTGCTCTGTATCGTGGCACAGCAAATTAGTTTTTGGAAAAGTTGTCAAGACAGTCATTGTGAGGTAAAAATATGTAAACCTGGTGTTCAGTAATCAATATTTGGTTTTGCAGAAATACTGTTTTTGGAAGAAATACTGCTCTTTTTCTACTGAAGCTTAAGTTAAGTCCATGTTGCATAACTCCACTAATTACTGGAACTGTCATCCCATCTTTGTTCGCAACCTTTAGTTAAAATGTTCTGCGAATGGAAAATGTCACCAAGAATATAAGCAGAACTCTAAACGACAGCTTCTTAAAAATGTCTTGTGTTTCCATATCTTGTGTTTCCATAACCCAAAGAGGCCAACCTTTTCCTCATGAAGATGTCCCTAAAGGTTTATATGCAGCCGTTCTGCGTTATCATTCATCATATTTTTAAACATGATTGCCTAAAAATTGTGGGACTGGTGCATCTTGCAGTAAACACTGTGAATTAGATATTTTAGAACTTGATGTTTCAGATCATACTGGTGTGTGTCGCAATTTGCTGCAAATGCAGATCAATGGGGCACCTGGGTCCTTGTGGATGTTTGGTCCAATGGCCTACCTCCTTAACCAAGGAAATGTAAGGATAGAGGAAAACACAGAGCAAATGCCAAATTTGATGAATTAGAATCAAATTAGATATAGAAAAGGGAGAAAGATGAGAAAAATTAATTAAAAAAATCTTCTAGACACTATTATTGTCTGAGGGAGTAACATTGCACAATTTCATTTTGTCCTTTCTAGTCCTCCCAAAATTGAATGTCATTATCAGACCCACATCACATAATTAATGGGGTCCTTTATATTGTGAATTATGAGCCCGATGTAGCTGCATTCGGATTAATTCATATTAACGGTGCAATTTCAGGGGCTGGTTTAGCACACTGGGCTAAATCACTGGCTTTTAAAGCAGGCCAGCAGCACGGTTCAATTCCCGTACCAGCCTCCCCGAACAGGTGCCGGAATGTGGCGACTAGGGGCTTTTCACAGTAACTTCATTGAAGCCTACTTGTGACAATAAGCGATTTTCATTTCATGATGCACATTGGGAAAGCCTCATGGCAAGATGGTAATTTTCTTCGTTTCGATGAGGTTAATTGCAGAGCGATGCATATTGCCCAGCAGCTTTTGGTGAATCGGAACTCGTGTATTTCTTCTTCCACAGCGAGTATCCTTTTTTAACACTCACTTAAATGCTAGGTGTTCACCATTATTTTTTCCAGCAATTTCTGGGCAAATGTGTTCGGGTGGGCCACACATTCCTCCAAATTACTGGTATGTCATCATTGTGTTATCTTTTGGTTTAAGTACTGCACATTAAACCAAAAGCAAAATATTGCGGATGCTGGAAATTTGAAATAAAAACAGAATGCTGGAAGTACTCAATAGGCCTGGCAGTATCTAGAGTGAGAAATAGAGTTAACATTTAAGGCTGTGACTAATCTGCCACTCCATAGGATATCTGCTTAATTGGTTGCAACAGCACAATTTGTAACACTGGCAGTACATTCCTTTGCATTGGCCCATAAAAGAATATAATTAGTTGCCTAATGCAATCTCTAAACAAGTTAACATATTAGCTGTGAAAAATTTATTTTTGTGTAATCCTGATCAACGAGTAAAGTCCGCTGTCATTGTCCTCATTTATTATCGAGAAACGGGAGTGACTTCTTGGGTAAGGTTTAAAAACTTCTATCCTTTTATCTTATTTAGTTTTTTATGTTTCGAACTTTATAAAAAATGTATTCCTTGGCGAATTGCAAGTACTGGAACTTCCACTAAACTGTCTGCACAGCAGTAATCAACCAAAGTTATTAACACTAACTAAGCTCCAATTAATTAGACAGCTTGCTGTAGTTGCTATCTAGTTTTTTGTTTTCCACATTTTTTAATAGCAAGAGATTTTATCTGTTATGTTATATGTTAACATATGGGCCTGATAATGATATGTTAATCTATTCCAATGAGGTTTCTGACATTGACCGGTATGTTATCCTCAGTCCAATGGCGGACTGTCCTACCGGTCAATGTCAGAAACCTCATTGGAATAGATTAACATATCATTATCAGGTCCATGCACCAGAATTATACCCCCCACATCAAATAATGTGTCCACTGTGGCATGATGTCAGAACAGCCGGATTCACTATTAATCTCAGAAGGCGTGCACCAGGCGAGCAGTACTCCGAGGGGAGCTCAAAGGTGAGCACAGTGGGCGGGTGATGCCAGTTTGAATCAGGAGGTGGTCAGGGAGATTCACCTGGGTGAAGGATTTTTTGTGCTGTACACTGGGCAGCCTATAAATATGGTGCCTGGATCATCAGGTTGGTGAATCAGTGGCTTGCCATCAGTGATACATCATCGAATCCTTGTCTGCTGCCTTTTTGCACTAAGTGCAGCACTATATGACACAAAAAGCTGCCATTGCTGTTGGCGGCTTTGATGCTATTCCCCCACCCCTGACATCAGACTTTGCCAATTATCAGAGAAAAACTCGCCCTGCGTATAATGGAGTGGCCAATCTCCTATCACCTGTTTTGCGCCACTGAATTCATGGAAGGCCCCATCTTCTCAACCTTACCCCCCTGCCTGAGGTGTGGTGATTCTCAGGGTAAACCCCCACCAGTCAGCTCTCCCCCTCGAAGGGGCAAGCAGCCTATGGTCATCTGGGATTATGGAGACGTCACCCTTACCTTTTACCACTGAATAAAGGATAGGAGGCAGGGTCAGGGTTAATGTTGAGGAATGTTGATTGTCCCAATCCCAAAATGAGTTTTTTTAAAAAACCTACTTTTAAAGGAATGCAACGAAATTAAGAAATAATAACCGAAAATGTTGGAAATACCCAGCAGATCAGGTAGTATCTGTGGAGAGAGAAACCGAGTTAGGTTGATGGCCTTATGGCTGTGTAATAATAGTGCGTGTTTTGACTCAATGAGTTTCATTGCTATATATTTAATCTATTAATGTAGTAAGAACCACATGCATTAGGAACTTCAGACATTTAATAAAAGTGATTAGGGCACTAGAATTGCCCTTTTTATGTAATTACTAGCAAGAGAACTTGGTCACCTATCAGAATAGTTGGTGTGGCCCTTCAATGACATCACTAAAAGCCTACATATAACAGTGCACACTGACCTCATAGCAGTGTATTGCGATTTCTGTCTTGGTACATGCTTAAGTGGAATGTTCGGCATGTTCAAGATAGAAATCAATAGATTTCTGGATACGAGTGACATCAAGGGTTATGGGAATAGCGGGAAAGCTGTGTTTTAGGTGGGTGATCAAATTGAATGTTGGATCAGGCTTGATTGGCTGAATGGGCCTACTCCTGCTCCTATGTTCCAATGTCCACCTTGGTGTGTAAATCAGTAAACCGGATTTATTTTGTATATATAAGGGTGTCGAGATTGCTTGGAAGCAAGTAAAAGCATCAAAAACCTCCTTTGCTATTTTGAATAGTCGCCGAGTCATTGAAGTTCATCCATGAAGGATTTTAACTGTGCAACCCAAATTTTGCATGCCATTCTCAAAAACATCCAGTACAGACTTGAATTTTGTCTGTGGGTAGTATGCATTATCTCAATAACAGAATCAAATGAAAATGTACAAAGAATTTGGCCCTGAAACCAGGCTAGCTGTCAGCATCAATGTATTTTATTCGCTGTTCCTCATCCCCATTTATCTCTACCATGGTCATGAACAATGCTGCTCTTGTATAAATACAGTGGTACAGTATGAAACTGATGCTTACGTTTAGTTTATCCTTGCTGCCAGTTTTTGTACACATCGTTTTAAAGCCATTATATGTTTTTATCTTTGCTCCGGTAGGGTTCTGAGTCATATTTTGTTATCCAGCAAGGAAATATTGACATTCTCCATTAAATGAATTGATTCTATATTGTTGGAGCTTTAATACTTGCATCTATTATCCAACAGTTGTTGTGTTTGAACTAGGCAAGTGAAAACAACTAAAATTATTATTTTTTTAAAAGTCGCTGTCCCATGCGGAAGTTCATGGCAGGCTCTGTATCAGGCAGAAAGCAACATGAAAAGTGAGGAAAATGCAAAAATCTGTCAGCCAGGTTATCTCTCTTGCCAAGTTCCCTTTGGAGAAGCTAGACATTCATGGGTTTGTATTTGTGTCTGGAGTTATCAGCAGACACAACATCATTAACAACGGGACATATTTTCATAAGATTACCTCCTAACCATTTTATCATTTTCTTCCCCCCCCCCCCCAAAACCAAAAAAGAAATTGGTAAATTAGGGCTTCGTTTTCGGTCTGTGCTGGAAAAACACGAATTTATGTAGCAACCCCGCAGACCTTTTCCCGTTAGGGAAAAAAAATCTTTATTTGGCAGCACTAGGAGACAGCACTGCTGGCTGGAAATATGACCTGTAACTTGCCCATTGATCTAACCATTGTAGATTGAGCCAGGGCTCCTCCTGTAGGTGTCTGTAATTGTTTTTACTAAAAAGCGAAGGGAGGCTCACGTACACCATCAACAGCTAACTGTGTGTAGATAAGGCAATGTTGTGACCTCAGTGGATTTCATTCCATAAGTGATTACTTTAATGTCCTTGGTCCTGCTGCTTATGTTTTTTGCATACAGTAGAACAAAGACATCTTAAAAGCTCGAGCTGTGCAAAGTGTCCTTAAAAATGTTAAACCAGTTTTTTACTATCCACATACTGACATGCCAGTTTCCAGCAGTCTGTTGATGCTTATCTATAAGAGGAGGAGGGAATGTTGTAATATTACTTATGAGCAAGAATATTTAGCAGAAGCTTGAATCTTTTTGCCCCTTTTCTAAACGTTTAGAGGCCAGACCTGATGACGCTAAGCAAGCTAAATTAGATGTTGCCTGGAGATTTAAACACTGTTGTAGAGCAGCCATAAGTTACTGGATAGGTGATCAATTATACTTTGGAGTGGATCCCACATTGCAAGTAACTGCAGTTCAAAAGTGCTTTGAGACATTTGGTGGTTGTGTAAAGCGCTATATGAATGCAAAACTTCCATTTAATGTATATTGATTCATTTCTGCATTGGCCAGCAATTAAAACGTTAATTCATTGTATGCATAATTCTTCCCAAATCTACTTGCTGGCTTCCAGTTAGTGTAGGTGTACGGCTTTTGACCAGATTTTAATTCAGATTTTTAACACAAAAAGGCAAGTTTCTCATTGTTCATGGCTGTTAGTGCTTTAAAGCCTTTTTTTTTTGGTTGTACCATCAGTATTTCTTGTTCTGTGGAGGTGAAATAGAAGATGCCAGGCCATGAACCTCTTTATTCTGCTGTACGTTGGAAATCAGATATTTTAGTTGGGATGTAATGGCGTAATGCTGGTTTTAACACTGTTGCCGCTCACTGGGCTAAATCGCTGGCTTTTAAAGCAGACCAAGGCAGGCCAGCAGCACGGTTCAATTCCCGTACTAGCCTCCTCGAACAGGCGCCGGAATGTGGCAACTGGGGGCTTTTCACAGTGACTTCATTGAAGCCTACTCGTGACAATAAGCGATTTTCATTTCATTTCAAGAGACCAGAACTGGGAAAATGCTGATATGTCAGTGATTTAGGGCTGGCAAAGATTAGCGATAGGGAGTGATGTTGCTATGGAGAATTTTGAAAATTAAAATCATTTTTAAGCTCGAGGAATTATTTTAAGTGGAACCACTGTAGGCCAGTGAATGTAGGGGTGATGGATGAATGGGACATGATGCAAGTAAAGGCACAGACAGTAGAGTTTTGGATAATCTCAAGCTTATGAAGGATTGAAAGTAGCAGGCTGACCAGGAATGGATTGCGATAGTCAAATCTGGAGGCAATGAGAGTTTCAGTCGCAGGTGAGCTGGGGCAGGGCTGGATTCTGGCAATATTATGGAAGTTAAAATAAGCTGTCTTAGTGACAGCGTGAATGTGTGTTTGATAGTTCACTTTGGTCAAATAAGTTTGTAAACCATCTGACAATGGAATTTGCTAGCGGAGACTGAAAGACAATAGCTTCAATTTTCCCAGTATTTCTCCTTCATCCTCTTTATGTTGGACAAATAGTTTGACAACTTGAGGATCGATAGAGGCAATGGTGAGATGGGAGCTCGTCTTTCAGTTTCCGCATGTACACTGAACTACTGTACAAACTAAAACCTAAATAGGCATATGATCATGATGAACATTTTATGCTAACTACTAACAACATTTTCCCCTCTGCGCGTCCCCCTGGCCCCACTTTGGTCTACATTCCAGCCACTAGCAATATGTTGGTAGAAACCTATATTTATGGTGGGTGGGGGAAGCAAAGAAAACCATGAATCTCAGATTACTAATTGCAAACGCTGAACCAGAGCTTGTTTTATTTTATTTTTTTAGGTTATGGTGTTTCTGGTCATAATGAATGCGGGTTCCACCCTCATGGCAGCCCATTATTATAATTGTTAAAGCCAGAGAAAAAATGAAAATTATTCTGCAGTTTTAACAGTATAGAATAAGATTGTTTTGAATTGTTCCATCAATTAGCATCAATGCATAAGAAACCGATGTGTAGGAAAATATATTGTGTACATATATCATCTATATAATGTGTACAGTTTTTATATATTAATGCTCCATTACCCCACCATTTTAGATCCAAAGTACCTCCAGCAATATAAATGCTTTGGGAAGCTAAGTCTTCATAACCTTTTCATCAGTGAGCCATATTATTACTCATGTAAAGTTTTTTTTTTTTTCTATTAGCCCACAACTACATAGGGCAGTTGGGCACACCAACTAGAGGGTCTGCTTCTAGACATGCCTGCTTGAATAACTGTAAAAACTGAATGCAAAACCTATTCATTAGTGTACCCCAATGATGTACTGGTTAATTCGGAATATTTTAATTCTTCTACTCCCCATTCCCCACTCCACAATCGCCACCAATCTGGGGGCTGTTTGGGTAGGAACTTAAAAGGGAATTGTGTGGTTATGTAGCAAACTATTAATGGAACGCACAGAAGAAGTGGTTCTGACTCCATGATTTGTTTCTGTTTTTTTGCAGAATTCGATCCGTCACAATCTGTCACTGCACAGCAAGTTTATAAGAGTTCAGAATGAAGGAACTGGCAAGAGTTCTTGGTGGATGCTGAATCCCGAAGGAGGAAAGAGTGGAAAATCTCCAAGAAGAAGAGCAGCATCCATGGATAACAACAGCAAGTTTGCTAAAAGCAGAGGGAGAGCAGCTAAGAAAAAGGCAGCACTTCAGGCAGGCCAGGATGGCAGTGCTGATAGTCCCGGAACACAGTTCTCAAAATGGCCTGGAAGTCCCAATTCCCACAGTAATGATGACTTTGATGCTTGGACCACTTTCAGAACGAGAACTGGCTCAAATGCTAGCACATTAAGTGGAAGGCTTTCACCAATTATGCCAGAACAAGAAGATATTGGAGATGGCGAGGTTCATCAAATGTCACCCTTAGTCTACCCTGGTACCTCCAGTAAAATGGCATCCACGCTACCAAGTCTAAGTGAGATGACTAGTTCTATGAACAATTCCATGACTGAAAATGTAATGGAGGACCTTTTGGATAACTTAAATCTTTTGTCCCCAAATTCATCAATGGTAGCATCTACCCAGCCTTCATCAGTGTCACTAATGCAGCAAAGCACTGGCTATTCTTTTCCACCCCAGAACACAGCCATTGGTTCACCGACACCAGATTACAGAAAATGTCTGTATGCTCAAAGCAGTATGAATTCCCTACAGCAAATTCCTTTGCAGACTTTTCAAGAGAAAAAACAAAGCTTTGGACCAATCGCCCAATATAGCTGCCCAACAGGACTCCTTAAAGAGTTACTAACTTCTGACTCCCCACCTCATACTGATATGCTACCACAAGTGGATACTGTGGTATCACAAGTCAGTAGTCGGATGGCCAGTCAAAATATGATGATCCCCACAACTTATACCAATCAGGCAGTTCACACCAAGATGATGAACCACGGTGTCCAGCAACATCCAGTACATAGTCACCATTCAATCGCAATGAACGGCCGTGCCGTACCTCATCCAGTGAGCATCATGACTCATCCTTCAAATATCCGACATCTGTCCACACCAAAAAGTCAGCTGCAAGTGCCTATGTCTTTGCAAACAAATATAATGGATCCATGTTCTATCAACAGTAATGGTGATTACAGAAGAATGCATCTTGCTGCTGTGAGTCAGGAGAGGCTGCCTAGTGATTTGGACGATATGTTCATTGAAAGGCTGGACTGTGATGTTGAGTCCATTATTCGCAATGACCTTATGGATGGCGATACTCTAGATTTTAACTTTGACTGCTATTCAAACAGTGCAAAAGCATCCACACACAGCTGGGTATCTGGATAAATTTTAAGAGAGGTGGGTATTGGATCTCACAGCAAAACTGCATGCTTCCATTTTAAGTTTTATGAATGTTAATGAAATTCAAATTCTAAAATATCACTTGAGTTTGGTGATGACCATGAAAAGAAATGGGACTGGTAGTGGGATGCTGTATACAGAGAATGCCTTTAATTCTCTATCCTGAGGCTACACAATGAACACAGTCTTATGTAAAATCAGCATCTGGGCAAATGAAATGCCATTGTGGAGGTTGGGGGAGAGGGTGCGAGTGCAAGAAGAAATTTAACCTGCGGACTTGGCTAGATTTTTCCCAACGGCAGTTTAAGGGAAGCAGCTATTGGAGTTCGGAGGCACTGTGTCCGCCAGGGCTTCACTGCAGGAGGAAACCTGAGCTTTGCTTGAGGACAAGAGGAGAGGTTCCCCTCTTGGCCTGACCCAAAGGGATTAAATTTTTTTTTTTAACAGTTTCTTCTGTTTCTGATCCTGAGTTCACCTGATGGGAAAGCCCCCCCCCCCCCCAAACAAACAAACGTGCGCACGCTTATAAAATAGTAGTTGGGAGTTTTTAATGTCATTTGACTCCAATCTGCATATTTAAGAAAGAACTCCCCAGTTTGCCGCAGGCTCGGAGAAGCATATGAAGCTCGGGGGCAGTGGAATTCAGTTGGTGCTTTTGGTGGGTAAGTCACCTGGTTAGCTTAACGCCTCACTTGCTTGGTTTCCACCTGGTTAATAAAATTACAAAGAACCGAACATTGCAGTTTCTGAATTTTTAAAGGTGGTTTTGTAATGCATGTGCTCTCTCATATCAGTAGTACAAACTAAGAATTTTTTTGTTTGAGTGGGTGCTGGTTCAGCCTTGAGTATCAGTTCATGCATTGCTCTGTGCAAGAGCAAAGCAACAAAATTTCAGAGCTTTGACAGAAAAAGATATATACTTGCAAAACTTTTGCACTTGTCAAAAAAATTACTGAGCGTAAAACCATTGCTACCATTTTCCAGGTTGGAATTAAGATAGATTTATCCCACCACACTCACTGAAAGAACACTCTTTTGTATCTCTTTTTTTTCATTCATTCATTCATTATTCTATAATTCTTTTTGGACTGGCAAACTCCCGCCTGTTCAGACAATTTGCCTCAGGAGGTTCAGTCCACTGCACAGTTGAGCAACCCGGTCTAAATGGGATAGCACTGTTGCTTCACAGCGCCAGGGACCCGGGTTCGATTCCCGGCTTGGGTCACTGCCTGTGAGGAGTCTGCACGTTCTCTCCGTGTCTGTGTGGGTTTCCTCCCACAAGTCCCGAAAGATGTGTTTGTTTAAATGAATTGGACATCCCTCCGTGTACCTGAACCAGTGCCAGAGTGTGGCGACTAGGGGATTTTCACAGTAACTTCACCGCAATGTTAATGTAAGCTTACTTGTGACACTAATAAAGATTATTATTAAATTGGCACTTGAGACCAGCACTAAGGCCGCATTCAGAGATGCTGTCTTTCTGATGAGATTTGGGATCAGGGTCCAATCTGTTCAACTGGATATGAAAAATCCCATGACGCAATTTGAAGAAGAGCAAATAGTTCTTACGGTATAATTTCTATCTCGATATTACCAAAATGGTTCACTTGGCGATTTATCTCATTTCATCTTTGTGGAACTTTCCTGTGTGCAAATTGGCTGCCATGATTAGCTACCAAAACAACCACTTAAAAAGTAGTCATTTGGCCATAAAGTGTGTTGGGACATCTTGAGGCTATGAAAAACACCAATATAAATGCGAGTTTGATCTTTTATTCTTTCTTTCCTTGTATCTAACATCCTTTCCCCAGCCACATATAGGGAAGAAAGCTCATTCCTCCTTCAGACCACGTGACCACGGGGGATTGGGACATGAGTTTGCCCCCATCACCACTTGTGAAGTCTGCTCAGTACTTTTGTATATTGCAGGCCATCAATTTATTGTTGGTTTATCAACTTTCCATAAAAAAGGAACATGGTAGGATCTCCTTTCTACTTACAGTACAATGCTTGCTCAGTGAGGATATTTGTAGGTGCATTTAGATACAGTTAAGTATTGAAGGGTTGCAACTTTAGGACGGCATGGTGGCGCAATGCTTAGCACTGCTGCCTACGGCGCTGAGGACCCGGGTTCAATCCTGGCCCTGGGTCACTGTCTGTGTGGAGTCTGCACATTCTCCCCGTGTCTACGTGGTTTTCACGTAAATGAAAATGAAAATGGGGAAAAATCTGTACAGACTGTATAGTTGATTGTTGAGAAGGATGTCTCCCAGGGTGTTTATTTGCTGTAACCTGTTTTGATGCATGTTTGTAATAAAATATATATTTTTAAAAAAAGATTGGTGAATTGGCCACACTAAATTGCACCTTAATTGGAAAAAAAAATTGGGTACTCTAAATTTATATAAAAAAGAAGTGCTGCAACTTTAATGTGCAATTTTAAATGTGTGTTCTAATTGACCCCAATTTTATATATGAAAAAAAATAAGCATTAAATTATAGAATGTATATATTATGTTTCTTGCAGGTAAACTATTACTGTCGAGTGTGGCTTTTAAATTGCTGAATGTATATATATTTGAGCACATTGTGTATGAAAGAATAAGTATAGAAATTGCTAGAGTAATTTATGGATTGTGTTTGGCAATAGTGCTGTTTGGAGACTGACAAAACAGTTCATACCTGAGAGTCCATTTCACAAGGTTGTAATCTAATTGAGAATTTCAAATGACTAGAGCAAAGCTCAAGTCGTTTAGAACAGTTGATTAAATCCTTGAGATTAGATTAGTTTGGGGCTTAATCCCTGATTTGTATAATTTACTGTAGTGGAAATATTGTCTTAAATGAGAGCTCTTACTCACTTTTGTGCGATTTTACTTTTTTATACAATGACAACTTGCATTTATGTAGTGCCTTTAACATCGTTGCTTCATCGGAGTGTTATCTAACAACATTTGATGCAAAGCCACATAGAGGGATTGATCAAAAGCTTTGTCAAAGCGGTAGGTTTTAACAAGTATCTTGTAGGGGGAAAAAAAGAGTAGAGAATCAACATTTTTAGGAGGAAATTCCAGAGCTTTGGGACTTTAGCAGCTGAAAGCACATCACCAAAAGTGCATTGATTAAAATGGTCAATTAAAACTCGGTCGGCTGACGAGCCAAACCTGGCCAGACTGCTCGGAATGAAATAGAGCCGCTTTGAATTTCTCTTGAGCAAGGGATTTAGTTTGATTTCTAAGCTGCCCAGCTCCTCAATTCATTGGAGACCAGCATTTTTTTAAAAAACGCCTCTCAACTGTGGTTGAAAAATTAAATGTAAAGATAAAGCCTCATTTCTGGATTATTACAAGTGTTAGTTTCACTTTGCTTAATTTGCAGCAGTTCAGTAGGTTTATGACAATTTGTGTCTGACGCTGTTTTTCTATTTCTCATTAAACTAGATCTCTCTGAAGGCACCCAGACTGGATTGACATCAGGAATTTGGGAAAAGATGTCCTTCACCCTTACTGAATCTTTTGATAAATGCTCCCTTTTCCCTTTCACCATACTTGGCAGCATGGAACATTTTCCTGCACAGGATGTTTGCCCAATGTTTGCAGGTTATGTGCTGCTCTAGATAAGGACTCTGGAATTTGGAACTCTTTGGTTACAAAGTGCCAAACTCACTACAGAATGTCATTTCAAACATATGTGCATTGTGTGCTTAATGAACACGTTTTATTTTTAATTATGAGCATTACATGGGCCTGATCTGGTTGTTAACTATGGCCATAACAAACTCTGCTCCTGACTCCAGCACTGTATTGTGAAAATTTCAGTGCAAATAAAGCTTGCCATTTTATTTTAAACACCACCGTTGTATGACGGTGGCAAGTCCTTCACTTCTGACAAGTAGGACTTGACCTGCAACTAAGGTTGGATTCTGTTTCAAAACTTGCCAGTTTGTCGTAGCAAATAATTGTATTAATAATTCTGCCTCTAAGCCTTGGGACCGACTGCCTGCATATCTAATATGTTGTTGCTGCTGACTCTCTATTAGACCACTGGGCTTATACTTGCACATGGGGTACTGGTTTTAGTGAATGACTTTAGACGATGGGCCCATTTCAAAATATTCCCAACAGTAAATCCATGATCCAACATGCAGAAGTTATACACACATGACCTTTTCCTATTACACCAGGAATTTGAAAAGAAATCTGATCCAATACCATTGATTTTTGCCCACTTGTAAAGACTGCTCACTGTAATGCAAGAGAGTTTGGGGGTGGGGGTGGGTTATTTAACTGTACTCCGCTAGTAGGAAACTAGATCACATTGGCTGCGTATTTCACATGCTGGTGAATTTGATGGAAAAGTCATCAGGCAGCGTGTAAAATGGGTGGCTGATCCAAATTCTACAGGTTTCAACTTAAAATGATGGTAAGATAAGAGTTCAATATTCAAAGATATTTGTAATACATCTCATGGCATATATAAACAGGCTCTTCTAATATGCAAAAGCTTTGATGTTCGATTTTGATTTTTGAAGTGAGTGTTTGCAGTGTTTTTTAATGCTTCCAATCCATTGCTACATAGTTTGTAAATAGCTATTCAATCCTTTAAATTGAGCCTTCACATCCACCAGCTCTGTAAACATGGGAATGCAACTTATGCCAACCTGTCACTACCATCCTATATAAATTACAAGACCATTTCAGCATCACCCAAAGTTCTTTTTCTCCTGAGTGTCCTCCGTGTTTGTGATCTTGCAAAGTTGAAAACGAGTTGCAGTTCAGTTTTTAACATTAAGAACACAAAGTTACACAACTTCTGTATGTTAAATCTCACTTTAATTTAAATACATTTTGTTACCACTTTAGCTAGAAAACAAGGTTTTATTTGTAGTACTTGTAGTTTCAAATCTCCATAAATTGATCACCATGCCTGCTCTTTCTGCAGTCTGGGGAACACCACATGGAGGAACATTGCCATTATAAGGCCTTAGCTGGTGTTCTCCCAAGCATAAAGCCAAGACAAAATGCTGGCAGCATGAAGATTGCACTTGACCGCCTCAGTATAAGGGAAATGGCTCCTGTTGATGCCCTCTGTTAAAACTAATCAAAGATCCCTGAAATGAAAAAGTTAATTATTTGGCACTGACTTATTAGATCTCCACCTAGGTTCTTCAGTTTTAGATATAAGCATGAGTGTCACAATGCCACAATCTGCCTTGATGTTGAGAAACATCTCGTCATTGAGGAAGTTAACCTTGATGGCCTATGCAACAATCTTTCAACCAAGTGCAGATGTTTTACTTGGCACTATTTGACTGACTTTAGAAGAAGACCCAGCAAAGATATTTCTTGCTGTGGCTCCAGCCCATGAAACCAGCACTTAATTTCTACAAATTGATTCCAAAGTAGTATGTTTTAAACTCCTGATCTCCACTAGCCCAATGTTTAAAAATCCCAGTGCAAGGGATTTCAGTGTTAGCTGAAGAAGCTTCTTTAGGGGTGATGAATTGCTTAATGCTGGATTGGCATCCACCTTTTTGAGTCTTCAAATTTTTGAAATATGCAAGTATATTAGATGCACTTTTTGGATCAGTGCCAGCATGTTTTTGGTGCAGAAGGTTTTCTTGACGTGTAATAAGCTTCAGCTTCTTAAATCCATTCAGCTTAAATTGCTTTTGGATACTTGGTTCACCCTGATAAAACACTGGAATGACTGCTTGTCTACAAATAGTTTGAAACTCAATCTCTCCAGATGGATAGTGGAGTCAATTTTAGGCACCGTGTGCTCCCCTGTTGATTATCTTATGCTCAACCCACCACCAAATTCTTGGATGATGTTCCTAAGATAGCCATGCATCGCCCTTCTATGCACATTCCTCAGATATATCAGAGGGTGCAGTTTTTCTTTAACATGGAGCAGGCAACCTGACTCTGGCAATGTCACACTGTGTACAGTAGTGTACCAGTAAGACCTGTAACATGCCTATTATTGTTGGTTGGGGAGAAATGGTATCTGTATAATGGTTTTCAGTGAGAGGATCATGTAAAGGAATTTTTCCAGGCACTGTCTGCAAGGAATGGTACCCATGTTGTAATCCTAGCTCATTGACAAATTCATTCAATTGTGAGGACAGATCTAATTTTCTCGATCAATTTTTATGGCTGCTGCTTAGGATCCAGGGTACCAGCTTAGTTCAGGTAGCTCTCCTTCTCAGTCAGGAGGATGTGGGTTCAACCCACACTATAGATATGAGTACGTACTTTTTGGTTGTCATTTCATTGTAGCAGTGGAGAATGTCGCATTGTTGAAGGTGATATCTATTAAGTGGCATGTTGTGTCGAGGCCTCATCTGCAAGCTTGGGTGGTTGTCACAGATCGCAAGGGAGTATGCAGAGAAAAACAGCAAGTTCTCCTGGCCAACATTTCTCCATCAACCAGAACAGCAAAACAAATTATATGGTCGTCCATTGATTTCTTGGGTGTGGGATTTCACTCTGCAGAAAATGACTGCTGTGTTAATTACGTAATAACAGTGGTTGCATTTTCAATGGATGTAAAAAAAATTGAATTTCATTCTCAGCTGAGTTTCTATGGAGATACCTTTAGCAAAGACAAGTCACTTTGCTGATGGGGACAGGAAGAGTTGCTGTAGTTACTAACAGTTGGTTTTCATAGTGGTAGAGATCCATTACTGGGTGTACCTCTGGGGCACATGGTCCTGGGATTACTGGGCATGGCAGAAAAAAACTTTTAAGATGAAAGTCATTCTATTGAAAATATTCAATCTAAAATGTAATATTATTAGGAAAAGGAAGCGATCAAAAGGTGCAAATACTTCAACCCATTAAATTTGTTACAGCGCACAATTGACAGATCGATCAGATGACATTCAGTGTTATAGTATGGTTTTATTTGGTCACAAACTGACATGTTTAATAGGTAAATAGTTTAAGAATGAAAAATCATGAGATTTGCATTGTTAATGTGATTTTTAAAAAAATTACATTTCAACAAAACCAGTACTGCAGGTCATACGAGATCTGTCTATTTTTTCCCCCTACGAGTTTACAGAATCACAAAAAAATTAGGGGCATCGTGCACCTTCAGATTTTTTTATATATTAACTGGATTAAAATAAGATTTTTGTATGCACGCAGTTAGAATTTTACATCCTAGGGGGTGCTATTAAGTGATGGTGTTTGCTTTTTTTGTAAATATGCAACAAAACTGAGTTTTCTAAATCAGTTTCGCCTGATGTGGATTTTTGCGCAGGGACTAATGTATAGTTGTAAGTTGTTTTTTTTTTTTTGTTACTTTTTTTTTTTTTGGATCAATTATTTAACAATCTGATTTCTTACACAAGTTTTCATTCTGCTTAACGTTATACTAAATTTAAAGTACCACAAAGTGTTACGCTAGACGCTCATACAGTTTAATAACTGTATTTTATCGGTCATAATATAGAAGCTCAGAAAGCTTTGAGTAGAACTACCTTAATTGTAAATGATTGCTCTGTGAAATGTGCAGATCTTACCTATGCAAAGAAAGTCTTAATTTTGAATTTTTTGCAGATTTGTACTGTTCAAAGTATATTATAAAATAGAGTTATTCCGATATTTTAAATGTAACAGAAAGATGTATTGTTTTGGATATAGTTATATGTAACCATACATGGTATATACAGTTTATTTAGAAGTTAGTGATGAAAATCATACTGCTTTTGATAAACCAATACTATTTTCTTCAGTACAACTAATGGATGTTATGTACTGCTTGCTGTGAATGACTGGGCAGAGTCAGCAGAGCATCCCTAGGAAGAGGGAAGAAAACATCTTTGGACCAATTGTTTTTCAATAGAAAATTAATTGCACTTAAACTTTTAATAAGTTTTAATAAACTTTACTTTTATGAATCATTAATTACATTTAAGTACTTACATTTATTAACTTATCTATTGCATCTAGTTTATAAATTTAAAATTGCAATAGGAGTGTTTTTTTTAATTGAAAATTACCAATTTGCACAAAACTGACCCTTTTGATGGATGTTCCGCAGACCAACAGCAACCTGAAACTCCCATGTAAATAATGCTTGCTTCAGTACTACAGACTGTAGCAGCACTTGAAAGTTTCACCACTTTATATCCTTTCAATAATGTAGTCTGTAACTAAATATATTGTTTCATAGACAAGTGCCTGATAATGTACATTAAAAGACACAAGAACAATCTTTGCTGTTATTGTATGGAGCCATAATAAATGTATATAAATTCTGTTACAGAATCTGAGTTGTGTTACTGTCGTCGTTTTTTTTTTTTTTTTTTGATTTACGTTGAATCATCTGAATTGCTTTGACAAAGAATCATCCAGATTCAAAATGGTAGCTCCTTTCTCTCTCCTCTGATGCTGTCAGACCTGCTGAGATTGTCCAGTATTTTCTGGTTTTGCATTTGAATTATATTCGCCCCTTGAAATGGGAAGATGGGGAAATCACGGGTGGGATTCTCCACGAACCGGCGGGGCGGGCCACTCCGGCGCCGAGGAGTGGCGTAAACCACTCCAGCGTCGGGCTGCCACGAAGGTGCGGAATCCTCCACACCTTCAGGGGCCAGGCCAGCGCTTGAGTGTTTGGCACCGCACCAGCCGGCGCGGAAGGGCTTGGCGCCACGCCAACCGGTGCCGAAGGGGGTCTGCGGGCCGGTGCGAGTTGGCGCATGTGCAGCAGCGCCAGCGTGTGCTGGTGCCATCCCAGCGCATGTGCAGGGGGGTTCTCCGCACCGGCCATGGCGGAGGTTGACAGCGGCCGGTGAGGAGGGAAAGAGTGCCCCCACGGCACAGGCCCGCCCGCGGATCGGTGGGCCCTGATCGCGGGCCAGACCACCGTGGGGGCACCCTCCGGGGCCAGATCTCCCCCCCCCCCCCCCCCCCCCCCCCCCGCGCAACGCCCGTGGAACCAGGTTCCGCCGGTAAGGACCTGTTGTGATTTACACCGGCGGGACCTGCCAAAAACGGGCGGCCACTCGGGCCATTGCGGGTCGGAGAATCGGCGGGGTGGTGGGCGCTGCTAGTAGCCGGCGCAGCGTGATTCCCGCCCCCGCCAAAACTCTGGCGCCAGAGAATTTGGCAGCCGGCGGGGGCGGGATTCATGCCGCCCCCCAGCGATTCTCAGACCCGGCGGGGGGTCGGAGAATCCCGCCCCATATTCTTGTTGCAGCAGTTTTGAGGGCGTACAATGGGGTCAATAAGGGAAATCTCAAACTGTGACATTCCGTAGCCTATCTGTACCTGCAGCATGGGCACTGCCATAATGGCAACGACAGCTTCCCAGGTGTGCGTGACACCACTTGAAACCGTTTTTTAGACTTTCATTTGTAAATGAAGGGCCTAATATTTACTTTGGGATCTCTACAGGAATTTTGGCATTGTAGATTGCTTTGTTCAACACTACCTGGCCAATGTGCGATCTAACCAGCTGTCAAAAGTAGAAGTATTTTTTCCCTGCTTAACTTGATGTGGATTTCTGTGGGCTGGTGCTGCCATACTCCCTCCCACGCCTCTCCCTGCCGCCTTGATTTATTCGAGGGCTGCTGCTGGGGAGGCAGCTGGCCCAAATTGGATCTCTGAAAGGAAGTGCTGCCCCATGCCTCTAATCCTCCAATAAGGGCTGAGGCCTGATTACTGCTAAGCCTTGAACCTCCTGAATTGTGTCCCTAACAAATCTTTAGCCCATTGTGTCACAAAGGAAATTTGAATTCTACTTCTGTTCTGCCAAATTGGTGCATTGTGGAAAAGTGGGTGTAGACATGTCCAGACCATTCTTAACCAGATTTAGTAATAATAATCATAGCTTATTGTCACAAGTAGGCTTCAATGAAGTTACTGTGTGTCTCTTTTAATATAGCACTGGCATGAGCATTCTTTTTTTTTTTTTTTTGATACCCGACATTACATTTGTCTGTCTACTGATTCTTTTGGTATTGTATTTGTTGCTGAGTTTCAGAAGCTGTGGAGGTTTTCTATCTATAAAAGATGTTTTCTGATCAGTGGTGAACTAAGTGCATAAATCTGACTAGACATCCAGTAACAGTGGATTCTTTGTCATCCACTCCTGAAGACTGTAACTTGTTATTGGGCATGGTTCGACTGAAAGTAGCATCCTGAAGTGATCTTTAGTTATATGTGAGCCATGGCAAAAGATTTGAACCATTCATGTTGGCTATGCAATGATGCTTGTATCCATTTGGAGAGCCATTGCTACCATCCTGGTGGTTCTGCTGATGCAACACTAGGGTTAAATGTCAACAAGGTACTTGGGCTAGATACATATATTCTAAAAGTCTCCCAAAGTACATGAGATGTTGGATAATATATTTAGGAACTGCATAAGTTTACAGCCTGTACCCAAGGACTGTGTCACTAAAATGGTGTCCTGATGTTCAAGGCATGAACTGAAAAGTTAGGGAGCAATCTTCTTCAATATCTGTGGTAGGGGCAATGTTGTGATGGAAGTGATACTTGTTTTAAAGTGGAGATCCTACCCAGTATATTCCATACCATTTTGGGAACCCATCCTATCGAATGACATTGAATTGGAGAGGATTTGCAGAAGAGCAAAAGAGGAGGGAAAAAAAGAGATCACACTACTAGGAGTGTTCTATAGGACTCCAAAGAGTTAGATGACATAAGAACAAATCTGGCAGGGAAATCAGATGAGCAAGAACTAGAGTGGTGATACTGGGGGAGTTTAATATTGATTGGGATAATGGTTGAATCCTCTTGAGGACTGGCAATACCTGTCAGATTGACATTCCGAACCTCTGCTCCACTTTACAAGCTTCCAGACTGCACCTCGTCAGCATTACGGAACATGAGTCCTTGTTAGTAGGGTAGGATCTTTGGGGGAAGCCAAGCTCGTCCCCTTTTTTTTGTTAATTTACTAACATTTACTAAAAGCTTTGGGACGTTATTTTCACTCCGATTGAGTGAAGTGGTTAGGGTTTTAGGTAGCAGGGTGGGTATTGTGCTAGCTGGGTGGAGCAGGGTGAAAGGGTGGCGGGGTTAGTGCCAGGTTACATTGGGGAAGAGTCCGTTGTATAGTTGCCCAGGAGTCCAGTATGAGATTGGATTTTACCTGTCCCTGCTAAGCTTGTTTGTGGCGGGTGGGTGGGTGGTCGGGGGGGGACGGACATAAAATGGGGTGGCTGCCAACCCTATCGCTTTTCTGGCAATCCCTGAACTCTCCAAATTCAGCAGTCATTTAAGTCCATGATCAAGAGTCAGTTGGCCTTGTTAATATGCCCCCCCCCCCCCCCCCACCTCTTCCTACTTGTCTGCTTTGTGAAATAAACAACTGTCACTAGCCCCCATCCCTAAACTGCCCAAATCCTCCCTGCCCAACTGCCCTGTCTTACTTTGCTCTGGGCCACCTTCTTGGGCCTATTTGCAGTCCTGGCAGCAACCACTAATGTCCTACTGGTGCTGTTGCGGCCTGTCTGATTAAATAGAACTCTTGGGTAATTCCTACCCTCTCCTTGCATTGAGAATTCGGAGTACATACCCGGAATGTTGGGCAACGCCGGTTTAGTGAGCGGGAAGGAAATCTGTATTAGTACTGGCAGCACAATAGCACAGTTTTTAGCACTGTTGCTTCACAGCTCCAGGGTCCCAGGTTCAATTTCCAGCTTGGGTCACTGTCTGTGCAGATTGGATTGGATTTGTTTATTGTCACGCGTACCGAGGTACAGTGAAAAGTATTTTTCTGTGAGCAGCTCAACAGATCATTAAGTACATGGGAAGAAAAGGGAATTAAAAAAAAAATACATAATAGGGCAACACAATGTATACAATGTAACTACATAAGCACCGGATGAAGCATACAGGGGTGTAGTGTTAATGAGGTCAGTCCATAAGAGGGTCATTTAGGAGTCTGGCAACAGCGGGGATGAAGCTGTTTTTGAGTCTGTTTGTGCATGTTCTCAGACTTCTGTATCCCCTGCCCGATGGAAGAAGTTGGAAGAGTGAGTAAGCCGGGTGGGAGGGGTCTTTGATTATGCTGCCCGCTTTTCCCAGGCAGCGAGAGGTGTAGATGGAGTCAATGGATGGGAGGTAGGTTTGTGGGATGGATTGGGCTGTGTTCACGACTCTCTGAAGTTTCTTCCGGTCCTGAGCCGAGCAGTTGCCATACCAGGCTGTGATGCAGCCAGATAGGATGCTTTCTATGGTGCATCTGTAAAAGTTGGTAAGAGTTAATGTGGACATGCCGAAATTCCTTAGTTTCCTGAGGAAGTATAGGTGCTGTTGTGCTTTCTTGGTGGTAGTGTCGACGTGGGTGGACCAGGACAGATTTTTGGAGATGTGCACCCCTAGGAATTTGAAACTGCTAACCATCTCCATCTCGGCCCTGATGATGCTGACAGGGGTGTGTACAGTACTTTGCTTCCTGAAGTCAATGACCAGCTCTTTAGTTTTGCTGACATTTGAGGGAGAGATTGTTGTCGCTGCACCACTCCACTAGGTTCTCTATCTCCTTCCTGTATTCTGACTCGTCGTTATTCGAGATCCAGCCCACTATGCTCGTATCGTCAGCAAACTTGTAGATGGACTTGGAACCAAATTTTGCCACGCAGTCGTGTGTGTACAGGGAGTAGAGTAGGGGGCTAAGTACTCAGCCTTGTGGCACACCGTATTGAGGACTATTGTGGAGGAGGTGTTGTTGTTCATTCTTACTGATTGTGGTCTGTGGGTCAGAAAGTCGAGGATCCAGATGCAGAGTGGGGAGCCAAGTCCTAGGTTTTGGAGCTTTGATATGAGCTTGGCTGGAATTATGGTGTTGAAGGCGGAGCTATAGTCAATAAATAGGAGTGGGTTTCCTCCGGGTGCTCCGGTTTCTTCTCACAATCCAAAGATGTGCAGGTGAGGTGGATTGGCCATGATAAATTGCCCTTGTCCAAAAACAGTTAGCTGGGGTTACTGGGTTACGTGGATAGGGTAGAGGTTGTGGGCTTATGTAGGGTGTTCTTTCCGAGAGCTGGTGCAGACTCAATTGGCCGAATGTCCTCCTTCATTGTAAATTCTGAGTAGGGAAATGGTGTTGGGGAAATTAAGGGATTGAAGCCTGATAATCCTCAGGACCTGATAATCTGCATACGAGTTCCTAGAAATAGTGGTGCATTGGATTTCTATAGACTCTGTAATCCCACCTGCTCCCTATCTCTGACCAGCAAAAATAGGCAGCAGGATTCTCCGGAATCGGTGCGATGGCCTGAGGCCGGCGTCAAAAGCAGCGCGAACCACTCTGGCGTTGGGCTGACCGGAAGTAGCGGAATCCTCCGCTAGCTGGCGCTGAAGGGACTGCGCGAGTCCACGCTTGCGCCAAAAGGCCGGTGAGATCCCGCGCATGCGTGGAACCGCCGGCGTATTCTACCGCATGTGCGGAATCGCCAGCGTATTCTGCCGCTTGCGCAGGGTTGTCTCTTCTCCGCGCCAGCCATTGCGGAGCCCTACAGGGGCCGGCGCGGAAGGAAGGAGTGCCCCCACGGTACAGGCCCGCCCGCAGATCGATGGGCCCCGATTGCGGGCCAGGCCACCGTGGGGGCCCCCCAGAGGTCGGATCCCCCCGCGCGCCCCCGGGGACCGCCCCAGCCGACTTACTTGCCGGGTCCCGCCGGCGGGACTGGCTAAAAATCAACGGCCGCTCGGCCCATCGGGGCGCGGAGAATTGCCGGGGAGGCCGCTGCCAACAGCCCCCGACTGGCATAGCCTGAACCCCGCCCCTGCCCGAAAACCGGCGCCGGAGAATACGGCTGCCAGCGGCGGGGCGGGATTCGCCCCCACCCGGGATTCTCCGACCCGGCGGTGAGGTCGGAGAATCCCACCCAGGATGTCCGAAATGGGGCAGGATCTCTGGATTTGGGATCCTGGTGCCATTTTGCGTAAGGTGTGGAGTCTCCATGACTGCTAAAATCTGAGCCTTGGAATCCATAATCGGTAAAAACTAACAGGCACTTGTTTAGTTAACTAAGGAGTTCCAGCATAGATTTAATGTAAAGACAGATCATGTTTCATTTTTTGATGAAATATCAAAGAAAGTTAACAAAGCACTGGATCTTGTGTATTGGATTATAAGACAGGCTGGTTAACAAAGTAGAGGCTAGTGTCTTGAGCCCAATTTGATAATATAATTGGCTTGAGGACGAGTTGTCACAGGTTGTTTTATCAGACTAGAAAATGGTAAACAATCCCGTAAGAGATATTTCTATTATCTATAATGATAAGAATGAGTTTCTGCACAGTAAAATTTCAAAATTTGCCAATGATGCCAGAATTGGAGGCATAGCAAACGGTGAGGATGATAGAAATTGCTTGCAAAAGGACATGGATAAACTAGCAGGCAAGTGGCAGATAGGTTTTAATATAGATAAGTGTGCTGTGATGCATTTTGGCAGAAGGAATAGGGAGAGGCAATATTGACTTAATGGCACACTTCTAAAGAGTGTGCCATTAACAGAAGGACCTGGGCTCTGAAGGAAATAAACTCGCAGCCCTATGGGGATTTAGCAAGAGAGTGGATTGCTCTTCAGGACGCTGGCTGGAGTCAATGGGCCAAATACCCTTCTTCTGTGCCATAAATGACTCACCCTAACCAGGATAACTTGGATCCAAAAATGTGTAGTGGGGAAAAGCTCAGACCAAAGTTCTTGGGAGGGGGTAGGTGGGGAAGCATGATTCGGATTTCAACCCAGTTAACCGTGCTAGGTGATGAAAATATAAGCAAGCTTTTTGACTTTAACTGACCATTTGGCTGGACGATACAGTTTTTAACATTGGCCAGTTTTGAATTAGATTATTTTCTTGTCCCATCTAGAATACTCTTAACAGTATTCCCAATAAAGCAGTTAATGCTGTGGCAATAAGCCTACCTAACTAGGAACGAGATAAATAACATCAATATATTCAAGAGTGAGTTTGGTGGGATAATAGAAATGATCTATGGGGCACAAAGCTTTCTGTGCTGCTAGCCTTTTTTGGGGAGGCCGGGGGGGGGGGGGGAGGGGGGGGCTGCAAGCCACATGAATGTGAAGACTTGTATGAATAAATATTGTGCAATTTTGCTTGGTTTCCTGTGGGTCCAACAACCTATCTATTTGTAGAGCATTATGGAGTTGAGATAGTGATGTTAAAACTCAGGACTTTAGCATTCCATCTGTGATAACTACTCCTTCCAGCTTTCTGTCTCACTGCGATATCACATATCAAAGCACATTTCGTTACAAAGTCCCTTTCCGGAGATACTACACTGCAGTAGCAAAGGTTATCAGTAAGGATGTGATCTTCAATTTTTTTGAAACAATGCTGTGAGATTAGGCCAAATATTTGACCCATTCTTACAAATTCAAATGAAAAATATCACTGCATCTTTTAAAAAAAGTTTTCACATGCAGTGGTCTTTAGTCGTAATGTCACTGGCCATTACCAGAGACCGAGGTTTGTGTACTGGGACAAGGGTTCAAATCCCACCAGGCAATTGGCAAAATTTGAATCAAGTTAATAAAACAGGAATATAAAGCTAGCCTCAGTAATGGTGACTATGGCAGCTATCATCGATTTGTTGTAAAACAAACCGTCTGGTTCACCAATGCTAGGGAAGGAAATCTGCCATTGTTACCTGGTCAGGCCTACATGTGACGTTCCAACCCTACAGCAATGTGGTTAACTCTTATTGTCCCCTAAAATGGCCTAGTAAGTCACTCTGTGCAAGTGCAATTGGAGATGGGCAACACATGTCTTGCCTGTGATGCCTACACCCCAAGAAATTAGAAAAAAGAACCGTCTCTGGTAAAGAGCCTCCTTATCGGAGAAAATTGGATAAGCCTGGATATTTGCAACGGCAAAGAGCCCTTGAACACTACAACTACCATCTTCGTTGGGCAAGAATGGGGCCGGGGTGGGATTTGTGACTGGGTTTCACGGAGACAGCTGTCCATATAAAACAAGCAGCTGACTTCAGCCAAGTCTGATTTTAATTAGCTGAGTAGGAAACATGATCTGCATGATGAGACCTGGAAGGTGCAGGACTAAACTTTGCAGAGTCCTTTGAAGTGATGGGGCATCCTGGGATACCTTTTTGGGAGAGGTTAGGTGCTCTTTGGGATTGTTAAAAGTAGATATATAAGCTATGTAAAATCATTTGAACTGTCAAGCTGCCGAGGCATTTCAAACTCCTGCCTTTTACTCCTTTGACAAAGCTATGCTCGTTTGAAAAAAATCATTGCTTGCTATTTCACTCTCAATTAACATGGGCCTGGGGGCTACTATGACTGGATTAATGCTGCATGACTGATTTCACAACCTTCCATTATCACAGTGGGGTGCCTGTCATTTCACAGGTTGATTGAAGCATCCAGGAGTTTATAGATGCTTTGAAGTGAGACGATAAATTTAAATGCTTCTTGTTATAAGGGATTCAGCAATTGAATGAAATGTTTATTCTAATAAAGGAGTATGTAGTTGAAGGAATGTAAATAAGTGAATGGGTTTTAAATGAATTGAGTTTTTTTTTAAAAAGGTCTGCAATAGACACTTAAGCAGACAAGTTGAGATAAAGTTCTAGGGTTTCCCAATAGTGAATATTGGATGTCATGGTATGGTAGGTGTAAGGGAAATGGTAATAGGTGGGTGGGGCATGTGTTGGCCTAAGTTGGAACCAATTTGGTGTGGAGGTCATAGGTTGGCATGGAGGTTATGAGAGGATATTGGTGTTTGAATGGTCTAGGTTCGCATGGATGGGGCATGGAGTGTGTATGTGTGTGTGTGGGGAGGGGTGTTGAGGGGTAAGAGCTGAAGACTAGCAGGCTTTTTCTCATTTTAATTCTTTAAAAAAAATCTTTAACAAATTTCTAGTGCACAAATTCATACACTCTGCCCAGCCTGCCTGCACAACTGGAAGCCTCTGCATTCATTCTGGGATGGCCGAGCTTGACTCTCAGAAAACCCCCTCTCCCCCATCCTAGGAAGAAAATCCCAATGTCTCGGGCACTTTCATCTGGGTCAGGTTTACATGGCCAGGAAATGTACCGACTCAGCGCTCCTGACTCAGGAGCGAACATTCAGGCTACTTTTTCCAAATTTGATAGAAAATATGACTGTGATTGTCATTTGAGTTTTACAAAGCAGAAAAGGACCCTTCAGACCATCATGTCTGCCGGCCATGAAGCCGAAATGATCTAATGTATGGTGAGGCTTTATAAAACTTAGATATAGATGAAATAATGAAATAGAAATGTTAATTATTCTCTGACAAACCTGATACAAGGATGATACAAAGATATGCAGAGGGACAGGTAGTATTGAGGAAGCAGGGGGGCTGTAGAAGGACTTGGACAGGCTAGGGGAGTGGGCAATGAAGTGGCAGATGGAATACAATGTGGAAAAGTGTGAGGTTATGCACTTTGTTAGGAAGAATGGAGGCATAGACTATTTTGTAAATGGGGAAAGGCTTAGGAAAACAGAAGCACAAAGGGGCTTAGGAGTCCTAGTTCAAGATTCTCTTCAGGTTAATGTGCAAATGTTAGCATTCATGTCGAGAGGGCTGGACTACAAGGGCAGGGATGTACTTCTGAGGCTATGTATGGTTCTGGTCAGACCCCATTTGGAGCATTGTGAGTGGTTTGGGCCCTGTATCTAAGGAAGGATATGCTGGCATTGGAAAGGGTCCAGAGGAGGCTCACAAGAATGATCCCTAGAATGAAGAGCTTGTCCCATGAGGAGCGGTTGAGGACTCTGGGTCTGTACTCCTTGGAGTGTTGAAGGATGAGGGGGCGATCTTATTGAAACTTACAGGATACTGAGAGGCCTAGATAGAGGGGACATGGAGAGGATGATTCCACTTGTAGGAAAACTAGAACCTGAGGGCACTTCCTCAAAACTGAAGAAACGATCCTTTAAAACTGAGATGAGTAGGAATTTCTTCAGCCAGAGGGTGATGAATCTGTGGAACTCTTAGCCGCAGAAGGTTGTGGAGGCCAAATCACTGAGTATCTTTAAGAGAGAGATAGATCAGTTCTTGATTAATAAGGGGATCAGGGGTTATGGGGAGAAGGCAGGAGAATGAGGATGAGAAACATATCAGCCATGATTGAATGGTGGAATGGCAGAGGGGTTAGCTAGCTGGTTTAGCTAGTGAATAACTGCTGCTAATACCTCTTGGCCTGTGTTGCCATAGCAGGTTTCAGCTCGAGTGGTCAAAGCTAGGGATATAATAATTTTCCCGAGTTATGGAGATGATTCCTGGCTTCCCTGCTTTTGATTTCTGTCAAGTGGCTACTATTTTCCTGGATTTTTGGGTGAGGTAAGGAACTCATGGTTGGTCCTAATGCTGACCACCACTCCTGGGGCCGAATAGCCTAATTGCCAAAATTCACACAAGTAGTGGCAGTAGGCAAAGGACCAAAGGGAAGCCAGCACCAAAAAAAAATAAAACAGTGAGGCACCGATGCTGTCGAACAGCAGAAGCTTGGAAAAAAAAATCATGTTCCTCACACATAACACACAAGTATAAGGGGCCTATTTTGCCTTTATTCCCCAGTTGTTATCTCCTAACCTCAGTGGAGATGCTGCTGCTTTCAGGATATCATATACATTAACTTCCCAGGACATGCCATGGAGCACTTTAGCCATATGCAGGAAAGACTTCCCTTTGATTTGCAGTATATGTTGTCAGCCAGTGTTGGTTGGAGTGGCAGTAGCACTGATCCAACTGGCAGTTATGTCAAGCCAGTGACTGAAAGAGTTTGTGTCTTCAAGTGGTGACTCAATCATGTACTAACAAGTAGGAGGTCTTGCAGAGAAAGTTTCAAGTGTTAGTTTTCAGGTTGAAGTGTGATACCATGCGGGGATTATTTATGGTGTGACTTGCTGCTAGGGCAGGGCAAATTAGACACATTAGGTTATGGTTTCAAAAGTGTAAAAAGGAGGGTTGGGATAAGTTATGGGACAAGAGGATATTATTCAGATGGGTCCGATTCAGATGAAATCTGTTCTGTGTTTTTTATCTGAAGGCAGTTGCTTAGCTCAGGGCTGAGTTTAATGCACCCCACAGACAGGGGTCATGTTCAATCCAGCTGTGGGAACGGTGTCAGGTGGTCCACTCGCCAGATGGCCAATTGAGGACTTTAAGTGAGCAATTAATGTCCACTCACGGGCCTCATCCTGCCACTGCAGTATGTATCAGACCTGATGGGTTTCCTTGCATAACTATTGGTGGATGGGTGTGCATGGGGAGGCGTCCTTAACTGGCCCCTGATCTCTTTGGACGACCTTCCAAAGTGTAACCCTCACTTTGACCCTTCAAACCCTGTTCCCAACCCACCCTGCTGACCCCTGAAAATGTATAAAGTCCCAATCCACCACAGCTCACTGCCTCATCAGCCGAATGCAGCAACAGCAGCAGTGGGCAAAGCTCCCAGTGATGCTACCAGTAAATCAAGAGCTTCTAGCCTTTGATGGGTTGGTAGCTCTCTGAGGTAGGATCTCCTGACTGAGAGGGCAGAAATCCCACCTCCAGCTGACCGAAGGCCAATTGCCTGTTAAATGACCCTAGGGCAGCAATTCATCCCTTGACCAGCTAGCCTCTGGCTTTGTTGAGCTGGTAGGAGGGAGTTGGAGGATCAGGGACCACAGCACACTGTATAATTCAGCCCAGAGTTTTCTCCATGACACTCTCTGTCCTGTGCCAGTCTTCTCATTATTGAACAACTTCCTTCTATTTCCAAGCCATCCAGCATTGATATTATCTTCCTCTTCTTCCTTGCAATCCCCCTCTGTTGCATTCAGCACTTTTCTTTGTTTGTTCACACTCAGCACTTCTTCATTTGCTACTTTTTCTGTCCAGCTGATCTTTTGCCCCAACCCCTCATTTCAAAAGTAGTTCGCAAATTGTTCCCCTTTTTCTGTAAGGCCCGAGTTTCGCATCTGTGTAGGCCAACGCTCCAGATAAAGCTCTTTGTAAGCTGTTTCTTGATTGAATTCAACTTTCTAGTTAACAACTGACCATTCTTACTACATACGGCCTTTCCCATTGATAGCCTTGTTCCATTTTGGAACACTATCTTCTTCCATCTGCGGACATTATGATTCATAAGTATTTGAATTCTTGTACCTGTACTAGTTATTTTCCATTCTAAGAATCAGACAGCAACAAAGTTTTTATTATCCAGCGTTCATCAAAAATGCCAGTTAACTGAGAGTTCCATTTACCAATGTAATACAGCGCAATACTTGTAACATGATGCAGCAGAGCGGCAACACTGTCTGTTGTGGGAAAGGTTTGCATCGGGCGGTCAGTACGTCCAGAAAGTGGACCTCAGCAAGACACCCTCCATGTTCGAGTGAAGGCAAGCGTCCAGCAGAGCCGCCACGCTGATTGACTGCTGTGGGGAAGATTTGCATCAGGTGGTCAGTGCTTCCAGAAAGTGGACCTCAGAAAGACGCAAAAAAAAAAAAAAGGATTCATATGACATGCATAGGCAGCTGGGATCAAGTGGATCCCTTGAAGAGTGTAGAGGTTGTCAGTAGAGTTAAGAGAGAAATCAAGAGGGTAAAATGGGACATGCTTTGGCAGATAAGGTCAAGGAGAATCCTTCTACAAATACATAAAGGGTAAAAGAGTAACGAGGGAGAGAGTAGGGCCTCTTAAGGATCTACAAGGCCATCTATGTGTGGATCCACTAGAGATAAGTGAGATCCTAAATGAATATTTCTCATCGATATTTACTGTTGAGAATAGCATGGATGTTAGGGAACTTGGGAAAATAAATAGTGATGTCTTGAGGAGTGTACATATTACAAAGAAGGAGGTGCTGGAAGAAGGTGCATCAAGGTAGATAAATCACCGGGACCTGATAGAATGTACACAAGGACATTATGGGAGGCTAGAGAGGAAATTGCAGGTCCCCTAACAGAGATATTTGAATTGTCGGCAGATACAGGTGAAGTGTCTGAAGATTGGAGGGTAGAAAATGTTGTGCCTTTGTTTAAGAAGCGCCGCAGGGAAAAGCCTGGGAATTACAGACCGGTGAGCCCAATGTCTGAGGTGGGTAAAGGTATTCTGAAAGACAGGATCTACAAGCATTGAGAGAGGCAAGGACTGATTAGGGACAGTCAGCATGGCTTTGTGAGTGGAAAATCATGTCTCACGAAATTGATTGGATTGTTTCAAGGGTAACCAAGAAGGTCGATGAGGGCAGTGCAATCGAAGTTGTCTACAAGGACTTTAGCAAGACCTTTGACAAGGTACTGCATGGTAGGTTGTTGCATAAAGTTAAATCTCATGGGATTCAGGGTGAGGTAGCCAATTGGATACAAAATTGACTTGACAACAGAAGACAAAGGGTGGTTGTAGAGGGTTGTTTTTCAAACTGGAGCACTGTGACCAGCGGTGTGTCTCAGGGATCAGTGCTGGGTCCACTGTTATTTGTTATTTATATTAATGATTTGGATGAGAATTTAGGGGGCATGGTTAGTAAGCTTGCAGGTGACACCAAGATTGGTGGCATAGTGGACAGTGAAGAAGGTTATCTAGGATTGCAAAGGGATCTTGATCAATTGGGCAGTGGGCCGATGAATGGCAGATGGAGTTTAATGTAGATAAATGTGAGGTGATGCATTTTGGTGAATCAAATCGGAGCAGGACCTACTCAGTTAATGATAGGGAGTTGGGGAGAGTTATAGAACAAAGAGATCTCGGAATACAGGTTCATAGCTCCTTGAAAGTGGAGTCACAGGTGGACAAGTGGTGAAGAAGCCATTTGGCATACTTGGTTACAATGGCCAGAATACAGGAGTTGGGGCGTCTTGCTGAAGTTCTACAAGACATTAGTGATGTACGATCAATGACCACTAAAGCGAGGTTGTAGTCCAACTGAAGGCTTTAATAAGCTAGATGTTTCCCCCAGCAGCCTTCTTTCAGTACCTGAGCTGCTGGGGGAAACATCTAGCTTATTAAAGCCTTCAGTTGGACTACAACCTCTTATACCCCGCCTTGCAGGGCGGAGCTACCATACAGCTTGACCAATAGGAAACCTACAATATCTACCAATGGTGTTCTAGCATTACCAGGTACCGTAATACCTCTACACAGTCTACCACATTCACCCGCTGTTAAAAAAGAGTCCGGTGGGGATGGTGGCTTGATATTACAACATGGTAACGTGGGAGAAATTATAGTTATGGAGTTACCGTAATACCTCCATACAGCGTTTTGTAACTATTTACAGATTCATAATTAACTATACACTTTAAAATGAAGCAATCAGTCGATCGGGGGCCCTGGTCGTCCTCTGTGATCGTCGAAGCTTTGGTAGTGACGCCGGTGGAGGCTCGGGCGTCTGTGACTCCGGGAGAGTGGTCTCGATCTCTGTGGCAGCTTCAACACCCTTAGACGGCGCTGGTGGGGAAAACAGTTGACCTGAGAAGGGAGTGTCTGCGGGGTGCGTCGGTGGGTTGGGGGGGGAGGGGGTCTAGACGGGGCCGGCGGAAGGACCGATCCTCCTGTAAAGTGCACTGGTGGGAGGGTGGGTGGGACTGGTGGCTGGGGTGTGCGTGGGGATCCGGCGGGCACCAGGTCTTGTAGGGAGACCGTATCTTGTCGGCTGTCGGGGTACGCCACATAGGCGTACTGGGGGTTAGCGTGGAAAAGATGGACCCTCTTGACCAACGGGTCCGACTTGTGTGCCCGCACGTGTTTTCGGAGCAGGATGGGTCCGGGAGCTGCCAGCCAGGTCGGGAGCGAGGTCCCAGAGGAGGACTTCCTGGGGAAGACAAGGAGACATTCGTGAGGTGTTTGGTTGGTCGTGGTACAAAGCAGTGACCGGATGGAGTGGAGGGCATCCGGGAGGACTTCCTGCCAGTGGGAGACTGGGAGATTCCTGGACCGTAGGCCCAGTAGGACGGTCTTCCAGACCGTTCCGTTCTCCCTCTCTACCTGTCCGTTACCCCGGAGGTTGTAACTGGTCGTCCTGCTCAAGGCAATGCCCTTGCTGAGCAGGAATTGACGCAGTTCATCGCTCATAAAGGAGGACGCCCTATCACTATGTATGTAAGCGGGGAACCCGAACAGTGCAAAGATGCTATGGAGGGCCTTGATGACGGTGGTCGCGGTCATGTCGGGGCAGGGGATGACGAATGGGAACCGGGAGTACTCATCAATCACTTTCAGGACGTATCTGTTGCGGTCGGTAGAGGGGTAGGGGCCTTTGAAGTCCATGCTGAGGCGTTCAAAGGGACGGGAAGCCTTTATCAGGTGCGCTTTCTCTGGCTGGTAGAAGTGCGGTTTGCACTCCGCGCAGATTTGGCAGTCCCTGGTGGCTGTCCTGACCTCCTCGATGGAGTAGGGCAGGTTGCGGGTCTTGATAAAGTGGAAAAGGCGAGTGACCCCCGGGTGGCAGAGGTCCTCGTGGAGGGCTCGGAGGCGGTCCACTTGTCCGTTGGCACATGTGCCGCGGGACAGGGCATCAGGAGGCTCGTTTAGCTTCCCGGGACGATACAAGATCTCGTAGTTGTAGGTGGAGAGTTCGATCCTCCACCGCAAGATCTTATTTTATGTCTTGCCCCGCTGTGCATTATCGAACATGAAAGCAACTGACCGTTGGTCAGTGAGTAGAGTGAATCTCCTGCCGGCCAGTTAATGCCTCCAATGTCGCATAGCTTCTACTATGGCCTGGGCCTCCTTTTCGACTGAGGAGTGGCAGATTTCGGAAGCATGGAGGGTACGTGAGAAGAAGACCTCGGGTCTGCCCACTTGGTTGAGGGTGGCCGCCAGAGCTACGTCAGATGCGTCGCTCTCGACCTGGAAGGGGAGGGACTCGTCGATGGCATGCATCGTGGCCTTTGCAATGTCTGCTTTGATGCGGCTGAAGCCCTGGCGGGCCTCTATCGACAGGGGAAAAGCTGTGGATTGGATCAGGGGACGGGCCTTGTCCGCATAGTTGGGGACCCACTAGTAGTAAGAGAAACACCCTAGGCAGCGCTTCAGGGCCTTGGAGCAGTGAGGGAGGGGGAACTCCATAAAGGGGAACTTGCGTTCAGGGTCGGGGCCTATAACTCCGTTTTGCACTACGTAGCTGAGGATGGCTAGGCGGTCGGCGCTAAACACTCATTTATCCTTGTTGTAGGTAAGGTTAAGGATCTTTGCGGTCTGGAGGAATTTTCTGAGGTTGGTGTCGTGGTCCTGCTGGTCGTGGCCGCAGATGGTGACATTATTGAGATACGGGAATGTTGCCCGTAAACCGTACCGGTCAATCATTCGGTCCATCTTGCGTTGGAAGACCGAGACCCCGTTAGTGACACCGAAGGGAACCCTTAAGAAGTGATAGAGCCGCCCGTCTGCCTCGAAGGCAGTGTATTTGCGGTCACTAGTGTGGATGTGGAGCTGGTGGTAGTCGGACTTAAGATCCACTGTGGAGAAGACCTTGTAATGCACAATTCTGTTTACCAGGTCGGATATGCGGGGGAGAGGGTACGCGTCCAGCTGCGTAAACCTGTTGATGGTCTGACTGTAGTTGATGACCATCCTATGCTACACCCCGGTCTTTACCACCACTACTTGAGCTCTCCAGGGACTGTTGCTAGCTTCAATGACTCCTTCCCTCAGTAGCCTTTGGACCTCTGACCTAATAAAGATCCGATCCTGGGCACTGTACTGTCTGCTCCTGGTGGTGACGGGTTTGCAATCCGGGGTGAGGTTCGCAAACAGGGAAGGCGGATTGACCTTGACGGTCGTGAGGCCGCCGAATTTGAAAGTTAGACTTTGGAGATTACACTGGAAGTCTAAACCTAGGAGTGTGGCCGTGCAGAGGTGGGAAGGACGTAGAGCCGGTAATTTTTAAACTCCCTTCCCTGGACTGTGACGTTTGCTACACAAACCCCTTTATCTCTACTGAGTGGGAACCGGAGGCAAGGGAGGTTTTTTGATTAACGGGATGGACGAGGAGAGAACAGCGCCTTACCGTGTTGGGTGTATGAAGCTCTCTGTGTTCCCAGAGTCGATTAATCAGGATGCCTCGTGCCCGTTGATTAGTACTGTTGTTGTAGCAGTTGAGAGTGTTCGAGGCTGGGACTGGTCCAGGGTCACCGAGGCTAATCGCAGCAGTTGAGTGTTCTCGTCGGGCGGTGTGCGGTCAGCCCAGCTGGGGTCCTGGGAGTCCATCCAAGATGGCGGCTCCCATTGGTCGCATATTGCTGGGGGTGCACAAAATGGCGACGCCCATCCATCGAACGTAGTGTCTGCGGGACAAGATGGCGGCGCCCGGGGGCCGCACGTGGCCCTGGAGGAGGAAGATGGCGGCGCCCGCTGGCCGCACAGGGACCGTGGAGAGGTTTGTAGTGGGGGTCCGCATTCGCCGCCAGACGGCGCGGCGACCGCACGGGCCTGGCATACCACCACGGAGTGGCCTTTTTACCGCATCCCTTGTAGGTGGATGCGTGGGCCTGGCAGCGCTGCCGGGGGTGCTTGGCCTGCCCGCAAAAGTAGCAGCGGGGCCCCCCGGGGTTGCCAGGCCACCTTGCAGCACAAGCTTGTGGGGGGATGGGGGATGTCTCGGTGTCGGCTGCGGAGGGGTTCGACGCTGCCCAGGGGGCTGCCACGCGGTCGTGAACGTAAGCGTGGGCGTTTCTGGAGGCCACATCCAGGGAGCCTGCAAGGGCCCGTGCCTCCTTGCGGCCTAGGGTGTCTTTTTCCAGCAATCGCTGGTGGATTTGGGGGGACAGCATACCTGCCACGAAAGCGTCCTGGATCAAGAGTTCTGTGTGGTCGCTCGCCGAAACTTGCGGGCAGCTGCAGTTTCTCCCCAACACCAGGAGCGCACGGTAGAATTCTTCCAGCGAATCCCCAGGGATTTGCCTCGTTGCTAGATGTCGGGCGTAGACCTGGTTTACCGGGCGAATATAATATCCTTTTAGCAGCTCCATTGCTGCATCGAAGTCGTCCGCGTCCTCAATGAGGGTGTAAATTTCCGGGCTCACCCGCGAATGCAGGACTTGCAATTTCTGTTCTCCTGTGGGTGTGTTATCGGCCGTTCCGAGATATCCTTTAAAACACGCCAGCCAGTGCTTGAAGGTTGCCGCTGAGTTTGCCGCGTGGGGGCTGAGTTGCAGACAATCCGGCTTGATTCGGAGCTCTATCCTTTTAAATCTAGCTTATTAAATTGATGCACGATCAATGACCACTAAAGCGAGGTTGTAGTCCAACTGAAGGCTTTAATAAGCTAGATGTTTCCCCCAGCAGCTTAGGTACAAAAAGAAGGCTGCTGGGGCGGCACAGGCTCTTATACCCCCCACCTTGCAGGGCGGAGCTACCATACAGCTTGACCAATAGGAAACCTACAATATCTACCAATGGTGTTCCAGCATTACCAGGTACCGTAATACTTCTGCACAAACTACCACAATTAGTAAGGCCACACTTGGAATACTGTGTACAGTTCTGGTCACCCTATTATAGAAACAATATTATTAAATTAGAAAGAGTGCAGAATAGATTTACTGGGATGCTACCACGACTTGATGGTCTGAGTTATAAGGAGAGGCTGGATAGACTGGGACTTTTTCCCCTGGAGCTCAGTGGTGATTTTATAGAGGTCTGCAAAATAATGATGATCTATATAAGGTAGATAGTCAACATCTTTACCCAAAGGTAGGGGAGTCTAAAACTAGAAGGCATAGGTTTAAGGTGAGAGGGGGGAACATACAAAAGGGTCCAGAGGGGCAATTTTTCCACACAGAGGGTGGTGAGTGTCTGGAACGAGCTGCCAGAGGCAGTAGCAGAAGCGGGTACAATGTTGTCTTTTAAAAAGCATTTAGACAGTTTTATGGGTAAGATGGGTATAGAGGGATATGGGCCAAATGCGGGCAATTGGAATTAGCTTAGTGGTAAAAACTGGATGGCATGGACAAGTTGGGCCGAAGGGCGTGTTTCCATGCTGTAAACCTCTGTGACTCTAATAGACAAATACTCAGGATGTAAAGAACAGTATTCTTTTTACTTTTAAACTTCAACAGTGCATTAAAACTTACAGCATGAAATATATACAGCCATCTTCAGGTTTCAGACTCTGGATAGCTTCATATTTGCTTCTAGTTGGTAAAGTGACGATTCATATAGGGGGAACATCAGAACGTCCAGTCAGTGGTGATCTCTGATTGCTAGAGTACTGAATAGCACAAAGGTTACTTAGAACATTGGAGCAGGATCCAGATTAATAAAATGGGAGGAGGGATAAGTGCAACAGAACCAAGAAAATATAGATTAAAGCTGGTGGAAAAGATACATAAGCTTTGTTATCGTACAGAGCCAGATATGATGGATGATGGATTGTGCAGATACTAACGCAGCAAATAAATAAGTCTGTGACATCTCTAAACTATGACCACACTGGAAATGTTAAGCCCAAATTTGCTGTGGTTGTACATCTAATGGCATCGGCCATTGGTTAGCCTTGCTCTTGTCTGCTTAGGTTAGCAAATATGTTGTGTGACAAGTGGGTGAAGGTGAGAACTGATAAGGTCACGTCAAGGGAAACCAGATACCTGGGATCCATGTGAACGGGGCCAGTAGCTATACCTCATCACGAATTAGATTGAACGATTGTGAAATGAACTGTGCAAGGGCTGGAAAGGAAATGTAAATTAGAGAGGGTAAATTCAAAACAGAATAAGTACAAAGAAAGAAAGATGTGATTAAGAGAGCGAGGGGAAAAGAGGACAAAAGAAAAGTGAAATTATTTTTAAAATATATTGTACGAGTTAAAAATCTCCGACCATTGAAACATGAAGGAATGAGACATCACACTTAAAAACAAATTATTTTCATTGTCAGAGAAGATCACCAGCAGCATGTTAATACTTAATAGTCTGAAGTAGACAAGACTTGACATGCAGAGTGAGGCCAACAGAGCGGGTTCAATTTCCGTACCGGCTGAGGTTATTCATGAAGGCTCTGCCTTCTCAACCTTTCCCCTCATCTGGGACTATGACGTCTACTTTTTAAAATTCTGACAGCAAATTAAAGTCATAGCCCCAAATTCTCTGTCCTCATTCGTGGCTGAGATTATTGGGTGCCGCTGAAAGGTAATAGAGTTTTGGCTGGAATGCCAAATGATCTGTTCTCACTCACAACAAGCCCTGCCACGGATGAGACTGGAAAATCCCACCCATTGGATTGTTGCAGCACAAAAGGAGGCCATTGAGTCCATATTGCTTAGAGCAATGTGGTAAATCCAATTCCCGTGCACTGCCACCATAGCCCTGCAAGTTTAGTTCCCTCAAGTGTCCATTCAACTTCCTTTCAAAATAACTGTCACCGCTTCCATCACCATCCTAGCCAACGGGTTCCAGGTTATTACCAGTCAGTGTAAAAGGTCATATCCCCCCTGCATGACGAGCCCTTGTACCATCAACTAATGGGAACTGTTTTTTTTATCTACCTTATCTAAACCTGTCAATCTTGTACACCTCTATTAAATCTCCCTCAGCCTCCTTTGCTCCAACAAGAACAATCCCAGCTTCTCCCAACCAACCTCATCACGAAAATCCTTAATCTCTAGAACCATTGTGGTAAATATCCTCTGCACTCTCTCAAGGACCCTTGCATCCCACCTAAATCGTGGCCACTGGAACTGGGTTGCTGGTTGTGGCCCAACCAGAGCTTTATAAATGTTCACCATGATGTCCCAGCTTTTGTACATCTCTATTTTAAGCCCAAGATTCCACATGCTTTGCTAATCCTGCTACCTTCAAAGATCTAAGTGCACGACCCCGTAGATCCCTCTGTTCCTGTACCCTCTTTAGAATTATGTCATTCAGTCTATATTATCAATTCCCACCCCTTCTGCCAAAATGCATTGTCTCATGCTTCTATACATACCACCTGCCACTAGTCTGTTGGTCATCTAAGTCCTATTGCAGTTATGGGTATTATCCTCCATCTTTGCCACACCTCCAAGTTTGGTATCATCAACCAATTTTGAAATGTTATTTTGCATTCCTGTATCCAAGTCACTTATGTGCATGTACATATATGGAGAACATCAGTGTGCCATCCTCCTTTCTGAAAAACAACAAATTATCACGACTTTCTGTTTATCAATTTAAACCAAATCTGTTTCATCCAAGTTGATACTAATCCCCTTATTCCATGAGCCTCAATTCTGTTAACCAGCCTTTTACGTGATACTTTGTCAAACACTTCCTTAAAATCTATATCGACCACATTCTTTTCATTCCCTTCTCTGTTACTTTGTCAAAAGATTCAATGAGATTGGTCAAGCATGACTTGCCTGTTAGAAATCTGTGCTGGATCTCCTAAATTAATTCAAATATTTGGCTTGTAGTTACAAGGACTGTTGGTACACCATTTATTGAATAAGGGTGTCTGTCATATTTGCCACTCTCCATATCTAATAGAGATTGAAAGATTATAGAAAGTATTTCTGTTATCTCCATTTCTCTCCCTTTATCAATCTGGGATGCAAGCCATCGGAACGGCTAACTTATCCATTCTGAATATAGTCAGCCTTTCCAGTATATCCTGCCTACCAATTTTCACCTCTACCATCCACCATCTCCACTTCTGCGTATATTTTGTCAGCATCCTCATCCTGAGAAACACAAATACGAAGAACCTATTATGTATTCTAGCCTTGCCCTGTGTCGCTAAATATATATCGCCCATTTTGTTTCAAGGACAAAACAAAAAATGAGGTTTACGAGGCAAGAACCAAGCAAATTATGTGAAGTTGTGAGAGGAAATGAGCAGAAAACAAGACCGGCAATGAGAGATTGTGAGGATAGAATGGCAGTTAACATAAAAGGGAAACCAAAAATCTTCTGCGGGATGTAATAGTAAGCTGGTAGTAAATGGTGGGACAGGTCTTATTTTCGTCTTCACTTCCCCTCACATCTTATTGTATTTGGCCTCGTTCTCAACGTAATAATTCACCTGACATGCATCGTACACCATTTGGTTTTGGTTTCATCATTGTTCTCCACCCTTTTGTTCTGGCTTTGATTTCCTGACCTTTTGTCCTTATTGGAATGTATCTAAACTTTAAATGGATAATCTCTTTCAAGATCACATGCAGCTTCTCCTGTGCGTCTTTGGTCCCATTTTACCCTGGCTCAATTCCCTCCCATTCCAAAGACGTTAGACCTATCCCAGTTTAGAAGTTTTACTTTAGATCGTTCCTTGCTTTTCTCCATTACTAATCTGAAACTCATGATACAATGATCACACTTAACCAAGTGTTACCCGAAAGACACATTGTCCACTTGGCCCACTTCATTCTCCAGCACCACATCTAGCAGTTGGACTGAGAACACGCTGGCCATGGAAGTACTCCTGAACTCATTCCAGAAGTTCCTCCCACTTTTCCTTTTACTCTAAAATTGTTCCTGTAGCCAGAATGATGTCTTTCCATCATAGAAACCTTCTGAGTGGTGCAACATAAGGAGTAAATTATGGCATAAATGACTTACATCATATGGATTTGCCTTCCCCATATGGGGGGCCTTGAGCAGTTCCTTTCCTCATTGAAAAGAGTTGGAAGGCAGTTATCAACTGCCTTTGAGCTTTTTCATAGAATTGATTGATTGATATTTAATGTCACCTGTACTGAAGTACAGTGAAAAGTTTTTTCCTGCGGCCAAGGGAACATACAGTACGTACATAATAGACAAGTAGTGGACTCGCCCATACTAAGGGCATTCAAATGGTCATTGGATAGACATATGGACGATCAGGGAATAGTGTAGATGGGCTTTAGAGTGGTTTCACAGGTCAGCGCAACATCGAGGGCCGAAGGGCCTGTACTGCGCTGTAATGTTCTATGTTCTATGTTCTAAAAGAATAATCAACAAAGTACATTGACAATGGTACATCAACAAATAGTGATTGGTTACAGTGTGAAACAAGGGCCAAACAAGAGCAGCATAGGGCGTTGTGAATAGTGTTCTTACAGGGAACACTATCCCCGTAACCTTTTTGGATACTAAGGGGAAATTTGGCGTGGCCAATCCATCTAACCTGCACATCTTTGGACTTTTCTCCTCTCACTGACACTTTGATTCAAATTATTTATTACTCACTGAAATTCTAACCAGCTCTGGGTAAACTGATGTACGGATACCTCAAACATTACAAGCCCATCTCCTCAGAGAGGAAAATCAGCACCCCATTCTATCGGTTTGCACTGTGCACAATGACAGGACTTTCCAATGAGTTTCAAATTTTAAGTTAGGTCGCATAGCTCATTTTATGACCTTGTAACTTATTGAAATAAAAGTCAATCATTATTTTGATCCTAAATTATTAATTTAAAATACACTGACTTGGGAATGGCCTGAATTGATAAATTATACACAATAGTGAAACTGACAATAATCTTCACAGTCAAAAAAGGATTCTATGATTGAAGATTATTGTCGATTCAAGTTAACTTAAGAACCCCTGCCAATGGTAAAGTTGCTGCCACTCCAGCTCTTGGAGCGGCTCCGGCTGCTTGATTTATGCTTCTGCTCATAGCAGGGTGTCTTAGTTAAAAACCAGGAACTTTTGGCATAAATTAGAAATGGTGAAATCGACAACCTGGATGACAAAATTTACTGTATACGCCACCAATGTTTGAAGATGTCTGGGCCGTTGGCAAAACCTGTATGTCAGCATCGCGAATAGGGAGCAAATGGATACTTTCAAATTCTTTTTGTGAATGCTAGAGGTTTTATTATTAATATGAAGGACCAGCTGTCTATTCATGTCACATGATAATTAAGGCCTCACTATTGGGGGCATTGATGTCACTCTGTCCGCACCCCGCACCCTCCAAGTATCTAGAAATGGGTGCACCCAAATTTCGATCTAATAAATGGATGAAAGAAAAATAACCAATGTGCTAAAAATTGGGGAAAATTAAGACAAAAAAAGTGACATTGGGATAAAGTAAAAGGGGGAATTGATGAGGGCAGCTGTCTGAAGGGGTGTTTTAATATGCAGATTAACATACTAGTGAAGAAAGCAAGTTTTAACCCATGTGACTGAGGGAGAACAATGGGGTGTAGAAGAGGTGACTTCAACGTGGAGACAATAGGGAATTGGCCTTACAGGGTAACATCAAAGGGAAAGAATGATGTATCCATAGCACAATAACAGGAGAAAGGCACACAGTAGTGGGCAGCCAACACCACAACCACACTCAGCTGCGGAGAACAGTCCCACTGAAAACAAAGAGCGGTTGGTTAAAATCCAAAACTCAAACTGAGGAGATAACACTGTCGCTGAAACTAGAGATAGTTTTCCCAACATAGGCAAATAATCTGGGTGTGGTAACCATCTGCTGAAATTAGCTCATAGAGTTACATAATAATGGATGTTATTTGGGAAAAGGGGCATCTCAGAGTTCAGGACATGTAGGTAGTTGGGAACAATGGGGTAACTTCATTAGATGCTGTGTATGTATAGCCATAAGTGGAGTTAGTATTCTGTTATAATCTATTATAGTCCTTCTTGCCATGTGTTTTTCTTTTAAGTGAATACATTTTCTTTATTAATTGATCGCAAAATGACTGGACTGTTCCTCTCTGGTTTTGATATCTTTTCACAGTATACCAAATTGAAAATATTCACCACTAAGAACTGGTGTGCCAAGTTACCATTCTGGGTGTTGGTATACCCTTGCATTTAACATCAGTGGGGCTTTTAACACATGGGAATATAACCTTTGTTGTTATTGAGTAACAGCACAGGAGAAAGAGCTGCTCCTCAAAACCAATGTACAGCAGTTAGCAGGAATATGAAAAGCAAACCAGATCTTGGGATCTATATTTAGTGGGATGGAGCACAAATCCCCAGATGTGAAAATGAACCTGTACATGGCACTGGTAGAACCACACCTAGAGTATCAGCTACAACTCAAGGAATTTTCCGACCATCCACGCCGGTCTGTGCGGAGTTTGCATATTCCCCCCTTGTCTGCGTGGGTTTCCTCCGGGTGCTCTGGTTTCCTCTCACAGTCCAAAGATGTGCAGGTTAGGTGGATTGGCCATGATAAAATTGCCTCTTATTGTCCAAAAAGTAAGGTGGTGTTACGGGGATAGGGTGGGGACTTGGGCCTAGGTAGGATGCTCTTTCAGAGGGTCGGTGCAGACTTGATGAGCCAAATGGCCTCCTTCTGTACTGTAGGGATTCGATGATTCTATAATTCACTAATGGTTATATATTTCCTGTTGCTGCTATATACTTTTTTCATTTAACACTCTGATCACTACTATTGCCCCTCGAGTTGTCACAACCCTTCCTAATATATAATTATATCCCATGAAAGAATGCATTAAAAAAAATGTGAATTCAAGCTTGTGGTGTGGTGTTCTTCGCATTTTGTGGTATTTGCCTACTCCAATGGGACCATTGTAGTCCTCAAAGTCTTTTGTCCATTCTCCCGTTAGTGTACATCTCTACACAAATTAATCAATTCTCTTGTTGCTCCCTTTCTAAGTCCTTTTATAGATATTTGGAGATTTTAGGAGCATCTTAAAAGTGGAGAGAGAGGCAGAGAAGTCGAGGGAGGGAATTCCAAAGCTTAGGGCCTAGGCAACTGAAGGCATGGCTGCCAATTGTGGAACAATGAAAATCAGGATTGTGCAAGAGACCAGAAATGGAGAATGACAGAGATCTCAAAGGGCTGTACAACAAACTGTCAAAAGGGGCAGCGATGGTAGGTAGTGTGGAAAATATTAAGGGTGAATCAGATAGGTGGTTGCAAATAGAGATTTAAGCAAAAACCCAAAACAGTTGTATCTGCATTTGTTCTAATTGTGGCTAATAGCAAGTAACTATTTCTGACCTGCACACGCTACTTTCTCTCCGTAAAGCTCCTAAAGAACTCCCTCCAAACTTGGCATTGACTTCTTGGAGTAAGATATTATTCAGCTTACTGGCTGCAGCCCATATGGTTCAGGTGTCAGCAATGATGCTGACACTGATGGAAGTTAGCAGGTTATCATAAACAACTGGATTGTACGTCTAATGCTGGTTTACTTGTCCAGTTTAAATCTGTTCCATTTATAGAGCTCACTTGTGCAATACTGTGTTTGCTTTATCACTATGGGCTGAATGAAGTTGTGCAGAGTGGAGCTGAATCAGCTAATGCAGTGCTTCATGCATATTAATCTGAAATAAAAGTACACTGCCAGGATCCAAGGGCATTTCTATGAAAATGATGGCAAAAGGTCGGTGTTAGTGATTTCTGCAAATGTGTTTTAAAGTACTTAGGAACATTAGAGAGGGTTTCTGTAATGTACCAAAGCAATGTTTACCAGGCTTGCGAAAAGGCAAACTGCTGGTTGAGCACATTTTTATTTTTCAAAGCACTTTTGAGACGCCATACACTGATGCCATTTAAAACTCAGAATGACTGCATGAAGCAGAATTGGATTGGCAGAAAGGATGGAAAAAGTTTTCTTTATGTAAGGAATAGCTACTTTCAAGGTTGTGGAAACATCCCATTTAAAACTCCACAATAAAGATGATTTCAACAAATTTAAAAATAAATCCTGTACCGTGACTCTGACAATGAAAAAGAGAGAAGTTATGCTGTGCTTCTCATGAGCTCAGGTACTTTGCAGTCATGGAGTCATAGAATTCCTACAGTGTAGAAGGAGGCCATTTGGCCCATTGAGTCTGCACCAACCCTCCGAAAGAGCATCCTAACCAGGCTACTTCCCTATCCCTGTAATCCCACAATCCCACTTAGCCTGCAGATCCCTGGACACTAAGGTGCAATTTGTATGGCCAATCCACCTAACCTGCACAGCTTTGGACTGGGAGGAAACTGGGGCACCCATGCAGACACAGGGAGAATGTGTAAATTCCACATAGTCACCAATGCTGAAATTGAACAGGGTCCCTGGCTCTGTGAGGCAGCAGTGCTAACCACCGTGCTGCCCAGTCACGGCCCAACAAACAGCAATGAGTATAATGATAGGCCCCATTTTTGGCTGACCTTAGAGATCCAAAATCAAAATGGCGTGTTGAATGTGCACACATCTGGTGCAAACAGCAATGGATGTCATTTTGGTGAGAGCGCTGGCAAGCATGGCATGAATGTGCTCTGGAAGTATGTATAGCAGATTATGATGGCATTCAGCGCAGAATGCTGATGATGCCAACTCGATGCTACAGCTAACATTCTTTCCTAATTGCACATTGCTGAAAACGTTCAGCAGTGGGAATGCCCAACTCTCCAGCCCCACTCCCAAAACCAGCACTGTTTAAAAGGATCATTGACCACTTTCAGCTAGTTACTGATAGATTTTAGTGTTAGAAAGTGCTAGACAGTCTAATGCAAGCAGCCCAAGGGGTGGGTGGCTGGTGGGTTTAGTGGCCATGGTGGCCGGTATGGGTGGCGGCATGTGGTGCAGGGTGGAGGTTTGGACTCCCTCGGGGTGGGTGGTGGGGATGGGTGGGTAAAGGGTGTGTGGGACAGGAGTTGGTGCCAGGGGTACCGTGCTGCCTACTTGCCCTGGCCGCCCTGAAGAAGTTGTGCAGTTTCTTTCCACATTGCTGACCGGCTCGGATGGTGTTGCCCACGGCACTTACTGCCTCTGCCACCTGCGCCCAGACACGGTGAACGGCGGCGACAGGCAGTCTCATGCAAAGAGAAAGTTTGCAACGTTATTGCTTGACTAAATACATTCTTGCTGGTGGAGTGAAGAGCTGATCTCACTACATTCAGCGGTCAGTTTTATGGAAATTATTTGAACATGTTCCCTGTTCACCTTGAGCCTTGAACAAAAAGAAATAAAGAGTTTCATCAAACAGTGATTTCCACAAATACCGGACAACCTAAAGTGCTTTACAGCCAATGAAGCACTTTTGAATTGCAGTCACTTTGTAATGTTGGGAAGATGGCAGCCAATTTGCAACTAGCAAGCTCCCACATGCAGCAATGTGGTAATCACCAGGAGTGCGATTCAGTGGCCTCCTTTCGCTTGAGGGAGAGCATGGCGAGGCCGGTGAAAAGCGGGAGGGGCGAAAAATGAGAAACGCGGCGGACGGCAAACCATTTGAGATGCATCCGGCCCGTGCCTGTAGGTGAAGGAATCCCGCCATAGCCTGGCGAGAAACCAATAATCACCACTAAAGCCCTATTTCCATACAATTAACGGGAGCCAACCCATATCCAACGGCCACCCGTGTTCCAGCAAGTGGTTACCCTGGCACCGATTAGTATTTCTTTTGATAAGCGTGAACATGGCAGAAGGGCTGCTGTGGGGACCCTAGGAGGTGAGTGACCACCTTCACTCACAGGCAATGAGCCCGGGGCACTGGACATGCAGTTTCTGAGCTCGGAGGGGTTTGCGGGGATTGCAGCCTAGGTTGGGGCTGGGCTGGGGGTATCACAGCTGGTGGGGTAAAACGGAGCTGAGGGGACTCTGCTGGAGGGCAGCCATGCGCGGGTCCTCCATACCAACCCCTGGATCTTGTGTTCCCTTCCAGGAGCAACCCTAGCCCCCACCAACCACTCATAACTCCCAATAACCGCGGAGGCATCTGGCCGTGCGGCTGAAGGCTATTGCTAATAGGGAATTGCCAATTGCGGTTAAGTGAGCACTTCACACATCCCAAGTGGATCCCTGTGGGTGGGCGTGCTGTGTAGCATGAAAGTGGCTCATTGTCTAGCATCCCAATCACACCTTGATGCCTGGACACTGTCCCTGGACACTACAGGAGGCAGCACCACAGATACAGCAGCAAACCTCGAACACCCAGCGGACGGGCCCCAGCCCTGGGCACATGTCTGCGGCTGGGGTTTGGCAACATTCTGATCGGGTGTTTGGGTTATGGTCCAGTGAGCTGGGCCCTCCCCCACCACAGCCTGGAAGGGTGTGTTGGGTGGGGGGGATGGGGAAATGTGAGGTGGGGGCCAGGACCCCACTTCTGGGGCGAATGGGGCATGGGATTAGTCCTCAGTCCGGATCATGGAAGAAAGAGCCAGAGGCGTCAGTTGTGGGAGGGTATTTTAATGTTTCTCGTATAAGTGTGGTGCCTCTCCACTATGCCCACCCTCCCTCCACCCTCCAATGCCCAATGCCCCATCCCACACCTCCTCCTGCTCCCCCACGCACACTCCCTTCCTTAGCCTCTGTCTTCACCAACCGCTCAGTGCCCTCTCAGTGACCCTCGACGTACGTGGTCTTCCTTATCTCACCACAACATCTGGGTGTATCCCCAGGGTGCACCTCAGAGGTGGAGGCAGCCAGTGCTTACCACGTCCTGTGGCCATCGATGCTCCCGGTCGGCCGCCCTCTTCGGGGTGCTGACTGCGAGACGCGGCTTTGTCAGAGGGATAGAACTCGGGGGAGCTGGTGGCTACTGTCGCCAGTCCAGAGGATGGGTCGGAGTTGCCACCCTATGCCCCTCCTCCCGGTTGGTACCCATAGGGCCCTAGGGTTCACCTCTAGGCGGAGGGGCAGCTGAGCCCCTGCGTCATTTGACACTGGTGACTCCTCAATGTCTGCACCATGGTGTTGACGCCCTCGGCGATGCACCTCAGTGATTCGGACATGCCCTGCAGTGCCTCAGCAATGCCCACCTGCAACTGGGACATGTCCTGCAGACGCCTCATCAGTACCCCAGCCTGGTACTGGGTCACGTCGCCCAATGAGTTGGACTGTCTGCCAAGGCCTTCGGCCATGGCAGTCGCCGATTGCACCACGCCTTGGACACCTCCACTACTGCTGCTGGCGCCATGCACCAGGCTCTCTACTGCAGTCACAACCCGAGCAGTGATGACCTCGGTGCCATGTTTTGCTGGCGAAATCTCCTGTGCCCGTAGCCTCTGGGACTTCTCCAATTGGCTATGGACCTGTTGGAGTGTCACTGACATCTCCCTCTGAATGACCCGGCCGAACCCCAACACCTGCATCAGCTCCGGATAAACATGTTCCAGAGACTCAGCATCAGGCTGGGACCCAGCTGGGTCCTGGGAACCTCCACCTGATGTGCATCAGCAACTGTGAGGTGCTCACCAGAATGTGCCCCAGAAGCCTGAGCACTAACGTTGCCCACCAAGGTGAGTGCCTCTGCGCTGGTGGAGGGTGGGGATGACAGCAGTGACCCATTGGTTGTGGCATCCTCGGAGCTCTGCTCCTGAGGAATTCTCCTGGGAGGTGGGGGAGGAATAACCCGGATGGGCTGGAGGTCCTGCGGGAGAATGGATATGTGGTCAGTGGGAGGGATGCGTCAGTCTGTATGGCAATAACAACTCACGTTTGACAGGTCCTATGGGTGGGACTGGTGGAGCCTCACCTCTGTGGTATGCACTGACCTCCGCGTTGGTGACCACTCTGTCCTTGGCCACCCCTGTTACCTGCAGGGCCCGTGCCTTGAAGGTCACGAAAATGTTTAGGACTGGCACCCCTCCGCCAGTCTAGGCCCTCTCCCGACGATTGTGGGACAGCTTCTCCTGCGGACACACAGAGAGGACATCATTAGCCGCATGTGTGGTTCACAGTGATGGGGGGGGGGGGGGGGGGGGGTGGAGGTGTGAAGGAATGGTTGGGGGAGTGAAGGGAGAGGAGAGAGGGTGAAGCGATGGAGGTGAAGGGAGTGGGATGGAGCGAGGGTTGGGGGGGGACTAATGGAGAATATGGGGTTGCTGTTCTCATGGGGTTGGAAAGATTTTGGGACGGGGTGCGGTCAACTCATGCGTGAGGCCTGGTGTAGGTAGTTGACCTTCTTGCGGCACTAGAGGCCTGTCTCCCTGGTCACGCTACCCGAGCTGACGGCCACTGCCACTTCATCCAAGGCGGCACTGGCTGCCTTGCGGCTGGCCCTCCAAGACACTCGGGGGAACAGGACATACCTCCTGGCCTCGACCACGTCTAGGAGCCTCCCCTGGCGCATATCTCCAAATCTTGAGACGGTCGTCTCGGCGCCATGGCTGCGAGCTGAATGGGGCTGGCTGTGCAAGTGCTGTTTAAGTGCTGCTCAACCTGGTTAGTGGGTGGCTGGTGAGCGAGGTCCCGGCGAATCGGCTGGAAGTGCTGTTTAAGTGCTGCTCGACCTTGTTAGTGGGGGGGTGGTGAGCGAGCACCCGGCGAATCAGCTGGAAGTGCTGTTTAAGTGCTGCTCGACCTTGTTAGTGGGGGGGGTGGTGAGCGAGCACCCGGCGAATCGGCTGCAAGTGCTGTTTAAGTGCTGCTCGACCTTGTTAGTGGGGGGCTGGTGAGTGAGGACCCGGCGAATCGGCTGGTGAGCCTTTATTTGCGATGTGAAGCTTGTGAGGCCTCGTTAAGTGGACCGGTATTGCATTGCCGGCCTCGCTGGGCCGACCGCCAGGAAGTTCGTGGCAGTTCCCGCTCGCTACCACACTTTGAAATCTTTCCGGAGAATCGCGCCCCAGATTTTGTGATTCTGTAATCTGTTTTTTTTGTGTGATGTTGATTGAGGGATAAATGTTGGAAGGGCACTGGGGTTAACTCTCAAGTCCATCTTCAAAAGAGTGCCATAGAATATCTTTTTTTTTAATAAACATTTTATTGAGGTATTTTTGGTATGATAACAACAACAAAATAAACAATGTACATGAAACTATAAACATAGTGCAAAAGCCGTCTCCCTCCCTTACAGGTCCCACCTTTATTAACCCCCTACTCTAAGCGAAACTAATCCCCCCCTTCAGCTGACGATTAATTTTCCGCGAAGAAGTTGACGAACGGTTGCAACCTCCGGGTGAACCCTAACAGTGACCCTACCCACTCTCTGGAAACTACCCTGTCCTGAATCCCCCTTAGCGGTAGGAGTAGGAAGGTTAACACCTGTTTACGTAGGAAGCCCCGCACCTGCAGATACCTGAATTTGTTTCCCCTCGCCAACCCAAAGTTCTCCTCCAGCGCCCTCATACTCGGAAAGCTCCCCTCAATAAACATATCCCCCATCCTCTCAATCCCTGCTCTCCGCCATATCCGGAACCCCCCGTCCATACTCCCCGGGGCAAACCGGTGATTATCACAGATTGGAACCAAGACCGATGCTCCCACTGCTCCCACATGTCTCCTCCATTGCCCTCAGACTCTCAGGGCCGCCGCCACCACGGGCTGGTGGAGTACCGTGCCGGCGGGAATGGGGGAGGTGCAGTTACCAATGCCCCCAGACTGGTGCCCTTGCATGAAGCCGCCTCCATACGCTCCCATGCCGACCCCTCCCCCACCACCCACTTCCTGATCATGGCTATATTCGCTGCCCAGTAATAGTTACTAAAATTTGGTAGCGCCAGCCCGCCCTCTCCCCGACTCCGCTCAAGCATTACCTTCCTTACTCGCGGGGTCTTGCCCGCCCAAACAAAACTAGTGATCACTTTGTTGACCCATTTAAAAAAGGACGGAGGAATAAAGATGGGGAGACATTGAAACATGAACAGGAATCTCGGGAGACCATCATCTTCACCGTCTTCACCCTCCCTGCTAACGACAACGGGAGCACGTCCCATCTTCGAAAATCGTCCTTCATTTGGACTACTAGTCAGGCCAGATTTAATTTATGCAGCCGGTCCCATTCCCGCGCCACTTGAATGCCTAGGTACCTAAAGCTTCCCCCTACTAATCTAAACGGCAGCTCCCCCAATCGCCTCTCCGTTCCCTTGCCTGGACCGCAAACATCTCACTTTTCCCCATATTTAGCTTATACCCCGAAAACCAGCCAAATTCCCCTCGAATCCTCATGATTTCTTCCATCCCTCTATTGGGTCCGATACATACAGAAGCAGGTCATCTGCATAGAGCGAGACTCTGTGCTTCACCCCTCCCCTGGACCAACTCCTTCCAGCCCCTTGAGGCTCTCAGGGCAATTGCCAACAGCTCTATAGCAAACGAGAACAACAGTGGGGAGAGGGGGCATCCCTGTCTCATCCCCCAGTGCAGTCTAAAATAGTCTGATATTGCCCTATTCGCCCGTACGCTTGCCAAGGGAGCCTGATACAGCAACTTGACCCAGTCAATAAAGCCCCGCCCAAATCCGAACCGTCCCAGTACCTCCAACAGATAGTCCCATTCTACCCGATCAAAAGCCTTTTCTGCATCCATTGCGATTACTACCTCCACCTCCCTACCTTCCGGGGGCATCATGATCACGTTTAACAACCTTCTTACATTGGCCACCAACTGCCTACCCTTAACAAACCCCATCTGGTCCTCCCCAATAACGTCCGGAACACAATCCTCAATCCTGGAGGGCAAGATTTTGGCCAGCAGTTTGGCGTCCACATTCAACAGGGATATCAGCCTGTAGGACCCACACAGCTCCGGGTTCTTGTCCCGCTTCAGAATCAGCTAAATTGTGGCCTGTGACATTGTCGGGGGCAGCACCCCTCTTTCCCTTGCCTCATTGAACATCCTCATCAACACCGGCCCCAATATCCCAGAGAGCTTTTTATAAAACTCCACTGGGTACGCGTCCAGCCCCGGGGCTTTACCCGACTGCATGGCCTTCAGACCGTGCACTATCTCTTCCAACCCGGTCGGGGCCCCCAGCCCTTCTACCAGCTCCCTGTCCACCTTTGGGAAATTCAGCCCCCCCAAGAAGTGCCTCATCCCCTCCGGCCCCATTGGGGTTTCTGACCTATACAGCCGACTGTAGAAATCCTTAAACGCCTTATTCACCCCTGCTGAATCTCCAACCAGGTTCCCATCTCCGTCATTTACTTTCCCTTTCTCCCTGGCTGCCTCCCTCTTTCTAAGCTGCTGTGCAAGCATTCTGCTGGCCTTCTCTCCATGCTCATAGATCGCCCCCTTGCCTTTCTCAGCTGCTCCACCGCCCTCCCTGTGGTTAACAAGCCAAACACCGCCTATAACCACCGCCGTTCCCTTAAAAGCCCTGCCTCTGGGGTCCCCGCATACCTCCTATCAATCTGTAGTGTCTCCTTTACCAGTCGGTCCGTCTCTGCCCTGTCCACCTTCTCCCTATGGGCCCGTATCGAGATCAGCTAATTGCCCCCCCCCGTTCGCTGATCAACTATCCCCTTTTTTTGGGCCCACCTCCAGTCCATGCTCCGCACCTCCACCAGCCCGCCCCCAGGCAGCGTCCGCCCCAACCTCCTCTCTGTCTCTTAGACCAAGTCCCTCCCTCATCAGCAGAACATTTCCCCCCCCTCCCCCCCTAGTAACAACACTCCGTAACCCAACCCCTTTAATAAACCGAACATATGCACATCACCCACTACGCTTCCGTGAGCTAGCCCACCCAGCTAGCTTGGTGGCCCCCATCCCTGGCGCCGGATAGTCTCCCCACCCCCATCCCCCCCCGCTCATACAAACATACTCCAACATCAAACAACCCCACACAATTGCCCGACAGAAAAATACCAATATCTAAACAAGCACACCTCCAATCCCCAACAGTGCAAATAAAAACCTTAACTCACTCAACTCTGCCACTGGTCAGCCATGATTGAATGGTGGAGTGGACTAAATGGGCCGAATGGCCTTACTTCTGCTCCTATGTCTTATGGTCTTATGGTCCCAAATCAATACAGAAGGCATTACAAACAGCTTCCACAAAACAAAAAACGGTATTATTTTAAAGAACAGAAAAACAAAAACAAAAAATAACATGAACATTGCAGCAAAGTTCAAAGTTCTCAGTCCACCATCAGTCCTTTCCTTTTCACGAAGTCCAGCGCATTCTCAGGCGACTCAAAATAAAAGTGCTGTTCCTCGTACGTGACCCAGAGATGGGCCGGATACAACTGTCCGAACTTCACCATTTTCTTTAAAAGGATCGACCTAATCTGGTTGAAGCCTGCTCTTCTCCTGGCCACCTCCACACTTAGGTCTTGGTAGACCCGCAGGATACTGTTGTCCCACTTACAGCTCTGTGTCTGGTTGACCCACTGTAGAATGCGCTCCTTATCCAAGTACCTGTGGAATCTCACCACCATTGCCATCGGGTGGTCTCCCATTCGCGGCTTCCTCGCAAGTGCTCTGTGACTCCTGTCCATCTCCAAGGGTCGTGAGAATGCCCCATCCCCCAGCAGCTTCTCAAACATGTCTGCGATGTATGCCCCAGCGTCCGCTCCTTCGGACCCCTCCGGGAGCCCAACGATTCTCAAGTTCTGCCTGCGGGACCTATTGTCTAGGTCCTCCACCTTCTCCAGGAGCTTCTTCTGCTGGTCTCTCAGCATCCCCACCTCCAATTCCACTGCAGTTTGATGTTCCTCTTGCTCAGCCAGCGCCTTCTCTACCTTCTGGATCGCCCGATCTTGGGCATCCAATCTAAGCTCCAGCCGCTCAATTGACTCTTTTATCGGGTCCAAGCAGTCCCGTTTCTGATTAGCAAAGCCTTCCTGAATAACTTGCACCAGCTGCTCCATAGGCCGCTGGGTCGACAAGCCAGAGGTCAGAACCTCTGCCATGCTGTCTTCTGTTGCAGCTACAGTCCAAGCCTTCTCTATCTTTTTGTTTCTGCCTTTACAAGCACTTCTAGTCCTTCTCGCCATGCACCGATGTGGGAATTCAGTACACAATTGCCTCTGCCATCAGTTTTACAATTCAAGTCCGGTAGGAAATCGGGGGAAAAGGTCCAAAAGTCCGACCCGAGCGGGAGCCACCAAATGTGCGACTTACTTCTTCATAGCTGCCACCGGAAGTCCCTGCCATGGGATATCTTACAACCATCCACGCAGGCAGATCAGTCCCAATTGGTTTAACGTCTCATCCAAAAGACAGCACTTTCCTCAGTACTGCAGTGGAGTGTCAGCTTGGATTTTTGTACTCAAGCCCTGGAGTGGGGCTTGAACCCATTACCTTCTGATTTGGAGACTAGAGTTCTTTCAACTGAGCCATGACTGATACAAGAGTGTATTGTGATAGAATTTGGCACATGCAGCCTTTAAATCCCTAAATTAATGATGTACTGATTTAAAGTTAAGGGAAAAGTTTATTAGAGGCTATCTGAAGGTCCAAAAATGAACACAGTGGAATTTAGGTTTTGCAAAGGTAGTATGGGGGTGCGATCTACCGGCCGCATCCCGCGGGAATCAGAGACACCTCTCCTGGGCTTCCCGACAGCCGTTACGCCATGCAGGATCTACTAGATCTCGCAAGGTAACGCGGTCATCGTGGGTGGTTCTCAGTCTCGCACAGCTAAGTGGGGTTAAGAATCCACTTGACCATGCTGACACCGGATCGAACCGGCTCCCGCATTCAATCGGCCTCCCAGGGAGAGCCCAACCAATCACTGTTTATTACTGGTCCACGCTAATGCAGAATGGAACACGGAGGGTCTCCCGGGCCACTGGAGGTCACTGGGTGGTCAGGGCAGGGCAGTGTGGCACGCTGGCTCTCCCCTGGCACGAGGGCACGTTGGCACTGCCAGGCTGGCATCTTGGAACTGCTGCCCTGGCACTGCCAATGTGCCCTGGTGGTACCGCCAGGGTGCCAGCAGTTCTGTCAGGGTGCCAGCCGGGTGCCTGGGAGCCAGGGTGGCACTGCCAAGGGCCACGGCTTGAGGTGGGCCATGCGCATGGAAAGAGGGATGGGAGGGTGTTGGAGGGCAGGTATGAGGGACTTCAGGAAAGTTGGGAGGGTGAAGGGTGGGAATCTTGGAAGTAGGCGGACCCAAAAGTGGGTATGGGAAGGTCTGGAAAGAGGGGGGCCCATAGCGGGGTGTATGCCCATGTCTGTGGGGGGGGGGGGTGACATTGCCCATGGGTTGGGGTTATGGGGCACCCACCCTAAAGCTCATTTAGTGATCAGGGCACCCTTTCAAAATGCTGGCCCAATCTCGGGAGCTGGTCTGGTCAGCAAGCTCAACTCCCCAGTGATGAAAATAATTCAAAGCTTGGGCTAGCTCAGAGAGAAACTCTCCAGGGCCTGAAAAAGTGACAAAATGTGGTTAGATAGCGCTGGGGAACCCATCGACAGAGCCAGGGAGAAACCCCCAGCCACACCAGCCTGAAATGACTCTTCGAGTACGGCCTACCAGCCACGCTCCGTCCGAAAAGCAGTGCAGTGTGGCCAGTAAATGACGGGAGATCCCCCTCCCGGGATCTACCCCGTTCGCCACGCCTTGTGAGATCAAACAACATTTTGCAAGATGTCGGGATGTGAAGCCCACCCATTGTGGGAGGGATCACCTTTGGCAAATCTGTATATTAGAGTGAGACAGCTAGTCTCACTCTAATATACAGTTGCCTGAGGTAACCAAGGCATTGGGATCTATCCCCTTCACCATTGAGACCGCAAGTGAATGCTGGTCCACTAATGGAACGGCACTCATGGATGTCTCCCAGGGGATCGGAGGCCCCGAGCTGCATGCCCCCTGGGCAGGGTGGTACCCTGGCACTGCCAAGATGCCCAGGTGGCACTGCCAGCTGGCAGGGGTGCCTCCTTAGTGCCAGGCTGGCACTGCCAAGATACCAAGCTGGCGGTTTTTGTGTGGTGGTGATTGTGTCGGAGGGGTGCCCTGTACGGGTGACGGGGTCTCCTCACAGCGAGTTAGGAGGTACAGGGGTCGCATCGGGGGCTCAAGAGATCGGGATTCCGTTTAAAAATTGTGTCCCAATCTCTCCCTGCACTGCGGAGTTTCATCGAGTGGGGCTCCTCAGTGCAGGAAATGAGGTTAAGTGCGACCTCGGCAGGAGTTCCCCACTGAGGCCCCATATCTAACCGGAGTCATGTTAGATAACGTTGTGTTCCTCAACGCTGTGAGCGCCGGGAAACACACAGCTAAACGTGCTCTCTATGGGATATAGTTCCCATGTGGTTAAATCGTGCCCTCAGAAACTTTTCCGTCAGATTGCGCCCTGGGTTTTGGGTAAGTGGGATTGAAAAGAACAGACAGTACTATGTGGAAACTGAGCCAATGGCAGAGGCCCCCACATGCTGCTTGATGGATGACAGAGCAAATACTCATCTTCGTGAGTTCATTGAATCATAGAATTTACAGTGCAGAAGGAGGCCATTCGGCCCATCGAGTCTGCACCGGGCCTTGGAAAGAGCACCCTACCCAAGCCCACACCCCCACCCTATCCCCGTAACCCCACCCAACCCAACCTTTTTGGACATGAAGGGCAATTTACGCATGGCCAATCAACCTAGCCTGTGGAGGCCTTACCCTTTTTTTTGGCATTTCAGCACAGCGAAACCTGGTGAATGCCAGGAGTCGGCAGCCAGACTGAACGTTGGCTGTGGTGAAATGGGAAACATAAACTAACAGAAGTGTAGCCTGAATCCACCTGTTCCAAGCTCACTCGGACCCAACAACCTCACAGCACTTCCATGGCATTCTCATACATAACTCTACCTCAGCGTGGTCAAGGTAATTATGTACAATTGAAAATTTGTGGTTCTCAGGTTGGATCCATAGGAGCAGTAGGTGATCAAGTCTGCTTTGGGAAATGCATCAAAACATTGATATTTGACAGGTAAGCTGTGGTATTCAATGCAAAGGCAACAAAAATGTTGGATATTTGGGCAAACAGCCATCTTTCTGATATGTGGGCAGCACAGTTCGTGATATTGAGGTGTTGGTAATGATTCACAGGAACGCTCTTGAAGGAAGTGGTGATCTTGTCAACCACTTATCCATTATTGCAGGCTTCCTGGAGGCTGCCGATTGTCAAGCTTTTTTTTAAACCAACCTGTGAATCGTTGGAAGTGTCGTATTTGGAAATGTTAATCGAAGGCCCCATCTCAGGTGGATGTGGGAGATCCCAGGCACGAGCTCATGAAGGGGAAAGCGGGTTCTTCTTCTGTAGAACTGTGTTAGTTGTCCTGGGTTACTGATTCAGAGGGCTTTGGGGCCTGCTGATCATTCTGGCATACGTCTCCTTTCAGTTTGCTCCAGCCCAAATCATTAAATATTGTACTTCAAATATCTAAAATAAAACCGAAAAGCCTGAAGATTGAAACAAAATTGTTGGCATTGTAAAAACATCTATGTTAAAAAGTTCAGAAATCTGGAAACTTGTCTGAGTGCACTATAATGGTTCGGCAATCATTAGACAATATCCCTTTAAGACCTCCTGTATCCACATTGTTTATTCCCATTCCAAATTGGCACCTAAAAGATTTATGGTAGGCCATAGATACCATTAAATTGTGTATGTGCTCATTTAAATATATTTGCATTAAATCCAGATCCTGAATGGGAGGCATTTCAGGAAATGGCACTTTGGAACACGAAGTCTAGAAGAGAAGGAAATTGCAGACCAGAAGGAATTTGACGCTTATCCTTCGCTTAAATATATGATCATGTTGTGCTTGCTCTCCTCGATGCACAGAACCCGGAAACTGGCCCTTAAAAGTGCATCATATAAAACACATGGGAGAAAAAAATGACTTTTTCTGTCATTTTGCTCCAAACACCATGGGCGAGATTCTCCACTCCCGCGCCGGTTGGGAGAATCGTCTCGGCCGCCAAAATTTCCCGGGACGCTGGTCCGACGCCCTCCCGCGATTCTCCCAAGCGGCGGGAACGGCCCGGTCGAGTTCCGCGGGCCGCAGGCCGGAGAATCGCCAGAGACACCCAAAGTGGCGATTCTCCGGCACCTCCGCTATTCTCAGGCCCGGATGGGCTGAGCGGCCAGGCCAAAACGGCGGGTTCCCCCCGGCGCCATGCACACCTGGTCGCTGCCGTCGTGAACGGTGCGTGAATGCTGGGAGGGCAGCCTGCGGGGGGGGGGGATCCTACACCGGGGGGTACCTCAAATGTGGGGTGGCCCACGATTGGTGCCCACCGATCGTCGGGCCGTCCTCTCTGAAGGAGGACCTCCTTCCTTCCGTGGCCCCGCAAGATCCGTCCACCATCTTCTTGCGGGGCGGACTTAGAGAGGACGGCAACCACACATGCGTGGGTTGGCACCAGCCAACCCGCGCATGCGCGGATGACGCCAGTTATGCGGCGCCGGCCGCGTCATCTATGCGGCGCCGCCTTTACGCGGGCGACAAGGCCTGGCGCGTGTAGATGCGCGGCCCCGACCCTAGCCCATTGTCAGGACCTGAATCGGTCGGGATCGGGGCCGTTTCGCGCCGGCGTGAACCTCGACGCCATTCACGACGGCGCGGCCACTTCGGCGCGGGAGTTGAGAATCCTGCCCCATGGGTCTGTAGCCACCTCGAACAGAGAAATGGCAAGGACATTGAAGAGAGTGCCAGGCCTTATTCTTCCTGTCTTTTCTGGACATGTTCTCCCTCCAGAGCATCTATTGTTCTCTTCCCCCATCACCTGCAAGTGGAATGCATCGGAGACTCCTGGTCTAGGACTGCTATGCCCAGGGGGCGGGGGTGGGGAGGGAGCACAGGACAACATGGGGTGAGGGTTCAGGCTGGCACGCTGTGAGGAATAGTGTGTCAGAGGCTTTGCATGTATCAGATGTAACATGTTTTAATTGTGAGCATTTGAGACCCTCATTGCCTCTAGCTACAGATGGTGCCCCCCACTCTCCCCCAGTGCCCATTCAGTGATCCTCAATCTGCTTAATCTTCCGGGTTCTTCCGCTATGTCAAGGTGTGTCCCCAGGACGCACAGCAGATAAGGAGGCAGCCTGCTGCTTCTCATGCTCTGTGGCTTTTGATGCCCCTGGCAGGCATCCTCTGGAGGACCTGGAGCTGGAGGGCTCACAGCATCGCTGTGCCACCCTGTTCTGCCTGCTGACCTTGAGACTCGCTGGTGTCAGGAGGGGGTGATTTGGTTGAGGTGGGCACCGCTGTAATCTCTCTGGTGGCAGGCACCGGGTCAGCCTCCTGCATTCCCTCCTCCCAGATGCCCGTGGGGTCCTGCTGTCTCCATGGAATGGAGTGCTAGCTGGAGTGAGCTCCATAGGCCCCTGCATCATCTTGCCCTGCCAGCTCTGGTGCCTTTGCATTATCTGTACTATGGTGTTGATGCCCGCAGCGAAGCTCTTCAGTGACTGGGACACGCTCAGCAGTGCCTCAGCAATGTACACCTATGTCAGGGACACGTCCCCCAGTGACTGGGACATGTTGCCAAAGCCGTCAGCATGGCTGTCACTGACTGAGCCACACCTTGGAGACGACCACTCATGACATTGACCTTGTGCTCCAGGCTTTCCTTGCATTCGCCACCCTACCAGTGTTGGCCTTGGTGCCAAGCATTGCCAGTGCCATCTACTGTGCCAGTAGCCTTTGGGACTCCTATAATTGGCTATGCACTCACTGGGGTGTCATTGACATCCCCTCCTGAATCTCTCGGCCATGTCCCAGCATCTACATCCATTTCAGAATAGCCTGTCCAGAGGCTCGGCATCTGACCGGGATCCAGCAGAGTCCTGGGATCCAGCAGACGTCCGATCTTGGATGTCCCTGCATCAGGGGCGGGGGGAGGGTTATGACAGGTGACATGTATGGACACCGCTCCTGGGTATGAGTGTGTTGTGCCGGTGGGTGCCAACTTGTGCACAGGCACAGTAATATGCTGGGGGGGGGGGGGGTGGGGGGATGGCACGGGTGAAGTGTCAGCCTCTGACTTGTTGGGGGGGGGGGGGGGGCTGTTGAGGTCAGAGTGGTGGCAGGCGGGATTGGGGACTGGTGCCAGGGGGCCGGTGTCAACCTACCCATCCAGCCCGGTGGAAGTTGTTGGTCTTCTTCCTGCACAGGACTGAAGTTCTCCTGATCACGCTGCCCGAACTGACAGCCACTTCGACTGTGACATTGGCAGCTTGGTGGCTGGCCCTCTGATCCCTTCGGGGGAACAGGGTGTCACGTTGCACCCCCATGGCGTCCAGCAGTTTGGCCAGGTCAGCATCCTCGAAGCGTGCAGCAGGTCTACATGTGCTGTGTGCTGAATGGAGTGTGATCGGAGGGAGCGTTTATGAGCAGCTCCCCCTTGTTAGCGGGGAGCAGCCGGGTGCGGTCCAGGTGAATCAGGGGGTGGGACAGCTATTTCTGCCGTGAAGCTCATGGGTGATCATTTCCGGCCCTAAGTGCCATTAGGCACAGACTGCTGTCTTTGCCGGGGTACCCGGAAGTCAGGCCCAATACGCCACCTAGATCTTCTCCTGTCTCCCTCTCTCTGTTTCTCTTTCTTACCTAAACATACCTTAATTATGGGTGGGTGGGTCAGGGGGTTGGTGGTGTCGTTCTGGAGGGGGTTCAGGATGGGATGTGAGGGGTGGGTGGTCAGTGGGGTTAGTCGAGGAGGATGGGGTATGTCAAGGGCTTGGTGGGTACATTTCCGTCACACCGGAAATTAGATGGATCCATTAGAGACTGGCCTAGAATAATTGCTGGTACCTGCACTTAAACCACACTGCAGCGGCTTAGTTACATTTCTGTCTGTGAGTGGTTAAACAGCCCTTAGGTGTGAGCACAGTTGAAGCTAGCTGAGAGCTGATTCAGCATCATTCCACGTCAGTTGAACACCAATGATGCTTGCAGGCAAATAAATGTTTCTAATTGATGTGGTTTGAGTGCTGTGGAAATTTAGTTCACGTCAGTGACTTCAATTGATCACTTTCAGATGTCCAAGGATGACGGAAAGGTTGCTTTGGAATGCAGAGTATCTCACTCAGGTGCAAGTTAACACTGCTGCGATCATAATTCTGTAAAAGATTTCAGAGATTTTGTACCTGACATTGAAACAACAAAATATCCTTGCTACCCGGGGATGTGCATCGTCCAATGTGCCTCATATTTTAATATTCCAAATTTCTGGATAGATATGTTCTATTTCCAAAACACTCCTGACTGATCTCCATTTGACTCAACTCCTATTCATTCAACTCATCTCTGACCCAGTGCTTGTCTTCCACATTAACTTGCCCATCTCCTCTGGGATTCCTCTCTGTGGCATACAACCACTATTGTCATTTCCGCCTTAAAAAGTGTGCTCTGGACCTTCAAGTAGTTCCCACCTCTAACTCTTTCCTCGTTTAGTATGCGTGGAGTATCCTAGTTCCACCCAGCTTCACATCTAGTTCACCTATCAGTCTGGCTCTGAATTGTTAATTTTACTGAAACTACACAGGGAGGAGTTAGCAACAGTCCATGGACTGGCAATGGCTTGAAGCGTTGCGCTGGGCAAGGAGACACAGCCTGAGAATTTGAAACTTGGTAATTTGGTGCAGTGAGGTAACCAGGAAAGGTAAGTGATAAATCAAATTCTGTTGTTTTTCAGTTAAAAGTGCAGTGTAGATTAGTGTCTGATTGGCTGAAGCTGCCCCACCCTAATTGCTGAGAGGCAGTTATCTGGCAGTCACCTGAGGCCTGTTTAGGGGCACAAAGGTACACATTGTATTCTTCTCTTTGAAGTTTATGTAGTGTGAGTCATCCTAAAGTCTGTATAAAAGACAGACAGAAAACGCACTTCATAAGCGTTGCGCTGGTCAAGGAGACACAGCATGAGTGAGTGAGTGAGACACAGACAGAGTGAGAATTTGAAACTTGGTAATTAGGTGCAGTGAGGTAATTCGGTGAAGAGTGGGAGAAGGTGCTTTTTCCCTACTGTTTTGTTCTCTCTCTTTCTTCGGGCCTAATTTCAGGAGCCGTTTGGAGGAGGAGGAGCAGTCTCTGTGAGTTTAAAAACCTCACGGTAACTTCCTGTTTTCCAGGTTTTTTTCTTCCAAAAGTGACGTCAGAGGGAAGCTGTGATCTGATTGGTTGATAGCAAATCTGCCCCAAATTTTAAAAAAACACAGCTAAACTCGTAAACTTAAATTAAACTAATTAATTAATTAGCGATGGCTGGTCAGGTGATGTGCTTGAGCTGCTTAATGTGGGAGCTGGCAGATCCCATTGCGAGCTGCAGCGACTACATCTGCAGTAAGTGTTGCCCGAGCCATGTGCAAATTGGCATAGGGAGGCAAGAATAAGGGAAGTTAACACGTGGCTGAAAGAGTGGTGTGGGAAAGAGGGGTTCCTTTTCATGGGACACTGGCATCAGTTTTGGGACAGGGGGGACCTATACCATTGGGATGGTCTCCACCTGAACTCCACCTGAACTGAGCTGGGACCAGTGTAAAAGAGTAAATAGGGTGGTCAATAGGACTTAAAACTAGAGATTGGGGGGAAGGGAAAGCCAGGGAACCAAGAGGCGAAGTAATCAGTGGGAAGCGTAGCTGCTTAGGAATACAAAAAAGCACGAAAAGACAGAACTCAGGAGAGGTTACGATAGTCCCCATCCCACAAAATATGACACAGTGTATGGAAGGGCTCAGTAAACCAAGGTCCACCACACTAAGAAAACAAAAAGGGACGGTCAATAGAGAATTAAAGGTGCTATATTTAAATGCGCGCAGTGTACGGAACAAGGTAGATGAGCATGTGGCCCAGATTGTGACTGGCAGGTATGATGTGGTAGGCATCACAGAGACGTGGTTGCAGGGGGTTCAGGACTGGCATTTAAACATCCAGGGATTCACAACCTATCGAAAAGACAGGGAGGTGGGCAGAGGGGGTGGGGTTGCCTTGTTAATTAGGAATGAAATTAAATCAATAGCACTAAACGACATAGGGTCAGATGATGTGGAGTCTGTGTGGGTAGAGTTGAGGAACCACAAAGGCAAAAAAACCATAATGGGAGTTATGTACAGGCCTCTTAACAGTGGTCAGGACCAGGGGCACAAAATGCACCACGAAATAGAAAGTGCATGTCAGAAAGGCAAGGTCACAGTGATCATGGGGGACTTCAATATGCAGGTGGACTGGGTAAATAATGCTGCCAGTGGACCCAAGGAAAGGGAATTCATTGAATGTTTACAGGAGGGCTTTTGGAACAGCTTGTGATGGAGCCCACGAGGGGACAGGCCATTCTGGACTTAGTGTTATGTAATGAGCCAGACTTCATTAAAGATCTTAAAGTAAGGGAACACTTAGGAGGCAGTGATCATAATATGGTAGAATTCAATCTCCAATTTGAAAGAAAGAAGGTAGAATCAGATGTAAAGGTGTTACAGTTAAATAAAGGTAACTACAGGGGCATGTGGGAGGAACTGACGAAAATCGACTGGGAGCAGAGCCTAGTGGGAAAGACAGTAGAACAGCAATGGCAGGAGTTTCTGGGAGTAATTGAGGACACAGTACAGAGGTTCATCTCAAAGAAAAGAAAGGTTATCAGAGGGGGGATTAGGCAGCCATGGCTGACAAAGGAAGTTAGGGAATGCATCAAAGCAAAAGAGAAAGCCGATAATGTGGCAAAGAGTAGTGGGAAGTCAGAAGATTGGGAAGGCTACAAAGACAAACAGAGGATAACAAAGAGAGAAATAAGGAAAGAGAGGATCAAATATGAAGTTAGGTTAGCCAGTAACATTAGGAATGATAGGAAAAGTTTCTTTAAATACATTTTTTTAAAAACGGGAGGCAAAAGTAGACATTGGGCCGCTCCAAAATGACGCTGGTAATCTAGTGATGGGAGACAAGGAAATAGCTGAGGAACTAAATAAGTACTTTGCGTCAGTCTTCACAGTAGAAGACATGAGTAATATCCCAACAATTCAGGAGAGTCAGGGGGCAGAGTTGAATATGGTAGCCATCACAAAGGAGAAAGTGCGAGAGAAACTAAGAGGTCTAAAAATTGATTAATCCACGGGCCCAGATGGGCTACATCCTAGAGTTCTAAAGGAGATAGCTGAAGAAATAGTGGAGGCGTTAGTTATGATCTGTCAAAAGTCACTGGAGTCAGGGAAAGTCCCAGAGGATTGGAAAATCGCTGTTGTAATCCCCCTGTTCAAAAAGGGAACAAGTAAAAAGATGGAAAATTATAGGCCAATTAGCCTAACCTCGGTTGTTGGCAAGATTCTAGAATCCATTGTTAAGGATGAGATTTCTAAATTCTTGGAAGTGCAGGGTCGGATTAGGACAAGTCAGCATGGATTTAGTAAGGGGAGGTCGTGCCTGACAAACCTGTTAGAGTTCTTTGAAGAGATAACAAATAGGTTAGACCAAGGAGAGCCAATGGATGTTATCTATCTTGACTTCCAAAAGGCCTTTGATAAGGTGCCTCACGGGAGACTGCTGAGTAAAATAAGGGCCCATGGTATTCGAGGCAAGGTACTAACATGGATTGACGATTGGCTATCAGGCAGAAGGCAGAGAGTTGGGATAAAAGGTTCTTTTTCGGAATGGCAACCGGTGACGAGTGGTGTCCCGCAGGGTTCAGTGTTGGGGCCACAGCTGTTCGCTTTATATATTAACGATCTGGATGACAGGACTGGGGGCATTCTGCCTAAGTTTGCCGATGATAGAAAGATAGGTGGAGGGGCAGGTAGTATGGAGGAGGTGGGGAGGCTGCAGAAAGATTTAGACAGATTAGGAGAGTGGTCCAAGAAATGGCTGATGAAATTCAACGTGGGCAAGTGCGAGGTCTTGCACTTTGGAAAAAAGAATAGAGGCATGGACTATTTTCTAAACGGTGACAAAATTCATAATGCTGAAGTGCAAAGGGACTTGGGAGTCCTAGTCCAGGATTCTCTAAAGGTAAACTTGCAGGTTGAGTCCGTAATTAAGAAAGCAAATGCAATATTGTCATTTATTTCAAGAGGCTTGGAATATAAAAGCAGGGATGTACTTCTGAAGTTTTACAAAACATTAGTTAGGCCCCATTTAGAATACTGTGAGCAATTTTGGGCCTCACACCTCAGGAAGGACATACTGGCACTGGAGCGGGTCCAGCGGAGATTCACACGGATGATCCCAGGAATGGTAGGCCTAACATACGATGAACGTCTGAGGATCCTGGGATTATATTCATTGGAGTTTAGGAGGTTGAGGGGAGATCTAATAGAAACTTACAAGATGATGAATGGCTTAGATAGGGTGGACGTAGGGAAGTTGTTTCCATTAGCAGGGGAGACTAGGACCCGGGTGTGTTGTTGGGTGCTCTGAGGTACAGACGAACCAACACGGTTGCGATTGGTACAACGCAGTTTTATTCCAACTAGTTATTAACACATCTGACATGGTACTCAGCACGTGGTGACTGTGTAAGTGTCTTGTTAATGAGGTCCTGGCCTTGTCCTGTCTCCAGATGGACTGCCCAGGAGGTGTCGTGTTTCTTGTCTTATACTGTGTCTGCTCTTGTCTGTGATTGGCTGTCGTGTTATGTGTGCTAATTGGTCTGTTGGTCTGTCTATCATGATGTGTGTGTTGTGATGTGTGTTTGAATATCATGACATCCCCCCTTTTTTTACAAGATTATGTGCCTACGTGGTTATAAATATAAATGTGTCCTGAGTGCAGCTAAAGGTGTGTGTGCGTGATATTTACAGCATGTACATGTGGCGTAACTATATACAAGGGGCGATGTCAGGTGTGACATGCTAACGAGGTTGTACCATAACAAAAGAAGAAGAACGTGGAAATTTGGACAGATCAAACGAGGCCTGGAACGATAAAACAGTGACATGTTACAATACAGTAGTTGCTGAAATTTGATGTGTGAACAGTCTCATAAGTCCAGTCTAGTAGGTGGGCGACGAATTCGGGTTGACCGCCTCAAGGGTGGGTTGAGAACCACCGGCTGAGGTGCGAGCCTGGCCACGGGCGGCGACAGAAGGGGCATGGTATATGGCAGCTCCACGAAGTCGCTATCAGGAACCAGTGGAGGACATGGCGCCTGTGTATGGCTCCGTTGTGAGCGTGGAAGTAGGCGAAGGGCTCGGCGATTGCGCCTACGCACGGATCCATCCGGCATGGGTACCAGGAACGAGCGGGGAGCCACGCGTCAGAGAACTTCGGCAGGTGCTGACCAGCCACCATCTGGTAGGTGAATGCGGACGTTGTCTCCAGGGGCCAGGGAGGGAAGATCTGTTGCCCTTGTGTCGTCCGATCTCTTCTGACGATCGCGCTGCAGTTGCATCCTATGCAGTACCGGAGCATGGTCTATTGTTGGTGCCAGGATGGAAGGCACAGTGGTTCTGAGGGCGCGACCCATCAGCAGCTGTGCTGGTGAGAGACCCGTGGCTAGAGGGGCCGAGCGATAGGCCAGCAGGGCGAGGTAGAAGTCCGATCCGGCAGCAGCAGCCTTGCAGAGGATCAGCTTGGCAATGTGAACGCCCTTCTCCGCCTTTCCATTGGACTGGGGATGCAGAGGGCTGGACGTCACGTGTGTGAAGCCATAGGAAGCCGCAAAGGACGACCATTCCTGGCTGGCAAAACAGGGCCCATTGTCTGACATGACAGTCATCGGAATGCCGTGGCGAGCAAAGGTGTCTTTGCAGGTCCTGATGACAGCAGACGACGTCAGATCATGCAGGCGTATGACTTCTGGGTAATTGGAGAAGTAGTCCACTATGATAACATAGTCCATGCCAAGCGCGTGAAATAGGTCAACATCCACCTTCGCCTAGGGGGACGTCACCAGCTCATGGGGCAGAAGCGTCTCAGGAGGTTGCGCCGGCTGAAACCTTTGGCAGGTTGTACAGTTGATCACCATGTTGTCAATATCGTCACTGATGCCCGGCCAGTATACCGCCTCTCGGGCCCTCCGTCTGCACTTCTCAACTCCCAAGTGGCCTTCGTGTATTTGATCGAGAACCAGCTGGCGCATAACGTGCAGAATGACAATCCTGTCCAGCTTCAGAAGGATCCCATCAATGATGGCTAGGTCGTCTCGTACATTATAGAACTGCGGGCACTGCCCTTTGAGCCATCCTCCCGTCAAGTGGCGCATCACTCGCTGTAAAAGGGGGTTGGTCACTGTCTCTCGGCGGATGCGGGCCAGACTGGAGCCGTCAGCCGGCAGATTTGCCGCTGTCAAGGCCACCTGTGCCTCGACCTGACATACAAACCCCTCCGCATCTGGCGGCGTGCTCACTGCTCTGGATAGGGCATCCGCCACGATGAGGTCCTTCCCTGGAGTGTAGACCAGTTGGAAGTCGTACCTCCTGAGTTTAAGTAGGATGCGCTGGAGGCGAGGGGGTCATCTCGTTCAGGTCCTTGTTTATTATGCTGACCAGGGGGCGGTGGTCAGTTTCGACCGTAAACCGTGGAAGACCATAGACGTAATCGTGGAACTTGTCTAAACCGGTTAGCAAGCCCAGGCATTCTTTTTCGATTTGCGCGTAGCGCTGCTCTGTGGGGGTCATGGCCTGCGATGCAGAGGCAACCGGGGCCCATGACGACGTGTCATCCTTCTGCAGGAGCACTGCTCCAATGCCGGATTGGCTGGCATCAGTTGAGATTTTGGTGGGACGAGACGTGTCGAAGAACGGCAACACTGGTGCCGTGGCAAGTTTGTGTTTGAGCTCCTCCCATTCCAGCTGGTGTGTGTGTTGCCACTTGAACTCTGTACATTTTTTGACGAGGTGGCACAGAGTCGTTGTGTGGGAGGCAAGGTTGGGAATGAATTTCCCTTAGAAGGTAACCATGCCAAGGAAGCGTAGGACAGCCTTCTTGTCGGCCGGCTGCGGCATGGCTGTGATGGCGCTCATCTTGTCTGCATCCGGACAGACCCCTGACCGGGAGATGTGGTCCCCCAGGAACTTCAATTCGGTCTGGCCAAAGGCGCACTTGGCTCGGTTGAGGCGCAGGCCGTTTTCCCGTATGCGGGCAAAAACGCGTTGGAGACGATGTATGTGCTCCTGCCGTGTGGTGGACCAGATGATGACATCGTCCACATATACGCGCACCCCTTCGATGCCTTCCATCATCTGCTCCATGATTCTGTGGAAGACCTCGGATGCCGAGATGATGCCAAATGGCATCCGGTTGTAGCAGAATCTGCCGAAAGGGGTGTTGAAGGTACATAGCTTTCGGCTGGATGGGTCCAGTTGGATCTGCCAAAATCCTTTAGAAGCATCCAGTTTCGTGAATATCTTCGCTTGGGCCATTTCACTGGTGATCTCCTCCCATTTGGGTATGGGATAATGTTCCCGCATAATGTTATTATTGAGGTCTTTGGGGTCTATACAGATGCGGAGCTCGCCAGAGGGCTTCTTGACACACACCATGGAACTGACCCATGGCGTGGGCTCTGTGACCCTGGATAGGACCCCTTGGTCCTGGAGATCCTGCAGCTGCAGCTTGAGGCGGTCTTTAAGTGGCGCAGGAACCCTGCGAGGTGCGTGAACGACCGGGATAGCGTCCGGTTTGAGGCGAACTCGGTAGGTGTATGGCAGTGTTCCCATGACTTTGAATGCCTGCTGGTTGTGGGCGAGGGGCGATTGGAGCTGTGCGTTGAACTCTGCATCCGGGAAGTCTGGAGAGAGAGAGAGAGAATTTGTTGCACAAGGTGGAGAGCCTTACATGCCTGTGCGCCCAGCAGGGAGTCCTTCGATGAGCCAACTATCTCGAACGAGAGTGTCGCCGTGTGTGTTTTGTGTGTCACCTGGAGCTGGCAGGATTCCATGGCCAGGGTAACGTTCCCGTTGTAGTGGACCATCTTGTACCGGGATGGCTGGATTGGTGGTCTGACCTTCATGGCATAGAATGCTGACCATGCTATGAGGTTGGCGGAGGCGCCAGTGTCCAGGCGGAAAGTGATCGGCGATCGGTTGACCGTCAGGGTGGCACTCCATTCATCGGCCGGATTGATGGTGTTGACCCGGTTCACATCAATGACCGCAACCCGGAAGGCATCTTGGTCACCTGTGTCGTCGGTTTGGATGTCGTGATGTGGAGGCTGGATGGTCCGCACGTGTCTGCGAGGTTGTCGGAGATGTGGAAGATCCACAGGTTGAGCTGCTCGACAGTAGGCAGCGTAGTGGCCCATCTTGCCACAGCGTAAGCATTGTCGGGTTTTTGCAGGACATTGCCCTTTTAAATGTGCAGCTCCACAGTTGCCGCATGTCATGACGTCATGGCGTTCGTTACGCCACTGCGCATGCGCAGTTCGGTCTTGCGTCGGGCGCGCCTGCGCAGCACGTCCCTCAGTGTTGCCGTAGGTTTTGGCGCGCACAACCGCGGGAGGCCTCAAAAAGCGCGCAAAACGGCCGCCCTCGTCCGGGCCGCGGGCTGGGAGAAACGCGATTGCCTGCCCTCGTGGGCAGCCTGGCCTGCCGATTCGACCGCTTGGGACCCCCTCCGTGCCGATTCGGTCGCCTGAAATTGGGCATAGCGGCTGGTCGCATTTACATGCAGGACACAGGCTTCAACTGCAGATGCTAAGGTCAGGCCTTTAATTTTTAGAAGCTGCTGGCGTAGGCCACTGGAGGCAACGCCAAAAATGATCTGGTCCCGGATCATGGACTCTGAGGTGGTGCCGTAACTGCAGGACTGCGCGAGTATGCGGAGGTGCGTCAGGAAGGACTGAAAGAGCTCATCCTTACCTTGCAGGCGTTGCTGAAAGATATACCTCTCAAAGCTTTCATTGACCTCAACGTTGAAGTGCTGGTCGAGCTTGAGGAGGACCGTGTCATATTTAGATTTGTTCTCGCCTTCCGCGAACACCAAGGAGTTGTATACATCGATGGCGTGCTGACCTGCGGTAGTGAGGAGCATGGCAATCTTTGTTTCGTCCGAGGTGCCCTGTTTTTCGTTGGCTCGCATGAACAGTTCGAATCGCTGTTTGAAGAGCTTCCAATTGGTGCCCAGGTTCCCAGCGACTTGCAACGGCTGCGGTTTGTTGTGGGTGTCCATGGCTCAGGATGGCAGATTTGCCGGTAAGTATCGATTCACTCACTGGTACCATGTGGTGTTGGGTGCTCTGAGGTACAGATAAACCAACACGGTTGCGATTGGTACAACGCAGTTTTATTCCAACTAGTTATTTACACATCTGACTTGGTACTCAGCACGTGGTGACTGTGTGAGTGTCTTGTTAATGAGGTCCTGGCCTTGTCCTGTCTCCAGATGGACTGCCCAGGAGGTGTTGTGTTTCTTGTCTTATACTGTGTCTGCTCTTGTCTGTGATTGGCTGTCGTGTTATGTGTGCTAATTGGTCTGTTGGTCTGTCTATCATGATGTGTGTGTTGTGGTGTGTGTTTGAATATCATGACACTGGGGGCACAGCCTTAGAATAAAAGGGAGTCACTTTAGAACAGAGATGAGGAGAAATTTCTTCAGCCAGAGAGTGGGAGGGGGGCGGGGGTGGGGGTGGGGGGTGCGGGTGGGTGGGGGGAGTGAAGAGGTGTTCCTCCTATTTCCAGATTCGGCCATGTGTGTTTTACACAACTTATTTTTTTGGTAGCAACTTCCAGTGTTCCCTCGCTGGTTAGGCTGCATGCAGACCTGGTTATCCTGGCCTTACACCAATTGTGTTCAGGGCTGTTGAAGCTCATTAGTTTAATTGGCACACCCTTTAGGCCTGCAACATATGGACACAGCACCACCAAATTTGAAAGCCATTGATGGGGTGAGATTGTGACCGTGGAGCTTCATTGCTGATCGTCATCCTCAACACAGTTCCCCTCTCCTCCAAAGTATCTTTTGTGGTTCATGCCCGTAATATTTCTGTACTTTTATGGTTCAATTTTTACTCATCCAAATGAAGCTAGCACATCTTCTGCAATAATGTCTCCCCCTGTGCCTGAAGGTTCCAGCCTTGATTCCCTCCTGTTCAAAGTACCTATATTGTCTGTAAGCAATATTCCGGTAAGCAAGTGGTCAGCTTCTAAACGTGCGTTGTTGGTGATTATCACCATTCCATCATGACTCAACTTTTTTTTCTGTTGTCTGTCAAGCAATAAGTTATGGAATAGTAGAAAATTTTATGCAATTCAACATTGGCAAAACGCATCAATTAATCTTGGTTGTTGTTAGAAATCTTTGGTTTTAGTCTCGGAATCTCTGTTAGCTGCTTGCTCAGAGGGAACCTGACAGCATGACGCCTAGCTTTGCTGCTTCATTTAACCATGAGTTGAGATCCATCAATAGGACCACTCATTTCGACCACCACAATAATTCCCCATCATCAGCACTACGTGCTATAATCCTCATCCATACCTGATTCAGGACTTCACTGGAAATAAAAAAAAGGAACAGGTTGCTGCTTTGCAATCACCAGAGTTGCAGTATAGCACAAAGGCAAGGTTACCCCCAGCTTTTCTAGTGCCATAGAGCAGTGCTTTTCAAACTTTTTTTCCGGGGACCCATTTTTACCAACCGGCCAACCTTTGCAACCCACGCCGACTGACCTTTGCGACCCACACCAGCCGACCTGTGCGACCCACCATTTTCTCTTACCTTATTTGTTGTTGCTGACAAAAATGGAGGAAATGGGTTTAGGTCCCTTTGGCCCCAATGGTCCCTTTGGCCCCCCGAACTTGTAAAAAAGAAAGGCTGCGACCGGATAAAAGCGCACGCGTATACGCACTGATGATCGGGCACGCATGCGCAGTGCGGCCAAATTTTTAAAATCTGGTTGCAGCCTTTTTGAAGGCCGCTTGCAGCCAGCATAGTTAAAAGCCGGCTGCTGCGGCTGTTGCGCTCGGATTTGCGCGATTGGGAGCGCTGCGACGGACGGCTCCGTGACCCTCCCAACACCCGCCTGTGATAATGCCTGCCATAGAGTCAGAGAATTTTACAGCATAAAAAGAGGCCCTTTGGCCCATTGTGTCTGCACCAGCTGACAAGCACCTATTTATCCTGATCCCATTTTACAACATTTGGTCCATCGCCATGTGTGTTATTGAATTAGAAGTGCTCATCTAAATACTTCTGAAATGTTCTGAGGGTTCCCACCTCTACCGCAGTGAGTTCCAGATTCCCACCATCTTCTGGGTGAAAACATTTTTCCTTAAATCCCCTCTAAATCTCCTTCCCTCCTACCGTAAATCTATGCTCACTGGTTATTGACCCCTCTCTTCAGGGGAAAAGTTCCTTTGTATCTACCCCACCTATGTCACTCATAATTTTGTACGCATCAATCAGGTCCCACCCTCAGCCTTCACTGCCCTAAGGAAAACTACGCCAGCCTAACCAGCCTCTCTTCATAGCTGAAACGCTCCAATCTTGGCACCACCCTAGTGAATCTCATCTGCACCCTCTCCAGTGCTCTGCTTCCTAGGGGTTTCAGTTCACCCTGAACTCCATTACTTGAACCCTACCCTGTGTTCCCATTCAACTATCAATCATAACCTTAAATGGCTTCCCATGCACCAGTGCATTTAGTTCAAACTTCTGATTATTTACAAGTTCCTTCATTATTATTATTCCAGATCCTCCCTGTGACCTTCTCAAATCCTATATCCTGTGGTTTCTGAGCATTCCACACGCCTCCGCTCCTCCAGTTCCTCTGGGACAGAATCTTCAGTTATCAGTCCAGAATCTGTGACTCCCACGCTAAAGTCCTTTCACACCTCAACTTACGATCACAAAACCCCATGAAACTGCAAATTGTCACTCCTCTAATCTTTCCAAATTGATGTAGCACAGAAATTCAAGTTCGTATTACTGTTGGATTCAGATTATTCAATTTCTAATAGCTAAAATGAAAAATATTTAAATAAGAATCCAGCACATTAATTTGAGTGTACCAAGCAACAACTAGGATTGCTGAATAGAATATATGAGTTGGATCCGGGGATAAGTATTCTATTGGATGAGTAGAGATTCTGTTTACTATATTAATGAGCCATAAATAACTCTCTACTCCTCCTCCCAAATTCTTCAGCTCCGCGGGGAGCTCTGCTGTAAATGTTGAAAGCCAAGGGAACTTGGCCTGGCAGTTCAAAGCCTCTTAAGATGGATGGGTGTTTCCCATGAACATTTTCCAGCTCTTTGCAAAATCTGATGGGATTCTGATTAATCTAATTCACCGTGATACAGTTATGTTTGCTGGCCACTTGTGAATTGCTGGAATTTGGTTCAGCAAAATGTATTCATAGCTGACAGCGAAAACAGAAAATGCTGGAAACACGTAACAGGTCTGACCCGTATCTGTGGAAAGTGGAGCCAAATTTACGTTTCAGGTGTAAGTCCTTTAATGCTCAAGGGAAGACAAGTCAGCTTTATGCAATATCAAAATTACTATCACAATAGCAGCAGGATTGCTTAAAGACATTCCATGTCTGTTATTTTAGCAAAGATGATAACCAATTGACAATAAATGGATTAAAATCTTTGTTGAAAAGATGACGCTTATGTCTTTGTCCATTGTTATTGATGGTGGCAGCTTATGATTCCTTTCCAATTTGCGCTGATTGTGGATTGTTATATGACTCCGCAGCAAGGTGGTTGAATCTTAAATGTCCTCTGAAATGGCCACTGAGTGGTATAAAAAAAAACGCTGGGAAGTCAATAAAAAGGAATCGACCTAGGCACTGGAAATGATAACAGCAAACCGAGCCCTATCGACCCTGCAATATCCTCCTGACTAACATCAGGGGGCTTGTGCCAAAATTGGGAGAGCTGTCTCACAGACTAGTCAAGCAACAGCCTGACATCGTCATACTCACGGAATCACACCTTACGATAAAGTCCCAGACGCCACTATCACCATTCCCGGGTATGTCCTGTCTCACCGGCAGGACAGGCCCAGCAGAGGTGGCGGCACAGTGATATTCAGTCAGGAGGGAGTTGCCCTGGGAGTCCACAACATTAACTCTGGACCCCATGAAGGCTCATGGCTTCAGGTTAAACATGGGCAAGGAAACCTCCAGCTGACTACCACATACTGGCCACCCTCAGCTGATGAAGCAGAACTCCTCCATGTTGAACACCACTTGGAGGAAGCACTGAGGGTGGCAAGGGCACAGAATGGGTGGGGGACTTCAATGTCCATCACTAAGAGTGGCTCGGTAGCACCACTACTGATCGAGTTGCCCGAGTCCTAAAGGACATAATTGCTAGACTGGGTCTGCGACAGGTGGTGAGGGAACCATCAAGAGGGAAAAACATACTTGACCTCAACCTCACCAACCTACTTGCCACAGATGCATTTGTCCGCGACAATATCATTAGGAGTGACCACTGCACAGGTCTTGTGGAGACAAAGTCCCATCTTCACATTGAGGATACTGTCCAGCGTTATGTGTGGCACTACCAGCATGCTAAATGGGATAGATTCACCGATCTAGCAAGTCAAGACTGGGCATCCATGAGGCGCTGTGGACCATCATCAGCAGCAGAATTGTACTCAGCCACAATCTGTAACCTTATGGTCCGGCAGATCCCCCACTCTACCATTACGACCAAGTCAGGGGATCAACCCTGGTTCAGTGAAGAATGCAGGAGGATATGCCAGGAGCAACATCAGGCAAACCGAACAATGAGGTGCCAACCTGGTGAAGTTACTACTAGTGTGCCAAACATCATAAGCAGCAAGTAATAGACAGAGCTAAGTGATCCCACAACCAACAAATCAGATCTAAGCTCTGCAGTCCTGCCACATCCAGTTGTGAATGGTGGTGAACAATTAAACAACTCACTGGAGGAGGCTCCACAAATATCCCCATCCTCCATGATTAGGAGCCCAGCACATCTGTGCAAAAGATGCAATAATCTTCAGCCAGAAGTGCCGAGTGGATGATCCATTTCAGTATCCTCCAGAGGTCCCCAGCAGCTCCAACAACACTCAAGAAGCTCAACACTATCCAGGAAAAAGCAGCCCACTTGATTGGTATCCCTTCCACAAACATTCACTCCCTCCACCATCAATGCACAGTAGCAGCAGTGTGTACCATCTACAAGATGCACTGCAGGGACACACCTAGGCTCCTTAGGCAGCACCTTCCAAACCCACGACCACTACCATCTAGAAAGATAAGGGCAGCAGATACATAGGAACACCACCATCTGGAGGTTCCCCTCCAAGTTACACAGCATCCTGACTTGGAAATATACCGCCGTTGCTTCACTGTTGCTGGGTCAAAATCCTGGAACTCCCTCCCTAACAGCACAGTGGGTGTACTTGCACCATATGGACTGCAGCCGTTCAAGAAGGCAGCTCACCACCACCTTCTCATGGGCAATTAGGGATGGGCAACAAATGCCGGCCTAGCCAGTGAAGCCCACGTCCTGTCAAAAGTGAACTTTTAAAAAAATGACTGTAAATAAGATGTCTTAAAAAAAAAATCATTCTTCAGACAATTCTCAAATCTATTGAGCTGATTGCTTACCAAGTTTTATTTTCCTGTTGAAATGGTGAACAAAGGACTGTCATACAAACATGTTAAATGCCCACCCACCAACATAGAACATTCATTTCGGGACCATAAACAGAGGCAACAAACGCTGGAAATTGGAAATAAAAACAGGAAAACAGAAAGATCTGAATATTTCAGGGGAGTCGTTTCATTAGAAAGGGGATTTTGATGAATGGTCTGATTCTAAATGTTCAAATGCCTTTTCTCTATGCTGAGGGACCTGTTGTAGATTTCCAGCATTTCCTGTCCAGACTTTTAAACTCGAAAGTGGAAAATCTTTAAAATGAGCATGTGGACACCGATGAAAATTTAAGCCAATTTTGCTTTCTCTCCAGAGACTTAAGAAAAATCCTTTAAAAGCAATAATTATAGTACAGATTGTGTCATTTAGCAAAGCTTTATTGTATTTACAGAATCCATCTAGCTCAGTTCATTCCTTAAATGTCAGATTTATGCAGACACATTTGAAATGCCAAATGTACCTTCACTGACCTTTTCAATTTGGGCAGTCGCACTAACTTTGGTTTTTAGTTCATTGAGTGGGTCTTTGTCAGTAACCCACAGATATTCAGCCATTGGCTCGTAGTGACGGTGAACACTGCTGACATTTAAAAAAAAAGCTTTTCAGCTGCTACGTGTGTTTGCTTTCGTCTGCAACTCAGAGCCGAATTTCTGAAAATCATGTCGTACCTGGCTAAATCAGCCAGATTTATAGAGATTACCTCCAACTTTGCATTCTATATGATATGCATTCATTTCTTGGTTTTCTGATTAAAGCATTAACATTTTCATTACTACTTAACTTTGATTGCACCATTCCCCTATCTTCAAAGCTCAACGTAATACACAAAAGGCTTATAATAGAGGGTACAAAAGGTTAATATGCAGGAACATGGTGGTTTTAATATTAAGGACAGGTCACCAAGTAAATTCGCCATAGCACCAGATTACCATAGGCTGCTTTCCCCTTAGAGGGGGAGAACACACTGGTGGTGATCTAACCTGAGGATCGCCACACCTCGAGCTGGGGGAAGGCTGAGAAGACGGGGCCTTCATGAATAACCTCAGCCAGTACGGGAATTGAACCCGTGCTGTTGACCTCGCTGCGCATCACAAACCAGCTGTCCAGCCAACTGAACCATATCAGCCCTCATAAAAATAATAGGAATATTTGGCTCCTCAAAGTTGCAGCTCTGCCATTCATCAAATCATGGTGGATTGCGTTAGCTGTGATTTCATTGGTAGCACACACTTTTTTAAGTTAGATAGACTTGAACAGTGCAATAATGAGGGAGTACAGTGCTGTCAGAGGTGCCGTCTTTTGAATGAGATATCAAACCAAGACACCGGTCAGTCCTCTCATGTGGCTGCAAAGGATCGAATGACACTATTTCGAAGAACAAGGGAATTATTCCCAGTGTCCTGACCAATATTTATCCATCAATTGACATCACAAAAAACAAAAGCAGATTATCTGGTCATTATCTCATCTCGCTGTGTGCAATTCAGCTGCTTCGTGTGCTTCCTTCATTGCAGCAGCAACTAAACTTCAGAAACAGCACATGGGCCTTGGAGTGCTGTGGGGCATCCTGTGGTTACTAAAGCCACCAAATGAATGAAAAACAAACCAAAATCAATCCAACTTCAGTCATTGAGCCTCAGTAGGCAGATGACTCTTGTGAAAAATGAAATGAAACGAAAATCGCTTATTGTCGCGAGTAGGCGTCAATGAAGTTACTGTGAAAAGCCCCTAGTCGCCACATTCCGGCGCCTGTTTGGGGAGGCTGGTACGGGAATTGAACCGTGCTGCTGGCCTGCCTTGGTCTGCTTTCAAAGCCAGCGATTTAGCCCTGTGCTAAACCAGCCCCTGGTGTGTGATGTGTGCGCTCACTCAGAAACTGAGCTCCAGGTCATTGTCGACTCCTTTGCTGAATCTATTGAGAAAATGGGTCTTTCACTAGGGATCCAGAAAAATAAGATCCCCTTCCGACAAGCTCCCGTAGCACAATGCCTTCTCCCATTGATTCAGATCAATGGCGAGATCCTGGAATCTCTGACCCATTTTCTTGGGAGCCTCTACTTGATGAAGACAGGCATAGATGATAAAATTCATAATCACCTTTCAGGTGCCAACTCCATCTTTGGTCAACTGACACCCTTACTTAACAAAAATCTATTTATTTTGGTTTTGAAAGCTCCAATTATCGTAACGCTCACAATCAGGGGAGACAATGTGCTGAATCTTTATGTCCCTTGGTATGAAATGGTTTTGTTCTTGAATAGTTTAGCTCTACTTTTAAGAATATGTTCCCCTTGTTCTTGATTCCTCCACAAGAGGAAATAGTTATTCTGTATGTACCCTATCAGATGCAGCAGGAGAATAATACAATTTCAGGTCTATTTTAAAGTGTATTTACCGGGAAATGAGCAGTTTACACATTACTTATAGACCAATCAAAGTTCTATGCCCTATTTACCAATAATCTGATGAAATTGTCCCAGCAGGATTGGTCATCATTAATTACTGCCAGAACCTTTCACAATGTATTGGCTGTTAAAACAGCCCCATAGTTTGTCCTTCCATTGACGACAAGATACCAGACTAATCAATTAATCCTGTAATGTCTGACCAGTTGATAAATCTTACTTTGCTGTCTACCTATCTTTCTGATGCAGTTCTTCCATTGCACAATAACTTCTTGTAAGTCTGCAGATGCTGCAGAAACCCAGAGTGACGCCAAATGACTCTGCGAGCAGTTTCACTTATTTTAATGAAATGTACATCTATTGTCACGTATCAACCCGTCGATTAGAGTGCATCAATCAAAGGATATGAAAAATACTTGCTTTTAAATTGTCATTCTCGTTTTCAAGCAGGCCATATTAACAATTTAAAAACCCCATCGACAATGACACGGGGCAACCCTAGGCTATTAGAAAAGGGGGCATATTGTCAAACGTAATCATCTGATGTGCAATTTGTATAATCTATCTTAATCCAGCAATTGGGCACATTTAGTGATTTCCACAACTATTTATAACTGAAACTTGACAGCTCACATAAAGCCCGCTGCTGTGTCCAGTTAAAGCACTGTGAAAATCACACCTGGTGCGTGTGACTGAGTTATTACCTTGTAATGACCGGTTATTAATGGCAGTGACAGCACTTACAAGAGTGAAGAGAACCTTTTGCAAGGTCAACAGATTTGATTCTATTTGGGAATCGCTAATGATCCATATGTTTAGTGTCTGTTAACTCTTTGCAGCTATCACTAAAGGCAATCATTTTCTATTTCCTCTGGGAGCTGCATTCGAAAGAAATGATTTTAAAATGTGCGGCAGTGTGTCTGATACAGGTTCCCTTTCAACTTTGCGAGATTAAACAGTCTAAACAGGGAGGATAATTTCTCCTGCCGTATTTCAGTGAGAGAGAGAATAATGTTCAGCATCAGTCTGGCAGGGGACAGGCTTGATTTATTGTACCTTTTGTTTCAGTTTCTCACTTTTCTCTCCAAACCTTTGTCATCACGTGTGAGTCATTACGTAGCAACGCATAGGTGGTCTGGTACCTGCTCGTGATGCGAAATTTAAAGTTAAAATAGAAAGTTCTGAAAAAAAGGAGAGTTGGGGGGAGGGGGAGTAGAATTTTAGGTTTGCCGACTGGGCATTCACCCCACTCGGAAGAGCATTAAATAGCCTCTGATGACATGGGGTGCAAATCCCGACAGCATTGCGCACTTGTGTGATATTTCGATCGGCGGCTGCAGGAACGGATTGGCTGCACACCCGCCAACAATGATCCAGCTTGGACCTCCAGTTGCGGCTATGCAGAGCTAAGTCGCATGTTCGGCAGCTCCCGCTAGAAATGGACATTTGGGCTCTTTTTAGAGCCATGGTTGACAAGAGAGGTTGAATGTCTTGTTAAGAGGAAGAAGGAGGCTTATGTAAGGCTGAGGACACAAGGTTCAGACAGGGTGCTGGAGGGATACAAGATAGCCAGGAGGGAACTGAAGAAAGGGATTTGGAGAGCTAAGAGAGGGCATGAACAATCTTTGGCGGGTAGGATCAAGGAAAACCCCAAGGCCTTTTACACATATGTGAGAAATATGAGAACGATGAGAGCGAGGGTAGGTCCGATCAAGGACAGTAGCGGGAGATTGTGTATTGAGTCTGAAGAGATAGGAGAGGTCTTGAACGAGTACTTTTCTTCTGTATTTACAAATGAGAGGGGCCATATTGTTGGAGAGGACAGTGTGAAACAGACTGGTAAGCTCGAGGAAATACTTGTTCGGAAGGAAGATGTGTTGGGTATTTTGAAAAACTTGAGGATAGACAAGTCCCCTGGGCCTGACGGGATATATCCAAGGATTCTATTGGAAGCAAGGGATGAAATTGCAGAGCCGTTGGTAATGATCTTTTCGTCCTCACTGTCAACAGGGGTGGTACCAGGGGATTGGAGAGTGGCGAATGTCGTGCCCCTGTTCAAAAAAGGGACTAGGGATAACCCTGGGAATTACGGGCCAGTTAGTCTTACTTCGGTGGTAGGCAAGGTAATGGAAAGGGTACTGAAGGATAGGATTTCTAAACATTTGGAAAGACACTGCTTGATTAGGGATAGTCAGCACGGATTTGTGAGGGGTAGGTCTTGCCTTACAAGTCTTATTGAATTCATTGAGGAAGTGACCAAGCATGTGGATGAAGGTAAAGCAGTGGATGTAGTGTACATGGATTTTAGTAAGGCATTTGATAAGGTTCCTCATGGTAGGCTTATGCAGAAAGTAAGGAGGCATGGGATAGTGGGAAATTTGGCCAGTTGGATAACGAACTGGCTAACCGATCGAAGTCAGAGAGTGGTGGTGGTTGGCAAATATTCAGCCTGGAGCCCAGTTACCAGTGGCGTACCGCAGGGATATGTTCTGGGTCCTCTGCTGTTTGTGATTTTCATTAATGACTTGGATGAGGGAGTTGAAGGGTGGGTCAGTAAATTTGCAGACGATACGAAGATTGGTGGAGTTGTGGATAGTGAGGAAGGCTGTTGTCGGCTGCAAAGAGACATAGATAGGATGCAGAGCTGGGCTGAGAAGTGGCAGATGGAGTTTAACCCTGAAAAGTCTGAGGTTGTCCATTTTGGAAGGACAAATATGAATGCGGAATACAGGGTTAACGGTAGAGTTCTTGGCAATGTGGAGGAGCAGAGAGATCTTGGGGTCTATGTTCATACATCTTTGAAAGTTGCCACTCAAGTGGATAGAGCTGTGAAGAAGGCCTATGGTGTGCTAGCGTTCATTAACAGAGGGATTGAATTTAAGAGCCGTGAGATGATGATGCAGCTGTACAAAACTTGGTAAGGCCACATTTGGAGTACTGTGTACAGTTCTGGTCGCCTCATTTTAGGAAGGATGTGGAAGCTTTGGAAAAGGTGCAAAGGAGATTTAACAGGATGTTGCCTGGAATGGAGAGTAGGACTTACGAGGAAAGGTTGAGGGTGCTAGGCCTTTTCTCATTAGAATGGAGAAGGGTGAGGGGTGACTTGATAGAGGTTTATAAGATGATCAGGGGAATTGATAGAGTAGACAGTCAGAGACTTTTTCCCCGGGTGGAACAAACCATTATAAGGGGACATAAATTTAAGGTGAATGGTGGAAGATATAGGGGGATGTTAGAGGTAGGTTCTTTACCCAGAGAGTAGTGGGGGCATGGAATGCACTGCCTGTGGAAGCAATTGAGTCGGAAACATTAGGGACCTTCAAGCAGCTATTGGATAGGTACATAGATTACGGTAGAATGATATAGTGTAGATTAAGTTGTTCTTAAGGGCAGAACGGTAGCATTGTGGATAGCACAATTGCTTCACAGCTCCAGGGTCCCAGGTTCGATTCCGGCTTGGGTCACTGTCTGTGCGGAGTCTGCACGTCCTCCCCGTGTCTGCGTGGGTTTCCTCCGGGTGCTCCAGTTTCCTCCCACAGTCCAAAGATGTGCAGGTTAGGTGGATCGGCCATGATAAATTGCCCTTAGTGTCCAAAATTGCCCTTAGTGTTGGGTGGGGTTGCTGGATTGTTGGGATAGGGTGGAGGTGTTGACCTTGGGTAGGGTGCTCTTTCCAAGAGCCGGTGCAGACTCGATCGGCCAGGTGGCCTCCTTCTGCACTGTAAATTCTATGATAATCTATGATTAATCTAGGACAAAGGTTCGGCACAACATCGTGGGCCGAAGGACCTGTTCTGTGCTGTATTTTTCTATGTTCTATAGAACGGCGCTTGCTCGATGTTTCCCGGTGTGGGAAGGAGATAGCAACATTCCCCCAATAGTGTATGGCTTGGACCAGGAGTGGGGCGATCAAAAAAGTGGCAGTGAAGCAAAAGAAGGTGCGAGGGAGGAAGACCAAGATGGCGGCGGGTGGAGACCAGGCAGCGTGGATGCAGTGGGCGCAGGAGCAGCAGGAGTTTCTTCAGCGCTGCTTTAGGGAGCTGAAAGCGGATCTGCTGGAGCCGATGAAGGCATCAATCGATAGGCTTCTGGAAACCCAGACGACCCAAGGGGCGGTGATGCGTGAGGTCCGGCAAAAGGTCTCTGAGAACGAAGATGAGATCCTAGGCCTAGTGGTGAAGGCGGAGGCGCACGAGACACTCCATAAAAAATGGCAGGAGAGGTTCGAGGAGATGGAGAACCGGTCGAGGCGGAAGAATCTGCGGATCCTGGGCCTCCCGGAGGGATTGGCGGGGTCGGACGTGGGGGCCTACGTGGTCACTATGCTTAATTCGCTGATGGGAGCGGGGTCCTTCCAGGGGCCCCTGGAGCTGGAGGGGGCCCACCGAGTGTTTGCGAGGAGGCCCAGTCCCAACGAGCTGCCGTGGCGGGCGGTGCTGATGCAGTTCCACCGGTTTGCTGATCGGGAGTGCGTGCTAAGGTGGGCCAAGAAGGAGCAGAGCAGCAGGTGGGAGAACGTGGAGGTCCGGATCTACCAAGATTGGAGCGCGGAGGTGGCGAGGAAGAGGGCCGGGTACAATTGGGCGAAGGCAGTGCTGCACAGGATGGGGGTGAAGTTCGGCATCCTGCAGCCGGCGCGTCTGTGGGTCACCTATAAGGACCGACATCATTATTTTGAGTCCCTGGAGGAGGCGTGGGCCTTTGTCCAGGCCGCAAAATTGGACTCGGACTGAGGGTCAGAGTGAAGGGGGCCGCGGTGAAGGGATGGTTGGGGATTGTGTTGTATTTTGAGGGCGGTTCTTTGTTTATTGTTGGTTCTTTGTTTTTCGGGCTTGGTTGGGCACTGTTTTGGTTGGGTCCGCCGGGTGGGCTTGTGGAGGGGGGCAGGTAAACGGCTTTGGGAGTTGATGGCCGGCAGGGGGGATGAGGCCTGAGTTGTGGGCAAGGGGACCGGGCCTGAAAAGGGAGCTGCGCCAGAGGAGGCGGGGCCGGGCGAGTGGAAAGCGTGGGCTTCTTCCCACGTTAAGGGCTGAAGGGGGCAGGGCTGGAGCTGGGAAGCACGGGCTTTTTCCCACGCTGGGAGTGGAAGGGGGAGGGGGAGAGCCTGCTGGTGGGCAATGGCGGGGGAGGGGAAGTTCCGCACTGGGAGGGGTGGCGGGAGTTACCGGGGTCAGCAGGAGTCGGCTGACTTACGGGAGTGCAATGGAGGGAGCAATGCAGCTAGGGGGGGACCTAGCTGGGGGTAGGGGGGTGACCTAGCTGGGGGTGGAGGGGGTGAGGGGGGGGGGGGAACCGGGTTGCTGCTGGAATTGACAAGGGGGAGCTGGAGTCGGCAGAGGAGGTTGGGGCGGGGGTCCGCCGCTGTGGGGAACGGGCCTTGCGGGGTGGCGGGCACGTGGCTGGCCTAGGAGGGGATATGGCTAGTCGGCGGGGGTGGGGGGCCGGTAGCCCCCTGATCCGGCGGATAACCTGGAACGTAAGGGGACTGAACGGGCTGGTCAAACGGGCCCGGGTGTTCGCGCACCTGAAGGGGCTGAAGGCAGATGTGGCCATGCTTCAGGAGACGCGCCTGAGGGTGGTGGATCTGGTAAAGTTAAGAAAGGGGTGGGTAGGCCAGGTGTTTCATTCGGGGTTGGATGCAAAAAATCGGGGGTGGCGATCTTGGTGGGGAAGAGAGTGTCGTTCGAGGCGTTGAGCATCGTGGCAGACAATGGCGGTAGGTATGTGATGGTTAGTGGCAAGCTGCAGGGGGAGCAGGTGGCGTTGGTCAATCTATACGCCCCAAATTGGGACGATGCGGGGTTCATGCGGCGTATCTTCGGGGCCTGATAATGGGGGGGGATTTCAATACGGTGCTGGACCCGGCACTAGATCGCTCCAGGTCTAGGACGGGTAGGAGGCCGGCGGCGGCCAAGGTGCTAAGGGGGTTCATGGACCAGATGGGAGGGGTGGACCCATGGAGGTTTGCGAGGCCAGGGGGCAGGGAATTCTCATTCTTCTCCCCTGTCCACAAGGCCTATTCCCGGATTGACTTCTTTGTTATGAGTAGGGCGCTGATTCCGAGAGTGGAAGATACGGAGTACTTGTTGATAGCCATTTCCGACCACGCTCCGCATTGGGTAGACCTCGAGCTGGGGGAGGAGAGGGACCAGCGCCCGTTGTGGTGCTTAGAGGTGGGGTTGCTGGCGGACGAGGAGGTGAGCGGGCGGGTACGAGGGTGCATAGAGAGGTACCTGGAGGCTAATGACAATGGGGAGGTCCAAGTGGGGGTGGTCTGGGAGGTGCTCAAGGTGGTGGTCAGGGGAGAGCTGATCTCCATTAGGGCCCAGAAAGAGAGTAGGGAGAAGAGAGAGAGGGAGAGGCTGGTGGGGGAGATGGTGAGGGTGGACAGGAGGTACGCGGAGGTCCCGGAGGATGGATTGCTTGGGGAGCGGTGCAGCCTCCAGGCTGAGTTTGATTTGTTGACCACCAGGAAGGCGGAGGCGCAGTGGAGGAAGGCGCAGGGGGCGGTATATGAATACGGAGAAAAGGCGAGCCAGATGCTGGCGCACCAGCTTCAGAAGCGCGAGGCAGCTAGGGAGATCGGGGGAGTTAGGGATGGAGGAGGGAGCATGGTGCGAAGTGCGGTGGGTATCAATGGGGTCTTCAGGGACTTCTACGAGGAACTGTACCGGTCTGAGCCCCCACTGGAGGAGGGAGGGATGGGTCGCCTTCTGGACCGGTTGAGATTCCCGAGGGTGGAGGAGGGGCAAGTGACGGGGCTGTGGGCGTTGGTTGGGTTGGAGGAATTGGTCAAAGGGATAGGAAGCATGCAGGCGGGGAAGGCACCGGGGCCAGATGGGTTCCCGGTCGAATTTTATAAGAAGTATGCGGACCTGCTGGGCCCTCTGTTGGTAAGGACTTTTAACGAGGCAAGGGAAGGAGGGTCTTTGCCCCCGACGATGTCTCGGGCGCTGATCTGCTTGATCCTGAAGCGGGACAAGGATCCCCTACAATGTGGGTCATACAGGCCGATCTCACTCCTAAATGTAGATGCAAAGTTGTTGGCGAAGACTTTAGCCACGAGGATAGAGGACTGTGTGCCGCAGGTCATTCACGAGGATCAGACGGGGTTCGTGAAAGGGAGACAGCTGAATACAAATGTACGGAGGCTCTTGAATGTTATAATGATGCCGGCGGTGGAAGCGGAGGCGGCGATGGATGCGGAGAAGGCCTTTGATAGAGTGGGGGTAGCTGTGGGAGGTGCTGAAAAGGTTCAGGTTTGGGGAGGGGTTTGTCAGGTTGATTAAGTTGTTGTATGAGGCCCCGGTGGTGAGTGTGACCACGAACAGAAGGAGGTCAGAGTATTTTCCATTACACCGGGTGACGAGGCAGGGGTGTCCCCTGTCCCCCTTGCTCTTTGCGCTGGCGATTGAGCCCCTGGCCATGGCATTGAGGGAGTCGAGGAATTGGAGGGGGTTGGTGCGGGGTGGGGAGGAACATCGGGTGTCGTTTTATGCGGACGATTTGCTGCTATATGTGGCGGACCCGGTGGGGGGAATGCCGGAGGTGATGAGGATTCTCAGGGAGTTTGGGGATTTCTCCGGGTATAAGCTCAATATGGGGAAGAGCGAATTGTTCGTTGTTCACCCAGGGGACCAGGCGAGGGGGATTGGCGAGCTCCCACTAAAAAGGGCGGAGAGGAGTTTCAGGTACCTGGGGGTCCAGGTGGCTAGGAGTTGGGGGGCCCTGCATAGACTTAATTTCACGAGACTGGTGGAGCAAATGGAGGAGGAGTTTAAGAGGTGGGACGTGCTGCCACTCTCCCTGGCGGGTAGGGTGCAGTCAGTTAAAATGACGGTGCTCCCGAGATTTTTGTTCCTGTTCCAGTGCCTCCCCATCCTGATCCCTAGGGCCTTCTTCAGGCGGGTTGTGGGGATTGTGTAGGCGCAGAAGACCCCGAGGGTGAGAAGGGTGTTCCTGGAGTAGTGCAGTGATGGGGGGGGGGGGGGGGGGGTTGGCGCTGCCTAACCTCTGTGGGTATTATTGGGCCGCCAACGTGCGATGGTGCGTAAGTGCGTGATGGCGGGGGAGGGGGCGGCATGGAAGAGGCTGGAGATGGCGACCTGTGTGGGCACGAGCCTGGAGGCGCTGGTGACGGTGCCGCTTCCTCCAATGAGGTATACCACGAGCCCGGTGGTGGCGGCTACCCTCAAACCTTGGGGGCAATGGAGACGTCACAGGGGGGAGGTGGGGGCCTCGGTGTGGTCCCCGATATGGGGGAACCACCGGTTTGTCCCGGAGAGGATGGACGGAGGGTTCCTGAGCTGGCACAGGGCAGATATTGGCAGGATGGCAGACCTGTTTGTGGACAGGAAGTTCGCGAGCCTGGGTGAGCTGGAGGAGATGTTCGGGCTCCCCCGGGGAACACCTCCAGATTTATGCAGGTAAGGGCATTTGTTCGGCGGCAGGTGGTGGAGTCCCACTGTTGCCGCCATGCGGGGTCCAGGACAGGGTGCTGTCGGGGGTGTGGGTTAGAGAGGGGAGGATCTCGGCAACGTTTCAGGTGATGCAGGAGGATAAAGAGGCCTCGGTAGAGGAGCTAAAGGGTAAGTGGGAGGAGGAGTTGGGTGAGGAGATTGACGAGGGGACATGGGCGGATGTCCTGGGGAGAGTGAACTCTTCCTCCTTTTGCGCGAGGCTCAGCCTCATACAATTTAAGGTGCTGCATAGGGCTCACATGACCGGGGCAAGGATAAGCCGGTTCTTTGGGTGCGAGGACAGGTGTGTTAGGTGCTCAGGGAGCCCAGCAAACCACACCCACATGTTCTGGGCGTGCCCAGCACTGGAGGAATTTTGGAAGGGTGCAGCGAGGACGGTGTCGAGGGTGGTAGACTCCAGGGTCAAGCTGGGCTGGGGGCTCGCAATATTTGGGGTGGCAGAGGAGCCGGGAGTGCAGGAGGCGAAAGCGGCCGGAGTTCTGGCCTTTGCGTCCCTGGTAGACCGGCGAAGGATTCTCCTTCAGTGGAAGGATGCGAGGCCCCCCAAGCGTGGAATCCTGGATCAACGATATGGCGGGGTTTATTAAATTGGAGAGGGTGAAATTTGCCTTAAGGGGATCGGTGCAAGGGTTCTTCAGGCGGTGGCAACCGTTCCTAGACTTCCTGGCAGAACGTTAGAAGATGGTCAGCAGCAGCAGCAACCCGGGGGGGGCGGGGGGGTGGGGGGGTTCGGTTTTCTTGAGTGGGCGTGTATATTTGCTTTTGTGTTGATGATGGCTGTTAATTTATTATTTGTGTATACGGGGTGTGGGGGGGGGGGGGGGGGTTCTTTCTGTATTTTGTTGTTGATATTTTGTGAAAATTTGAATAAAAATTATTTTTAATAACATTGGTCCAGCTTGCTGAGGGAAATAAATCCGCAAATTGACCAAGACTTTACATCCCTCGTGCAATTTCAAGCTTGCTCGCGGTAAACACGGGCGGTGAACCAACCACTTTGCCGAAGTTTTGGATTCAAGGCCGGGATAAAAGGGAAGTGGAGCAAATGTTGAATGAGGAGCTGGGGGTTTCAGGGAGAGATTTTAGGTGGAGTTTTGTGGTTTTGAGAGCGTGATTTCTGTGTTGGGCTCAGCACAGTGTGGAGATCTCTGGACATTGCTGTCCTCTGGCACCAGAGCTTTGGCTACCTGCACACGAGTCAGCCCCATCTGCATACCCACAGGTAGGTATTGTTTACTCAGCAGGGAGCACCTCCTCTGAGGAGGACTGGGAACAAAGAGGGAAGAGGCCTGGTGGTCGCAGGCATCCATCTCGCGCAGGCACTGGATCATGAGGGATACCACTCCCCAACAGCCAGTGTGTACAGACAGCGTTCAAACCTCTTGGACATGGCAGAGGACCTGTGCTGCAGAACAGCTTTCAAGAGAAGCCATGAGGAGCATTTGATGATCAGTCTGGAGAGAACCTCCAATCGTGTGGGTGGGCACCCAATTCCTGTGGCTCTGAAGGTCACTGAGGTACCAAACCCTTATGCCTGGTTGTTCCAGGGCGCTGTGGGTGATCTTTGTCGAGTCTCGCAGTCAGCTGCAGACAGCTGTTTCCAGCTGGTGACTGATGCTCTGTTCAGGAATGTTCCATTAGAACATTCATTAATTTCAGGACGGACAAAGTAGGCTAGGCTGAGTGTGCCAGAGGCTTCACCTCCATTGCAGATAACCCTCACATCTAGAGTACCATAGGTTGGACCCATGAGCCGGGTGTGTTTGTGAACAGGAAGGAATGCCATTCAATGAACATTCAGACAATCTGTGACCACAGGACCCGGGTTCTGCAGGTCTGTGCAAGATAACTGGGCAGCTCTCACAATACCTACAATACCTTCCGCACCCACAAGTGCCAGGGCCCTCTGCTGTTCCAGCTCGTCTCAAAGGGTGGCTTATTTCAGAGGAAGGGACATCTGCTGAAGAGGTGGCTGATGACACCTCTCAGCCGCCCGAGAATAGAGGCAGAGGAGAGATCCAGCTGCTGCCATGTATCCACAAGGGTGGTGGATAGGACCATTGAGCTGCTGAAGATAAGGCCCTGATGCCTTGACTGATCGGGGGGGGGGGGGGGGGGGGGCTGCTGCATCCGCCCGAGTGAGTATCGTTCATCATCTGCTGCAGTTTCACATTCTTGATCTCTCCAGGGATGAACCTTTGGACCAGGAAGACAATGTGGCTGATGCACCTGGATCAGAAGAGGATACTGACATCGACTCGGATGCAGATCTCAGGCAACCAGAAGGCAAGGACAAGCAGGCTGCCATCAGGAACGTTCAGGGAAGGAGTACAAGGAGGCCCCGATTCAACGCCCCTTTGGGTAATCTGCCTTCCCACACAGTCCATGGGCATCACTCCAATCTCAAACACCTCCAGGAGTTCAAATTCCTGACTGATAAAGGTTTATCCACAGCCATTTATGAGGCTGAAATCATTTGAGCACATGGATGTTTGGTGAACTGTAAGAATTTACTGGTGACAACAATCACATAACACAGTATCCAGCTGGATAATCTACAGAAAACGGCGCGTGGGAAGGAAATCAAACGCACCATTTATAAACTTCTGGTGTGCTCACTGTGACTTACATTTGTGGGTATTACATCTAGGTTCCCCCACCCCACCCCCTGTCAGTGGCATAAGAGGCATTTGCTAACGTTGATGCCCTCTTGGTGCGGATGGCCTTGGCAACTTTCCTCTGGCCGCTGGGGCCTGGACAGGCTCCGCCTGGAAGGGTTCGCTCAGTGACATGGCTGGGCAGTCTCAATCACCGCGGACTCAGAGAGTGGCGTGGGGATTGGCAAAGAGGCAGACAAGATGCTGCCCTGGTCCAGGGGGCCATGAGAGGAGGCCCCAGAGATGGCAGCCACCTCTGTCTATACCTTCTTGGTGATGTGTGGCGGCCTCCTCTTCCCATCCATGGGCATCAATATGACCCTCCTGGTTGTGACTGCCTCAACCAGGGCTTTGAGTCAGTTGTCAGGGAATAGAGGGACTTGATGACCACTGGAACATCCCTCCCATCTGCTGTGTCTACCAGCGCTCGCCATTCTGCAGGGCTGTGGTGCCACAGTGGCCTTGGCATGCAGCCTTTAAACTTTGCAGCAGGCTGCTATTGGACACGACACCTGCCACGCGCCATCCCCGCCAGACCCCGGTGGTCCAATGCAATTTACGCTGTCTGCCACTTAAGTGTCCAGCCAATGTAATATCGTGTTCTCAATTGACCTTGGATGGGACTGGGATACGAGCCAACCTCTGGTTCTGCCCACCAAGCACGCACGTCGCGTGTGAAATTCTGCCTCATACCCAGTAGCATCTGTGGAGGCAGACACAGAATTAATGTTTTGAGTCCAATATGACTTCTTCAGAACTGAAATTTGACCCTGTTCTCCCTCGCTGTTCACACTCCTGTGCACAGACACACATATTGCAGCACTGATCACAATAAGTAATGTGGTCCATAGAATGAATGATAGAATGGTTTCAGTAGAAACGGTTTGGTCTACTGTGTCTGTGCTGCTCCTCTGAAGGAGCAATGTGCCGAGTGGAACCCTTTTCCCCGTAACCCAGCACATTCTTCTCTTTCACATAATGGGCGACATTTACTGAGCAACCCGCTGCATGTTTCTCTGCGGCGGGAAGTGACCCATCATTGGCTGGCAGCAGAATCGTCTGGCCCCGCCGTTGCTGCCGTGAACCCTATGGGCGTGCTGTCGGAGAGCCCGAAAGACCCCACTGGTGTGAACGGCCGGGAAATCTCGCCCAATGACTCTATTCCTTTTTGAAAGCCTCGACTGATCCTGCCTCCACCACGTTCTCTGTCAGTGCATTTCAGATCCTAACCATTTGCTGCATGAAAATGCTTTTCCACATATTGCCATTGCTTCTCTTGCCAATGTCCTTAAATACATAGAATCATACCTAGAAAATAGAAGCAGGAGCCGGCCATTTGGCCCTTTGAGCCTACTCCGCCATTCATTATGATTATGGCTGATCATCAAGTTCAATACGCTGATCCCGCCTTTCCCCCATACCATTTGATCCCTTTAGACCGAAGAGCTGTATCTAATTCCTTCTTGAAATTACACAACGTTTTCGCCTCAACTACTTTGTGTGGTAGTGAATTCCACAGATTCACCACCTCCTGGATGAAGAAATCTTTCCTCACTTCAGTCCTAAAAGGTTTATCCCTTATCCTCAAACTATGACCCCTGGTTCTGGAGTCCCCCACCATCTGGAACATTCTTTCTGAATCTGTGACCTGGGGTTCTCAATTCTTCCATGAATAAGCACTGTTTCTTCCTCCCTCTCCTGTCCAGCCCACTCATGGTTTTGAATATCCCTATCAAACCCCCTCTCCAAATTCTCTCCACGACGGACAACTGTCCCAACTTCTCCCCAATTTTTCTACATAACTGAAGTTCCTCGTGCCTGGAACCATTCTCATTCCTGGGTGGAATATTTCCCCTGCTCTGCCCCAAGGTACTCTGGTCAATAGAAACACTGTAACTGGTACCATGGCTCCAATTAGTTACCATTGCAGATTCATTTCTATAGATCAATATTTACCACATCATGCTTTTTATTCACAAAATCATCAAGACTTGTTATGGTATTTTGATGTAAAGTATTGTAGTGTACAATGAGATTCAGTTCATTCACAAGGGCTTCCCCAAAAGTATATAAAAATTCATCAAACATTATCTCGGGCGGAATGGTACTCAATGGTAACCCCTCTTGATGTTGATGGTGAGAGATTCTGGAATGATAATGTCTTTGGTAATATCTTTGAATGTCAAGAGTAGATTGTTAGATTCTATCTTGTTGAAGGTGGTCATTGTTTCACACATGCATAGCACAAGTGTGACTTGCGACTGATCAGCAAAAGCCTGAATGTTATCCAGGTATGGCTGCATGCAGCACAGACTACTTCAGGTGTCTGAGGAGTTACAAATAGAACTTAACATTGTGCAATCAACAGAAAACTCCCATTGTCTGATGTTATGCCAAGGGAAGGTCATTGATGAGGCAGCTGAAGGGGATTGCATATAGGACACTGCCCTGCAGATCTCCTGCAGTGATTTTTCGAAGCTGAGATTAGTGGCTTCCATCGACCACAGCCATCTTCCTTTCGGTATGACTCCAGCCCTGTGGAGCGTTTCCCCACTGACTTCAATTTTATGAAAAATGCTCAACCATCAGCTCCCCCCTCACCTCCCACCACACTCTGTGACTATGCTGACTCTTCCTACATCAGTCAGACAGGAGGCAGGAGATGAGCCCCGTCCGGGTGTCAGGAGAGAGTAAACACTCTCTAGAGGTGAGGGTGAGCATCCTTCGAGGGGTGGGGGGATGCTGGAAGGAAGGCGGTGGGAGTAAGCACTGCCTCGGGGAAGGATAGAGTGAGCACTGTCTGGTGAGGGGAGTTGGGGGGTGGGTAATCACTGTCAGGGGAGTGGGAAGATGTGAGCATTACCTGGGGTGCGGGGGGGGGGGGGGGGGGGGGGTGGGGGGGGGGGGGGGAGAGGAACGATGCAGGAGAGGGTGAGAACTCGGATGGGGGTTGCTGAACACTGTCGGGGGAGGGGAGGGGGGTGCGAACATTGCCAGGTGGAAGATTAATCAGGGTAGAACGGGGAGGTGGGGGGGAACATTGTTGAAGGGGAAGGAGGTGAAAATTGTCAGGTCGCGGGGCTGTGGGTGGTGGCAGGGACTCATTGCAAGGACAGGGGCTGAACATTGCTGGGAATCTTTTGACACTCCAGTGGGATTTTGCTGGTTTTATATCTGCTGTGAAAAACTTGTGTAAAAACCCGGGTAGGTTTAGCACAAACAACACAGGTCTCCATGGTTTTGGCCATTTGACCCCCACTTGATTTGTTGGGATCATGGAAAAGTCCAGACAGCATACAACGGCAATCGAACTATAAACATCCCAGGTAAGTAAGGCAGATGCATGCACGTCGAGGGTCCTGAGGCGCATCAGTAACTTAAGTTGAGTTGAAGGTCTCTTCCCATATTGGAAGATTTGGGCCTCTTCATGTTGTCTTCCTCCCTCTCTTTCTTCTGTCCTCCCCCACAATCTGGCGTATTTCAGCTGAGAATGGAGGCAGGCAGCCTGTGCCCAGGCCTCTGGTTGTGCTGCTCAGCAAATGACTGGGGCGAGGTGCGTGAGAAAAGCTCAGCTTGAATCAGCTTGCAGTATTCCCTGCTTCCCTTTGGGGAACTGCCTCACCTGAGCACTTCATCACCTTGAGATGCCCAGCTCAAATGAGGAGCGCGTCCTCTGGAGAACTCTGGGCACGCTATCCCTTGGTAACAGCATCCCTGAGGCGCAATACTCCAAACTGAATAACTCCACAATACAGCAGCACAGCATTCACAACACTGTTCAAATCTTAAAATAACAAAATAACACGTTCAGGTTGGATCTTAATGTTGCGCACCTCTAAATTTCACAAGAAAATAGGATGGGATTTGATAACGCACTGGAAATATCTTTCAAATTTGGTACGTAACATTGTTGTTGCCATTATCTAGAATTTACAACATCTGGTACATGCTAGAGTTTATGTTTATTGAAGAGTTAAATGTCATCAGGAAGGCACAAAATATACTTGCATGAATACTAACTGTGCAAATCTGCCATTCTAGTGTGTAGGAATAAAATACTTGGTCATGATAAGGGTGGCAAAGTGGCAAGCCTTACAAGCGGCAGGGATTCGGGTTTGATTCCTGCCTCGGGTGACTGTGTGGAGTTTGCACTTTCTCCCCGTGTCTGCGTGGGTTTCTTCCGGGTGCTCCAGTTTCCTCCCACAAGTCCAAAGATGTACAGGTTAGGTGCATTGGCCAGGCTAAATTGTACTTCAGTGTCAAAAGATTAGGTAGGATAGGGCAGGAAATTCGGCTTAAGTGGGGTGCTCTTTTGGAGGGTCGGGCAAGATGCGATGAGTTGAATGGCCTCCTTCTGCATTGTAGGCAATCTATGATTTTGTAAAACCACTGACTGTCAAGAGAGGAGTTGACCAATGATTTCCTGCAGGAAGCTGTGACTTGATGGGCAGGATTCTCCGGAATCTGGGAGCTAGGCCGGCGGCGGTGGGTTTGGCGCCGCGCCAGGCGGCGGCGGAGGGGTTGGCGCCGCGCAAGCCGGCACTGAAGGGCCTCCGCCGGCCGGCGCGAGTTGGCACATGCGCGGGAGTGCCAGCGTGTTCTGGCGTTATCCCAGCGCATGCGCAGGGGGGTTCTTCCCGCGCCGGCCATGGCGGACCGTTACAGCGGCCGGCGCGGAGGGAAAGAGTGCCCCCACAGCACAGGCCCGCCCGCAGATCGGTGGGCCCTGATCGCGGGCCAGGCCACTGTGGGGGCCCATTCCGGGGCTAGATCCCCCCCCCCCTCCCGAGGACTCCGCAGGCCGCCCTCAGAGCCCGGTCCCGCCGGTATGGACCTTGTTTGATTCACGCCGGTGGGACTGGCCGAAAACGGGCAGCCATTCGGCCCATCGCACAGAGGAGGATCCGGGGGGAGGGGGGCCCACTGCCAACGGCCCCCAACTGGTGCGATGCGATTCCTGCCCCCGCCGAGAACCCCCGCCGGAGAATTAGGCAGCCGACGGCGGGGCGGCGGGGCGGGATTCACGCTGCCCGCCTGCGATTCTCCGGCCCGGCGGGGGGGTCAGAGAATCCCGCCCAATGTGTTTCAGTCAAGCTGCCAAGTCACCTTTACCTCGACAATTTAATTCTTATGTTCATAGAATCTCTACAGTGCAGAAAGAGGCCATTCAGCCCATCGAGCCTGTACCGACTCTTGGAAAGAGCAACCTACCTAGGCCCACTCCCCCGCCTGATCCCCAGAACCCAGTAACCACACCCAAACTTTTGGGCACTTAGGGGCAAATTAGCCTGGCCAATCCACCTAACTCGCACATCTTTGGACTGCGGGAGGAAACTGGAGCATCCAGAGGAAACCCACGCAGACACGGGGAAAAAGTGCAAATTCCACACAGACAGTCACCCAAGGCCGGAATCGAACCCGGGTCCCTGGCTCTGTGAGGCAGCAGTGCTAACCACTGTACCACCCCACATGTTTTTTTTAAACTCCTAGAAGTACTACCCTGAAGTACTACTAGAAGCACTGACTGAACATATTCCTGGAGATTCCAACACATAATCTCCTGCTTCCTTTTTTAACTTTATTTATTTATTTTTTTCCCCCCCCAGCTCCTGGCTATCTGAATCCCCAAATATCGGAAGTTTCTTTCCACCCTCCTTAGCGGCAGGCCATCTAGCCCTCTACTCTGGTCCCCAGGGTGAATTACGAAAAGCTCACTCTTTCCCATGTAGCCTATATCCCAAAAAGTCTCCAAACTCCCTCAATATCTGCATAACCTCTATCATCCCCCCCACTGGATCCGCCACATACAGCAGTAGGTCATCCGCGTAGAGTGACACTCGGTGTTCCTCTCCCCCTCTAACCACCCCTCTCCATTTCCTGGAGTCTCTCAGCGCTATGGCCAGTGGTTCAATTGCCAACGCGAACAGTAATGGGGACAGAGGGCACCCCTGCCTTGTTTCTCTATGTAACCGAAAATACTCCGATCTTTGCCGATTTGTGACTACACTTGCCACTGGGGCTCCATAGAGGAGTTTAACCCAGCTGACACACCCCTCCCCGAACCCAAACCTCCTCAGCACCTCCCATAAGTACTCCCACTCTACCCTATCAAATGCCTTCTCTGCATCCATTGCTGCCACTATCTCTGCCTCCCCCTCTGCTGGGGGCATCATTATCACCCCCAATAGCCGTCGCACGTTGACATTCAATTGTCTCCCCTTTACAAACCCCGCCCGATCCCTGTGCACCACCCCCGGGACACAATCCTCTATCCTCATTGTCAGCACTTTTGCCAGCAACTTGGCATCCACATTCAGGAGCGAGATAGGCCTATAAGACCCGCATTGCAGCGGATCTTTATCCCACTTCAGGATTAGTGATATTGTCGCCTCCGACATTGTCGGGGGTAGAGTCCCCCCTTCTCTGGCCTCGTTAAAGGTTCTTGCCAGGAGAGCTCCCATTCGGCAACGGCATTTTCGGGGCTTTAAGCCCGGTCCCGGGGTCCACGGAGGCGGCAGAAGCAGGGAGAAGGCACGGAGGAGGCACAGTGAAGACACAGAAGGAAAAAAAGAACAAAGAAAAATGTCGAGGGTGAGCAAGAAAACGGCCGAAAAAAAACCAGCTGAAGGTCCGTCGGGGAGTGGAAAGGTCACCGCGGGGTAACCAAGGAAAATGGAGGCTGGAGCACCAGGGAAGGCCGCACTGCTTACGGCTGAAGAAATAACTAAGGTGATGGCTGCGGAATTTGAAAAGCAGTTGGCGCAGATTGCGAAATGCATGGAGACGGTGAGGAAGGAGATGAGGGATGTTTTGAGTGTGCTGGTGGAGGAGGCGGTTTCCCCGGTGAGGACGGAGGTGGCGAGCGCAGTGGCGGAGGTGCGAGAGCAAGGCGAGGCGCTGAAGGAAGTGTAGGAGACGTTATTGCAGCACGGTGATCAACTTGCCTCGATGGGGAATGAGATGCGGAAGGTGATGGATACTAACAAGGATCTGCGAGGAAAAATGGAAGACGTGGAAAACAGATCCAGGCGACAGAATTTGAGGATTGTGGGGCTGCCCGAAGGAGTTGAAGGACCGAAGCCGACTGAGTATTTTGCCGCGATGCTGGCAAAACTATTGGGGGAGGTGGAGGATCCCTCCCGATATGAACTGGATCGGGCTGATCGGTCGTGGAGGCCTGTACCAAAGGCGAGTGAGCCGCCAAGGGCAGTGACTCTGTGCTTCCGTAGGTACAGTGTGAAGGAGAAGGTCCTGAGCTGGGCCAAGCAGAAGCAGGTGGTGCAGTGGGCTGGAGCTGGTATACGTGTATACCAGGACTTTACGGTGGAGCTGGCAAGGAGGCGGGCTGCCTTCAACCGGGTGAAGAGGGCACTGTACATTAGCAAGGTGCGGTGCGGCATTGTATATCCAGCGAAGCTGAGGGTGACTTACAAGTTCAGGGACTTTTATTTTGGAACAGCGGAAACAGCGGAGGAGTTTGCGAAAGCAGAAGGACTGTGGGAAAACTGACAAATTGAGGAATGGCCATGGGCTGATGTAACCTCATGACTGTATTCTCTTCTTTTTTGTATCACTGCGCGCGGGTGTAGAGACTAAAGGAGCCAATGTGGTATATATTTGGACAAGGGGAGGGACGGGACTTTCACTCGAAATGAGAGTTCTTTGGGGTGTAGGTGGCTATGTGGGGTTTGTGTGCTAAAAGGGGATCTTTGGGCTTTCCTAGGGCCGGGCAAGTGGGAAAGGGACCCGGGTGGGGGTCTCCACGCTGGCCGGTTTAAGCCGGCCAGTGAACGGGAGTGAGGTGGGGGGAGGGGCTGCGGCCATCAGAGCCTGGCAGAACAGGGTCCGAGTGGTCTAGCCGGGGTGGAAAGTTGGGGGGGAAGGAACCGAGGTTGGGAGGAGGAGTTTTACAAGAGGCAGTGGACGGGAGGAGCTGGAGACCTGGGGGGGGGAGAGAGCTGTGTAAGATTAAGGGTGACTACGGGTAATCCCTGATTCCTTTTTATCATTTGTTTATGTAAACATGCGGGTTGAGGTTTGGGGGTTGGTGGGTAGATGGGATCGTTGTTATTATGGGGACTGACATATCTTGCTGATTATTGTTTATTGTTGATGGATGTAAATGTGGGAGAAAATGTGAAAAAGGAGGAGAATAAAAAAAATTTAAAAAAGGTTCTTGCCAGCAGCGGGGCCAGCAAGTCCACATATTTCCTATAAAATTCCACCGGGAACCCGTCTGGTCCCGGGGCCTTCCCTGCCTGCATGTTCCCCAGCCCTTTAGTCACCTCGTCCACCCCAATTGGCACCCCCAGGCCTGCCACCTCCTGCTCCTCCACCCTCGGGAACCTTAGTTGGTCCAGAAACTGCTGCATCCCCTCTTTTCCCTCCGGGGGTTGGGACCTATATAACCTCTCATAAAAGGTCTTAAACACCTCATTTACCTTCTCTACACTCCGCACCATAGTTCCCGTTTCATCCCTAACTCCCCCTATTTCCCTCGCCGCTGTCCTCTTACGAAGCTGGTGGGGCAGCAGCCGACTTGCCTTTTCCCCATACTCGTATCTCATCCCCTGTGCCTTCCTCCACTGCGCCTCTGCCCTCCCCGTGGTCAGCAGGTCAAACTCCGTCTGGAGTCTTCGCCTCTCCCTATATAGTCTTTCGTCCGGGGCCTCCGCATATCTTTTATCCACACTCAAAATCTCCCCCAGTAATCTCTCCCTCTCTTTGGCCTCTGTTTACCCCTTGTAAGCCCTGATGGAGATCAACTCTCCCCTCACCACCACCTTCAGCGCTTCCCATACTACCCCCACTTGGACCTCCCCATCATCATAGGCCTCCAGGTACCTTTCGATACATCCCCGCACCCTTCCACAGACTCCCTTGTCCGCCAATAATCCCACATCCAGTCGCCAGAGTGGACGCTGTTCCCTCTCCTCTCCTAGTTCCAGATCCACCCAGTGTGGGGCATGGTCTGAAACAGCTGTGGCCGAGTACTCCGTTCCTTCCACTCTCGAAATCAGTGACCTTCCCAAAACGAAGAAATCTATCCAGGAGTATACCTTATGGACATGGGAGAAAAAGGAGAACTCTTTGGCCAGCGGCCTAGCAAATGTCCACGGATCCACTCCCCCCATTTGGTCCATAAACCCCCTAAGCACCTTGGCTGCTGCCGGCCTTCTTCCGGTCCTGGATCTAGATGTATCTAACCCTGGGTCCAGCACGGTATTGAAATCCCCCACCATTACCAAGTTTCCTACCTCCAGGTCCGGGATACGTCCCAGCATCCGCTTCATAAATCCTGCATCGTCCCAGTTCGGGGCATATACATTTACCAGCATGACCTCCATTCCCTGCAGTCTGCCACTCACCATCACATATCTGCCACCGTTGTCCACTACTATATTCCTAGCCTCGAACGACACCCGTTTCCCCACCGATATAGCCACCCCTCTATTCTTTGCGTCCAGCCCTGAGTGGAACACCTGTCCCACCCATCCTTTCCTTAACCTAACCTGGTCCGCCACCTTCAGATGCGTCTCCTGAAGCATGGCCACGTCTGCCTTCTGTCCTTTTAAGTGCGCGAACACTCGGGCCCTCTTAATCGGCCCATTTAGGCCTCTCACGTTCCATGTGATCAGCCGGATTGGGGGGCTGCCCGCCACCCCCCCCCCCCCTCCCCCACCCCGCTGACTAGCCATCACCCAAACCTCCTGCTTCCTAATGCACTGTCACTCACTCTGCTGCCATTGGCCACCCAAAACATATATTGCTGTGGTTCACGGCTTTCACACGGCAATCGAAAGGTGGACAGGCTCTTTGCAATTTTTGACTTGTCAGTCAGACAGCCTGTTTTCCCACCTCACGTAATCTTATTATTAATAGCCGAGGCGTTCAAAGGAAATTTTTGGTAAAAAAACAGTTATTTTTAAATGATCCCTTGATGTTTCTCCAGGGTTGCTCGCAGCAGTGTCCTGGAGATAAGTCTTTAATCCCCGGAGACTCCATGGCAACCCTGGAGGGTTGGCAGCTGCAGTTCTGAACCATGCACTGCTGTGGGGTGGTGCAATCTACCTTGCAGTACTGCACCTGGATGATGCTTCTCCTTCACCCAGTCAGCAGCTCCAAGTGTGGGTCACGCCTAATGCACATTTTTGTTCAAGAACCACCCTTGGAATTTTCAACCCTAAGTTTTCACCAGTGAAGCGTCAGCAACAGGGACACGGTTTTCATAATTGCAAATGGAAAAAAGAGAAGCACAGAATGAGTTTTCTAAGAAGAAATATTTGTTGAAATTAAACTCTCTCTTTTCTTTTCCTTTTTAGTCTCCAAATGCATCATTGGAGTCCTCCTGGATAATTTGGCACATCCAGCGATTTGCTCAGCTATTCCTTCACCCATCTGCACACTGAGATTCACGTAACGGGCAAGGGCGAGCTATCTGCGGGGAACTGAAAGGACAACTCCAGCTAGTTGTTCATTTGTCCAATATGAGAAGGGGAAAAGTGGGGACAGTATGCAGCAACAGTCACTCACAATTTGCATTTGTGGGTGGTACAGAACACACAGATGGGATTCTCCAATAATGGGGCTATATCCCCACTCCAGCGTGAAAACGCAGGCAAATCACTCTGGACTTTCCTGAAGAAAGTCCAGAGAGACTCTCTTACCTGGAGGGGGCCAGCAGGGCCCTGGAATAGTCCTTGCAGCTCCAGCTGCCGATACGTGGCCCTGCACTTCCGGTTGGGGGTCCCCGTGTGCACACGGCGGCGGCCTGCGCCGGCCGCCCCGCGCGACATGGCGGACCCACACCGTGGACCAGCACCAAAAAGATAGACCACCCTCCCCCCCCCCCCCCCCAAGATCGCACATGCCCGTGGATCGGTGGCCCCCGATTGATAGCCTGGCTGTCTGTGATTCCCCCTCTGGTGAAGGCTCCCCACGCCCCTCACCAGGGTGGCCGCGGACGGAGTCTGCAGCCGCCACGTCGAGTTCCCGACGGGTAGGACCAATAGAGAACCACGCCGTCTGAAACTTGTCCAGTTCCACTTCGGGGGCCTCTGTCAATGGCCCCCTACCCTCACTGCGTAGACCGCGTGCGCGCGATTCACGACGATTCTCCGGGGACCAGAGAATCGCGGGAGCGGCATCACACCGGATTTTGATATCGGCGCCCATTCTCTGCCCCCATGCCGATCGCGATTTCGGCACAGAGGCTCGGAGAATCCTGCCCGCAATGTGCAGAAATACAACACACATTTCAAATTCTGAACAAATATAACTCATACCCATAACATGCGCGAAGTGGGTCGGGCATCGACCCCGACACTTGCCCTCACCCCCCCGCACCATATTTGACTACGCTGGGCAAGCTGTCAGTGATCCTTACTGCTCATAGGCTTCACAAGGGGTGGGGAGGGGATAGAAAATTGGCCATTTAAATACCATTTTAATACCATTTAAAGACAGTTTGAGGGCAGCACGATGGCGCAGTGGTTAACACTACCGCCTCACGGAGCCGAGGTCCCAGGTTTGATCCCGGCTCTGGGTCACTGTCTGTGTGGAGTTTGCACATTCTTCCTGTGTTTGCGTGGGTTTCGCTCCCACAACCCAAAGGTGTGCAGGGTAGGTGGATTGGCCAAGCTAAATTGTCCCTTAATTGGAAAAAATTAATTGGGTACTCTAAATTTAAAAAAAAAGACAGTTTGCACCTCTTAAGGAGGTGGAGTTTGGCTCTGCTGCATCTTTATGTGTTTGAAAGTGGAGAATACAGTTAGAGATGAGCATTATAAGGACCTCTGGATTTTTAGGCAGTTCATGCACATTCTGGTGCAGGCGGTCAGCAAGAGAATGGAGGTCCAGTTATTTTTTTAAAAAGAAATTCCAATTAACATAGAACATAGAACATAGAAAATACAGCACACAACAGGCCCTTCGGCCCACGATGTTGTGCCAAACCTTTGTCCTAGATTAATCATAGATTATCATTGAATTTACAGTGCAGAAGGAGGCCATTCGGCCCTTTGAGTCTGCACCGGCTCTTGGAAAGAGCCCCCTACCCAAACTCAACACCTCCACCCAACGCCAAGGGCAATTTTGGACACTAAGGGCAATTTATCATGGCCAATCCACCTAACTTGCACATCTTTGGACTGTGGGAGGAAACCGGAGCACCCGGAGGAAACCCACGCAGACACGGGGAGGATGTGCAGACTCCGCACAGACAGTGATCCAAGCCGGAATCGAACCTGGGACCCTGGAGCTGTGTAGCAATTGTGCTATCCACAATGCTACCGTGAAGGGGCAATTTAGCATGGCCAATCCACCTACCCTGCACATCTTTGGGTTGTGGGAGGTGAGACCCACGCAGACACGGGGAGAACGATCAAACTCCACACGGACAGTGACCCGGGGCCGAAATCAAAACCAGGTCTCGGTGCCGTGCTAATCACTTTGCCACCGTGCCGTTGGGGGTCCTGTTTCTAGCCGATGGGGAACAGGTGTCAAGGCAAATACCCTGGCAAGAATGGGCAGAGGTGGCTTGGTGGGGAATGCAAGGGCATTGTGTCGAAATCCTGGCTGCAATGTAGGAAGTAAATTCATTGATCTGACCAGAGGTGCTAAGGTAAGCCCCATATTTACAGACTTGGTTTTAACTCTGTAAGTGAATGAGTTTTGAGCGAATTAAAATCTTGTCCGCCTTGTTTTCTGCTTAGCTCTGCATAACCCCAAAACTCACAAATCTTCTCTCCCTTGCTCCCAGTAAAGGCTCCATCTTGTAATGAAAAAAAGCATGTTGCCGAGAAACACAACTCTAACACTATAAGTATCAGTAAAAAGTTGTGGAGGTTCAAGGAATTTTAAATGTTCAGCGAAATGACAAAATTATGATTGTGCTTTTTATAATCAATTGATAATTACTTCTTTTGAAGGAATGTCGTGGCATAAGTGGATCAAATTGAAAAATGAAAGAATTCGCCGAAGCTCGGGCCAAGCACAGTGAATTAGTAACTCTATTACCAATCTGTTCAATCTCATCTCACATTAACACTTGCTCAATTGTTGGACTGTGTCTCACTTTAGCATTATCAATATTGTTATGGGCCAGGGTTTAGAAAACTCCAAAGTATATCATGGAGTTCACCTGACCCACGACTTTTAATAGATTTTGGTTATGGGGAGCACAAGGGTCCACGTTACAGGTGTGATGCAACAGATAAGTATTTTTAAAACAAAACAATGTTTATTCTATGAACCCAGTTAACATTTTATAAACACACAGTAAATATCTTATCAACCACCAACACTGTAACCCCACAGAGACAATACTCTGTAGGTAACCCTTAATACCTTTCCGAGCAACATCCATAAGTTAAACCCTTTTTAAAAAACAAAGTCAGCAGGTTTAAATTCTCTACAGAAACAGGTATTACTTTGAAATCATCAAGTGATCTTGAGACATTCTTTAGACAGAGAGAGATATACAGCTTCTTGTTTGAATACAGCTCTCCAACTCTGAAAACAAAACCAAAAACAGAGCCACAAAGCAGCTTTACAGCTCAAAACGAAAGTAAAAAGACAGACAGACAGCCCAGCTCCACCCACACACTGACATCACTGTAGCTATTTGATAAACACCCATTTCTTAAGGGTACATCCACCTGACAATATATTTGGAAAATTGGCACAAGCTTGGGTTTAGTACAAACTTCAAGAAATTCAATAGATAGCTTGCCTGTTCTTATGTCAAACTATGTTGCTGATATCCTGAATTTGGTCTTTGTTGTACCTCTATTTCAGGTATATAAATAGTCGTTTGGTAGTACAGAGCTTGAGCATTGCTGAGAAAAAGAGACATGTTAAAGCTTTTTGTCTTGCACTCATCAGAGCACTTTGCAAGAATACTAATGTTAGGGGGGGAAAGCAATTTATACTGCATGCGAAGAGAGTGCTGATTGGTTGGCAAGTGAACTCTGATTGATAGAGGCTTTGCCATAGAGAATGCACCAGTTGATGATGACTGACTGTTAACTGTCAAGCATTGTTTGCAATTTAAACCAGACAACTTGACCCTGATTGACCAAGTGCCCTGAGGAATGAGTCAGCAAATGGCTGTCACTTATTTTGTTTAATCTTTACTGTTCTAAATGTGTCATGCTGCATGACATAACTGTGATGCAAATTATTTGATTAAGCTGAGGTTGCATTGATTCTAACTAGATTTAGACAATCATGAGGCGATAGTACAGTACGACACAGCACAGTTACTACTTAACAGTCAGTGTCAGGTGGCATAGCCAAAAGGCTTGAAAACGGGTTGCCGATGCATGGTTTGGGGATTTGAGGCAATAAGGAGGAAAATAGAAGGCGTTTCCCCTGAACTGAATGAAGCAACAAAGGTAGTAGGGTTCACAAACAATGATGAGGATTGTAAATTACCTCCGGAATTTGTGGTCACGTTAGCAGAATCAACAAACAAGTGGCAGGTACAATTTAAGGTGGCCCATTTTTGGAGCTATTGATGGGAGAATCAATTTAGGTGAAAATCGCTGAAAAACATGGACGAACAGGCAGACAAAGTGGCTCAGTGACATAATTTCCTGAATATTTGGATATCTGGTGGGTAAAAGAATAAAAAATAAAATCCGTGTGTTTTATATCAAGGTATTGAGTACAAGAGTAAAGATGATAATGATTAACTTACACAAAACATTAGTTTGTTAACTGTTGGTGCACTGTGAGGGGTTTTAGGCACCTCATTATAGAAAGAGCATTAAAATCATATGGAGACAGGGGGTCTGCGATGTAGGTTCAACAGGATGATAGCAGAGATAGAAAACAATAGTGAAACGTGATTCTAGAGCAAGGAAGGCTACAAGGAGATTTAATGGCAGTTTTTTAAATTCTGAAGGTTTTTGATGAGAGTAAATTAGGAAAGACGATTTTCTCTCTCAATTTAAAATGTTAACTAAGGGAGTGAGGAAATAATCTCTACACAGGCCTGCTGAAGCATGGACCTTTTTCTGGTTGAGGCAGAGCTTGCTGTATAATACAAAGCAAATTGGTAAGTGAGGCAGAGGGAAGTACAGAAGTTATATTATTTTTTGTAAATTTCTTTAATGGGGGTAAACATTGCTGGCAAGAACAGCATTGGCTGTCCATCCATAGTTGCCCGTGAGAAGATGGTGGTGAGCTGACTTCTTGAACCGCTGCAGTCCATGTGGTGTAAGTATACCCACAGTGCCATGAGGGAGAGAATTCCAGGATTTTGACCCAGTGACAGTGAAGGAAGACGATTTTATATTTCCAAATCAGGATCATGAGCTGTTTGGAGGGGAACTTCCAGGTGGTGGTGTTCCCATGTCTCTACTGCCCTTGTCCTTCTCGATGGTAGAAGTCATGTGTTTGGAAGGTACTGGCTAAGGGGCCTTGGTGAGTTTTTGCAGTGCATTTTGTAGATGGTGCACATGGCTGCCACTGTTTGTTAGGGGGGGAGGAAGTGATTGTTTGTGGATGGTGTCATGACATCCACATCAGCATATCATGGTGCAATCACACACACACTGATGGACAGGTAGTTGGACCAACCACCACAAACACAACATCACAGCCAATCACCAGTGAGAGCACACGTACTATAAAACAGGGAACACCACAATTCTTGCTCATTCTACCAGGAGATAACTCAGAGCACAGAGCTCACAGCGTGCCACTCAGACATACACCATGTGCTGAGTGCCTCACCAAGATAGTGATAGGGCTGGGTCCACAGGTTAGCTGGTGAAGCACGAACCTAAACCAACAGTTAGTAGTTGTCATTGTTTAAGACAATAAAACAGAGTTGTACCATCTACAGCCGTGTTGGATCATTTGTGCATCGGAACACCCAACACGACATGATACCAGTAGTGGAAGCTAACCAGCGACTGTGAGACCTACCTGCACCCTTTCAGAAATCCGCCATCCTGCTCCATGGAAAACACCAGCCCGCCGCAGCCTCTCCGAATCGCTGGAAATTTTTGCGTCAACTGGAAGCTGTTTAAACAGCACTTCCAGCTCTTCCTAGAAGCCACAGACAGGGAGAACGCATCGGACACCAGGAAGATCGCCCTCCTCCTCTCCACGGCGGGGCAACACGCCATCCACATCTACAACTCCCTGGCATTCGCAGAAGGCGAAGACAAGACTAAATATAAGACGGTGCTTCTAAAGTTCGAGGAACACTTCAGCGTGGAAGTTAATGAGAGCTTCAAGAAGTACCTCTTCCAGCAGCGCCTTCAGGGTAACGATGAGCCATTTCAATCTTACTTGACACACCTCCGTATCCTCGCGCAGTCCTGCGGCTATGAGGCCACCTCCGACTCCATGATACGAGATCAGATAGTTTTTGGGGTCATCTCGGACACCCTACGCCAGCAGCTCCTCAAAATAAAGCGCCTCACCCTAGCGACTGCCATCGAGACTTGCGTCCTCCATGAGAACGCGACCAGCCGGTACTCCCAAATCCAGGCGGCCGGAACGGCACGGGTCCTACGAGGCGGAGCATGTCCAGTCGATCGAATTCCTCCCGGCCCGCGGCCCGGACGAGGTCGGCCATTTTGCGCACTTTCCGAGGCCTCCTGCGCTTGTACGCGCCAAAAGAGGTGACGTTGACGCAGAGGGACGTGATGCGCAGGCGCGCTCTACGCAGGACCGCACCGCGCATGCGCGGTGACGCAACGAACACCATGACATCACGACGTGCGGCAACTGTGGCTCCGCCCACTTAAAGCGGCAATGTCCGGCCAAAGCGCGACAGTGCCTCCGCTGTGGCAGGTTGGGCCACTACGCTGCCTGCTGTCGAGCAGCTCAACCTGCCAACTCCCAACAATTCCACCAGCCTCGCAGGGACATGCGGGCAATTCAGCCCCCATACACTGAGTCATACACATTGTCGTTTGAAATAGTTGGATCCTCGAAGGACTCTCTGTTAGGCGCACAGGCGTGCAAGATCCTCCACCTCGTTCAGCGGGTACACACTCTGTCTCCAGAAGGCACGTCCGATTTCCCGGATGCAGACTTTAGGGCGCAGCTCCACTCACTCCTCGCCCACAACCAGGAGGTTTTCGAGAGCATGGGCACACTCCCCTACACGTACAAAATACAGCTCAAACCGGACGCCACCCCGGTCATTCACGCACCTCGTAGAGTCCCAGCACCACTCAAGGACCGCCTCAAGCAGCAGCTGCAGGACCTGCAGGACCAAGGAGTGCTTTCCTGAGTCACGCAGCCAACGGCATGGGTCAGGTCCATGATGTGCGTCAAGAAGCCCTCCGGCGAGCTCCGGATCTGTATCGACCCAAAATATTTGAATAACATTATGAGGGAATACTACCCCATACCCAAACGAGAAGAAATCACGAGCGAAATGGCTGGGGCAAAAATATTCACCAAGCTTGATGCCTCAAAGGGTTCTTGGCAGATTCAATTGATTCAGCCCAGCAGGAAGCTGTGCACTTTCAACACTCCATTTGCAGATGCCGTTCGGCATCATCTCGGCCTCCGAGGTGTTCCATCGCATCATGGAACCGATGATGGAGGGCATCGAAGGGGTACACGTCTACATAGACGACGTTATCATCTGGTCCACCACACCACAGGAGCACATCAGTCGTCTGCAGCGTGTCTTTGAACGGATACGGGATCAGGGCCTGCACTTCAACCGAGCCGCGTGCTCTTTTGGCCAGACTGAGCTAAAGTTTTTGGGGGACCACATCTCCCGGTCGGGTGTGCGGCCGGATGCCGACAAAGTGGCCATCGCAGCCATGCAGCAGCCGTCAGACAAGAAGGCAGTGCTGCGCTTTCTCAGGATGGTCAACTTCCTGGGGAAGTTCATTCCTAACCTTGCCTCGCACACAACGGCTCTTCGCCACCTGGTCAAAGAGACAACGGAATTCCAGTGGCTGCCCGCACACCAGAGTGAATGGGAGGAGCTCAAGGTCAAGCTCACCACTGCCCCGGTACCGGCGTTTTTCGATACCACACGGGAAACAAAGATCTTAACTGACTCCAGCCAGTCCGGCATCGGGGCGGTACTCCTGCAATGGGACGACACTGCATCATGGGCCCCGGTCACCTATGCGTCGCGGGCCATGACCCCCACAGAACAGCGCTATGCGCTGATTGAAAAGGAGTGCCTAGGCTTGTTTTTTTTTAATTAAATATTTTATTGAAAATTTTTGGTCAACCAACACAGTACATTGTGCATCCTTTACACAATATTTTAACAACACAAATAACAATGACCTATTTTATAAACAAAAAAATGAATAAATAATAAATAACAAAAATGAAAACTAGCCCTAATTGGCAACTGCCTTGTCACAAGTAACACTCTCCAAAAATATAATTTAACAGTCCAATATATAATTATCTGTAGCAACGACCTATACATACTATACAGTATATATTAACAACCCTGAGAGTCCTTCTGGTTCCTCCTCCCCCCCCCCCCCCCCCCCCCCCCCCCACCCCCGATCCTGGGCTGCTGCTGCTGCCTTCTTTTTCCCATTCCGTCTATCTTTCTGCGAGGTATTCGACGAACGGTTGCCACCGCCTGGTGAACCCTTGAGCCGACCCCCTTAGGACGAACTTAATCCGCCCTAGCTTTATAAACCCCGCCATGTCATTTATCCAGGTCTCCACCCCCGGGGGCTTGGCTTCTTTCCACATTAGCAATATCCTGCGCCGGGCTACTAGGGACGCAAAGGCCAAAACATCGGCCTCTCTCGCCTCCTGCACTCCCGGCTCTTGTGCAACCCCAAATATAGCTAACCCCCAGCTTGGTTCGACCCGGACTCCTACTACTTTTGAAAGCACCTTTGTCACCCCCATCCAAAACCCCTGTAGTGCCGGGCATGACCAAAACATATGGGTATGATTCGCTGGGCTTCTCGAGCACCTCGCACACCTATCCTCCACCCCAAAAAATTTACTGAGCCGTGCTCCAGTCATATGCGCCCTGTGTAATACCTTAAACTGAATCAGGCTTAGCCTGGCACACGAGGACGATGAGTTTACCCTGCTTAGGGCATCTGCCCACAGCCCCTCCTCGATCTCCTCCCCCAGCTCTTCTTCCCATTTCCCTTTTAGTTCATCTACCATAGTCTCCCCTTCGTCCCTCATTTCCCTATATATATCTGACACCTTACCATCCCCCACCCATGTCTTTGAGATCACTCTGTCCTGCACCTCTTGTGTCGGGAGCTGCGGGAATTCCCTCACCTGTTGCCTCGCAAAAGCCCTCAGTTGCATACACCTGAATGCATTCCCTTGGGGCAACCCATATTTCTCGGTCAGCGCTCCCAGACTCGCGAACTTCCCATCCACAAACAGATCTTTCAGTTGCGTTATTCCTGCTCTTTGCCACATTCCATATCCCCCATCCATTCCCCCCGGGGCAAACCTATGGTTGTTTCTTATCGGGGACCCCCCCAAGGCTCCAGTCTTTCCCCTATGCCGTCTTTATGCCGCCCTATTTCGGCGGCAGCGGTGCGCAGGGGCCTTCTGGGAGGTGAGTAGTGAGTTTAAAAGCTCTTACCTTTACAGGAGCAGCCCTTTGGATTTCGGCGGCAGCGGTGCGCAGGGGCCTTCTGGGAGGTGAGTAGTGAGTTTAAAAGCTCTTACCTTTACAGGAGCAGCCCTTTGGATTTTGGCGGCAGCGGTGCGCAGGGGCCTTCTGGGAGGTGAGTAGTGAGTTTAAAAGCTCTTACCTTTACAGGAGCAGCCCTTTGGATTTTGGCGGCAGCGGTGCGCAGGGGCCTTCTGGGAGGTGAGTAGTGAGTTTAAAAGCTCTTACCTTTACAGGAGCAACCCTTTGGATTTCGGCGGCAGCGGTGCGCAGGGGCCTTCTGGGACGTGAGTAGTGAGTTTAAAAAGCCTTGCCTGGTCCCGTGTCTGTTCTTCTTTTCTGTTTTATTTGTTTTTATATAAGGCGGGAACCGGAAGTTCGACCTCTGGCAAGTTTCCCCGCCCCCCCCCCAACCAATAAATTCTGGTGGAGAGGAAACCCGAGACACTACACGTGTAGTGTCTCCCACCCGCCCTCCTCCTCTAACCTAATAATAAGACCCATTGGTGTAAGGTAAGTGCCATATTATATTATTATATTATTAGCATTGTGCAGGTCAAGGATCGGAGGTGGAGGAGCAGTCTTTGTCAGCGAGAGAACCTGAGAACATCTCAGACACTCAGAAGGTAAGAAGGTAAGTAAGTGATTTTTACTTTTATACCTTTTTTCAAATTGTGTGTGTCGGGGGGAAACTGAAGTGACATCACAGAAAAGCTGTGACCTGAGTGGCTGGTTGGGATTCTAACCTAAATTTAAAAAAAATTTGAGTATTTGGGAACTAATTAAACATAATAACTTAATTATAATTTAGAGGATATCTAAGCCAGAGATCGGAGAGTATTATAGTTAGCTATCGCATTTCTATTAGAAATCTAGTGCTAGGAAACAGATAGTTGACAGTAACTTTGCAATTTAAAAAAAAAAGTATTTAGAAAAAAAAAGACAAATTTTAATTTTAATTAATTGATGCAATGTCAGTTAGAGGGGTGCTGTGCTCTGACTGTGAGATGTGGCAGGTCCGGGAGGCTTCCAGCGTCCCGGATGGCTTCATCTGCAGAAAGTGCACCCAACTGCAGCTCCTCACAGACCGCATGGTTCGTTTGGAGCAGCAATTGGATGCACTTAGGAGCATGCAGGTGGCGGAAAGCGTCATAGATCGCAGTTATGTAAATGTGGTCACATCCAAGGTGCAGGCAGAGAAATGGGTGACCACCAGAAAGGGCAGGCAGTCAGTGCAGGAATCCCCTGTGGTTGTCCCCCTCTCGAACAGATATACCCCTTTGGATACTGTCGGGGGGGATAGCCTATCAGGGGAAAACAGCAGCAGCCAGAGCAGTGGCACCACGGCTGGCTCTGATGTTCAGAAGGGAGGGTCAAAGCGCAGAAGAGTAATAGTAATAGGGGACTCTATAGTCAGGGGCACAGATAGGCACTTCTGTGGACGTGAAAGAGACTCCAGGATGGTATGTTGCCTCCCTGGTGCCAGGGTCCAGGATGTCTCCGAACGGGTAGAGGGAATCCTGAAGGGGGAGGGCAAACAGGCAGAGGTCGTTGTACATATTGGTACTAACGACATAGGCAGGAAGGGGCATGAGGTCCTGCAGCAGGAGTTCAGGGAGCTAGGCAGAAAGTTAAAAGACAGGACCTCTAGGGTTGTGATCTCGGGATTACTCCCTGTGCCATGTGCCAGTGAGGCTAGAAATAGGAAGATAGAGCAGACAAACACGTGGCTAAACAGCTGGTGTAGGAGGGAGGGTTTCCGTTATCTGGACCACTGGGAGCTCTTCCGGGGCAGGTGTGACCTGTATAAGATGGACGGGTTGCATCTAAACCAGAGAGGCATAAATATCCTGGCCGCGAGGTTTGCTAGTGTCACACGGGAGGGTTTAAACTAGTATGGCAGGGGGGTGGGCGCGGGAGCAATAGGTCAGAAGGTGAGAGCATTGAGGGAGAACTAGGGAATAGGGACAGTGTGGCTCTGAGGCAGAGCAGACGGGGAGAAGTTGCTGAACACAGCGGGTCTGGTGGCCTGAAGTGCATATGTTTTAATGCAAGGAGCATTGCGGGTAAGGCAGATGAACTTAGAGCTTGGATTACTACTTGGAACTATGATGTTGTTGCCATTACAGAGACCTGGTTGAGGGAAGGGCAGGATTGGCAGCTAAACGTTCCAGGATTTAGATGTTTCAGGCGGGATAGAGGGGGATGTAAAAGGGGAGGCGGAGTTGCGTTACTTGTTCGGGAGAATATCACAGCTATACTGCGAGAGGATACCTCAGAGGGCAGTGAGGCTATATGGGTAGAGATCAGGAATAAGAAGGGTGCAGTCACAATGTTGGGGGTATACTACAGGCCTCCCAACAGCCAGCGGGAGATAGAGGAGCAGATAGGTAGACAGATTTTGGAAAAGAGTAAAAACAACAGGGTTGTGGTGATGGGAGACTTCAACTTCCCCAATATTGACTGGGACTCACTTAGTGCCAGGGGCTTAGACGGGGCGGAGTTTGTAAGGAGCATCCAGGAGGGCTTCTTAAAACAATATGTAAACAGTCCAACTAGGGAAGGGGCGGTACTGGACCTGGTATTGGGGAATGAGCCCGGCCAGGTGGTAGATGTTTCAGTAGGGGAACATTTCGGTAACAGTGACCACAATTCAGTAAGTTTTAAAGTACTGGTGGACAAGGATAAGAGTGGTCCGAGGATGAATGTGCTAAATTGGGGGAAGGCTAATTATAACAATATTAGGCGGGAACTGAAGAACATAGATTGGGGCGGATGTTTGAGGGCAAATCAACATCTGACATGTGGGAGGCTTTCAAGTGTCAGTTGAAAGGAATACAGGACAGGCATGTTCCTGTGAGGAAGAAAGATAAATACGGCAATTTTCGGGAACCTTGGATGACGAGTGATATTGTAGGCCTCGTCAAAAAGAAAAAGGAGGCATTTGTCAGGGCTAAAAGGCTGGGAACAGACGAAGCCTGTGTGGCATATAAGGAAAGTAGGAAGGAACTTAAGCAAGGAGTCAGGAGGGCTAGAAGGGGTCATGAAAAGTCATTGGCAAATAGGGTTAAGGAAAATCCCAAGGCTTTTTACACGTACATAAAAAGCAAGAGGGTAGCCAGGGAAAGGGTTGGCCCACTGAAGGATAGGCAAGGGAATCTATGTGTGGAGCCAGAGGAAATGGGCGAGGTACTAAATGAATACTTTGCATCAGTATTCACCAAAGAGAAGGAATTGGTAGATGTTGAGTCTGGAGAAGGGGGTGTAGATAGCCTGGGTCACATTGTGATCCAAAAAGACGAGGTGTTGGGTGTCTTAAAAAATATTAAGGTAGATAAGTCCCCAGGGCCTGATGGGATCTACCCCAGAATACTGAAGGAGGCTGGAGAGGAAATTGCTGAGGCCTTGACAGAAATCTTTGGATCCTCGCTGTCTTCAGGGGATGTCCCGGAGGACTGGAGAATAGCCAATGTTGTTCCTCTGTTTAAGAAGGGTAGCAAGGATAATCCCGGGAACTACAGGCCGGTGAGCCTTACTTCAGTGGTAGGGAAATTACTGGAGAGAATTCTTCGAGACAGGATCTACTCCCATTTGGAAGCAAATGGACGTATTAGTGAGAGGCAGCACGGTTTTGTGAAGGGGAGGTCGTGTCTCACTAACTTGATAGAGTTTTTCGAGGAGGTCACTAAGATGATTGATGCAGGTAGGGCAGTAGATGTTGTCTATATGGACTTCAGTAAGGCCTTTGACAAGGTCCCTCATGGTAGACTAGTACAAAAGGTGAAGTCACACGGGATCAGGGGTGAACTGGCAAGGTGGATACAGAACTGGCTAGGCCATAGAAGGCAGAGGGTAGCAATGGAGGGATGCTTTTCTAATTGGAGGGCTGTGACCAGTGGTGTTCCACAGGGATCAGTGTTGGGACCTTTGCTGTTTGTAGTATATATAAATGATTTGGAGGAAAATGTAACTGGTCTGATTAGTAAGTTTGCAGACGACACAAAGGTTGGTGGAATTGCGGATAGCGATGAGGACTGTCAGAGGATACAGCAGGATTTAGATTGTCTGGAGACTTGGGCGGAGAGATGGCAGATGGAGTTTAATCCGGACAAATGTGAGGTAATGCATTTTGGAAGGGCTAATGCAGGTAGGGAATATACAGTGAATGGTAGAACCCTCAAGAGTATTGAAAGTCAAAGAGATCTAGGAGTACAGGTCCACAGGTCATTGAAAGGGGCAACACAGGTGGAGAAGGTAGTTAAGAAGGCATACGGCATGCTTGCCTTCATTGGCCGGGGCATTGAGTATAAGAATTGGCAAGTCATGTTGCAGCTGTATAGAACCTTAGTTAGGCCACACTTGGAGTATAGTGTTCAATTCTGGTCGCCACACTACCAGAAGGATGTGGAGGCTTTAGAGAGGGTGCAGAAGAGATTTACCAGAATGTTGCCTGGTATGGAGGGCATAAGCTATGAGGAGCGATTGAATAAACTCGGTTTGTTCTCACTGGAACGAAGGAGGTTGAGGGGCGACCTGATAGAGGTATACAAAATTATGAGGGGCATAGACAGAGTGGATAGTCAGAGGCTTTTCCCCAGGGTAGAGGGGTCAATTACTAGGGGGCATAGGTTTAAGGTGAGAGGGGCAAGGTTTAGAGTAGATGTACGAGGCAAGTTTTTTACGCAGAGGGTAGTGGGTGCCTGGAACTCACTACCGGAGGAGGTAGTGGAAGCAGGGACGATAGGGACATTTAAGGGGCATCTTGACAAATATATGAATAGGATGGGAATAGAAGGATACGGACCCAGGAAGTGTAGAAGATTGTAGTTTAGTCGGGCAGTATGGTCGGCACGGGCTTGGAGGGCCGAAGGGCCTGTTCCTGTGCTGTACATTTCTTTGTTCTTTGTTTGTTCCACTGTCCCCAAATCTTCAGTGTAGCCACCACCACCGGGCTTGTGGTGTAGTTCCTCGGTGAGAACGGCAATGGGGCTGTCACCATAGCCTGTAGGCTAGTCCCCCTACAGGACGCCCTCTCTAATCTCTTCCACGCCGCTCCCTCCTCCTCTCCCATCCACTTACTCACCATTGAAATATTAGCGGCCTAATAATACTCACTTAGGCTCGGTAGTGCCAGCCCCCCCCTATCCCTGCTACGCTGTAAGAATCCCTTCCTCACTCTCGGGGTCTTCCCGGCCCACACTTGATGCTCTTTTCAATCCTTTTTTAAAAAAGCCTTCGTGATCACCACCGGGAGGCACTGAATCACAAAGAGGAATCTCGGGAGGACCACCATCTTAACCGCCTGCACCCTCCCTGCCATTGACAGGGATACCATATCCCATCTCTTGAAATCCTCCTTCATCTGTTCCACCAACGCGTTAAATTTAACCTATGCAATGTGCCCCAATTCTTAGCTATCTGGATCCCCAGGTAACGAAAGTCCCTTGTTACCTTCCTCAACGGTAGGTCCTCTATTTCTCTGCTCTGCTCCCCTGGATGCACCACAAACAACTCACTTTTCCCCATGTTCAATTTATACCCTGAAAACTCCCCAAACTCCCCAAGTATCCGCATTATTTCTGGCATCCCCTCCGCCGGGTCCGCCACGTATAGTAGCAAATCGTCCGCATACAAAGATACCCGGTGCTCTTCTCCTCCCCTCAGTACTCCCCTCCACTTCTTGGAACCCCTCAACGCTATCGCCAGGGGCTCAATCGCCAGTGCAAACAATAATGGGGACAGAGGGCATCCCTGCCTTGTCCCTCTATGGAGCCGAAAATATGCAGATCCCCGTCCATTCGTGACCAAGCTCGCCACTGGGGCCCTATACAACAGCTGCACCCATCTAACATACCCCTCTCCAAAACCAAATCTCCTCAACACCTCCCACAAATAATCCCACTCCACTCTATCAAATGCTTTCTCGGCATCCATCGCCACTACTATCTCCGTTTCTCCCTCTGGTGGGGCCATCATCATTACCCCTAACAACCTCCGTATATTTGTGTTCAGCTGTCTCCCCTTCACAAACCCAGTTTGGTCCTCGTGGACCACCCCCGGGACACATTCCTCTATTCTCATTGCCATTACCTTGGCCAGGACCTTGGCATCTACATTTAGGAGGGAAATAGGTCTATAGGACCCGCATTGTAGCGGGTCCTTTTCCTTCTTTAAGAGAAGCGATATCGTTGCTTCAGACATAGTCGGGGGCAGTTGTCCCCTTTCCTTTGCCTCATTAAAGGTCCTCGTCAGTACCGGGGCGAGCAAGTCCACATATTTTCTATAGAATTCGACTGGGAATCCATCCGGTCCCGGGGCCTTTCCCGCCTGCATGCTCCTAATTCCTTTCACCACTTCTTCTACCTCGATCTGTGCTCCCAGTCCCACCCTTTCCTGCTCTTCCACCTTGGGAAATTCCAGCCGATCCAAGAAGCCCATCATTCTCTCCCTCCCATCCGGGGGTTGAGCTTCATATAATTTTTTATAAAATGTCTTGAACACTCCATTCACTCTCTCCGCTCCCCGCTCCATCTCTCCTTCCTCATCCCTCACTCCCCCTATTTCCCTCGCTGCTCCCCTTTTCCTCAATTGGTGTGCCAGCAACCTGCTCGCCTTCTCCCCATATTCGTACTGTACACCCTGTGCCTTCCTCCATTGTGCCTCTGCAGTGCCTGTAGTCAGCAAGTCAAATTCTACATGTAGCCTTTGCCTTTCCCTGTACAGTCCCTCCTCCGGTGCTTCCGCATATTGTCTGTCCACCCTCAAAAGTTCTTGCAGCAACCGCTCCCGTTCCTTACTCTCCTGCTTCCCTTTATGTGCCCTTATTGATATCAGCTCCCCTCTAACCACCGCCTTCAACGCCTCCCAGACCACTCCCACCTGGACCTCCCCATTATCATTGAGTTCCAAGTACTTTTCAATGCACCCCCTCACCCTTAGACACACCCCCTCATCTGCCATTAGTCCCATGTCCATTCTCCAGGGTGGGCGCCCTCCTGTTTCCTCCCCTATCTCCAAGTCCACCCAGTGTGGAGCGTGATCCGAAATGGCTATAGCCGTATACTCCGTTCCCCTCACCTTCGGGATCAATGCCCTACCCAGCACAAAAAAGTCTATTCGCGAGTAGACTTTATGGACATAGGAGAAAAACGAGAACTCCTTACTCCTAGGTCTGCTAAATCTCCACGGGTCTACACCTCCCATCTGCTCCATAAAATCTTTAAGTACCTTGGCTGCTGCCGGCCTCCTTCCAGTCCTGGACTTCGACCTATCCAGCCCTGGTTCCAACACCGTATTAAAATCTCCCCCCATTATCAGCTTTCCCATCTCTAGGTCCGGAATGCGTCCTAGCATCCGCCTCATAAAATTGGCATCATCCCAGTTCGGGGCATATACGTTTACCAAAACCACCGTCTCCCCCTGTAGTTTGCCACTCACCATCACGTATCTGCCCCCGTTATCCGCCACTATAGTCTTTGCCTCGAACATTACCCGCTTCCCGACTAATATAGCCACCCCCCTGTTTTTCGCATCTAGCCCCGAATGGAACACCTGCCCCACCCATCCTTTGCGTAGCCTAACCTGGTCTATCAGTTTCAGGTGCGTTTCCTGTAACATAACCACATCTGCCTTAAGTTTCTTAAGGTGTGCGAGTACCCGTGCCCTCTTTATCGGCCCGTTCAGCCCTCTCACGTTCCACGTGATCAGCCGAGTTGGGGGGCTTCCTACCCCCCCCCCACTTGTCGATTAGCCATCACCTTTTTCCAGCTCCTCACCCGGTTCCCACGCAGCTGTATCTCCCCTAGGCGGTGCCCCCCCCACCCATCCTCTCCCATACCAGCTTCCCCCTCTCCCCAGCAGCAGCAACCCAGTAATTCCCCCCTCCCCCCCCCCCCCCGCTAGATCCCCCGCTAGCGTAATTACTCCCCCCATGTTGCTCCCAGAAGTCAGCAAACTCTGGCTGACCTCGGCTTCCCCCCGTGACCTCGGCTCGCACCGTGCGACGCCCCCTCCTTCCTGCTTCTCTATTCCCGCCATGATTATCATAGCGCGGGAACCAAGCCCGCGCTTCTCCCTTGGCCCCGCCCCCAATGGCCAACGCCCCATCTCCTCCACCTCCCCTCCTCCCCCCATCACCACCTGTGGGAGAGAGAAAAGTTACCACATCGCAGGATTAGTACATAAAACCCCTCTTTGCCCCCCACATTCGCCCCACCACTTTGTTCGAACGTTCTTTTTAATAACCCGCTCATTCCAGTTTTTCTTCCACAATAAAAGTCCACGCTTCATCCGCCGTCTCAAAGTAGTGGTGCCTCCCTCGATATGTGACCCACAGTCTTGCCGGTTGCAGCATTCCAAATTTTATCTTCTTTTTATGAAGCACCGCCTTGGCCCGATTAAAGCTCGCCCTCCTTCTCGCCACCTCCGCACTCCAGTCTTGATAAACGCGGATCACCGCGTTCTCCCATTTACTGCTCCGAGTTTTCTTCGCCCATCTAAGGACCATTTCTCTATCCTTAAAACGGAGGAATCTCACCACTATGGCTCGAGGAATTTCTCCTGCTCTCGGTCCTCGCGCCATCACTCGGTATGCTCCCTCCACCTCCAACAGACCCGCCGGGGCCTCCGCTCCCATTAACGAGTGCAGCATCGTGCTCACATATGCCCCGACGTCCGCTCCCTCCACACCTTCAGGAAGACCAAGAATCCTCAGGTTGTTCCTCCTTGCGTTGTTTTCCAGTGCCTCCAACCTTTCCACACATCGTTTCTGATGTGCCTCCTGCGTCTCCGTCTTCACCACCAGGCCCTGTATATCGTCCTCATTCTCGGCTGCCTTTGCCTTCACGACCCGAAGCTCCCGCTCCTGGGTCTTTTGTTCCTCCTTTAGCCCTTCGATCGCCTGTAGTATCGGGGCCAACAGCTCGTTCTTCATTTCCTTTTTGATCTCTTCCACACAGCATTTCAAGAACTCTTGTTGTTCAGGGCCCCATGTTAAACTGCCACCTTCCGACGCCATCTTGGTTTTTGCTTGCCTTCCTTGCCGCTGTTCTAAAGGATCCACTGCAATCTGGCCACTCTCTCCTCCTTTTTCCATCCGTATCCAGGGGGGATTCCCTTCTGGTTTACCGCAGTGTTTTTAGCCGTCAAAATTGCCGTTGGGGCTCCTATCAAGAGCCCAAAAGTCCGTTTCACAGGGAGCTGCCGAAACGTGCGACTCAGCTGGTCATCGCCGCACCCGGAAGTCTGCCTAGGCTTGTTGACCGGCATCGACAAATTTCACGATTATGTATATGGTCTTCCGCAGTTCACTGTGGAGACCGACCATCGCCCCCTGGTCGGCATCATTCAGAAGGACCTCAACAATATGACCCCTCGCCTCCAGCGCATTCTGCTCAAGCTCCGGAGGTACGACTTCCGGGGAAGGATCTCATCATCGCAGATGCTCTGTTCAGGGCGGTTAACACACCGCCCGAATCGGAGGGGTTTGTTTGTCAGGTCGACGCACAAGTAACCTTCACATCGGCCAATCTGCCGGCCACTGATGCACGTCTGGCCCACATTCACCGTGAGACTGCGGCTGACCCCCTTCTACAGCGTGTAATGCGCCACATGACAGAAGGGTGGCTCAATGGGCAGTGCCCACAATTCTACAATGTCCAGAACGACTTGGCCATCATTGATCGTGTCCTCCTGAGGTTGGTCCGGATTGTGATCCCACACAGCATGCACCGGCTGTCCTCGAACAACTGCACAAAGGCCATCTCGGAGTTGAAAAGTGCAGGCGGAGGGCCCGAGAGGCTGTGTACTGGCCGGGCATCAGCGACGACATCGCCAACATGGTGCTCAACTTCCCCACCTGCCAAAGGTTTCAGTCGGCGCAACCCCCTGAGACCCTTCAGCCCCATGAGTTGGTAATGTCCCCCTGGACAAAGGTGGGCGTGGACCTCTTTCATGCGCTCGGCAGGGACTACATTATTTTGATTGACTACTTCTCATACGCCTGCACGACATGACATCATCAGCTGTCATCCGGGCATGCAAAGAAACCTTTGCTCGCCATGGAATTCCGCTCATCGTCATGTCTGACAACGGGCCTTGCTTTGCGAGCCAAGAATGGTCTTCCTTTGCCACTTCATACAACTTCACGCACGTGACGTCCAGTCCCTTGCATCCCCAGTTGAATGGCAAGGCGGAAAAGGGCGTCCACATTGTGAAGCGGCTTCTCTGCAAGGCTGCTGATGCCGGATCTGACTTCTGTTTAGCCCTGCTGGCCTATCGCTCGGCCCCACTGTCCACGGGCCTCTCGCCAGCCCAGCTATTGATGGATCGCACCCTCAGGACCACTGTGCCGTCCATTCATGTTCCTGACCCCGACCCTGCTCCAGCACTGCGAAGGATGCAACAACAGCGTGCTCAGCAGAAGGTGGCACATGACACTCGGGCGACTGTTCTTCCTGCCCTGGCGCCTGGAGACAACGTAAGCATACACCTACCGGAGGGTGGCTGGTCGGCAATCGCCGAAGTTCTCTGCCACGTTGCTCCCCGCTCATTCCTGGTTCGCATGCCTGATGGCTCCATTTGCCGCCGTAATCGGCGGGCCCTTCGTCTGGTTCCGTGCTTGCTACGAGATCATGCACCGGTGCCACGCCCTCCTGTTGTCCCTGATGTCGACTTTGTTGTGCTTCCTGCCACTCTGCCTCTTCCTCTCTCACCCGTGGGCAGGCCCATTCCTCAGCCGGTGGGTCCTGACCCACCCTTGAGGCGGTCAACCCGAATTTGTCGCCCACCTGAGAGACTGGACTTATGAGCCTGTTAGCACATTGGACTCACTGAATTGTTTTACAGTACTGTTAATGTGTTTTTTTCTTGTCGTTCATTGTTCCAGAAGTTTTCTCTCATCGTTTGCTGATTGCATTTGTTCTGTTATTGGGACAACCTCGTTGTTCTGTTGCACCTGACACCTTCCTCTGTATATAGTTTAGCCTCATGTACATGTTGTAAATATTGCACACACATACTCGATGCACTCAGTACACATTTCTATTTATTAGCATGTAGGCACATATCCTTGTGAAAGGGGGGATGTCATGATATCCACATCAGCATATCATGGTGCAATCACACACACACTGATGGACAGGTAGTTGGACCAACCAACACACACACAACACCGCAGCCAATCACCAGTGAGAGCACTCGCACTATAAAACAGGGAACACCACAGTTCCCGCTCAGTCTATCAGGAGATAGCACAGAGCTCACAGCGTGCCACTCAGACATAGACCATGTGCTGAGTGCCTCATCAAGATAGTGATAGGGCTGGGTCCACAGGTTAGCTGGTGAAGCACGAACCTAAACCAGCAGTTAGTAGTTGTCATTGTTTAAGACAATAAAACAGAGTTGTACCATCTACAGCTGTGTTGGATCATTTGTGCATCGGAACACCCAAGACGACAGATGGGGTGTCAATCAAGTGGGCTGCTTTGTCCTGGAAGGTAAGGTTTCCAATCAACTGCTATCCTTGTCTTTCTAGATGGTAGAGGTCGCAGTTTGGGAGGTTCTGGTGAAAGAGCCTTGGTAAATTACCGCAGTGCATCTTCTAGGTGGTAAACACTGCTGCCACTGTGCATAGTTGGTGAAGGGAGTGAATGTTTAAGATGGTGGATGGGGTGCTGATCAAGCAAGCTGCTTTGTCCTGGATGGTGTCCAGCTTCTTAAGTGTTGTTGGAGCTGCACTCATTCAGGCAAGTGAAGAATATTCAATCATAGTCCTGACTTGTGTCTTGTAGATGGTGGACAGGCTTTGGGGAATCAGGATGTCAAGGGTTGGATTCTCCGCACCCCGATGCTGAAACCGTGTTCGGCAACAGGGCGGAGAATCCAGTTTCATGTATGAAATCGGGACCGGCGCCAGTTCCGCGACTGTCCGTCCCCCGAAAAGCGCCACACTGTGCCGAGTATCCACCACCCGAGGCCATTGCCTGAGGCCATCGCCGCTGTTCTCCACCCCCGACCGACTGAATTCCCGATGGTGTATTTCTGATGTGGTCCTGCCGTTCAGGATACTCGCGTAACTGCTGCAGACTCAGTCCGCGGCCGCCACAGTCGGGGCGGGCCAATCAGAGGGCAGGGTGGGCCTCATTCGGGACTGGGCTTTTATTGAGCAGGTGGTCCGGGTTGGGCGCGTGGCCGATCGGGGGCACTATTTACGCAGTCCAGGTCCGCGGTCTGAGTCCGCCATGGAGCACGGCGCGGCCGCTGGAGGCCACCGCCGTGTGCATGTGCGGCCTCTTACCTGGAAGCGCAGGGGGCTGTATCGGCAGCTGGAGCTGCGAGTTCCATGCCAGCTGCCTGCTAGCCCCCTGCAAGGCCCCCTGCAAGGCAGTGAATCTGTGGCCTTTTGACGCCGATTTTTCTGGAGTAAAAGACCACAGTTTTCACGATGGTGAGGGGACATATTCTCTGAAATGGAGAATCCAGCTCCCTATACCTGCTGCAGAATTCCCAGCCTCTGATCAGGGGCGGAATTCTCCTGAAACGGCGTGATGTCCGCCGACTGGCGCCCTAAACAGCGCCAATCAGACGGGCATTGCGCCGCCCCAAAGGCATCTTTGGGGGCCGAGCCCCAACATTGAGGGGCTAGGCCGACGCCGGAGGAATTTCCGCCCCGCCAGCTGGCGGAAACGGCCTTTGTTGCCCCGCCAGCTGGCGCGGAAATGACATGTCGGGGCGGCGCATGCGCGGGAGCGTCAGCGGCCGCTGACAGTTTCCCGCGCATGCGCAGTGGAGGGAGTCTCTTCCGCCTCCGCCATGGTGGAGACCGTGGCAGAGGCGGAAGGGAAAGAGTGCCCCCACGGCACAGGCCCGCCCGCGGATCGGTGGGCCCCAATCGCGGGCCAGGCCACCGTGGGGGCACCCCCCGGGGTCAGATCACCCCGCGCCCCCCCAGGACCCCGGAGCCCGCCCGCGCCGCCTTGTCCCGCCGGTAAATAGGTGCTTTAATTTACGCCGGCGGGACAGGCAATTTATCGGCGGGACTTTGGCCCATCCAGGCCGGAGAATCGAGCGGGGGGGCCCGCCAACCGGCGCGGCGCGATTCCCACCCCCGCCGAATCTCCGGTGCCGGAGACTTCGGCAACCGGCAGGGGCGGGATTCACGGCAACCCCCGGCGATTCTCTGACCCGGCGGGGGGATCGGAGAATGACGCCCCAGATCTCGTAGCCACAGTTTTTATGTACCTTGTCCAGTTAAGCTTGTGGTCAGGATGTTGCTGGTAGGGACTTAGCAGTTATATTGGACAGAATGTTCCAGTTCTCCTCGTGCCAGGTTTAATCGCGACGGTGGGGCGAACAAAGCAGCCGGAGCTGAAAAATCGGTTTCCTGCCAACATGAAATGGGGCGGTACAGTGGCACAGTGGTTAGCACTGCTGCCTCACAACACCATGGTCCCGGGTTCAATTCTGGCCTCGGGTGACTGTGCGGAGTCTGCACATTCTCCCCGTGCCTGCGTGGGTTTCCTCCGGGTACTCCGGTTTCCTCCCACAGTCCAAAGATGTGCAGGTTAGGTGGATTGGCCATGATAAATTGCCCCTAGTGTCCAAAAACATTTAGGTTGGGTTATTGGGTTACAGGGATAGGGTAGAGGTGTGGGCTTAAGTAGGCTGCTCTTTCCAGGGCCAGTGCAGACTCGATGGGCCGAATGGTCTCCTTCTGCATTGTAAATTCTATGATTCTCTGACAGCGGAACTTGCATTCTGCCCCCAAGGTGGGTTGCCATTCCCACCAGAGGCTGATGTGAAACTGATTTGCACCCCATTAATGGGATTCAGATGAAACACGATTGGAATTGCCCCACCTTTACGAAATTAAATTAAATGAAACTCGTTTAGAGATGTGAACGGACATAGGTTTGGGGAGTTGTTGTGCAGATGCTAAGCGATATGAAGGGTTGTACATGTGATAACAATCATGGGGACTGTTGAATAATTCATTGGATTGTGTGTCATCTGCTTGATGCACTGCAGGTTGTCCGCACGGATTCTGGAGCAGCATACTCCAGACGGTTAAAACATGCAGATAGAAGGAATAGACTCACAGAGGCATGGGATTAATGGCGTTTGCTGGTGCTCTCAACACTGGCAGTATGGATGGGATCCCTCATCCGTTTCCTGCACTGCAGGACAGTCCTTTGGTTCACACCTTGGGCACTGTCTACCCTGTAGACTTCTCCCATACTGTGTTTCTCTCCCTGCTTGGACTCGTTCTCCCATCCGCTAGATAGAGGATGTCCCTCCTGGCCTCCCCTTGGTTGAGCAAGATGTCCAGGGAGGCATCACTGAATTTGGGCACCGGAGTTCCCTGTCCTCTTCTGGTCATCTCCTCCCTCAACATTTGGTATATTGCGCTCGGGAACCTTGTATAAATGCTGCCTGGGATATGATAGCGGGGAACATGCCATTCAGGTCGGCCTGCTGCATGATACTTGGGGAAACCCACACCATCATAATTAATGAAGCTGGGGCTGCATCTTATGGCGCAAATTCCCAGGGGTCAGCATGATTGGAAACATTCCCTGTTCCCGCCCAGGCAATGCGACTTAGAACCGGAGAGGACATTATTTTAATGGGCGGGATTTCCCGCACGCCCCTACTGCACGTTTCGTGATGGCGGAGACAACATCAGCCGGCGGTGGGATCTTCTGGCCCCGCCATTATCAACAGGGGTTCCCCACCCTCCCTCACCACCACCACCTAAAAACCCACAGCGGGGTTTCGCCGTCTGGAAGATCCCGCCGGTGGGAATAGCTGGAAAAGTCCCCCCAATGTCTTTGAGTGCCAAGAGGAGATGATTCAATTCTCCACTGTTGGTGATGGTCATTGCTTTACAGAATTGTGACATGAGTGCTACTTACGTTTGCCAAGAGATAGCTAGGTGTGATGGGTCAAATGTTTCTATGGTTCAATGGCTGTTTCATTCTTTTCCTGATTCTAATTCGCTGCAAAATGAAATCGTGAACAACGCTCAACCAATGAGTGTCGAAATTTGAAACAACTGTACCATAATAGCTTTATTACCGGCTAACTCTTATATTTTAATGATTTGTGCAAGGAAATTCTCCCCCCCCCCACTTTCCCTGACCCCACTTGCACGAAGGAGATGGAGAAATAAGAAACAGTAAGCATAGAAACACACAGCAATAACTATTATGTCCTTTACCGGGAGTTGACAGTTGATACAATTATAAGCCATGGTCGATAAACACAATATCATTCCTTTCATCTGACTTATTAAATGACAGTGAACTCAGATATATCTGAGACTACTGGGACAGAGCCAGAGATAGAGAGATTAAAGTTAATGGGAAACCGGCTACAGTCCCTGCTAAGAACATCTACAGTGATATCGGGTAAGGTTCATCCAAACCAAACTCAAAACTGGAACTAACCCAAACTGTGGAATTCAAAATTCATTCTAAAATACTTAGGTTTTTCCAATTTGAATCACTGTGGATTTACGCCTGGCTCAAGATCGAAGTTGATGTCTGGTTTTGATTACTGATGCAAAGGAACACCAGGGTTACTCACTTGGCTGTTAGTCTGGGTGTATAGTTTGCAGAATTCATCTCCATTGTGACATTGGGGGCGGGATTCTCCGGTCTCCAATGCTGAAATCACATTCGGCAATCAGCTGGAGAATCCCCGTTTGCGCCGAAATCGGGGGCGGCGCCGCTTTTGCGATGCTCCACCACCTCCAAAGCGGCATACTCTAGGAGTATCAACGGCGTATCAACGGCCTCAGGACGTTACCCGAGGACCACCGCCCCATGCTCCGCCCCTGACCGGCCGGGTTTCTGATGGCGTCGGTCGCGTGTGCTATTTTATGTCGGGAATTTGGCGTGGCGGCTGCGGGGTCAGTCCAGTGCCGCCACAGTCGGGGGAGAGCCGATTCGCGGGCAGAGGGGACTTTGGCAGGGACTGGGGGCACTGTGGGGTGGGGGAGGGGGGGATCCATGGTTTGCGAGCCTGGCGAAAGGGGGGCACTATTTGGCAGGCCGGGTCCGCACGGGGCCGGCGGCACGTTGCACATGCACGGCTCCAGACCTGCCAATTCTCTGGCTGTATCGGCAGCTGGAGCCGGGTGCTCTACACTGCCTTTCCGCTAGTCCCCCACAAAACCGAGGATTGGTGACCGTTTTGCGCCGATCTTTCAGTCGGAAAACGCCACCGATCCCACACTGGCGTCAGGACATAGCCTGAAAACCGGAGAATCCAGCCCCGGGCCTTGCTTCAGAAACCCAGAACCCCAAATATGGCAGCCAGAGCACTTCCAGCCTCTTGTGGCGTGGCCCACGCGGTATGCTATGATTTTAAAGGTACTCATGGTTGTACGATACATGCATTGGGAGCATGCAGTGTGGGCAGTTTGCGATCTGAACAGGCCTATGGCTGATTTAGTTCAAGATCTGCTTTCTGGACTAATCGGACCTGTTATTAATACATCTTAATCACTCCCAAGTGAAGAATGTTCATCTGCTCAAGGGCTCCCTCTGCAAGCATTTCTTATTGAAAATATTTTTATTCAGGTTTTTAATATTTTAACATTTTAAATATACAACACAACAAAGCAAAAACAACAAAGACCGCAACCCCACCCCCCCCATAACCCAAAACGAATGCCTCACTTTGATTCCGCCCCTTAACAGCTGACGGTAACCAGCTCTTTAAAATAAACAAACCCCATCTCTTGTGGAACCCCTCACTCCCCCCTCGCAAAACAAATTTGACCTTCTTCAAATACAAAAACTCCATTAGATCCGCCAGTCACACTGAGGCACAGGGCGGAGAAGCTGACCTCCACCCCAGCAGGGCCCGCCTGCGAGCAATCAGCGAGGTGAAGGCTAAAACATCTGCCCCGACACGTCCGAAATCCCAAATATGGCCCCCAGAGGACTGGGCTCCAAATCCCCATGCAAGATTACTGACATGGGGCTGAAGAACGACCTCCAAAATTACCCCAACTTCGGACAGGACCAGGACATATGGACATGGTTGGCCAGACCTCTCCCACACCGTTCACAGATGTCCTCCACCCCCTCAAATAATTGGCTCATACTTGACCTCGTCAGGCACACTCTGTGCACCACCTTTAACTGTATCAACCCCAGCCTTGTGCACAAGGTTGAGGCATTCACCCTCCGCAACACCTTACACCACAACCCCTCTTCCAGTGCCATCATCAGCTCCTCCTCCCACTTGGCCTTAACCCCCTCCAAAACATACGATATCATCTTCCCAAATCCTCCCGTAGAACGCCGAGATGACCCCCCATCTCGACCAGTCCCATCACCCCCTCCAACAATGAGGGAGGCGGTGCCACTGGAAACATTGGGGAAACCTTCTTCGTGAATCACAAGCACTATTTAAATGAAATTTATTTTCATTATAATCATAATAATCTTTATTAGTGTCACAAGTAGGGTTGCCTTTACGCTACAATGAAATTACTGTGAAAATCCCCTCGTCGCCACACTCCAGCAACTGTTTGGGTACACTGAGGGAGAATTCAGAATGTCCAATTCACCTAACAAGCACCTCTTTTGGGACTTGTGGGAGGAAACCTAAGCACCCAGAGTAAACCCACGCAGACACAGGAGAAAGTGCAGTGACCCAAGCCGGGAATTGAACCTGGGACCCTGGTGGTGTGAAGCAACCGTGCTAGCCACTGTGCTACCGTGCCATCCAATGTTATGTGGAGATGTGGGCATCACTGGCAATGTGAGAATTTGTTTCCAACCTTTAATTACAACAACTGACCAGCTTGCTAAGCCATTACAGAGGGCAGTTAAGAGTCAACCACTTTGCTGTGGGTCTCAAGTTACATGTAGGTCAGAGCAGGTAAGGTTGGCAGGTTTCCTTCCCTAAAGGGCATTAATGAATCGGATCGGTCTTTACGACAATCGAGGCACCATTGCGGAGTCACGAGACTGGCTTTCAATTACAGATTTATTAATTGACTTTAAATTCCACCGGCTGCCATGGTGGGATTTGAACTCATGTCCCAGAGTACTAGGCTGGGCCTCTACATTATTAGTCCAGTAACATTTTCCCCCTGGATTACCATGGGACTTCAGATGAGGTGCTTTGCTGTTGCAGAGTGAGTCCGATGTTTCGGGTTTTGGGGGAGTTTAGTAAGGATTTTGGACTTAGAAGGCAATGGTGCAGGATTTTGATAAGGAGGTCAGAGGAGCTGGAAAGTCTGTTGGCAGAAAGCCTGCTATTGTTAATGGGGCTGTTATGTTATTCATAAAGAACAAGGAATTAATTGTTATGTGAATATAAATCGTTGGGTACTACACCTACTACTGCAGTGCTGCCATGTGCTGAGTGCCACCAATGTTCAGTTGATAAATTCACCAGCCTCATGGAGAGCAGCAAAAATACACTTGACAAGGCTACAGCATTTTGAGTCAAGAATGTGATTATTTCTAACTTCTGGGAAGCAGAAGACATAGTAGGTTACAGCAGGCGCCTGTAGGTTTAAAACCCAAACATCTTAAACAGATTTAATACTGAATTAAATTGAAAAATCAATCTGAAATGCTGAGACAGAGAGAAACAGGGAAATACCGAGTGAGCTCTAGCCCATGATGAATTGTGAGGCATTTGAGAAATTTAAGCAACATTCTGGATCAGCAAAGAGAAAGGTGTCAGTTACATCCTTCTGTGGATTGGAGAGAAATGGTTACATTTGGTGAATAGCTGGGAGCTGAGTGAAGACTATTTTTTTGGAAAATTGAAGCACACAGCTCCAGCCAATTTCAATTATTTGGATCTACTGATGTGAATTTCTAGGTGTGAGGCAGGAATCTGGTGAGCCTGTTGACAACATTGAAAAATGCAGCCAGAGAATGTAAGCTTAAGGACTGATTAGCTAGAAAAGCTTATTTAGAGCTTTGCAGACTCTGAAATACAAAAGGATTCAATTTGAAAGGACAAACTCACAATATTGTAGGCCATACCAGAGCTCAATGAGCCATGAGTAGACAGATGAAGGCGTTTCTTTAAAGCCAGTTTTCGGTTAATGCTGTGAAACAGCAACAAAGGAAAGCACACCAGACTGAGAAAGATGTGCAAGAGCTGTGGATGACCACACAGAGTTCAGGGACAGAAGGAAATGTTCTGCATATGGCTCAAACTGCAGAAGTTGTAGAAAGTCCAGTGACTGGAAAAAGATGAAAATATGTGCAGAACAAAGAAAGGAAATGATAAACAAGCTATCAGAGACAGTGCAACAGCGTGAAGTAAAAAGAAGCAAAACATCCATATCCTGGAAGATGACAAGTGGCACGGTAGCACAGTGGTTAGCACTGTTGCTTCACAGCGCCAGGGTCCCAGGTTCGATTCCCAGCTTGGGTCACTGTCTGTGTGGAGTCCGCACGCTCTCCCTGTGTCTGCGTGGGTTTCCTCTGGGTGCTCCGGTTTTCTCCCACAAGTCCCGAAAGACGTGCTTGTTTGGTGAATTGGACATTCTGAATTCTCCCTCTGTGTACCCGAACAGGCGCCGGAATGTGGCGATCAGGGGATTTTCACAGTAACTTCATTGCAGTGTTAATGCAAGCCTACTTATGATACCAATAAATATTTTTATTATTACAATATGTTTGAGGACACAATAAGCATAAGAATAGGCCTTGAGAGCCTGGATTCAGACTACACCATCTCAGGTGGCAGCAGTCCAAAAAAACAGTAAAGACACTAGCAGAGTGGCAGTGATTGGGAGGGTGAAGGCTATCATTGTCAGAGAGGGCAGCAGGTTCATGTTTCATGAGGCCACTGCCACTCCCCTGAGGTGGCACCTCAACAACCTTGGGAATCTGCTTGAGCACATATTGCTGGACTGCAAGCCCCTTTTGGCAGTGTATCTGTAGGCTATGATGGTGGCAGTCTGAAGCTGCATGGTAACAAGATGGACTTGCATGGCAACAAGCACCTCAGTCATCCTCAGGCATCACCAGGTGGTAATTCTTGGATATTTGAAAGAAAAACGGCAGAACGGGAGGGTTGGAGTAAGGGAAGTGAGGGAGAACTCCTGGGCCCCAGACCAGGGCTTGGTCAGGAAAATCAAGCCTCAAACTCCTGTACATTGTTGAGGGAGTGCTGCATTGTTGCAGGCACTGTCTTTTGGACGAGATGTCATACCAAAGCTCTATCTGCCTGCTTGGTATTGTTTTGAAGAGGAGCAGTAGAGTTATCCCCAGTGTCCTGGCCAATATTCAGCCCTCAATTAACATCACATAAACAAATTGGGCTGGATTCTCCGCTGGCGGGACTCCCTGTTGCGCCGGCAGCACACCCACGCCCAGGGATTTCCTGACGATGTGGGGGAAACCTCATTGGCCGGCTGGCGGGACAGAGAATCCCGCTGCTGGTGGGGCGGAGAATCCCACCCATTATCTTTAATAAGCATAATGCTGTTTGTGGGAAATTGCTGAGCACAGATTAGCTTCTGCGTTCTTACATTACAACAGTGACTGCAATTAAAAAGTACTTAATTGGCTGTAAAGTGCTTTGAGCTAAGCGGTTGTCATGAAAGGCGCTATATAAATGCAGATTTATTTTTCTTTCTTAGTTTACAGTTTGCACTTAACACTAGAGAGCAGGTTGAGACTGAAGTGTGTTTTAAGAAGCCACAGAAGACAGAAAAATACTGTCAGCCTGGGTGTTCTCGGTGAGGCTGGATGCACAGTCTCTGTCAATGCCAGCCCTAAAAGGAGGAGGAGCACTATCCAAAGAGATGCAGGTTCTTGCTGTTCCCTGTGTTGTAGCATCATTTTGTCCTATAAGAGATAGAGGAGAGTATCACTGAGTATGTTGCAATGTGTTTGAGTGATGTGTCCTCGGTAGTTGAATAGTTGGAAATATGTGGCTACAGTGAGAGGTGGATTTGAGGCGTGCAGCATCGTTAAGTATGTTTGGGTGATCTGAGTGTTAAACATGAATCCTGTGCTGATGGGTTATGAGCTGGTGGTGCAATAAGCATTGTGTGAGGTTGATAGGAAATATTCAATTACCCCACAAAGGTGGTTATTTAAAGATGTACTCATTAACCTGGACCATCTTTGTGAAGCCATTAAACATTTCCTGGTATTTCAGCCAGATCCTTCAGGCCAAACTCAGGAATTCACCTCCCTTGTGTCTGCTCCCATTTCCTTTACAAGAAACGTCTTGAGAGGCTCCTTGTCTGTTTTGGAAACATGGGTGTGTTCCTCCGCCCTGTTTCCTGGACTAAGGCCTCCAACGCTCCATCAGAGAAACTGGGAGCCCTCTCTCTGGCCTGTTGCTCAATTTGCAATCTTCGTCCTTCCAGCAAAGACTTTCTGACATTATCCCACTCGCTACTGTAGCCTGAGTGTACCTTCCCTTTAAGAGGGACAGACTGCCTTTAAAAAATGCAGGTCTTCTATCTCTATGTTCTTTTAGCCATGAATGCATCTGGGCCCTCTGCTGAGTATGGAGGCAGTCAGCATTATGATTTGTGTTAGACTGCCACTACAATCATGTTGATTAGCAAGCAACATAACATTTGTCTACTGCCTCCCTCAACGTGATCTGGCATGTGATAATTGCATATCCTGATCCCTGCATCTGGTGAAGAGTCTATTTGGCAAATTCTCCCTATCATGCCTTCTGCTTTTAATTTGACTAGTTTAGTGAAGTTTGGTTCCATGTGCCCAAGACCTTTGTAGTATTTGGAAAGAAGTTTTAGCAGCAGAAAATTTTACATGTTGCATGCTACCGGGTCCATGTAATATGAATGGTAAGAATAAGAATGAATGTGGTAACACTATATTTGCTCTGTTCATGCATGTGGTCCTATTGTCTACTAAAACCCTACAGTTAGTGCATTATGTAATTCAATGTAGCACACACTTTTCACAATGTCTATTGTCCAAATGCACTGTGGCTAACATGTTTAGGTGTGTGAAGAAATGACAACTTTATGTTTTTTGCTGGAACTCAATAACTTATGATGACAGAAAAAAGAAAGATTTATGGAGCAAGTAGAGCTATCTAATTACTCCCACTTCCTTGCTCCTAACCCACCGCTCTGCAAGTTTTACCTTTTTAAGTATATATCCAATTCCCTTTTGAAAGTTATTATTGAATTTGCTTCCTCCATCCTTTCAGGCAACGTATTTCAGATCATAATAATGCATTAAAAAGAAATCTCATATTTCCTCTGGTTCCTTTGCCAGATCACTTAAATTTGTGCCTTCTGGTCACTGACTCTCCTGCCTTTCTTTGAAATCCGTCAATACCCTGATCATGACTTATTGAAGAAACCATCACCATTACTTGAGGAAAGATAACACTCTTTTAAGAAAAACTTAGCTGAGAATATGTGGAAAATCCATCATCAGGACAGGCTTGCAAATCTCAAAGGGAAGAATTTATACTGCATGAGTAGAGGGTGCTGAGTGGTTGTTAAGCGGACTCTGATTGGTAGTGGTTTTGCCATGGAGAATGCAACTGGGAACAGTCAACTGCTAAGCTTTTGTTTAAATTCAAACCAGGCACGTTGACCCTGATTGGTCAAGGCATTGCCATGGAAAATAAAACAAGGAATGGTTGCCTCCCCATTTTTTTTCAACAGTAGTATAAAACTCTGTACTACTGCCAAGTGACTATTAGTATGTAATTTCTTACTGGGAGTCTGGATTGTCCCACAAGGCATGTCCCAATTTCCATGTACTATATGTACATCAAAATGAGATTTGAGTGGGCTTGAGGGTGAAATCTGTCACAACTTAAAACCTGATAAAATTACAGAAAATTAGAAAGCTCTCTACCTACAGACACACTTAGATTGTGCCTCACACTCTTAACATTAAAGGAACATCCTTGCTACACCTGTACTTCCCATACACTGTATCCTTAGGGCTCCCATTGTCAAAATGCATGTAGCAGCAATTTGCACCAAATTTCAAGGCAGATTTTTTTTGAAGGGAGCCAAATGTCAGTGTAACCATAAGAAAAGACAGATGGTGAAATAAAAATGAAATGGCAGCTGTTGCTGGGCATGCTGTATAATATTGTACATGAATGTGAAAGATAACATTTTAAAATTAAGAAAGACTAAATTAAAGACTGATTGGCCTTTATTTTAATGTAGGTATAAACCAAAGGTATATATAATCATACCCGTTATTTATTATTTATTTCCTTATACGCATGTGAAACAATTTGCAGTGCTTACAGGTTCATCTCTACAGGCCCCACTTTGGTACCAAAATGGCAAGTGCACAATCCTCGAGATGTCATTTAAAATCTAATATCCGTTCCTAACCTCGCACGTGTTGAATACGTGGTCAGCAGCATGAAGGACATCGCCCCCCTCCCCCTCCCCCACCCACCCCGGCTACCCCCACCAGCATTGTTTAAGGGGATCATCAGCTATTTTCAGATTAATAGCTGAATGTTTTATACCAGCTGTTGCTGCATTAGTAGAAGCATTTGAAGGTTTTTATTGTTACTTAAAGCTTAAGTGGTACGGCATATGGTGGAGGTTTTGGCTCTCATTTCAAGGTATGCAGCTGGTGTGCTACCATATCATGACAGCAATCGTAATGCTTATTGTTCTGTGCCTGTCTGCTGTACCAGCAGCATTTGAGCCACTACATCAAGCTAGAGATTGACTGTGGGCTGGCTAGGGCTGTCCACTGACTACCTGGCTCATGACTTCAGTGCACATGTGGGGAAGCGTGCATCTAACAAGAGTCATGCTGCCTCATGAAATGCTATCGAGCGGACTGTTGGTGCTTAAGCAACATCTCTGCTGGCTGGACCGCTCTGGAGAATCCCTGCAAGGCTTGTCAGAGTGTATGTCACAATTCTCTGTGGTCTGCTGAACTCTGCACAACCTCGTCATCACGGTGGAACAGATCTTGCCACCAGGGGGGAGGGTGAGCAACTGAGGATGAGGAGAAGGAAAAGGCGGAGGACGAGGGAGGGAGGAGACAACCAGCTCATCCCATTTCTGACCGGCTCATTTGACTAAAGCGCCTGTGAACACCATCCCAATTTTCCATTCACCAATAGTCCCGTACTTTACCTTCGCTCTATTACTGACATCACGGTGTTCCCTTGGCCACAATGCTGAGGTAGAAACCGATACAAAACAAACATTCTAAACCAATTTTATAAATCGTACCATCGAATATGCCACATGGAAGTCAACCAATCATCCATGTGTATTTCCTTGGCGCCTGTTATCCATGTGCCTTTATCTGTCCTAATGTTCCTAATCAGTGTTACCCCAGTGGTTGCAGTAAGGCAAATAGAAAGCAGCTAATTTTGATTGGGAGCAACAGCATGGCCTTTCAGAGTGACACCAAGCAGCCATGGGTCTTTTTGGACTGCACTCTCAAAGTAGGTGGCCATCGTCTGGGCTGGCTGGTTGGCAGACAACAACAAGGGCACAGTGGTTGAGGGGAAAACAGTAAAACTTGGAACTGACTGGTACCAGTGAAACCTGTCTGAGCCGCTCTTGTGTATATATACCTTAAAATGGATTAAAGTAGTGCTAGTGCCAGTAACACCGGCTTTTACTGGTTTTTGACAGTTCTGCACTGTTTTTCCTTCTATGAGAGGACAAATATTGTCATCCTGAAGAAGGACAGCAGTGTATTCACCACAGAGTCACTGATAGCCCCCCAGCGGAACACCTCAGCTGTTGGAGGACAGATTGCTGGTCTGCCGTGAAGGCCTCAATGCCCTTTTGCACACTCATTTCCGCAGCCATGAAGGCAGCAACCTGAGCTTACCTGGCAGGAATTTTAACTTGCTGAACTTCAGTCTGAGCTTCTACGGAAGATCACTGCAGCTTGTAAATCAGTAAAGATTGTGGGCTGATGGGAAAGTGTGATGTGAGAAGAAGGATTAGGTTTTAACGGTACAACATCTCTGATCATTTTAGCCTCACGGTTGACAATATCCTCAGTCATGGCCACTCCAATGATGGCGAGCACTGCCTCTTCCATTGTGTGGTAAACCACTGTTAGTGTATTATACGTATTGTGGTAAACTGTTACTGTACTACATGTATTGTGGTAAACCACTGCCTGATGGCTCCGCCTCCCCTCGGGCTGGATATAAAGGAGGCTGATCTCCGGCCCTGCCCCAGTTCAGGATCATGGCCAGGAGGTTTTCTGTTTAGCTTATTAAAGCCACAGTTTCGTTCACTATTAGTCTTGTGTTAATTGATGGCACATCAATTTACTGAGCTAAATTTTAAGATGAGTTCATCACTCAAGCCTGATCACCTGGAGCTGGACCCACAAGCAGCCGACGCCACTGTGACATTCGACCACTGGCGAAGTTGCTTCGAAGCTTACCTCGGATCCTCCACCGACGACGTCACCGACCTCCAAAAGCTTCAAATACTCAACGCACGGGTGAGCCCGCAAGTTTTCCTTCTTATCAGAGACGCCCCTCGTATACGGAGGCGATAATGCTGCTGAAGAGACAGTACGTAAAGGCAGTAAATGAGGTGTACGCCAGGCACCTCCTTGCCACAAGGTGACAACGCCCCGGAGAATCACAAGCCGAATTCCTGCGTGCCTTGCGGGTACTCGACTGGAACTGTGCTTGCCAGGCGGTATCGGCTGTCCGCCACATGGAGCTGCTGATCAGCGACGCCTATGTCGCGGGCATTAAATCCAATTACATCCGCCAGCGATTGCTAGGAGGGGGTACACTCGGCTTCCCAAAGACAGTGCAGCTCTCAAACTCGCTGGAATTGGCTTAGACCATAAGACATAGGAGCGGAAGTAAGACCATTTGGCCCATCGAGTTCACTCCACCATTCAATCATGGCTGATTTCAACTCCATTTACCCGCTCTCTCTCCATAGCCCTTAATTCCCCGAGAAATCAAGAATTTATCAACTTCTGTCTTAAAGACACTCAACGTCCCGGCCTCCACCGCCCTCTGTGGCAATGAATTCCACAGACCCACCATTCTCTGGCTGAAGAAATTTCTCCTCATCTCTGTTCTAAAGTGACTCCCTTTTATTCTAAGGCTGTGCCCCCGGGTCCTAGTCTCCCCTGCTAATGGAAACAACTTCCCTACATCCACACTATCTAAGCCATTTATTATCTTGTAAGTTTCTATTAGATCTCCCCTCAACCTCCTAAACTCCAATGGAGAGCGATGCGTCGGACTTTGCTCTGGCCGCTACCCTCAACCAGGCGGGCAGGCCCGTGGCTTTCTTCTCCTGTACCCTTCATGCCTCCGAAATTCGACACTCCTCCGTCGAAAAGGAAGCCCAAGCCATCGTAGAAGCTGTGCGACATTGGAGGCATTACCTGGCCGGCAGGCGATTCACTCTCCTCACTGACCAACGGTCGGTTGCCTTCATGTTTAATAATACACAGCGGGGCAAAATCAAGAACGACAAGATGCTGAGGTGGAGGATCGAACTCTCCACCTACAACTATGATATCTTGTATCGACCTGGAAAGCTCAATGAGCCTCCAGATGCCCTATCCCGCGGTACATGTGCCAGCGCACAAGTAGACCGACTTCGGGCCCTCCACAATACCTCTGTCACATAGAACATAGAGCATAGAACAATACAGCGCAGTACAGGCCCTTCGGCCCACGATGTTGCACCGAAACAAAAGCCATCTAACCTACACTATGCCATTATCATCCATATGTTTATCCAATAAACTTTTAAATGCCCTCAATGTTGGCGAGTTCACTACTGTAGCAGGTAGGGCATTCCACGGCCTCACTACTCTTTGCGTAAAGAACCTACCTCTGACCTCTGTCCTATATCTATTACCCCTCAGTTTAAAGTTATGTCCCCTCGTGCCAGCCATATCCATCCGCGGGAGAAGGCTCTCACTGTCCACCCTATCCAACCCCCTGATCATTTTGTATGCCTCTATTAAGTCTCCTCTTAACCTTCTTCTCTCCAACGAAAACAACCTCAAGTCCATCAGCCTTTCCTCATAAGATTTTCCCTCCATACCAGGCAACATCCTGGTAAATCTCCTCTGCACCCGCTCCAAAGCCTCCACGTCCTTCCTATAATGCGGTGACCAGAACTGTACGCAATACTCCAAATGCGGCCGTACCAGAGTTCTGTACAGCTGCAACATGACCTCCCGACTCTGGAACTCAATCCCTCTACCAATAAAGGCCAACACTCCATAGGCCTTCTTCACAACCCTATCAACCTGGGTGGCAGCTTTCAGGGATCTATGTACATGGACACCTAGATCCCTCTGCGCATCCACACTTTCAAGAACTTTACCATTAGCCAAATATTCCGCATTCCTGTTATTCCTTCCAAAGTGAATCACCTCACACTTCTCTACATTAAACTCCATTTGCCACCTCTCAGCCCAGCTCTGCAGCTTATCTATATCCCTCTGTAACCTGCTACATCCTTCCACACTATCGACAACACCACCGACTTTAGTATCGTCTGCAAATTTACTCACCCACCCTTCTGCGCCTTACTCTAGGTCATTGATAAAAATGACAAACAGCAACGGCCCCAGAACAGATCTTTGTGGTACTCCACTTGTGACTGTACTCCATTCTGAACATTTCCCATCAACCACCACCCTCTGTCTTCTTTCAGCTAGCCAATTTCTGATCCACATCTCTAAATCACCCTCAATCCCCAGCCTCCGTATTTTTTGCAATAGCCTACCGTGGGGAACCTTATCAAACGCTTTGCTGAAATCCATATACACCACATCAACTGCTCTACCCTCGTCTACCTGTTCAGTCACCTTCTCAAAGAACTCAATAAGGTTTGTGACCTACCCTTCACAAAGCCATGCTGACTATCTCTGATCATATTATTCCTATCTAGATGATTATAAATCTTGTCTCTTATAATCCCCTCCAAGACTTTACCCACTACAGACGTGAGGCTCACCGGTCTATAGTTGCCGGGGTTGTCTCTGCTCCCCTTTTTGAACAAAGGGACCACCTGGGGGTCACCCATTTTTTTCATTTTATCAAGGCTTGCAACCTGCCTTACTCCATCAAGGAGGTCAGGATCATGACCAGGGACTGCCAGGTCTGTGCGGAGTGCAAACCGCACTTCTATCGGCCCGACAGAGCACACCTGGTAAAGGCCTCTCGCCCCTTTGAGCGCCTCAGCATCGACTTCAAAAGGCCCCTCCCCTCCACTGACTGTAACGTGTACTTCCTCAACATTGTTGACGAGTACTCACGATTCCCCTTTGCCATCCCACGCCCTGACATGACCTCTGCCACCGTCATCAAGGCCCTGCACAGTCTCTTCACCTTGTTCCGTTTCCCCACCTACATCCATAGCGATCAGGGTTCCTCCTTCATGAGCGATGAGTTCCTGCTTAGCAAGGGCATCGCCTCAAGCAGGACGACCAGCTACAACCCCCGGGGAAGCTGACAGGTGGAGAGGGAGAACGCGACAGTCTGGAAGACTGTCCTTTTGGCCCTACAGTCTAGATGTCTCCCAATCTCCCACTGGCAGGAGGTCCTTCCCGATGCGCTCCACTCCATCCGGTCGCTCCTGTGCAATGCCACCAATGAGACCCCTCATGAACGTATGTTTGCCTTCCCTAGGAAGTCCACCTCAGGGGTCTCGCTCCCGTCCTGGCTGATAGTCCCAGGGCCCGTACTCCTCCGGAAGCATGCGAGGAGTCATAAATCGGATCCCCTCATCGATAAGGTCCTGCTCCTCCACACCCATCCACAATATGCCTACGTGGCACATCATGACGGGCGGCAGGACACAGTCTCCCTCCGGGATTTGGCACCTGCAGGTTCCCCAGCGACCATCACCACCACCCCCGACCCTACACCACTACCCGGCTACTTCAAGATTTGGCACCCGCAGGCTCACTGGCAACCATCACCACCACCCCCGCCCCTACACCGCCACCCCCCTCCACCGACTCAACTACTGGGCGAAGAAGACAACACGCTCCCGGTCGCACAAGTCTCGACACCAGTGCACACACCACAGCCGGGACTGAGGCGATCACGGCGGAAGGTCAAATCCCCCGACAGACTCACCCTTTAAGTCCACTTCACCCCCACTGGACTCTTTTTTTAACAGGGGGTGAATGTGGTAAACCACTGTTAGTGTATTATATGTATTGTGGTAAACTGTTACTGTAGTACATGTATTGTGGTAAACCACTGCCTGATGGCTCCGCCTCCCCTCAGGCTCAGTATAAAGGTGGCTGACCTCCGGCCCTGCCCCAGTTCGGGATCAGTGGCCAGGAGGCTTTCTGTTTAGCTTATTAAAGCCACAGTTTTGTTCACTACTCGTCTTGTGTTAATTGATGGCACCTCACATTGGGCTGAGGACTTGGAGCCTTGCTGTGCCCCACTGATAAGACGCTGCTAGCTGCGGTTGTGCTCCATGTTGTCTTGCAAGAGAGAGGGAAGCGTGCAAGGCAATGTGGGGCAAACTGTGTGGGTGATGTGGCTGTCATGGTTAACCATGTGGCAGTGTGTACAAGCTGTGAGATGTGAGATTTCCAGCAATCTTAAGTGAACTGGGCAGTGTGTGGGACTCATGGTTCATTTGTAAGGATGGGCAACATTGACCTTGATTTCTTCTGCAAGGTCTTTAAAATTCTTGTGGCACTGCATCCAGCTCCTCAGGACATGGCTGATGTTGGCCATGATGATGATCTGCTCACAAAGCCTGGAAACCATCCAGGTCATCTTGTGGATAGCATATCTCCTTGTCCCTGTCCCCACCTCTGCATCCAGGTCTCAAGTGCTGCATTAGCTTGGAATTTACTCTCTGCCTTGTTGCACCACTATTCAGTGTTCTTCCTCCTTGGAGATTCTTCCCCAGCCACTTTCAAAAATCTACTGCAACCAGAATGCACATCCCCTTTAAGAGGTGCAAGCTGGATCTAAGTAATTTAGGTTAGTGATGCTAGCCTGATAAAAACTTGGGCCCCCTGCTGGGGCATGCAACCATTTGACACTGCATTTTGTGCTGGTTGCAAGTTACAGTCATGGTAATGAGCCTGATTGACCAAGTTGGCATGCTGCCTGCATTTGAGTGGGCGCAGGTTAATTGTGTGTCGAAGAGTTTTCAGGAACTATCCTTCTTCGTTGCCCGCATCCTTAATCCTATTCACCCTTTGCCTCTTTGCTCTTGATATTGTTCAATGATTAGATATGCATAAAAGATATAAGGTGAGAGGCTGAGCTGATTAATTACATATAAATTCTAATGGATGTACCATTGGGATGAGGTGTTGGGGGGGGGGGGGGGGAGGGGGGGGGGAGCAGGGAGGTTGTTTAATTACTTAAAATCTTTAAGGAATTACTCATGGAACCAGACAGAAAGCATCAATGGAGCTTATGGCTGGAGGCAAAAGGGGTTAAGTTTTATCAGTGACTGATTTCAATGGGGATATGTAGGAAGTGAAATTGGTCCAGGATGATTTGAGGAAGGGGATGAGATTTGGGGTGAGGAAGGGGCCAAGAAACAGGTTCAGAACCAAAAGATATATACTGGGTTTAAATTGAATAGAAATAAAGCTTTTGAAATTTTTTTTTCAGCTTGAAACCCCAATGAAAATGTAACAAGGCTTCATTATCTTCCTAATTGCATCTTTCTGATTGCTATGTGCCAGCTTTCTGCAGTATAGTGTGGGCAACAGAGCTATGATAATCAGTGAGCTTTGTGCAAGTAATTTAAATTGTCTCTTGAATTTTTCACAGACTGAATCTTTTTACTTCACAGAAGGGTCTATGGTCTCATCATCGTCAGCTAAACAAAATCATGGACACCACTTTCTACACATTCCAGGCTCCCTCATTTCCTAAAACAGTAAATCTCTCAAAGTTGTTGCACAAGATTTAAAATATGGCCATCTGACTCAAGGTACCGATAGCTAATAGTTACTAGAAATTGCATTTAACTTTGATTTACTTTAGCTATGATAAAACACAGCTAACCAACCATCTGGAAAATTTCAAGAATTTATGAAGAATTACTTGGTATGTTGATTTGTGAAAGTGGATTACATTGTTGGGTGTGTCTGTGTTCTTTTTAAAACCCAGATTCGCATTCTAAGTCTGCAGAAATGTGCTTGGCACTTTATTCTACTCATCATCAACAGTTTAGTTGTGACCGATCTAAGTAATCAGTAAAGGAAAATAGCAGAAAGAAAGAAGATGTTTCATTATATATGCATTGCAATTGCTTTATTAATAACTAACTACCACAAGCATGGCAAGGAAACATTAGATTTGTTATTTGTTTCTTTACAAATGCAACTTCTTTTTAGTTCTATGTTGGAACCAGACTGAATTTGAATATAGTAAGAAGTTTGGGCTCCTGACACTTAAGTGCAGCACTACATACAAGAGAGACCATACTTTGGATGGAGAATTGGAATTAAGTTTTGTATGCCTTTCTTAGTGACTCATGTGGACGTTTTATGATCTCAAGCACCATTTCAATTTTAAACAGGAAGTTTTCACTAGTGTCCAAGCTAACGTTCTTCCTTCAACCTATGCCTCAAGATTAACTTGCCTTTAGTCTTATTGTTCTTCGTGGAATCGAGGAATTAAGGGCTATGGAGAGAGAGCGGGTAAATGGAGTTGAAATCAGCCATGATTGAATGGTGGAGTGGACTCAATGGGCCGAATGGCCTTACTTCCACTTCTATGTCTTATGGTCTTATGGTCTTATGGGCGAGGCGTTTTCAGAACCCCAAAATGTATCATGGGGTTCAACCAACCTCTCCCTTTAATGGATTTGTTGCTTTTCCTAGCACATGGCTTTTTACCTAGGTGTGGGATTACAATTATGGCCACGTGGGTTTTTAAACACAAAACACTGTTTATTCCATGAACTCAACTTAACATCTTAAATAAACATTGGATCGCTTAACACCCCTTACTTCAAAGATAATTCAGAAAATATTGCAACAGTAATACTTCCTTAAAATGTTCATTCAAACTTCCAAGAGACTTAACACCTTTAAACAGTATCACATCAGGTTAAAGGATATATATATTTTCTGTAGAATGGCAGAGATATATTAGCTTGGGTGACTTCAGCTCCAGCACCTTGCTTTCTTCATGCAGCTCTCTGGAAACCCACAGACCCCCCCCCCCCCCCCCCCCCCCGCTTTCTCAAACCTGGCTTTCTCCCTTCAAGCAGATCACAGCAAAACAGAACTTCTCAAGCTGCTGTCTCAAACTGGCTTTCTACTTTTAAACTGCTCTCAGCAAAACCAGCCAGGCACTTTTTAGCTGCTCTCAGCACTTTTCAAACTGCAAAACCACCCTGCAAAATGGCTGCACTCCACCCACTCTATGACATCACTGTTTTCTAAAAGGTACATTGCTTAAACATCCAGTTCTTAAAGGCACTCTCGCATGACACATCCCCCCCAAGAAAAAAAAACCCCATCAACTTCAAGATGGATTAATTTTTCACTTTTGCACCATCCACTAAGAAATGTACACAGTAAATGTACCTTTTAGTTTAAAAAAAACAACAACACATGCAACAGGTATAATAATGTAGTCCATTTTTCTTTGTTCTTCTTCCTCCAACTGAAATCCTTCTTGATTGACAGTCTCTTTGAATAAAGTCTCTGCACGATCCATCCATTCCTCTACTCCTCGGCATTTCTTTTTAGAATCAGATACTTTAGTTCAATCTGACCACAGTGCCCCTTGCAATTCTCCAATACAGGAACATTAGTGATCACAGCTTTCAGGCAGTCAAATGTCTGTTGAAAGTCCGCTGTCCATTGAATTTTTTAACGTGTCTTCAGCAATTCCATCAGTGGAGTAATCATGCCACAAAACCTTTGCACAGCTGTTCGATCAAATTCATTCATGTTAAGAGATCGCATTGCCTCCCTTCGTCTTGGGTATTGGAAACTCCTCAAGGAAAGTGAGTCGGGCTTCTCCAAATTCACTTTCGACTAGGTTCATCACCAAACCCGCCTCCTGAAGTCGATCGAAGAACTCCATATGATGTTTTAAATGCTCTTTCCATGTCTGGAAGTTGGAAATAAAAGCAGATTGTCCCACTTTCTCCATGCAGTCCTTCAATGCTGGGACAGGATAAGAGTCTGTTCTTGTAACTGTATTCACCTTTCTATAGTCCACACACAACCGTTGGGTACTGTCTGGTTTAGGTACCATCACTATGGGTGAGCTCCATTGAATGCAACCCACTTCAATTATGCCATTCTTCAGCATACTCTCAATCTCTTTGTTAATCTGTGCCAATTTTAAAGGATTAAGTCTATATAGATGTTGTTTGATAGGAACAGCATTTCCCACATCTAAATCATGTATAGCCATTTTAGTACTTTCCAATTTATCTCTACAAACTTGCCCATGTGATATCAATAACTCTTTCAGGTCAGTTTCATTTTTCTTAACAATTCATCCCAATTTTTAAGAACATCCTCATTTTCCAATTTAATTTGAGGTATGTCAAATTCACAGTCACCTGGATTTGGTTCATCACTTTGAGTTAGAATCATTAAAACCTCCTTCCCTTTCAAAGTACCTTTTAAGCATATTCACATGACACACTCGGTGAGTCTTCCTTCTATCTGGTGTTTTTACCACATAATTCACCTCACTTAATTTCCTTTCAATCTGATACGGTCCACAAAACCTAGCTTTTAAAGGCTCCCCTACCACTGGTAACAACACTAAAACTTTATCCCCACTGGCAAAACTACAAACTTTGGATTTCTTGTCCGCTACCCGTTTCATCACATTTTGTGCAACTTTCAAATGTTGTGTAGCCAATTCACCTGCTCTATTTAATCGTTCCCTAAAACTTGACACGTAATCCAATAGTGTAATTTCCAATTTCTCACCCACCAATTTTTCCTTAATCAATTTTTTTTTTCTTTAATAAATTTAGAGTACCCAATTATTTTTCCCAATTAAGGGGCAATTTAGCGTGTTCAATCCACCTAACTTGCACATCTTTGGGTTGTGGGGGTGAAACCCACGCAGACACAGGGAGAATGCACAAACTCCACACGGACAGTGACCCAGGGCCGGGATTCGAACCCGCGTCCTCAGCGCCGTAGGCAGCAATGCTAGCCACTGTGCCACCATGCTGCCCTTTCCTTAATCAACTTAAGTGGTCCTCTTACCTCATGACCAAAAATTAGTTCAAAAGGACTAAATTTGATAGACTCATTAGGTGCATCCCTAATTGCAAACAATACGAATGGAATTCCTTTATCCCAATCCTCTGGATAATCTTGACAATACGCCCTCAACATTGTCTTTAATATCTGATGCCACCTTTCTAACGCTCCCTGTGATTCTGGATGGTACGCAGTTGATTTAAATTGTTTTATTCCTAAGCTATCCATAGCTTCTTTGAATAACTTTGAAGTAAAGTTCGTTCCTTGATCCGATTGAATTTCTGTGGGTAGTCCATATCTAGTAAAGAATTCAGGTAACTCCTCCACAATCCTTTTAGCTGTAATATTACTTACTGGAATGGCCTCTGGAAACCTTGTAGACACATCCAATACAGTCAAAAGATATTGATTCCCACTTTTTGTTTTAGGAAGCGGTCCTACACAATCGATTAGGACCCTTGTAAAAGGTTCCTCAAATGCAGGAATGGGTATTAAGGGTGCTGGTTTTATCACTGCTTGAGGTTTCCCTATCACTTGACATGTGTGACACGATTGACAAAGTTGAACTACATCTTTATGTAGTCCAGGCCAATAACAATGTTTCTGGATTTTAGCTTGAGTTTTCTTTATTCCCAAATGACCTCCCACTGGTACCTCATGTGCAACTCTCAACACCTCCTTTCTATACCCTACCGGCAATACTACTTGATGAACCTCTGCCCACTTTTCATCTGCCTGCCTATGTACAGGTCTCCATTTTCTTATCACGACATCATTTTTACGGTAATAACACTCTGGTATACTCTCAGATTCCTCTTCCGTATATGCTTTCTTATATATCCGTTTTATTTCTACATCTTTCTGTTGTAACTCCGCCAATTTTCCTGAACTAAAAATATCCACCTCATCCTCCACCGGTTCTTGTTTTTGTTCAACCATCTGATCAAAAATTGTTTCTGATAATTGCACTTCAACTTCATCTTCACTCTTTAATTTATCCTCTTGTCTTAACTTGTGACTTTGCGACCTTGTCACTACACAATCCGGAAACATCCCAGGATATTCATCCTTCAACACTTCAGTTGTCTTATTTTCCACTGGCTTATCAACCACAGTAGGCAGCACTCCCACCTGCAATCCAGCTATATCATTACCCAAGATAAACTGTATTCCTGGAGAAGATAGTTTATCTATTACTCCTACTACCACTTCACCACTCTTCACTGGACTTTCCAACCTTACCTTCTGTAATGGGACGCTACTCCTCTCACCCTGAATTCCACATATCACCACCTTTTCTGGCAACATTCTTCCCAAACTACATAATTCCTCATCTCTTACCATTATAGATTGACTAGCCACTGTAATTCTTAAAATTGTGACTTCTTTACCTGCCCCTCCTGATACACATGAGTAAACTTTACCCACACAAGTAAATTATTTAAAGACATCTGACACCTTCTCAACAATTACTTCTTGAACAGGCTGTACAATCGTTTGCACCTCCTTTACTTCCCTTGGGCTTTCCTTTACCACTCTAACAAACCCCACTGTCTTATCCTGTTTTACCACATCAGCCTTCCCAGTGCTTTTCTTCAACCACCGACACCATGACTTTACATGGCCTAGTTTATTACAGTGAAAACATCTGAAACTTTTCATTTCTTTTCCACCCTCCTGGATTTCTTTTTTAATCTGAGGTACACTCTCTTTATTGTCTCCCATCAGATCACCTTTACCTTTACCACTTGAGTATTTCTCATGTCCCCAGTTTCTATCATTCACCGGCTGAAACTATTGTCGGAAACCAATCTTTGATTTATGAACTAATTCATAATCATCTGCCATTTCCGCTGCTAATCTCGCAGTTTTAACCCTCTGTTCTTCCACATGAGTTCTCACTACATCAGGAATTGAATTTTTAAACTCCTCCAAAAGTATAATTTCTCTGAGAGCTTCATACGTTTGGTCTATTTTCAAAGCCCTTATCCACCGATCAAAATTACTCTGTTTGAGTCTTTCAAACTCCATGTATGTTTGACCAAATTCTTTCCCTAAATTTCTAAACCTTTGTCTGTAAGCTTCAGGCACTAGCTCATATGCACTTAAGATGGATTTCTTCACCTCCTCAAAAGTTCCAGACACCTCCTCCGGTAGTGATGCAAACACTTCACTAGCTTCACCTACCAGCTTTGTTTGAATCAGTAACACCCACATGTCCTGTGGCCATTACATTTGTTTAGCTACCTTCTCAAATGAAATGAAAAAGGCTTCCACTTCTTTCTCGTCAAACCTTGGCAATGCTTGGACATAGTTAAATAGATTCCCACCAAGCCTTCGACTATGATGCTCTTTCTCACTATCCACATCACTATCATCCAACTGTACGTTTCCCTTTACATCTGCCAATTTTAACTGATTGTCATGTTTCATGGCCATTTTCTGAAGTTCAAATTCCCTCTCTTTATCTTTCTCCCTGATCTGTATCTCCCTTTATTTTTATTTTTGTTCTGCTAGGGCTATTCTTTCTTTTCTCATTTCTTCTCTCTCCTTTTCTTTTTCATCTCTCTCTCTTTCTCTTTCTTTTTCCTCTCTCTCACTCTCGTATGCCAGCCGCTTTAATTCGTTCTGATGTTCCATTTGTTTAATTTGCAACTGAATTTTTGCCATTTCCAATGAGTCAAACTCTATCTCAGGCAACTTTAAATGCTTAGCCACCACCATAATTACCTCATCTTTTCGCATTTTATCAGGTAATGTTAACTGCAATATTCTTGCCAAATCTAAAAGTCTGCTTTTCGTTTCTGTCCGTAAAGTATTACATGTGGCCTTCTCCACCCCCAAAAATTTCTGAGCCTCTGAAAGAGCCATTGTTCACAACACTCTCCCAACCTAAACTAAAATACCACATCGGAAAAGCAACAATCCTTCACTGTCTTTAAGTTCACAAAAGCCAATCCAATAGATAGACTTTTATCCCCTACAAACCCCCAATTGTTATGGGCGAGGCTTTTTTGAACCCCAAAATGTATCATGGGGTTCAACCAACCTCTCCCTTTAATGGATTTGTTGCTTTTCCTAGCACACGGCTTTTTCCCTAGGATTACAATTATGGACACATGGGTTTTTAAACACAAAACACTGTTTATTCCATGAACTCAACTTAACATCTTAAATAAACATTGGATCTCTTAACACCCCTTACTTCAAAGATAACTCAGAAAATATTGCAACAGTAATTACTTCCTTAAAATGTTTTTTCAAACTTCCAAGAGACTTAACACCTTTAAACAGTATCACATCAGGTTAAAGGATATATATTTTTTCTGTAGAATGGCAGAGATATATTAGCTTGGGTGACTTCAGCTCCAGCACCTTGCTTTCTTCATGCAGCTCTCTGGAAACCCACAGACACACCCACGCTGCTTTCTCAAACCTGGCTTTCTCCCTTCAAGCAGATCACAGCAAACCAGAACTTCTCAAGCTGCTGTCTCAAACTGGCTTTCTACTTTTAAACTGCTCTCAGCAAAACCAGCCAGGCACTTTTTAGCTGCTCTCAGCAAAGCCAGCCAGGCACTTTTCAAACTGCAAAACCACCCTGCAAAATGGCTGAACTGAGCTGAGCTCCACCCACTCTATGATATCACTGTTTTCTTAAAGGTACATTGCTTAAATATCCAGTTCTTAAAGGCACTCTCGCATGACAGTGGGAATTTGAGATGCATAAAATGTCGGCCGCAGTTAGTTGCTGAAGGACTATAATTGCTCTTCAAAGTACTTATTAAATGTCAGGTGTTTTGAGGCGGCATGGTGGCACAGTGGTTAGCACTGCTGCCTTACAGCTCCAGGGACCCAGGTTCAATTCCGGCCTTTGGTGACTCTCTGTGTGCAGTTTGCACGTTCTCCCCCTGTCTGTGTGGGTTTCCTCTGGGTGCTCCAGTTTCGTCCCATAGTCCAAAGATATGCAGGTTAGGTGGGGTTACGGGGATGGCCATGCTAAAATTACCCCTCAGTGCCAAACATTGTGCAGGTTAGGTGGGGTTACGGGGATGGAGCGGGAGAGTGGGCCTCTGTAGGATGTTCTTTCAGTGGGTCAGTACAGACTTGATGGGCTGAATGGCTTCCTTCTGCACTGTAGGGATTCTATGGTTTCTGAAGGAAGTGGCAAGGTTCTTTTTATTTTCTTTTGGACAGTAGGGCCATTCACAATGTTTGTTTTTCTTTCAGGGGTAAAAATCTTATCTTCAATTATTATTGAAAGAATAATTATGTGACCATGGTAAAAATAAAAGAATCATAATTGATACATTGCTACATGAGCAGAAGATTATTCGAAACATCAGACATTATGTGCTTTTTACAAAATATGTTTTGGTAATTCCAAAATATGAATTATTAATCTTGGGAATCATAATCATTGCAATGTATTTATTGAATATGTAAAATATACTATTGAAGTGATGCTTAATAAAAATACTTTGTTTAAATAAACTATCCAAATGCTTTTTCTTTCTAGTTTTTGAAATAAGGATCTACAGCTCTTAGTTTTCAGTAATATGTGCTGATAGAAATGAAAAATATTTTGGAACCACTCTTTTTCCAGGTGCTGTTTGTGTACCTCACCAAGTTAAATTAATTCAGCGTGGGTTTACGCGGCACAAAGTGTTTTTACGACAATGACTTGCTTTAATGTACTGACTTCCATGTCCCAAGGCAATGCAAGGAAGAGTGATAAAGAAAATGGCTACTGAGCTGAGAGATGCCGGAGACTGAGTCATAAAGAAAATGGCTACTGAGCTGAGAGATGCCACAAACTGAGTCAATGAGTTGGGTTTTAAGGCAGATCTTAAAGGGGGGAGAGGGCGATGGATCGACTCAGATGTTTGGAGAGGGAATCCCGGAACATTCAAGAATAAAGGGAGAAAAGGCGGTTTTGTTAAAAATGCAGATAAATACTGAGGGCTGGTTTCTTCGCACCCTTGCGCCAAAATTGAGGCCGACGCGGGGGCAGAGAATCCATTTTCCCGCAAGAAATCTTGACCAGATTCAGAGGGCCCCGCCTGGGAGTATCTGGGGCTATTGTCAGAGGCCCGCTCAGTCAATCTCCGCCCCCAACCGGCTGAAGTCCCGACGGCGTGGAACTAATGTCCTCCAGCCTGTTGGGATACTCACATGGTGGCAGCGGACTCAGCCTGCGGCCACACAGGTCGGGGTCAGGCAGATTGGAGGCCAGGAGGGGCCTCATAGGCAGCCGGGGAGTGCTTGTGCAGGGGTTGTGGGCCGGGCGTGCAGCCGATCGGGGGGGGCTCTTTTGTGGGTCTAGCTCCGTGGTACGAGTCCGCCATGGAACTTGGCACGGCCGCTGGAGGCTGCTACCGTGCAAATGAGCGGCCTCCGGCCCAGAAGTGCGAGGGCCCGTATCTGCAGCAAAAGCTGCGCGATCTACCCCAGGTCCCTGCTTGCCCCCTGCAGGACTGGGAATTCGTGTCCCTTTGTTCCAAGATTTTCTGGCGTAAAACTCTGCCATTTTGAAGCCGGCATTGGGACATAGTCCCAATAATGGAGAATCCAGCCCAGAATCTTTAACTTTAATGGAAGAACTTACATTTAGATAGCATCTTATCTCAGCCCTTGGACACCATAAAGTACTCTACAATTAATGAATAACTTTTGAAGCATTATCAGTTTGTCAACCAATTAGTGCACAAAAAGGTTCCACAAACAGAATGCGATAAAATAAGAGAAGTAAATGGATTCATTGGATGCCAAAAATGTACAGAAAAACCTAATATAGGGCCGGTTTAGCTCAGTGGGCTAGACAGCTGGTTTGTAATGCAGAACAAGGCCAGCAGCGCGGGTTCAATTCCCGTACCAGCTTACCCGAACAGGCGCCGGAATGTGGCGACTAGGGGCTTTTCACAGTAACTTCATATTTGTGACAATAAAAGGTTATTATTATTATTAATTTTTGACTGGTAACATGGTAGCATTGTGGATAGCACAATTGCTTCACAGCTCCAGGGTCCCAGGTTCGATTCCGGCTTGGTTCACTGTTTGTGCGGAGTCTGCACATCCTCCCCGTGTGTGCGTGGGTTTCCTCCGGGTGCTCCGGTCTCCTCCCACAGTCCAAAGATGTGCAGGATAGGTGGATTGGCCATGATAAAATTGCACGTAGTGTCCAAAATTGCCCTTAGTGTTGGGTGGGGTTACTGGGTTATGGGGATAGGGTGGAGGTGTTGACCTTGGGTAGGGTGCTCTTTCCAAGAGCCGGTGCAGACTCGATGGGCCGAATGGCCTCCTTCTGCACTGTAAATTCTATGATATCTATGATAACTCAACAGACTTGAATACCTCATGAAGTTAGTGCCATAGATTAGATTTATTTCAAGAAATGTTACCCACATTTCGAGCCAAAATGCTGCAGAAAATTGAATATTAAAATTACTTTCTAGTTTGGCCCTGATGTCATTGAATCCTGGCATTATTCAGAGGAGAATATGAAAAGAAAATGATGACATCTGTCAGGTTTAAATGTTCAAGTTAGATTTCTTCACAAAAGAGGAGCACCTGGTTAAGGCAACCAGCAGAGGTGTTTTTGATTAAACTATTGAAATTGTAAAATTTGCAGAGATGAATTCACCTCGAAAACACCTTGGTTTATGTAGTTCTGATATCTAGTTTATGAATTGAGTAAAATGCCTTTATATAATGTGGTGATTTGGAAAACAGATAGAGTGAACAATAGGAGCTATGCCAAAACATTTTGCATTCTGTGGTTTCCATTTTGTGTAACCATTTTGTGCTCTATTAATATCTTGGTGAGATGAGTAAACCGATAAGATCAAAATAGAAATACATATAGAGAATGGTATGTTCCCAACATCCTGCCTTTAGAATCATAAGCCTAAACTCCTACCCTATCCCCATAACCTCAACCAACTGTTGGACACCTAAGGGGCAATTTAGCATGGCCAATCCACCTAACCTGCACATCTTTGGACTGTGGGAGGAAACCGGAGCACCCAGAGGAAACCCACACAGACGCAGGGAGAATGTGTAAACTCCACACAGTCACCCGAGATCGGAATCAAACCCTGGTCCCTTTAGCTGTGAGGCAGCAGTGCTAACCACCACATCACCGTGCCATCCTTTTTAAAAAAAAACAATTTATGGAATCCCTACAGTCCAGAAGGAGGCCATTCGGCCTGTCGAGTCTGCACTGACCCTCTGAAAGAACACCCTATTTAGGCCCACGCCCCCACCCTATCCCCAGTAACCCCACCTAACCTTTTTTATTGGACACTAAGGGGTAATTTAGCAAGGCCAATCCACCTCACCTGCATATCTTTGGACTGTGGTGGGAAACCGGAGCACCCGGAGGAAACCCACGCAGACACGTGCAAACTCCACACAGATGCAAGTTTGGAATCGAACCGGAGTTCCAGTTACTTCCCAGAATTGATGTATTCAGATAAGTTCATGCTAACCCAGTGAGTCTCAGGTGTGCAAGAGTCCTTAGAATAAAATGATGATGACAGCTGGCCCATTCCAACAAATTCTGGCTCACTGTGCCTAATTAACTGCTTCGCAGGTGCTGCTGACTTCACGCACAATTACACTCTGGTTAAACTGAGCTCCTAACTGTAGGGTGGCAGTTTAATCGGCATAGAGAAATTTTTACAGTGTAGCACTGCTATTTCTGGTCACAAACATTTGGAACAATTTTCATGTCTTTATTGAGGTTGAATAATTCATTTGGGGCTGATTTAAGTTGGAATTTAGGGCATAAATAGTTTGATTTGTGAACAACATACAACGGCTTTTACTGTTTGCAGCAGTGCTGTACATTAGCTTGGGCAACAGTTACACTTTACATGTTGTGTAACAAGTATAACGAAGGTGCCTCTTGGTGGCTCAATCGGCAACATCAATCCCCATGGTACAGAACTATGCCGAACAGCAAAATTCCAGGTTTCATCTCTGGCCTCTGCTGAATTAGTTGTCTCACCTGGTGTAGCAGCTTAACTGCTACAACTGCCCCCAGCTTCCAGAGCTTCATGCAAGGGATGGTGGTGTGGTGCAGAGAGGAAATCAGGCAGGGACTTCTGCTCCTGATCAATATCCAGTCATCATGCCTGGAAGGCAAGTGTGTGCGTGGGTATTGAGGATAGTATCAGCCGTGCCTACACTGGTCCCTATGATACCATACACTGCCACCTTCTATTGTCTAGGCTTATATCTAATGAATGGGCACTGGGGTAAGGTGTGAGAGGGCACACCAAATTAAGTCAGTAAATTGAAAATTGGAGGGAAAGAAATATATTCTTGCTGCAACCTAAAGGTATGGAGAAAAAAATAGAGTAAATGTGATAGTGATAGACATTGATCAGTTAGCATTTCTACCAGAAGCAGTAGTTTCTCAGCTTTTGATTGGCTTTTTAAACTTTGCTCTGCATTGGGTTACTGCCAAGACCAAGCCGGACGAGGTATTGAGAAAAGGAGTTGAGGACTTTCGAGTCGAAGACAGAGTTCCGATTAAGGAGTCATCCAAAATGGTCTCTCCAGCGAACACTGACTTTCTCCCTGTCCTTGATGAGCTCCCTCCATGCTTGGCTTTGAGTAGGGTGGGCCCTTGAGTGCTAGGGCCATAGATCCTCTTGACAGTGCTGAAGAAATCACACGTGTAATTGGTATCTGCGAGTTGTTGGATCTCCCACACTCTTTCTACTCACCATTTGTTCTTTATGTCTTGGGTGGTTGGGGGGTATTTATGTTGTACCGTTGCCTTCAGCTACCTGTAGGATTGCTGCTTCCCTCTTGAGCTGTGGTGAAGTCTCCAATTAAATAAAGCTTTGTGCTTATGTTTGATTAGGTCCTGTATCTCTTGGTCATTTTCATTAAACTACTCATGATATTTCATGGTAGAGAAGCAAAGCACCTATTCACAGGTGCTTGTTGTGGTGGATTTTAGGGGTGAGCTGGCAGAATGGGCATGCTCTAGCTCCTGCTGGCTGGAGGTTGTGATGTTGGTAATGATGTGCTGACTGAGAAGGGCCATCTTGTTGGGTCTTTTGAGGCATTTGATGTTGATTTTCTTGTGGCATTGTGTCTGTTATCTCCGTTGTTTGGAGGCCAGGGTGATGGAGAAGGTAGATCAGATTAGGCAGTGATTGGTCCAGCAGTCATGAGTATTCGTCATGGCGTGGGTGAGCTGGACATCTCTGCTCCCTTGCTTGAACAATGATGTAGTCCAGCAGATGCCAGTGTTTGGACTGTGGAAGTCTTGTGCTTGTCTCACTAGTGGAACAAGGTATTGGTTTTGATAAGGTTGTGTTCTACACATTTTGTCAGAAGGAGTACTTAATCGACATTTGCTGCCACAATGCCTTCCTTGCCTATCACACCATTCCAGAGATTTCTGTCCTTCCTGACTGGGGTGTTGAAATCTTCAAGGAGGATCAGTTTTACGCCTGTTGGGACTGGGCTAGGGATTGCTCATGAATCCCTCCTTGATCTTGCTGTTGCTTCAAGTGTAGGAGCATATGTGCTGATGACAGTGTCAAGCGATTCTTCATTCGGGCGAGCTGAGCAGTTATGGGGCACTCGCTTGTCCCACAGAGAGTCACTATGAAGCTCATTTTTGATTGCGAAGCCCCCATGTCTCCTTTGTGATTCGGAGACTTGAACGACCTGCAGCAGACACCCCAAACCCCTGGAAAAGACCACAAGCGGTGCCTTTGCAAGATCCTCCAAATCCAATGGCACGAAAGGTGATCCAACAGCAGTTTCCTCACCCAAATTAATATACCCAGCATTTAGGTGCCAATCATTCAAAACCAGCTCCTTTGGGTGGAACATGTTCAGCGGGATTCTCCGTTCCTGAGACTGAGTGTTGACACCGGGGTAGGTTTCGCGGACTTGCACGATAGCAAAACTAGCTCTGCATCTGGACCTATTCAGCAACTGTGGAGGGGCTAGCACCGGCATCACGTGGAGCACTATCCGTTCCAATGAGAGACAGTGCGGGATTTGACGGGTCCGTGATTGACACTCGGGAGACGACAAGCTGCAGCCGCATATACACATTCCAATCCATGGCACTGGTTGTGCTGGAGCATGACCATACAGCTGATGGGTCGGCTGAGGCCAAGGACACCGAGGGGGGGGGGTGACCTGAAGTGACACCCATATGAGCTGTGGCCCTAAGTTCACAGTGGGCAGTAAGCGGCGTGTGCAGCTAAATGTCAGCCTTGCAGGCCGCGGCAATGGTGGTTCCGTGCCCGTCCACCCTGACCTCACAGTCCACCTCCTGGCCATCCCCCGCTGTGCCCCCGGCCCTGGCAGAAGCCCCTTGGCCAGCGGCACAACTGTAAGCAAACCATGGCGATGTTGGACACTTTCCGTACCCCCGCTCTGTCCCTCAGCAGCCATGACGCCTGTTTCACCATTTTTTAAAGCACAAGTGAACTTCGCCGTCGGGAATTCGGAACTAATCGGAGCTCTAGCCAAACTGTTGGAATACAGCTACAACACCACAGGCATCTACCTGAAAATGGGGAAAATGTCCCAATATGTCCTGTCCATAAAGAGCAGGATAAATCCAACGTGGCCAATTACCTCACCAACATCCTATTCTTTTATTTTTTAAATTTAGAGTACCCAATTCATTTTTTCTTAAGGTGCAATTTAGCGTGGCCAATCCACCTAGCATGCACATTTTTGGGTTGTGGGGGCGAAACCCACGCAAACACGGGGAGAATATGCAAACTCCACACGGACAGTGACCCAGAGCAGAGATCGAACCTGGTACCTCAGCGCCGTGAGGCCGCAGTGCTAACCCACTGCGCCACCATGCTACCCCCCAACAACATATTCTTGATCATCAATCAAGTAATGGAAGGTTTTGTCTGCAGGGTTATCCAGAAGCATGTACACAGCAATAACCTGCTTACCAAAGCTCAGTTTGGATTCTACCAGGGCCACTCAGTATCTAGACGTCAGTACGGCCTTGACTCAAACGTGGACAAAAGAGCTAAATTCCAAAGATGATGTGAGGGTGATGCACTTGACATCAAGGCAGTGTTTGAGTGTCCTAGCCCACACCGACTGACAAATACTTGCTTTTGTTCCCTGGGGAACCTAGACTATTCCTCCACTTCTTCCTAATCCATCCCAAGTTGTTTGCTAGGTAGGTGGCCTCACCAACACCTTCTCAATGGCAATTAGGGCTACGTAACAAATGCTGGCCTTGGCAGAAATCCTCACATCCCATGAAAGAATAAAAGAAGAATTTGTCAAGGACTTATCCATTTGGTGCCACAATGTCTTTTAAAGAAAAAATATTTGACAAGTTTAGCCGCACAGAAATAAAAATGTTCACTCTGGCACATTACACAACCGCCAGGAGCCAAAGCAGGCAGTCAAATGATTCAGAATGTTGGAGCCAACTGCAGGGGCTGCTTTGGTAGAATGACTTTATTTACTGCTGGGTTGGCACAAGTATCACTTAGTTTTCCTGTGCTGCCTCCTTCACCTGCATTTTGGAAGGTGGAATGATGTTTCAAAAGGCTTGTTTCAGGAGATTAAAGGGCTTTTCTTGGGCACTGAAGAACTATATCCCAAGCCAAGGGATTCCTGCAGAATTTACGAGAGTTAGGCTGTCTGCCAAGGAAGAGATATTAGACAGAAGCTGATTGTAGGTACTCCATGTAAAAGTGAAGTGACAATGATGAATTAGTCTCCCAGCCAACGACTTTTAACCTCCCTCTAAAATGCAAGTTGCATTTTCAGTTTTGTTTGATCCGATGGCAATAGTCCAATTTAATTCACAGAGATCTTATTGAGAATGAACAGGGAAAAAGAAACCAGCTGTTAATTGCAGTTTCTTTTGATTCCCCCCCCCCCCCTCGGCACTGCTAAATGATATTTACTTTGTCTAACAATGTCTGACCTTTCACACTTCTACAAGTTGCTACTGTTAGTTTATTAACCCACCCAGCTCCCTTATCTTTTTAAGTCAACAAGTACAAATTGTGTGATAATGTCACATGTACAACAGCGGTTAAAAGGGATAAAGTCAAGGCTGCGGAATGGAAGTGCACAATTTACATGAACAGACTGAAAGAAGCCATTCTGAGTGCGGTACTACTGACAATGATGTGAACTAAACTAGATATCTTTCCTGTTGGGACCAGCTGGCTATTCGTGTTTGATATTGTAGAGTCTAGACGCATTTCAGTCTCCCAACTGCTATCCAGCGAGAAAGTGATAAAAAAATATTGTGCACACTGGTTATAAAGTATGTGAGTTTCTAGTTGTAATAATTTTATTTTTTTACTCATAATATATTTTTAGGAGTTGATGGCATTCCAATTTGTTCTGAAAATTCAAGAGTGAACTTTTTATAATTGCACATAATTGTCACCTTATTGAGGCAGACCTCACATTAATGAGCCATCAAAATTAACATTAAATCAAAGAAAATCTGCAATGGTAAGTTTGCTATCCAACACAGCCTGTTCACACTAAACTTTATGGGTGTGTTATTTAACATAGTAACACACGTGGCTATTCTATTTATGTACAATTGTTTGCATGACAAATTTGTTCCAATTTTCAATGGTTGTGGAAGAACTGAAAGAATTAAATTCTTATCCAAGGGTTTGCTATTTTCATGATCAAATGCATAAAATAACAGAATCCAGTCCCCAGTAAAAGACATCTTGGAAAATCCCATAATCTGAACGTTATCTAGTGATGCAAACTATAACTCTATGTGAACCACAGCCACTGATTTGGGGTTTTCATGGAAAAATGCATGGAATGATGAAAGGTGGGGCTTGATGTTAACTCTGAAGTGGAAACCTGGCAGCAGGCAGATTCAGTCAATTGTAAATACTGGGTTTCATTAATAATAATCTTTATTAGTGTCATAAGTAGGCTGACATTAACACTGCAATGTAGTTACTATGAAAAGCCCCTGGTCGCCACACTACGGCGCCTGTTCGGGTACATTGAGGGAGAGCTCCGAATGTCCAATTCACCTAACAAGCATGTCTTTCGGGATTTGTGGGAGGAAACTGGAGCACCTGGAGGAAACCCACACAGACACAGGAAGAACAAGCAGACTCCGCACTGACAGTGAACCAAGCCCAGAATGGAATTCGGGTCCCTGGCACTGTGAAGCAACAGTACTAACCAATGTGCTACCATGGCATTAACGGCAGGTGGCAGGAGGCCACTGATACAATCTCTGGGAAGGTAAGAGTTGTGGAAGGAAAATTCTGGTCCGGGGGTGGATTGAAGCCTGGGACATGGGACAATACTTCACTTGGGGCCTACCTCTTTTGGACCTCCAGGAAATCAAACAAACATTTAAAAATGTTTCTGACTGCGCCTTTTCTAGACCTGGCTGCTACTCCTGTCAGGCTTAGCCTGGGCGTGAAGCCACCACTGCTCCGCCATCAAACCTCAGTTTAAAATTATAGATAAGGCCATGGTGAGATATTTAAAGAGGACCCATGAGTAACTCACCTTCTGACTGGCGAAAGCCTATCCACCATCTACAAGGCACAAGTGTGATAGAATATTCTTCACTTGCCTGGATGAGTGCAGCTCTAACAGCACTCGAGAAGCTGGACATCATCCAGGGCAAAGCAGCCTGCTTGATGGTCACCCCATCCACCATCTTAAACATTCAGTCCCTTCATCATCAATGCATAGGGGCAGCAGTATGTATCATTTATGAGATGCGCTGCTTCAACTTGCCAACCCTCCTCAGGGAAAGAGGATGTATTAAGGGGATTAACATCCTTGAAAGTGGATAAATGAACCAGGACCAGATGAAATGTATCCCAGGCTGTTAAAAGTCAGGGAGAAAATAACAGAGGGTCTGATCATAATTTTCCAATCCTCACTGGATACATAGTGGTGCCAGAGGTTCGGAGGTCTGCTAATATTGTTTAAAAAGGGAGTGAGGGATAGATCGAACAATTACAGCCCAATCAGTCTGACCTAGGGGGCGGGCAAATTATTGGAATAAACTTTGCAGGACTGGATCAACTGAGAAGGACTTGGATTAGTCAAGGATAATTGACTAGCCAGTTGATCCAGGGATGGCGGGACTGTCATATGAGGAGAGATTGACTAGGTTAGGATTGTCCTCACCAGAGTTCAGAAGAATGAGGGGGATTTTATAGATACTTATAAAATTCTAACAGGACTAGACAGGGTAGATGAAGGGAAGAAGATCCCAATGGTGGGTGTGTCCAGAACCAGGGGCGGCATTCTTCGCAATCGGCGCGATGTCCGCCAACCGGTGCCAAAAACGGCGCGAATCAGTCCGGCATCGCGCCGCCCCAAAGGTGCGGAATCCTCCGCATCTTGAGCGGCTGAGCCCTAACCTTGAGGGGCTAGGCCTGCGCCGGACTGATTTCCACCCCGACAGCTGGCGGGAAAGGCTTTTGCTGCCCCGCCAGCTGGCGCAGAAATGACTTTGCTGGGTGGCGCATGCGCGGGAGCGTCAGCGACCGCTCACGGCATCCCCGCGCATGCGCAGTGGAGGAGGTCTCTTCCGACTACGCCATGGTGGAGACCGTGGAGAAGGCGGAAGGAAAAGAGTGCCCCCACGGCACATGCCCGCCCGCGGATCGGTGGGCCCCGATCGCGGACCAGGCCACCGTGGGGGCACCCCCCGGGGCCAGATCGCCCCGCGCCCCCCCCCAGGACCCCGGAGCCCGCCTGCGCCGCCTTGTCCCGCCGGTTATAGAGATGGTTTAATCCACGCCGGTGGGACAGGCATTCCAGCAGCGGGACTTCGGCCCATCCGGGCCGGAGAATCGCCGGTGGGGGCCCGCCAACTGGCGCGGCGCGATTCCCGCCCCTGCCGAATATCCGGTGCCGGAGAATTCGGCAACCGGCGGGGACGGGATTCACACCAGCCCCCGCCGATTCTCCGACCTGGCGGGGGGTCGAAGAATCCCACCCCAGGGGTCAAAGTCTGAGGATTCAGGGCAAACCATTTCGGACAGAGATAACGAGACATTTCTTCACCCAAAGAGTGGTGAGCCTGTGGAATTCATTACCACAGGAAGTAGTTGATGCTAAAACATACCGTGGGGCAGCACGGTAGCCTTGTGGATAGCACAATTGCTTCACAGCTCCAGGGTCCCAGGTTCGATTCCGGCTTGGGTCACTGTCTGTGCGGAGTCTGCACGTCCTCCCCGTGTGTGCGTGGGTTTCCTCCGGGTGCTCCGGTTTCCTCCCACAGTCCAAAGATGTGCAGGTTAGGTGGATTGGCCATGATAAATTGCCCTTAGTGTCCAAAATTCCCCTTAGCGTTGGGTGGGGTTACTGGGTTATGGGGATAGGGTGGAGGTGTTGACTTTGGGTAGGGTGCTCTTTCCAAGAGCCGGTGCAGACTCGATGGGCAGAATGGCCTCCTTCTGCACTGTAAATTCTATGATCTATGATCTATGATCTATTTGAATATATTCAAGAGATGGCTAGATGTAGCAGTTTGGGATGAATGGGATCAAAGGATATGGGGTAAAGCAGGATTAAGCTAATGAGTCTATTGATCAGCCATGATCATGATGAATGGCGGAGCAGGCTCAAAGGGCCGAAAGGCCTCCTCCTGCTCCTATCTTTTATGAATCTATATATAGTCAGCATGGATTTGTTAAAGGAAGATTGTCTGAAAAAATTGATTGAATTTTTTAAGGAAGTAACAAAGAGGATTGATGCAGATAGTGTAGTTGATGTGGTCTACATTGATTTTAGCAAGGCTTTTGATTAGTTCCCACATGGTAGACTGGTTAAAAAAAATAAAAACTCATGAATCCAAGGGTTTGTAGCAAGCTGGATACAAAATTATCCCAGTGGCAGGAAACAAAGGGTCATGGTAGATGGGTGTTTTTTGACTGGAAGGCTGTTTCCAGTGGGGTTCCACAGGCTCAGTACTAGGACCCCTGCGTTTTGTAGTATATATTAGTAATTTGGACATAAATTTTGGGGAATGATCAAGAAGTTTACAGATGACACATAAATTGGCCACTTGGTTAATCGTGAGGAGAATAGCTGTAGACTGTATAAAGTTATCAATGGCCTAGTGAGCTGCACGGAAAAGTCACAAATGGAGTACAACCCAGAGAAGTGTGAGGTGCTGCATTTGGGGAGGACGACCAAGACATAGGAATACAGAATAAATGGGAGGAAACTGAGAAGTCCAGAGGAAGTGAGGATCCTTGGAGTGAATGTGCACAGAATCCTGAAGGTAGCAGGACAGGTCGATAAGCTGGTTAAGAAAACATATGGAGGACTTCCGGGTGCGACGATGACCAGCTAAGTCGCACGTTTCGGCAGCTCCCGGTGGAACGGACGTTTGGGCTCTTAATAAGAGCCCCAACGGCAATTTTAACGGCTAAAAGTACTGTGCGGTAAACCAGAAGGGAATCCCCCCTGGATACGGATGGAAAAAGGAGAGGAAAGTGGCCTGATTGCGGTGGATCCTTTAGAGCAGCGGCAAGGAAGGCAAGCAAAAACCAAGATGGCGTCGGAAGGTGGCAGTTTAATATGGGGCCCTGAACAACACGAGTTTTTGAAACGCTGCGTGGAAGAGCTTAAAAAGGAGATGAAGAAGGAGCTGTTGGCCCCGATATTACAGGCGATCGAAGGGCTAAAAGATGAGCAAAAGACCCAGGAGCGGGAGCTTCGGCTCGTGAAGGCAAAGGCTGCGGAGAACGAGGACGATATACAGGGCCTGGTGGTGAAGACGGAGATGCACGAGGCACACCATAAACAATGTGTGGAAAGGCTGGAGGTGCTGGAGAATAATGCGAGGAGGAAGAATTTAAGGATTCTTGGTCTTCCTGAAGGTGCAGTAGGGGCGGACGTCGAGGCATATGTGAGCACGATGCTGCACTCGTTAATGGGAGCGGAGGCCCCGACGGGTCCGTTGGAGGTGGAGGGAGCATACCGAGTGATGGCGCGAGGACCGCGAGCAGGAGAAATTCCCAAGCCATAGCGGTGAGATTCCTCCGTTTTAAGGACAAAGAGATGGTCCTCAGATGGGCAAAGAAAACTCGGAGCAGTAGGTGGGGGAATGCGGTGATCCGCGTATATCAAGACTGGAGTGCGGAGGTGGCGAGAAGGAGGGCGAGCTTTAATCGGGCCAAGGCGGTGCTTCATAAAAAGAAGATTAAATTTGGAATGCAAGACTGTGGGTCACATATCAAGGGAAGCACCACTACTTTGAAATGGCGGATGAGGCGTGGACACTTATTGTTGAAGAGAAATTGGAATAAGCGGGTTATTAAAAAAGAACGTTTGAGACAAAGTGGTGGGGCGAATATGGGGGGGGCGAAGAGGGGGGAAAAAGGGGGGAAGAGATGATTTTTATGTTGTTAATCCTGCGACCCGGTAACTTTTCTCTCTTCCACAGGTTGTGGGGGAGGGAGGAAGGGAGGTGGAGGAGCTGGGGGCGTTGGCCATTGGGGGCGGGCCAAAAGGGAAGCGCAGGCTTTGTTCCCGCGCTATGATAATTATGGCGGGAATAGGGAAGCAGGGAGGAGGTGGCGTCGCACGGTGCGAGCCGAGGTCACGGGGGGAAGCCGAGGTCGGCCAGAGTTTGCTGACTTCTGGGAGCAACATGGGGGGTGTAACTACGCTAGTGGGGGATCTAGCGAGGGGGGGGGGGCGGGTGGGAGGGGGGATTTACTGGGTTGCTGCTGCTGGGGAGAAGGGGGAGCTGGTATGGGGTGGGGTGGGCGGGGCGGGAGGGCACCGCCTGGGGGGGACACAGCTGCGTGGGAACCGGGTGAGGAGCTGGATAAAAGGGGATGGCTAATCGACAAGGGGGGGGGGGGTAAAGAGCCCCCCAACCCGGCTGATCACGTGGAATGTGAGAGGGCTGAACGGGCCGTTAAAGAGGGCACGGGTACTCGCACACCTTAAGAAACTTAAGGCAGATGTGGTTATGTTACAGGAGACGCATTTGAAACTGATAGACCAGGTTAGACTACGCAAAGGATGGGTGGGGCAGGTGTTTCATTCGGGGCTAGATGCGAAAAACAGGGGGGTGGCTATACTAGTGGGGAAGCGGGTAATGTTTGAGGCAAAGACCATAGTGGTGGATAGTGGGGGCAGATACGTGATGGTGAGTGGCAAATTACAGGGGGAGGCGGTGGTCTTGGTGAACTGGGATGATGCCAACTTTATGAGGCGCATGTTAGGACGTATCCCGGACCTAGAGGTGGGGAAGTTGGTAATGGGTGGAGATTTTAACACGGTGCTGGAACCAGGGCTGGACAGATCGAGGTCCAGGACTGGAAGGAGGCCGGCAGCAGCCAAGGTGCTGAAAGACTTTATGGAGCAGATGGGAGGAGTAGACCCATGGAGATTTAGCAGACCTAGGAGCAAGGAGTTTTCGTTTTTCTCCTATGTCCACAAAGTTTATTCGCGAATAGACTTTTTTGTTTTGGGAAGGGCGTTGATCCCGAAGGTGAGGGGGACGGAATATACGGCGATAGCTATTTCGGATCACGCTCCACACTGGGTGGACTTGGAGATAGGGGAGGAAAAAGAACGGCGTCCACCCTGGAGAATGGACATGGGACTAATGGCGGATGAGGGTGTGTGTCTAAGGGTGAGGGGGTGTATTGAAAAGTACTTGGAACTCAATGATAATGGGGAGGTCCAGGTGGGAGTGGTCTGGGAGGCGCTGAAGGCAGTGGTTAGAGGGGAGCTGATATCAATCAGGGCACATAAAGGAAAGCAGGAGAGTAGGGAACGGGAGCGGTTGCTGCAAGAACTTCTGAGGGTGGACAGGCAATATGCGGAGGCACCGGAGGAGGGACTGTACAGGGAAAGGCAAAGGCTACACGTAGAATTTGATTTGCTGACAACGGGTACTGCAGAGGCACAGTGGAGGAAGGCACAGGGTGTACAGTACGAATATGGGGAGAAGACGAGCAGGTTGCTGGCCCACCAATTGAGGAAAAGGGGAGCAGCGTGGGAAATAGGGGGAGTGAGGGAAGAGGAGGGATGGATAGAGCGGGGAGCGGAGAGAGTGAATGGAGTGCTCAAGGCATTCTATGAAAGATTATATGAAGCTCAGCCCCCGGATGGGAAGGAGAGAATGATGTGTTTTCTGGACCAGCTGGAATTTCCTAAGGTGGAGGAGCAGGAGAGGGTGGGACTGGGAGCACAGATCGAAATGGAGGAAGTAGTGAAAGGAATTAGGAGCATGCAGGCGGGGAAGGCCCCGGGACCGGATGGATTCCCAGTTGAATTTTACAGGAAATATGTGGACTTGCTCGCCCCGCTACTGATGAGAACCTTTAATGAGGCGAGGGAAAGGGGACTGCTGCCCCCGACTATGTCAGAGGCAACGATATCGCTTCTCCTAAAGAAGGAAAAAGACCCGCTGCAATGCGGGTCCTACAGGCCTATTTCCCTCCTGTACGTAGACGCTAAGATTCTGGCCAAGGTAATGGCAATGAGAATAGAGGATTGTGTCCCGGGGGTGGTCCATGAGGACCAAACTGGGTTTGTGAAGGGGAGACAGCTGAATACGAATACACGGAGGCTGCTAGGGGTAATGATGATGCCCCCACCAGAGGGGGAAGCGGAGATAGTGGTGGCGATGGATACCGAGAAAGCATTTGATAGAGTGGAGTGGGATTATTTGTGGGAGGTGTTGAGGAGATTTGGCTTTGGAGATGAGTATATTAGATGGGTACAGCTGCTGTATAGGGCCCCGATGGCGAGCGTGGTCACGAATGGACGGGGGTCTGCGTATTTTCGGCTCCATAGAGGGACGAGGCAGGGATGTCCTCTGTCCCCATTATTGTTTGCACTGGCGATAGAGCCCCTGGCAAAAGCATTGAGGGGTTCCAGGAAGTGGAGGGGAGTACTCAGGGGAGGAGAAGAACACCGGGTATCGCTGTATGCGGACGATTTGTTGTTGTATGTGGCGGGCCCGGCGGAGGGGATGCCAGAGATAATGCGGATACTTGGGGAGTTTGGAAAATTTTCAGGATATAAACTAAACACGGGGAAAAGTGAGTTGTGTGTGGTGCATCCAGGGGAGCAGAGCAGAGAAATAGAGGACTTTCCGCTGAGGAAGGTAACAAGGGACTTTCGCTACTTGGGGATCCAGATAGCCAAGAATTGGGGTACATTGCATAGGTTAAATTTAACGCGGTTGGTGGAACAGATGGAGGAGGACTTCAAGAGATGGGACATGGTATCCCTGTCACTGGCAGGGAGGGTGCAGGCGGTTAAAATGGTGGTCCTCCCGAGATTCCTCTTTGTGTTTCAGTGCCTCCCGGTGGTGATCACGAAGGCTTTTTTCAAAAGGATTGAGAAGAGTATCATGAGTTTTGTGTGGGCCGGGAAGACCCCGAGAGTGAGGAAGGGATTTTTGCAGCGTAGTAGGGATAGGGGGGGCTGGCACTACCGAGCCTAAGTGAGTACTACTGGGCCGCCAATATCTCAATGGTATGTAAGTGGATGGGAGAAGAGGAGGGAGCGGCGTGGAAGAGATTGGAGAGGGCGTCCTGCAGGGTGACTAGCCTACAAGCTATGGTGACGGCGCCGTTGCCGTTCTCACCGAAGAAATACACCACAAGCCCGGTGGTGGTGGCTCCTCTGAAAATTTGGGGGCAGTGGAGACGGCGTAGGGGAAAGACGGGAGCCTCGGTGTGGTCCCCGATAAGAAATAACCATAGGTTTGCTCCGGGGAGAATGGATGGGGGATTTAGAACATGGCAAAGAGCAGGAGTAACACAATTGAGAGATCTGTTTGTAGATGGGACGTTTGCAAGTCTGGGAGCGCTGACCGAAAAATATGGGTTGCCCCAGGGGAATGCATTCCGGTATATGCAACTGAGGGCTTTTGCGAGGCAACAGGTGAGGGAATTCCCGCAGCTCCCGACGCAGGAGGTGCAGGACAGAGTGATCTCAAAGACATGGGTGGGGGACGGTAAGGTATCAGACATATATAGGGAAATGAGGGACGAGGCGGAGATTATGGTAGATGAGCTGAAAGGGAAATGGGAAGAAGAGCTGGGGGAGGAGATTGAGGAGGGGCTGTGGGCGGATGCCCTAAGTAGGGTAAACTCATCGTCCTCGTGTGCCAGGCTAAGCCTGATACAATTTAAGGTGTTACACAGGGCGCATATGACTGGAGCACGGCTCAGTACATTTTTTGGAGTAGAGGATAGGTGTGCGAGATGCTCGAGAAGCCCAGCGAATCACACCCACATGTTCTGGTCATGTCCGGCACTACAGGGGTTTTGGGTGGGGATGACAAAGGTGCTTTCGAAGGTGGTGGGGGTCCAGGTCGAACCAAGCTGGGGGTTGGCTATATTCGGGGTTGCAGAAGAGCCGGGAGTGCAGGAGGCGAAAGAGGCTGATGTTTTGGCCTTTGCGTCCCTAGTAGCCCGGCGCAGGATACTGTTGATGTGGAAGGAAGCCAAGCCCCCAGGTGTGGAGACCTGGATAAATGACATGGCAGGGTTTATAAAGCTGGAACGGATTAAGTTTGTCCTAAGGGGATCGGCTCAAGGGTTCACCAGGCGGTGGCAACCGTTCGTCGAATACCTCACAGAAAGATAGAGGGAATGGAAAAGAAGAAGACAGCAGCAGCAACCCGGGGGGGGGGGGGGGAGTGAGGAACCAGAAGGACTCTCAGGGATGTTAGTGTATAAGTATAATATGTATAGGTTGTTGTTATAGGTAATTGTATACTGGACTGCTGAATTGTATTTTTGGAGGGTATTTATTTGGGACAAGGCAGTTGCCATTTAGTTTTGTTTTTTAATTTTGATGTTGTTTATATATTATTTATTTCTTGCTTAAAACTGGCCATTGTTATTTATATTGTTATATTACTGTGTAAAAGATACACAATGTACTGTTATGGTTGGCCAAAAATATATTAAAAAAAAAAAGAAAACATATGGAATCCTTTCCTTTATTGGCCAAGGCATAGGATTTACGAGCAAGGAGGTTATGCTGGAACCACATAAATAATAGTTAGGCCACAACCTGAACATTGTGTGCAGATCTGGTCACCACATTACAGAAAGGTTGTAATTGCATTAGAATGGGTACAAAAGAGGTTCAGAAGGATGTTGCCAGGACTGGAACATTGCAGCTATGAGGGAAGTTTGGACAGTCTGGGGTTGTTCCCTTTGGAATAGAGGAGGGGGAAGGGAGATTTGATTGAAATGTACATAGTTGTAAGGGGCCTGTTGTGATGGGAAGGGCCTCTTTACTTTACAGAGATGTCAGTGACTAAGGAGCATAAATCCAAAGTAATTGTTAGAAAGATTAAAGGGGAGATGAGGAAACATTCTTTCACCCAGAGAGTTGTGGGGGTTCGGAACCCACTGCCTGAAAGGGCAGTAGTAGCAGAAACCCATAACACACTTAAATGGTGTCTGGAGTGCTCTAACCTCCAGGGAAATGGACCAAATGCTGCAAAGTGGGATTAAGCTGAGTGACTCGGGTTTTCCAGCCAGTGTAGACAACCTGGGCCAAATGGCCTCTTACTGTGCCATAAACCTCATATGATTCTATGACAGCATCTTCAAAAAGCATGACCTCCGCCAGCAAGGTCAGTTGCTGCATAGGGTAACACCGCCACTTGCAAATTCCCCTCCAGGCCACACACCATCCCAAATTGGAACTATATCGCTGTTTCTTCACTGTTGCTGGGTCAAAATCCCAGCATTCCCTTCCTAACAGCGGTGTGGGTTTTCCTACACCAGGTGGATCGTACAGATTTGAGAAAGTGGCTCACCTCCACCTCCTCAAGAGCAGTTGGGGATGGAGAACAAATGTGGGCCTTGGCAGCGACAATGACATCCCACCCTGGCTTGGAGTGAGCTCCTTGCCAACATCATTGCACATGGCCAGATTGAATCCAAAAGGAGCTGGATGTTACCCCTGTGCCATCTTAACTACAATCCTTGCTTTCAGGCAAACAAGGGAAGAAAATATCAAGCCCTTGAATTTTTAACTACGTTGTCAAAAAATCAGTATTCCTGAGTGATTTAAAAAATGGAAATCAATGGCCCTAGTTATATTGGACTAAAATAATTGCAGGTTTTATTGTATCTTCAAATCTATGACTCTTCAAAAGATGCAGTGGACCCACGCTACACTACCATTGCAGGTGTGAACTTTGTTCAACCTGCTTCCAGCCAGATGCCTTCCTTCCAACATCTGGATGGAAATGTAACTCTCAAGAATTGCCCTTTGTTTTAACTGGCTCAGAGTCAATCCCATTACACATGGATGGTTCTGTCCTTACTTATTCCATACGTCTGGTATTCAGCCTTCGAGTTTGTCTTACCAGTGAGTGCTTGCAGTTCTAGGAATGAATTATTTCCTTGTTGTACGCTGTCTAGAGTGGATTTCACTCTATCCTTTCACAACATGCTAGAAATTGCAACTTTCCAAAACGTTTGGGATGCGTTTATGCTGATCAGTGCCCAGCCACAAAGCTTCTCCACTTTAAGCATCTAGTCAAAGGTCAAGTAATTGCAAGCGCAGCAATTCCCAGCTGAGTAAGGCTCTCTCTAATCCACAGCTTTTCAAATTGGGATCGGTGGACATTAAGCATTTCATATCCATCTAGCATAAGATTTATGCTTACTTCATGTTTGCCAAGTTACTGGCACAGTGGGAGGTTGATTTTGATTTCCAACACCCAGCTAAAATGTAAAACTGCTGGTGTGGGATGAGTGGCCGATTAAAGAAACCTCCCGATATGCAATCCCATTGATTTGAATTTTGCTGGTCACTGAGATGCTGAATGGGATCTTTGGAACATGGCTCTTTGTAAATGTAGATTTGAGCTTGCATTGAACCACTATATGGTTCCAATGCATCACTGCACCATGCATGCCCTAACCGTCTCTGAGAACTTCTTGTAAATTTCTAAGTAGTTTTTCAGCAAGTATTACTGTAATAAGTAATACTGCGGGTGATTCTTTGGCCATGGGCGAACAGCAGAGAGAGCTCCTCAACATGGGGCTGGAGTCTCTGATCCTGAGGGTAAGTGTTGACGCCATCATAAACACCGTTGTGTTTTATGACAGTGTCAACAGGCTCCAGGAGCAGCGATTCTGAGCCCTTCAGGAGGCCAGCACAGCACTGGCGGGACCCACGCCGCTCCAACTGCCGATACCGGCCTCAAATGTGCGCCGCGAGTCTGTACATGCGTGCTGCGGCCGGCGCGAATGCTTTCTTCTCCGCGTTGGCCCCGACACAACATGTTGCTCAACCTGTGGGGGGGGGGGGGGGGGGAAGTTCTGGTACCAGCAATAGGGGAGGCCTGCCACCAGCTCGAAGCGGAAGGGGTTCTTTACCGGTGAAAAGGGAGCGAAGCCTGAAAGGAGACCTTTTTGGAAGGCCCCGATGCCAACTATCCTTGGAAGGGGCAGTGGGAGGGTGGTGGTGCGTGGAGTGGAAGAGGGGCGAGAATGTTCATGGGAGGGGGCACTGAAGCCCAGGGGCCTGCGATGTTGGTGGTGGGGGAGGGAGGGGGGCGGGGGGGCTTGAACTGTGACTTTGATCTCTGTGAAGATGGGCTTGCTGGCGCCCTTGGCATTCTTTTGGAAAAGTCCAGGAAACTGACCCCCCCGCAAGGAGGAGAAATAGGGCGTAGTATTTCGATTCTCCGAGTTGAAAGGGTTAATATATGGGATTGTAGAAACAGTACCACCCACATGATGATGGAAGAGGCTCATGACCCAGAGTCGAGAGAGAGAATGCTCATGGCTTAGATTGAGTAACACCTCGTCATGTATATCTGTATATAATTATGACTTTTATCCAATAAACCATTTAGTGTTCAGACATACTTGTATCTCAGCAATCATTCCTTTGCCAGTCACAGCTAACATACAACTTGGTGGCCACGATGGTAGTAGCTGTGAAGGACCCCAAAATCTCAGAAAATTAACTTTAAAGAAGTTTGCAAGTTTCAGCACAGAGAAGGTCATTGTGCTTGACCTGGCTCTTTGAAAGAAGCTATCCAAGTAGTCGCACTCTCCCCCTCTTTCCCCACAGTGCTGCAAACTCGAGTTCATTCAAGCAATGCCAGTGCGTTAGTTTTTCTGAGCAGCCTCTGGCGGCCCTGTTACATGGCAGCTGCGCATAGTTACTGGTAAATCAGATGAAGAGTGTCCTTGTCCCCTTCTTAGTGCTTTAACAAAGCTCCTGATTGTTTGGATGGGAGCTTCTATCACCTGCTCCAGACCTGACCAGAAAGCTCAACAAGGTCAGGCATTGGAAAAGCAAGCAGAACTCATTTCTGTTTCATTTAGCACTTGGAATGCACTCCCCTCCCCCCCCCCCCCACCCACAAATAAAAGTCTTAATATTTATAGAGCATCTTTCACAAACTCCTGATGCCGAAAAGTACTTTACAGCCAATGAAGCATTTCAAAAGTGTAGTTACTGCCCATTTTCGGTGTGTAACAGAGCTGGAAATAAGCCTCAGTGAGGCTCAGTTGTGTAAGACATAACAACTGACTGCTGAGGCCATAAATACATGAGCATGGAGACAATGCAGAAAGGCTCAGGAAGAGGTCATGTTGGTTTGCTGATGGCACAAGGACTAAAGGGCACAGATTAAAGATTTTGGACAAGAAATCCAAGAGGAATTTGAGGAGCAGTTTTTTTGCTCAGTGAGTGGACCTGATGCCCACCACAGTAATGGAAATGGAAACAATCAATGATTTCCAAAGAACATTAGATGGGCACTTGCATGGAATAAACTTGTAGGTCCCCAGGGATCGGGTGGGTGAGCGGAACCGACTGGGAGAATAAGGGATGAGCTGAATGGTCTCCCTCCTTGCCGTAAATGAGTCTAACTTCAAAATATTACATATATATGAAGCTGTTTGTGAACCATGTGACAACAGCCTATTCCACCTTATCTCACAATGCAATGTCCTCCAAATAAGCTAAGGTAAATTTGAAGGGGCTCCCTTTCATGTTGGAATGGCTCTCCCAGGTCACGATGTCCGAACACTCGGGCTGAATTTTCCTGGTTGGGTGGAAGGCCGGATGTCTGATGGAGGTGATGGTTGCCGCCATGGACAGTTGACTGGCGAGCCTTTCCTCAGCGGGGCTGCCGACCTATTCAGGATGGCCGCCTGCCCCAAGAGCTGGCAGCCCAACCAGAGGGCCAGCAGCTCAGCGGCGTCAGGAGACAGGGGTCCTGCTGATGGACTAAGAAAAAAACCTTCAGATAATTTTGAGTGGCAGAGTACTTGAGGGCAAACTCCCGATATTAATAGGCCCTTCCCTGCTCAAAGCCCTTTTTAAAATTCTAAAATCTCCCCCCCCCCCCCACTCCACCACCCACTGCACACCCTGGGCTTTCACTGAGAGACCGCCACAATGTGGCTTGGGTGGGCGGCGTGAGAGGTTGAATCGCGGCAAAATGCCAGCGACCTGGTAAAATGGCCCTTCATAGAGTCTTTTTAAATTGACTTCCTACTTCCCGTAAAATTCCCCAATGATGGGACATGGTCGGGGAGCTGATCCGACATGACTCCCTGCTATTTTGTCAGCTCCCCACCTGCATTTTTGCCTCCTGGGAGCTGATAAAATTCAGCCCAATGTTTCTGTGAGAGAAGGAAGTTTTTTTTCCCCATTCAAATGGCTCCTTCCAGCAGCATGAAGAACCTTTTAAAAGAGCACAGTAGAAAATTTGAGGAGAGTGGGTTGGGAATGGCAACCCAAAGGTACTTTTGGAGTGTTAGGGCACGGGCTATCAGCCTGAAAGATCATACTATAGCTGATAAGAGGTTCAGTCTGAAATGGGCCTACTGCTGGCAAACGATGATGCTAACAGATATTCTGAGCTTAGCAGTTTGAGTGACAAATACTTCAAAGTAATGTGAAACAAAACAGTGTAAATGTTTTCGTACTAATCATAGCTTTCTTTCTTTTCGTGATATTGCTAATTGGGTAGGAAACTTGCTTGAGGTATATTCAGCAGTTGGTTGGGAGGTTTTCACTCAATTTAGTTCAGTTGTAAGAATATGAAATGAAAAAAATCAAAGCTTCCTTCCTTGGACATGGTCTCTCCCACCGACCATGTCGAGGCTGCTCGAGCACGGAATCTGCCCAAACAAATAAATTTCCTCGGAAAAGGGCTGCAAAGTTCTTCCTGTTTCAACCTCAAAATATTTATGGGCCCTTATGTTTCACATCATTAATCCCTGTCTTCATTGCCATTCCACCTTCTTCATAGTCACAGCGGTTCAGGAAATATCATATGTTCCTCACAATATTTGATCTTCATCTATGCTCATCGTTATGATAGTCGGTCGTGTCTGGAACCTGATAGCTTTCCAATTTATTTTTGAATGTGTTACTAAATACAACAAGAAATATTTTATACCACCTTTGAAGCACGGAGAGGTCTCTGATGGCAAGAGTGTGAACAGGGCACGGGAGCCTCATGGGACAGATATCTCACTTGGTGTTGACAAATAAGCAGTGCACATTGCCAACATATTGCACCTGATCTCCAATTGGGACCTGACCCCCTCAGCATGCTATCCACCTCACTGCTGTCGAGTATGGGCCTTACGTATACTGCTCTTTACAGTTTGGCACAGGGTGTTCAGCTTTGGGGCCTTTATTTTCAGCTCGATATCAAAGTCATGGAGAGGGTTCAGATGAGATGATCCTAGAGGTGAGAGGATTTCATTAATCTTTATTATTGTCACAAGTCGGCTTACACTGCAATGAACTTACTGTGAAAAGCCTCTAGTCGCCACATCCCGGCACCTGTTCGGGTACACGGAGGGAGAATTCAGCATTTCCAATTCACTGAACAAACACTTTTTTCGGGACTTGTGGGAGGAAACCGGAGTACCCGGAGGAAACCCACGCAGACCCAGAGAGAACTTGCAGACTCTGCATAGACAGTGACAGTGAATCGAACCCGGGACCCTGGTACTGTGAAGCAACAGTGCTAACCACTGTGCTACCATGCCACCCTGTTTGAAGAGAGACTAGAAAACTGATACTTTCCTCATTAGAATATAAAATAAAGGTTAAAAGGAAATTTTATTAGTGGGGTTCAGAATTATGAGAGGTTATGATGAACTCAGGCTAAACTAATTCGACTGGGAAGGGAGTCTTGGAGACCTGTTCAGCCATGAAATGGATTGATGGAGGCAGAATTTATACGAGCTTTTAAAAGGCAGATGGATAAACAATTGAAAGATCAATAAAGGGCTCTGGGAAATAGGTAAGAAACGAACGAGGAGCTCTTTCACAAAGCTGCTAAAGGTGTCATACTAATGGTTGTAATTCCTATGGACCAAAAGCTTGTTCGCTCAATTTTCAGGCTCAGGGGTTGCAATTTGCAAATGTACCTATTCAGGTAGAGGTGGGGCAACATTCAAATTTAATGCACCCACCTCATTTGCATGATTATGGTGCTCGTGGGTGCACCTCCCAGCACTGCTGTCTTAGTGCTTTCTGTGAGCACTGTACACAGCAGGAGGCAATGGCAATGTTGTTTGCAGGGCATACAGGCACCTTGCTGGTTTATAAGTGAAGCTGTGCAAAAGGATTGCTGCCATGCAAATTATTGGAAACTGAACACCAGGGTAGACAGATAGGGATGGATGTGATGCTGTAGGCATTCGTGGTGCCAGAGGTCAGAAGGAAGATGACTTGTTTTGGTGATGGTGGTGGGGGTGGGGAAGGGAGGCACGGAGGGTGGTAATGGAGGGAACCAGGAGAACCTCATGCAGCCCTTTCTGAAGAGAATGGGAACAAGTGATCAAGAAGATTAACCTCCACTATCTGGACCCGAGGACCTGGCAAGAGTGCCATTGCAGTCATGGTCGGTGAATGTATCATTTACCCAGAGAGTGGTGACAGTCTGGAATGCATGGCCTGGGAGGGTGGTAGAGGCGGTTGCCTCACATCCTTTAAAAAGTACCTGAATCAGCACTTGGTGCATCATAACATTCATGGCTATGGGCCAAGTGCTAGCAAATGGGATTAGGTCAGCAGGTCAGGTGTCTTTCATGCGTCAGTGCAGACTCGATGGCCATAGAACCTCTTCTGCACTGTATTATTCTGTGATTCTGTGATCATCACATGACATCCACCCACCACACTGTTGTGTTCTGTGTTATGGCCGTGGTAATGTTGTACACAGAACATCCAGTTCTTTAACTAGTAAGATGATGTATTAACAAACAAAAGGGATAACCAATGACATAATACAGATGATGGCTAATGGTTGAATTCAGTGAATTTTGGAGCTACTTCTTGTGCGATTGCCCTCTAGTACGACTTGCTACCAACTGGCGGGTGTCTCAAGTCACATGTTAGATCTCTATTGCCACCAGCTGATTAGAGGTCACATCGCTAACTGCATACCTTGATAGACAACTATACACAAAACTGTGGACAAGCATATCACCACACACAACTCCACGGTTTCACGTTGCTCAATGCACCATGCCCCCTCCTGCTCACCCAGCACATGTTTCTGGCACTCAGGATGCACAACTAACATCCAAAATCATAACCTCAACCTCGTACATCTACCAGTGCCAGTAGCCTCACCGCCCACCTCTCACTAATACCACATATTTCGAGGTGTGGCAGTCACATCACCCAACAACTGGCAATCTGCTCATTCTCTTGCAGGACAAGGTGCACACATTGGAGGGGAGCAGGACAGAACCGATGGGGACCAAGAACATCTATATCTCCCTGTCCAGCATCATTTGTGTGCACAGATCACTTACTCCTCTTCCATCTGTAGCCACCTGGGTTGGCCAACTCCCGAAGTAAAATGGAGGACAGCAAAGGCTGAAGGGAATTCAGCCAACACAGGCAGAAACTAGCAGGTGCAAGTTTACTGTGTATTAAACTCTACAAAAGCCCAGACAGCATCGATGCAAGCAGCCATCTGCATAATAATGTAGGAGCCATCTGCATACTAATGAGCAATCCCCGGGAACAATCATAGATTATCATAGATTATCATAGAATTTACAGTGCAGAAGGAGGCCATTTGGTCCATTGAGTCTGCACCGGCTCTTGGAAAGAGCACCCTACCCAAGGTCAACACCGCCACCCAACACTAAGGGCAATTTTGGACACTAAGGGCAATTTATCATGGCCAATCCACCTAACCTGCACATCTTTGGACTGTGGGAGGAAACCGGAGCACCCGGAGGAAACCCACGCACACACGGGGAGGACGTACCGACTCCGCACAGACAGTGACCCAAGCCGGAATCAAACCTGGGACCCTGGAGCTGTGAAGCAATTGTGCTATCCACAATCAAAACATTTGAGATAAACAAGGCCAAGCCAGACTCCTCGGCGCCAGCAGGAGTTAACACAAAAGAGGTTAACGGACACCCCAAGACCGCCCATCGATCAGGGAACCGCTCCAGTATTGGAGAAATCGAACCAAGCGATTGGAACGAAGTCCAATCACTTGGAACTAGGTACAGGGTCCGCCCCGAAAGGCGGGAAGCCCCTGGGGACTATAAAGTTAAGCCCCCAGTTCAAATCGTCCTTCTTGACAGGGTCACTCAGCAAAGCGAAGCAACCCTGGAGAGTGACCTGTCCAGCTGCCACTCCAACGAAGTAAGTCTTAAGTCAACGCTCGCTACGAGATAGGCACTCCTAGCTACCAGTCCATACCAGCTTTTGAATCCTGCAGACTCAGAACACGAACAAAAGGCCATTTGTTCCCCTGACCTTGTGGGCCAGTCCGAAGCTAAGTATAGGCCTGTTAGTTGTAGAAATAGCTTAAAAGTAGAATTTATGCATGAGTAGCGATTTACTGTGTATAATAAATGTGTATTGATTTGAATCTTACTAATTGGTGTGTTGAGTTATTGATCATTACTTGAACTTGAACCTTGTGGCGGTATCATAAAAATACCTGGCGACTCGAGAGCAAAGGTTATAAAACAGAGCCAATTGAACCAACCAAAAGTTAGCAACACATCCCAGTGAGATTACAGCAACATTCTCAGTCAAACGGTCAGACACTTTGCAATAGAAAAAGTTCCCAAAATATTAGCTTTCCTGCTATCAAGGTGCCTGGCCCTTTAAATGTCACTGCCACAGGGCTCATCTTGCTATCTCCACAGTTATCGTTTTATGAGTAAATAATACAGGTGCTGCCTGCACATTCATCGCCTAAATTTGGGATCCCAGCATTAGACCATAAGACCATAAGACATTGAAGCAGAATTAGGCCACTCAGCCCATCGAATCTGCTCTGCCATTCAATCATGGCTGTTATTTTTCTCATTCCCATTCTCCTGCCTTCTCCCCAATAACCCCTGATCCCCTTATTGATCAAAAACCTATCTATCTCTGTCTTAAAGACACTTGGTGATTTGACCTCCACAGCCTTCTGCGACAAAGAGTTCCACAGATTCATCGCCCTCTGGCTGAAGAAATTCCTCCTCATCTCTGTTTTAAAGGATCGCCCCTTTAATCTGAGATTGTGTCCTCTGGTTCTAGTTTTTCCTACAAGTGGAAATATCCTCTCCACATCCACTCTATCCAGGCCTCGCAGTATCCTGTAAGTTTCAATACGATCCCATCTCATCCTTCTAAACTCCAACGAGTACAGACCCAGAGTCCTCAACCGTTCCTCATACGACAAGCTCTTCATTCCAGGGATCAGTCTTGTGAACCTCCTATGGACCCTTTCCAAGGCCAGCATATCTTTCCTTAGATACGGGGCCCAAAACTGCTCCCAAATTCCAAATGGGGTCTGACCACAGTCTTATACAGCCTCAGAAGTGCATCCCTGGTCTTGTATTCTAGCCCTCTCGACATGAATGCTAACATTGTATTTGCCTTCCTAACTGCCGACTGAACCTGCACGTTAACTTTAAGAGAATCGTGAACAAGGACTCCCAAGTCCCTTCGTGTTTTTGATTTCCTAAGTATTTCCCCATTTAGAAAATAGTCTATGCCTCAATTCCTCCTTCCAAAGTGCATAACCTCACACGTTTCCACATTGTATTTCATCTGTCACTTCATTGCCCACTCTCCTAGCCTGTCCAAATCTTTCTGCAGCCCCCTTGCTTCCTCAATACTACCTGTCCCTCTACAGATCGTTGTATCATCTGCAAACTTAGTAACATTGCCTTCAGTTCCTTCTTCCAGATCATTAATGTATATTGTGAAAAGTTGAGGTCCTAGTACAAACCCCTGAGGCACACCACTAGTCACTGGCTGTTATCCTGAAAAAGACCCCTTTATCTCCACTCTCTGCCTTCTGCCAGTCAGCCAATCCTCTATCCATGCCAGGATCTTACCCTTAACACCATGGCTCTTAACTTATTTAACAATCTCCTATGCGGCACCTTGTCAATGGCCTTCTGGAAATCTAATCTCCTTTGTCCATCTTCCTTGTTACCTCCTCAAAGAACTCTAACAGATTTGTCAGACATGACCTCCCCTTGACAAAGCCGTGCTGACTCAGTCCTATTTTACCATGCACTTCCAAGTACTCCGCGATGTCATCTTTAATAATGGACTCTGAAATCTTACCAATGACCGAAGTCAGGCTAACCGGCCTATAATTTCCCGTCTTCTGTCTCCCTCCCTTCTTAAACAGTGGTGTTACATTAGCCGCTTTCCAGTCCTCTGAGACCCTCCCTGTCTCCAGTGATTCCTGAAAGATCACCACCAATGCCTCCACAATCTCCTGAGCTACCTCTTTTAGAACCCTGGGCTGTAGTCCATCCGGTCCAGGTGACTTATTCACCTTCAGACCTAAATCAGCCACTTGGCCGTTGCAAATTCAGGATAACATCAAATTAATATGTTTGGGAGCCAGTAAGGCAGCGTTTTTCAAACTTGTTTACTGCTGACAAAATGGAGGAATCACAATCGCGCCCAGAGCACGTTTTCGGGGTGCGTGACCTGCTCTCTGCCGTCGTTTTGAATTTTAAAATAAAAAACATCTTCTCCTGGGTCAGCGCGCTGACGTCAGGAGGAGGCGGTGTTTCTCGCTGGGCTCCGGGCATGCGCATTGATGAGCGGGCACACATGCGCAGTGCACCTACATTCTGAAAGCCAGTCGCAGCCAGCATTTTTAAAAGCTGGCCGGTGTGGCCGTTGAGCATTAATTCCCGCGATTGGTAACGCCATGGTGGATGGCTCCGCGACCCTCCCGACACCCGCCCGCCCACGACCCAACCGCGGGCCACGACCCCGACTTTGAAAATGACTGCAGGGGATACCCTTGTGGGTTTAAATCCTCATGAGCAGCACACAGACCATGCAGATAACGGTGCATGGCACAGTCTGCCCCTAGGAAACCAAGGTAGAACTTCATAGTGCTAGAAGCGACATTAAACAAAATAACTTTGTACACTTTGATTCTAGGTGAGAGATTTTGACATGAATGATATTAAGGTCATGTTTGTAAGTTCAGAGCAATTGTCAATGGGCAAAAGTCTACGTGCCTACAATTCCCATTGCCAATTTATAGGATATATAGCACAGAACCAAGCCATTTGGCCAACCAGCCAATGAACCCATGCCAAAGTTTACACTGCATCTTGAGTCTGCTCCCAGCTTTCCTCATCTAACTCTATATAATTGTAACCATCTGTTCCCCTCTCCCTCTCCAACTCTAATATAAAGAGGGCTGATTTAGCACAAAGAACACGGCCTCAAATAACTGAGCTATTTCTATTGGAAATAGTTTAGTTGAGTCAAATGGGTATTTGCCGAGAGATCGGTCTATGTAATCACTACTCAGCGAGGGGAAAATGTTGCTAATTCCAAGTAATGGTTGAGGCTTGTCAATTTTGAACTCACTCTCTTTCTTCTACCGTCCTTCAAATTCATGCATGGTGAACATGAAAGCAAGGGAATCAATTAAAAAAGAAACTAGGTTTAATTCACTGAAATCTGATTTCCTGGATTTTGTAACCAGTTCCAGTAATGAAGAGATAAAGGCTATGTGCAACCTTATAGAATATACGTACGCAAGAATTTAAACACTTAACTCATCATTCTCTGTGGTAGACCACACCTCACGTAGTTCCTTTCCACCTACCTGCCTCACATTTACTTGCAGCCCAGTAAACTTGTCTTTTGAACATACGTAGCTTGAAGCAGCTCACAAACCAAAAATATAAATGCAACATAAAGACGTACAAAAGTGGCAACAGCTTTCGGTAATAATTTCTATGTTTATTTTTTGACCTCAGTAAACCCTGAACAATTTGCCGTCGCATCAAGTCTCTGACTACCTGAGTCAATGTGATTTCAGTCTCATTGTCTGCTGCTGATTTTAGGACTACTGGCTTGTTAAAATCACAAGTGGATTCTTTTGGAGGATTTTTATATAAATCTAAACAAAGGTTTCAATATCTCGCTGTTCTGCACAAGGCACTGATTGTTTTTTTTGTTGCTGTGGAGCATTTGCAGATAAGCACAGAAAGAAAGGAATCCTAAAAATAAATCTTTTTAAATGTTCTCTTGAGCAGTCATGTCAAGGATAATGTGCATCCTGACTGCACAAACAGCTAAGGTACACTATGCTTCTTGGTTATAGCAACCCTTTTCTATACCCCAAATTGCTCTGTGTAGGATGCAGTTTGATGTGACTCGAACAGATAAAGATACAACTGCTGTTGCAACCACACAGGAAATGTGCTAACCCTTTCAGTGTTTCTGCAGCTTCTACAGGACTCATATCTTTATTGCAATTAGAACATCTGCAGGAATTTGCCTATGCAAATTAGCAGTGGTACATTAAAGAAGAAATAGAAGAGTGCACGGAAGCTAAAATTACTGATGTACTATTTCTAGATCAACAGGACAGTCTGATTGCAGTAAGATTATAAAAGAGGGCAGCAGCCTGTGAATGTACTTACTTGTAAGTGACATGGCGGATGAAGGTGGAGGGGAAATAGTCAATAATGCAGGCCTTGTCACATGATCAACATCGCCCAAGATCAGTATCGTTAAGTTGGCAATACTCTTTGTCTTACATCACCATCGAGTTAGATTTTAGATTTAGATTTATTGTAACGTGCACCGAGGTACACTGAAAAGTATTGTTCTGCGTACAGTGGAGGCAGATCACCCCATACATGAGAAAACATAGGACATATGATAAATACACAATGTAAATACATCGATGTAGCTATCAGGTGAAGCATACAGAGTTTAGTGCTAACAACGGTAGAGAAGGTGCATAGAGAGATGAGTTCAGTCAATAAGAGTGTCATTCAGGAGTCTGGTAACAGCGGGGTAGAAGCTGTTTTTTGAATCTGTGGCCTGTGCATATTCACAGACTTTTGTATCTTCTGCCCGATGGAAGAGGCTGGAAGAGAGAATAACCCCGGTGGGAGGGGTCTTTGATTATGCTGCCCGCTTTCCCAGGGCAGCGGGAGGTGTAGACAGAGTCAATGGATGGGAGGTGGGTTCGCAGATGGACAGGGCTGTGTTCACGACTCTCTGTAGTTTCTTATCATCTTCAGATGTTATCAGGAAACTGATAGATGAATAATTGGACCACAGAGGAATGACTTAGTAAATGAAAAGGCCTTAAGATGCGAGCCAACAAGAAGTCATGGATGCAATTCAAGGGAACTGACCCATCATCAGGACTGAGTGGAACATGAACAACTTTGACTTTGTCACTGCTGTTTATTTGTTGCATACCATGCACACTTAAACTAGAAAATTCAGTCAGGAAGCCAACAATTCCAAAGATCTGGACGACTCCTAACCATTTTGATGTGGCCTGGAAACTTGTCCTGATGGTAAGATCATCTATGCAGTAATGCTGTACACACAGCACAAGCGTACAGGGTGGGCAGATTCTGATGTCAAAGAACACCAAACCGTGACTTGGTGAAACAGCAAGCGCTGGCATTGTGGCTTTTGTGGAGCAGCGGCCAGTGGGGCAACGTGACCAGAGCCAGAGGCCAAGGCTGAGGGTGAGAGGGCTGGGTGGCAACCCGACTGGGCGGCGAGGGAGAGAGAGCAGAGGCCAGGCCAGATAGCCAGCAGCAACAGCCAGCCAGAAGCACACGTGATTGTCTAGGCTTGAGGCTCGGCCGCCAGCATAGGGCTAAATCGCTGGCTTTGAAAGCAGACCAAGGCAGGCCAGCAGCACGGTTCAATTCCCGTACCAGCCTCCCTGAACAGGCGCCGGAATGTGGCGACTAGGGGCTTTTCACAGTAACTTCATTTGAAGCCTACTTGTGACAATAAGCGATTTTCATTTCATTTCAGAGCGAAAGGTGTGAGCAGTCGGGAGGTGCGAGTGCCAGGCAGGCGCCAGCGTCGTGGTTTTCGAGGTGCAAAGAGGAAACTCGACCAGAGGCTGGGGCTAAGAGTGAGAGGGCTGGGCAACAACTGATTGCACTTTGGAATTCAGTTGCTCCTGTCCGCAAAGCAACAGCACCATCCATGTTGTGATCCGATTCCGTGATTCCTCTTAGAACAAAGAAAATTACAGCACAGGAACAGGCCCTTTGGCCCTCCATACCTGCACTACTGAACTAAAACCCCCTACCCTTCCGGATAACATATCCCTCTATTCATGTATTTGTCAAGACACCCCTTAAAAGTCACAATCGTTATCCGCTTCCACTACCTCCCCCAGCAGTGAGTTCTGTGTAAAGAAAACTTGCCTTGTATATCTCCTTTAAGCCTTACCCCTCGCACCTTAAACATATGAACCCTAGTAATTGACTCTTCCACCCTGGAAAAAAGCTTCCGACTGTCCACCCTGTCCATGCCCTCATAATCTTGTAGACTTCTATCAGGCCGCCCCTCAACCTCCATCGTTCCAGTGAGAACAAACCAATTCTCCAACCTCTCCTCATATCTAATGCCCTTCATACCAGGCAATAATCTGGAAAATCTCTTCTGCACCCTCTCCAAAGCCTCCACATCCTTCTGGTAGTGTGGCGACCAGAATTGAACACTATACTCCAAGTGCGGTCTAACTAAGGTTATATAAAGCTGCAACAGGACTTTCCAATTTTTAAACGCAATGCCCCGGCCAATGAAGGCAAATATGCTGTATACCTTCTTGACTACCTTCTCCACCTGCTTTGCCACTTTCAGTGACCTGTGTACCTGTACACCCAGATCCCTCTGCGGATCAATACTCTTAAGGGTTCTGCCATGTATTGTATATTTCCCATCTGTATTAGACCTTCCAAAATGCATTACCTCACATTTGTCCGGATTAAACTCCACCTTATCCTGCTGTATCCTCTGACGGTCTTCATCACTATCCGCAATTCCACCAACCTTTGTGTCGTCCACAAACTTACTAATCAAACCAGTTACATTTTCCTTCAAATCCTTTATATATATGTTACAAACAGCAAAGGTCCCAGCATTGATACCTGCAGAACACCACTAGTCACAGCCCTCCATTCAGAAGCACACCCTTCCGCTGCTACCCTCTGTTTTCTATGAGCGAGCCAGTTCGCTATCCATCTTGCCAGCTCACCTCTGATCCTGTGCGACTTCACCTTCTGTACCAGTCTGCCATGAGGGACCTTGTAAAGGCCTTACTGAAGTCCATGTAGACAACATCCACTGCCCTACCTTCATCAATCATCTTTGTCACTTCCTTGAAAAACTCAATCAAGTTCGTGAGACATAACCTCCCCTTCACAAACCCATGTTACCTCTCACTAATATGTCCACTTATTTGTTTTTCAAGACCCCCATAACTCCCCCTTTTGATCTCAACATGACCCAAACTATCTACACACCCGTCCCAGACTCATCATTGACCAAGTCCTTCTCTTTGGTAAATACTGACTCAAAGTACTCATTTAATACCTCACCCATTTCATCTGGTTCAATGCCTTGATTCCCTCCCCTGTCCTTGAGTTGGCCAACCCTCTCCCTGGCTACCCTCTTGCTCTTTATATATGTATAAAAAGCTTTGGGATTTTCCTTAATTCTCTGGCCAATGACTTTTCGTGATCCCTTTCAGCCCTCCTGACTCCTTGCTTAAATTTCTTTCTACTTTCCTTGTATTCTGCACTTGCTTTTTTGTGTTCCCAGACTCCTAGCCTTGACAAATGCTTCCTTATTTGGGATTTTGCTGGGAAATATTTAATGGGGCATTCTACTGTGACACTTTCTGGTACAGACCTTCCAGTTTTGTGTCAAGGCGTGAATTTCTCAGAGTTGTCGATCTGCATGTCGATCTGTTGGGGGTTAACTGCCCAGCCTTTAGAGGCAGTTTGGTTATCCTGAGAGGAGCTGGAGGACTCAACCTTTGAAATCAGTCAGAAAATACCATTCCTGATCTGTTCAATGACTGTTGGCCGTTCAATCTTTGACTGGTGATTGTATTGCTTTGAATTCACACTGCGATTGTTGAGGTCGCCCATTTTCAATTTGGCTCTCTGTTCCTTGCTGATCAATGGGGAATTTCATCTGTTGGCTTTCACCCAGAGAGTCCACTGTTTGTAAAGCTGGGGGAATTTTTACTCCTTGGGGCTTGTCCAAGAATTCTGCCATTTGAGAGTCAAAGCCAGATTCTACTACCAGGCAGCTGACAGGAAATACCAATATTGTTTCTGTCATAACCTGGTTAAGCAGGTCATGGGACATTAATGAAACCTTAAGCAGGTCATGGGACACTTATGAGACTGGGGGATTGATATTCCCAAAGGGGAATACACACTCCCCCACTAAGGGGTGGGGCACCTCCTTCTATATCCTGTATAAAACTAGAGGGCCATGAACTGTGTGCTGGCCCCTGTAGTAGAGTAACTGCTCTGTACTCTTTTTCTGTTGCATTAAACCTTTTTCCTTTGACTCAACCTGCTCAGCCCAGTGTGGATTCCTTTCCAGACCTTATAATAGTTTCTGTCCCTTTTACTTCCCCAATCATCAACTCTTGGGAGTCGATATACAATTCCATTTGGCATCCCTCAAGTTTGCAGCTGGATGGGGATTCCCCTGGTTTTGTGTCTGCTGGGTGCTCCAATACGTCAGCACCCACCAAATGACTCCAAATTACATTACCAAATGGTGTGGACTTGGCCTGAGAGTCAATAATAGGCTGCTCAGTCCATTCGGACATTTCATTTCGCAAGATTGGAATTCTTAAGAATAATTTGGGTTTGACTGCGCACAGTCTCTTTGCATGATGACACAATGGGTGTGTATCAACAAAGAACAAAGAAAAGTGCAGCACAGGAACAGGCTCTTTGGCCCTCTAAGCCTGTGCTAACCATGCTGCCCTATAAAACAAAATCTTCTACACTTCCGGGGTCTGTATCCCTCTATTCCCATCCTTTTCATGTATTTGTCAAGATGCCCCTTAGACGTCACTATCGTATCTTTGTCATTTGAAACCATACTGAATTTGTTGACCCTTCTGCTCTGCTTATTATGGAAGCCAGTTCTTCTGGAGCTCTGTTGGAGTTCTGGACACTTTGCCCATTTTTGCTGGGTTGTCTCTTGAAACCTGTACTTGGCACACCTTCCCTGCTGCCATCAGACTTTTGAATGGACCTACCTCGTATTAAGTTGATCCTTTCTCTACACCCTAGCTATGACTGTAAAATTACATTCTGCAGTCTCTCCTTCCTTCCCTATGTACGGTATGCGTTGTCTGTATAGCATACAAGAAACAATACTTTTCACTGTATACTAATACATGTGATAATAATAAGTCAAATCAAATCAAATTTACAGAGTCGTCCGCAATGCTGGTACGGAACTATCAACATCTTCACTTGTTTTTGCTTGTTGAATTTACTGCCTTTTGGATGGGTGGATCTCCCATCACTCTCAATTCTGACCTCCAGAAAGTCTCTTCTCTTCTGGACACAGAACGTAATCCTGCCAGATAATTGGCAGCAAAGACACTGATATTAGACATGGACTGGACACTTCACTTCATTGGAGTATTTCCTCCTACACTGGACCTTTTCTAGCTCATTCTGTCCTGCACTGGCCTGTACTGTGCTGCAATCATAACATTGGCTGATTTCTCCATCCCGTTGCTCATCAGCCTGTTCATGTTTTCTCGCCTCAAGACACACAGATTGCAATATTAACCATCTCTACCATCAAGCTGACCACTTGTAGGCATGGGTTTCAATTTATCAATTACAGTACAGGCTTGTTGATGTCCTAATTTAAAGAGCACCACAGCAATTAAGCAGTGATTTTGTGCTTCTGTGCCTTGCATTGTGTGAGCTGAGGGTGGGCGGGGTCAGGAGGGTGTTGATATCATGGGAGTGGGGCTTGATGTCATTGGCAGTGGGGATTGATGTCATTGGGGACGGGGCTTGGTGTCATTAGGGGCGGGCCACCACATAACCAGGGTCAGTGTGTGATGTTGGGGCCCCGCAAAGCCCATCACTTTTGGCAAAAGGTAGAGATTTCATGACCACAGTCTGAGCTTCCACTGGCATTGAGGGCTTTCTGTCTGTGCTCCATTGGACGTTGAGACACAACTGCTGCATTATGGCTGGGTCCACAAGTGCTCTAATGGGGTGGCCACTACTTACAAACTGAAAAGGATAGGCTCAAGGTCTGCGTAATGCCTGTGCCAAATTGAAACTGGACTTTTCCATGATCTTTGACCGTAATGGCAATCTGTGTATCATGTCTACAAGTCCACCAAATGCTTTTTTGTGTATGCCCATCTGCATTCACTGCCCCATCAAAGTAATCTGAATCCACTACAATTAAAACTAATTTGTAACCTCACCCTCTGTTGAGCTGGCACATATGTGATCTTCTCCCTCTGATTGCAGCCCACTAATGCCCAGTGACTCACCACATACAGATCCATACTACCCCTCTAAGTTGTGCGTGGTAGCATTATCTGAACTGATGGCAGCCGGTGTCATATCTAGTAGCCGTACTTCTTCATCAGATGTCTTCTCTTGCTCGCGTTCATCATGGCTGCATCAGGGAGCTATTAGGATCCTTCTCTGTGGCTGTTGCTTCATCTACAGTCTTCTTCCTTCTGTCAAAGACTTTTTGGCACATTGCACCAGATGCTGTAGCCTGAGTGCACCTTCCCTTTTAAAGCTGAGGCCGGCTGCCATCTGAGCCTGTGGCCAGACTGCAGCACATTTTGCCATTGGTTGCATGGATCACCGACGTGATCCAGATGTGCTGAAAGTTAGCAACACATTCAGATCCCCCTGTTTTCAGGATGCAGATTTGTTTGCAATTCCATTTGGGGGGTCTACAAATTGTGGCAATAATCAATTGGATTGCAATAATAAAGTAATAATCAATGATGTTAATCAGGTTAACACCATTCAAATACTGGGGAAAAGATTGTATATGAAGTTGTTAAATTGTATGCAAGCTAGCAATCATGCACCATTTCAAGTAACAATCTGGAAGATGTATGGTGACATGCTGATTCTGCATGGTTGCTGAATGAGAGCTAATAGTGTTTGAAGTGTCCATTTGACACCAGTTGTTGTTCAGCTGTATGTAGGGTGGGGTCTACTGGAATAAACATACTTGTGTGTTGTCAGGATTTCTTTAATTGTGGCATATGCCAGGTGTGATGATTGCTGTGTCTCGACAAACTTCTTTTGTTCTGTCCAACTGTATTCACCACACTTCTGCACCTTGAAATAAAAACTATTTCTAAATCTATATGTCTGACCGTAATTTATGCAGTTTTCAGATATGGGGTGTGTATTCACACAAATACTATCAGGCAAGGTCACCAGTAAAACATTTATAATGTACCGAAATATTATCACAACAAAATTATCAAAGAATAGAGAGAGATGAGGTAGGCCTTTTTATCTTATCTTCATTTCATCTCAGCACTTACATTCAGAAAGACCTTACTGTCTTCCAGTGTATTTTGGGGCTTTTAAGCCCAATATTCTATATTTGGTTCAACATTCCCCACCATCTAGCAATTACCTCCCAGTTGCCATGATATTTGTAAAGTCATTGTTTAGTCCAAGCATTATGTTAACTCCACCTTTAATGGTCTTTATATCCATGGTGGTCATTCTCACTGACATGGTCCCTATTTTTGCCTGTTCAGTTCCAAAGAGTGTGTATTTAAGCACTTCTGATACCCAACTGGTTTAGCCATTCATTACTAATTTGTTTGGACTACATCAAGCTCTATGTATTCTCACCCCTGCCAAAATTGCCCATTAGTCCAGAGTTATTCTGGAGAGCGAACATAAAGCCCAAGTTTTGTTAATGCACTGCCACCCATTTCCTTAGCCGCTTTCCTCCATCCTATTGTCAGCAAGTGTGAGAAGTTCATGGACTTCCTTGTCGCTATGGTTAAGGCCATCCATTCAGTTGCCACCTTTGCTTATCCCCCTTCTCCTTTTTAAAAAAAATATATTTTATTAAAGTTTTTCGATCAAACAAAAATTTCCCATTTTACAACTTTGTAATAATATATACATTGATCGTTTTTTAAATAAATAATATGCTAACTAACGGCAGCTGCCAACAACAAAATAAGAAACAACAGAAATAATAACTAAAATAGTAACTTTGTGAAATCAAATATAAATAACTAATATATAAACACACACATAAAACCCCTGAAGACAAAAATGAGCCCTCCCCGCCCCCCTGGGTTGCTGCTGCTGCCTTTCCCATTTTTCTTTATCGCTCTGCGAGATAGTCGAGGAACGGTTGCCACCGCCCGGTGAACCCCTGAGCCGAACCTCTTAATGCATATTTTATCCGCTCCAGTTTTATAAACCCTGCCATGTCGTTGATCCAGGCCTCCACACCCGGGGGCTTAGCTTCTTTCCACATAAGTAGAATCCTTCGCCGGGCTACTAGGGACGCAAAGGCCAACACGTCGGCCTCTCTCGCCTCCTGCACTCCCGGCTCATCTGCAACCCCAAATATAGCCAACCCCCAGCTTGGTTTGACCCGGACCCCCACCACCTTCGAGATCACTTTTGCCACACCCACCCAGAACCCATGCAATACCGGACATGACCAAAACATGTGGGTGTGGTTCGCCGGGCTTCCCGCGCATCCCCCGCACCTATCCTCCACTCCAAAAAATCTACTCAGCCTTGCTCCCATCATATGCGTCCTGTGTAGAACCTTGAATTGTATCAGGCTGAGCCTGGCACACGAGGACGAAGAGTTTACCCTACTTAGGGCATCTTCCCACAGCCCCTCCTCAATCTCTTCCCCCAGCTCCTCCTCCCATTTTCCCTTCAGCTCCTCTACCATCGTCTCCCCCTCGTCTCTCATTTCCCTATATATATCTGACACCCTACCATCACCCACCCATGCCCCCGAAATCACTCTGTCCTGGATCTCTTGCGCCGGGAGCTGCGGAAATTCCCTCACCTGTTGCCTCACTTGCATCTCGCGAAATGCATTCCCAGGTGGCAACCCATATTTTTCTGTCGGTGCTCCCAGACTCGCGAACGTCCTGTCTAAGAACAAGTCCTTCAATTTTGCAATTCCTGCTCGCTGCGAAGATTTAAATCCCCCATCTATTCTTCCCGGGACGAACCTATGGTTGTTCCTTATCGGGGACCACACTGAGGCACCCGTCACTCCCTTATGTCGTCTCCACTGCCCCCAAATTTTCAGAGTTGCCACCACCACTGGGTTTGTGGTGTATTTTTTCGGGGAGAACGGTAATGGCACCGTCGCCAGTGCTTTTAAGCTAGTTCCCCTACAGGACGCCATCTCGTCTTTTCCATGCTGCTCCTTCCCCTTCCCTCATCCACTTACATATCATTGATACGTTGGCGGCCCAATAATAATCACTTAGACTCGGCAGTGCCAGTCCCCCTCTGTCCCTACTGCGCTGCAGGAACCCCCTCTTTACTCTTGGGGTCTTTCCAGCCCACACAAAGCTCATAATACTCTTGTCCACCTTCTCAAAAAAGGCCTTTGTAATCAGTACAGGGAGGCACTGGAACACAAAAAGAAACCTCGGAAGGACCACCATTTTAACCGCCTGCACCCTGCCCGCCAATGACAGGGGTGCCATGTCCCACCTCCTAAAGTCCTCTTCCATCTGCTCTACCAGTCGCGCCAAGTTAAGCTTATGCAAGGTTCCCCAGTTCCTGGCCACCTGGATCCCTAAATACCGGAAATCTCTTATTACCCTCCTCAACGGTAAATTGTCTATTCCCCTACCCTGTTCCCCGGGGTGCATCACAAACAGTTCACTCTTCCTCATATTCAATTTATATCCTGAAAATTCTCCAAACTCCCTGAGTGTCTGCATTATCTCAGGCATCCCCTCCACTGGGTCCGCGACATACAACAACAAGTCATCCGCGTATAATGACACCCGATGCTCTTCTCCTCCTCTAAGTACCCCCCTCCACTTCCTAGAGCCCCTCAGCGCTATGGCCAATGGCTCAATTGCCAACGCAAACAGTAACGGGGACAGGGGACATCCCCGTCTTGTACCCCTATATAATCGGAAGTGGTCAGATCGTTGCCTATTTGTAATCACACTTGCCACCGGGGCCCTGTACAGGAGCTGAACCCATCTAATGAACCCCTCTCCAAATCCAAATCTCCTCAGTACTTCCCACAGGTAGTCCCACTCCACTCTATCAAATGCTTTCTCTGCATCCATCGCCACCACTATCTCCGCCTCCCCCTCCAGTGGGGGCATCATCATCACCCCCAACAGCCTCCGTATATTAGCATTCAATTGCCTCCCTTTAACAAACCCCGTTTGATCATCATGCACCACCCCAGGGACACAGTCCTCTATCCTCGTCGCCTTCAGCTTGGCCAAAAGCTTGGCATCTACGTTCAAGAGGGAAATAGGCCTGTATGACCCGCACTGCAGCAGGTCTTTGTCTCTTTTCAGGATCAGCGATATCGTCGCCTCCGACATCGTCGGGGGTAGTGTCCCCCTTTCCCTAGCCTCATTAAAGGTTCTCGTCAGAAGTGGGGCCAGCAGGTCCACGTATTTCCTATAGAACTCCACCGGGAACCCATCCGGTCCCGGGGCCTTCCCTGCCTGCATGTTCCCAATTCCTTTTACCACCTCCTCCACCTCAATCTGCGCTCCCAGTCCTGTCATCTCCTGTTCCTCAACTTCGGGAACTCCAGCTGGTCTAGGAAACGCATCATTCCCCCTTTCCCTTCCGGGGGTTGAGCCTTATATAGCCTCTCGTAAAATACCTTAAACACCCCGTTCACCCTCTACGCTCCCCGTTCCATCTTTCCCTCCTCGTCTCTAACCCCTCCGATCTCTCTCGCCGCCCCCCTCTTCCTAAGTTGTTGGGCCAGCAGCCAGCTCGCCTTCTCTCCATATTCATACTGCACTCCCTGTGCCTTCCTCCATTGTGCCTCCGCCTTACCCGTGGTCAACAAGTCAAAGTCCGTGTGCAATCTCCGTCTTTCCCTGTATAGCCCTTCATCTGGAGCCTCCGCATATTGCCTATCCACCCTCAAAATCTCCCCCAACAATCTCTCCCTTTCTTTACCCTCTTGTTTCCCCTTATGGGCCCTTATGGATATCAGCTCCCCTCTAACCACCGCCTTCAGCGCCTCCCAGACCACTCCCACCTGGACCTCTCCGTCATCATTGATCTCTAGGTACCTTTCAATACATCCCCTCACCCTTACACATAACCCCTCGTCCGCCAACAGTCCCATATCTAATCTCCAGAGTGGGCGCTGTTCCTTTTCCTCTCCTACTACCAGATCTACCCAATGTGGGGCATGATTTGAAATGGCTATAGCCGAATACTCCGTTCCTGCCACCTTCGGGATCAGCGCCCTTCCCAGGACAAAGAAGTCTATCCGGGAGTACACTTTGTGGACATGGGAGAAGAAGGAAAACTCTTTACTCCTTGGTCTAGTAAATCTCCAGGGATCCACTCCTCCCATCTGCTCCATAAAGCCCTTAAGCACCTTGGCCGCTGCCGGCCTCCTCCCGGTCCTAGATCTGGACCGGTCCAGCCCTGGGTCCAGCACCGTGTTGAAGTCCCCCCCCCATTACCAACTTTCCCGTCTCCAGGTCCGGGATGCGCCCCAACATACGCTTCATAAAATTTGCATCATCCCAGTTCGGGGCATATACATTCACCAGCACCACCGCCTCACCTTGCAATCTGCCACTCACCATCACGTACCTGCCCCCACTGTCCACCACTATGGTCTTCGCCTCAAACAATACCCGTTTCCCCCCCAGTATTGCCACCCCTCTATTTTTCATATCCAAGCCCGAGTGGAATACCTGTCCCACCCATCATTTTCTTAATCTGGCCTGATCCGCCAGTTTCAGGTGCGTCTCCTGAAGCATGACCACGTCTGCCTTTAGCTTCTTTATGTGCGAAATACCCTTGCCCTCTTAATCAGCCCATTCAACCGTCTCACGTTCCACGTGATCAACCGGGTTGGGAGGCTCTTTACCCCCCGCCCTCGTCGACTAGCCATCCCCTTTTTTAGACCAGCTCCTCACCCGGTTCCCACGCACCCGCTTATCCCCCGGACGGTGTCCTCCCGTCCCGACCATCCCATCCCGTAACAGCTCCCCCTTCCTCTTAGCAGCAGCAACCCAGTTAACCCCCCCCCACCCCGCTAGATCCCTCTCTAGCTTAGTTGCTCCCCCCATATTGCTTCCGGAAGTCAGCAAACTCTGGCTGACCTCGGCTTCCCCCGTTTATCCTTAGCCTCCCATTATGTGAGGCCCCCTCCTTCCTGCGCCCCCTTTTCCCGCCACAATTTCCATAGCGCGGGAACAAAGCCCGCGCTTCCCTCTCGGCCCCGCCCCTGATGGCGCAGCTCCCTCTCTCCTTCCCCCTCCCCTTCCCCACCGGCGCCCACATTTCTTCGTGTCCCCCCCTTCGAGGGGAAAGAAAATTTTCCCCCATCTGATTCACAGTCCCTTGCCACCACCTCGCTATTTCATTTCAAACACTCTTTCTCAAATCTAGTCCAACTTCTCCTCTTCAATAAATGCCCACGCCTCCTCTGCCGTCTCGAAGTAGTGGTGTTTACCCTGGTGTGTAACCCACAGTCTTGCCGGCTGCAACATTCCGAATTTCACTTTCCTCTTGTGGAGCACCGCCTTGGCCCGATTGAAACTCGCCCTCCTTCTCGCCACCTCCGCACTCCAATCCTGATACACGCGGATCACCGCGTTCTCCCACCTGCTGCTCCGTGTCTTTTTCGCCCATCTCAGGACCATCTCCCTGTCCTTGTAGTGGTGGAACCTCACCACTATTGCTCGAGGTATTTCTCCTGCCTTTGGTCTTCTCACGAGGACTCGGTACGCTCCCTCCACTTCCAGGGGGCCCGTCGGGGCCTCAGCTCCCATTAAAGTATGGAGCATCGTGCTCACATACGCCCCGACGTCGGCTCCCTCTGCCCCTTTGGGAAGACCCAAGATTCTTAAGTTCTTCCTCCTCGAGCTATTTTCCAGGGCTTCCAGTCTCTCCATACACCTCTTATGCAGTGCCTCGTGCGTCTCCGTCTTCACCATCAAGCCCTGTATCTCGTCCTCATTTTCGGCAGCTTTTGCCTTCTCTCCACGGAGCTCCATCTCTTGGGTCTTCTGCGCCTCCTTTAACCCCTCAATCGCCTGCAGCATCGGCGCCAGCACCTCCTTCTTGAGCTCCTCCACACATCGCCGGAGGAACTCCTGCTGTTCCAGGCCCCATACGAACTGGCCTCCCTCCGCCACCATCTTGCTTCTCACTTCCCTTCTTTGCCGATGCTCCAGAGGATCCTCCGCAATCTGGCCACTATTATCTCTTCTGTCCATTCACATCCGGGGGGACTCCCTTCTATGCCACCTCACAGTGGGTTTAGCCTTCGAAAATTGCCGTTGGGGCTCTCGATAAGAGCCCAAAAGTCCGTTAAAACGGGAGGTGCCGAAATGTGCGACTTAGCTGGTCATCGCCGCACCCGGAAGTCATCCCCCTTCTCCTTAATGAATAATTCATCATGCTCTACTTTGTCCTAGCTCTGAACCCTCTGTGTAGTTTTTCTCCCATCATGCCATCTATTGGACCCACCTTCTGCTCCCTTGGTCATATTCCCAGTAAATTGCTGCCCACTCAAACTTTCTCCTGGAAGTTGGATTTTGTTTTTAAAAGGAGGGAGGTGATGAAGGCTCTTTTGAAAGGGAGTGGGGTGGGACTTGGGAAGAGAAAATATTTACAATGTTAGCCATAATTGGGCGCAGGTAAGATCTCATCCCTCACATGAAAATGTAACTCTAATTGTGTAAAAGAGTTAACAGGAAGCAGCACCAATGAGCAGCAACTAAAGTCAATATACATCTCAGCTTTTTCTGAAACATACATTTACTTACAATTGACTTTATTTAAGGGCAATAAGTGTTTAATAGCCAACAACAATCTGAGTACATTCAGAACAGATATTTTGCTTCAACAAGAATATTGTAATCTGTGTAGACATTAACACTAATCAGATTTTGGATTATTTGTTAATGCAAAATTAATTACAGTACGAAGTCTTACAACACCAGGTTAAAGTCCAACAGGTTTGTTTCGATGTCACTAGCTTTCGGAGCGCTGCTCCTTCCTCAGGTGAATGAAGAGGTCTGATCCAGAAACACATATATAGACAAATTCAAAGATGCCAAACAATGCTAGGAATGCGAGCATTAGCAGGTGATTAAATCTTTACAGATCCAGAGATGGGGTAACCCCAGGTTAAAGAGGTGTGAATTGTATCAAGCCAGGACAGTTGGTAAGATTTCGCAGGCCAGATGGTGGGGGATGAATGTAATGTGACATGAATCCCAGGTCCCGGTTGAGGCCGCACTCATGTGTGCGGAACTTGGCTATAAATTTCTGCTCGGCGATTCTGCGTTGTCGAGAATCGCCGAGCAGAAACTTATAGCCAAGTTCCGCACACATGAGTGCGGCCTCAACCGGGACCTGGGATTCATGTCACATTACATTCATCCCCCACCATCTGGTCTGCGAAATCCTACCAACTGTCCTGGCTTGATACAATTCACACCTCTTTAACCTGGGGTTACCCCATCTCTGGATCTGTAAAGATTTAATCACCTGCTAATGCTCGCATTCCTAGCATTGTTTGGTATCTTTGAATTTGTCTATATATGTGTTTCTGGATCAGACCTCTTCATTCACCTGAGGAAGGAGCAGCGCTCCGAAAGCTAGTGACATCGAAACAAACCTGTTGGACTTTAACCTGGTGTTGTAAGACTTCGTACTGTGCTCACCCCAGTCCAACGCCGGCATCTCCACATCAAAATTAATTAAACACAGTAATCTTTTTAATACTCTTTTCATTGCCATGAGAGCTGTCCATATAATGTGCAAATCTTACTTCAAAAACTTAAGTAATATGTTATGAAGAAAAGAATGTGAATTCACATGGGAATGGACATCCCAATATTTATTTAAAATACCTTGGGCTCGATTCTCCGGTCGTCGACACCGAAATTCGCGTTCGGCGATCGGCTGGAGAATCAAAGTTCCTGACCAAATTGGGGCGGCTCCGTTTCGCGATGTTCCGCCCCTCCAAAGTGGCATATTCGGAGAGTACACCGCGCAACGTATTGACTGCCTCAGGATGTTCCCTGAGGCCCGCCCTCTGATACTCCGCCCCCAACCAGCTGAGTTCCCAACGGTGTCAGTCGCATGTGATCTCATCCATTGGGAACTCGGCGTGCGGCTGCGGACTCAGTCCAGCGGTGCCAGTCGGGGGAGGGCCGATCCGCGGGCAGGGGGGACTTTATCAGGGGCTGGGGCATTGTGGGCATCAATGTGCATGGTGGTCCGGGGCGGGTGAACCGGCCAAAGGGGGGGCACTATTTTGCGGGCCGGGTTTGCGAGCGACCGCCGCCATGTAGCACGGCATGGCCGCTGCAGGCCGCCACCGTGCGCATGCGTGGCCATGGTCCCGGCAATTCTTCAGGCCGTATCGGCAGCTAGAGCCGGATGCTCTACGCTGCCGGCATGCTAGCCCCCAGCCAAACGGAGGATCGGTGACCATTTTACGCCATTTTGTCTGCCGTAAAATGCCACCGTTCCCACGTCGGCGTCAGGACATAGCCTCAGAATCGGAGAATCCGGCCCCTTCTGTTTGGACAGGATCATTTAGCTGGAATAAAATCGTATTTCCCTCCTCAAGGGCAATTTGGCATGGACAATAAAATCTGGTCTGGCCAGTGATGCTCATATCCCATGAGCTAATAAATTAAAACAAAATTGGATATCCTGATTATCATGAAAAATAACTCTCAGTATTCATAGCTTACTCTAAAAAATGCAGGCAACAATAAATAGTCACTTAGTCCAGATCATTTCTTATCTGGACTGAATTAGTTGATCTTAGCTGGGGCACCATTGGAGGCTTTCAGTCCCAGGATATCACTGCATGCGTTCCTCAGGGTAGTGTCCTCGGCCCATAACTAACTCTGTACTTCCTCCATCATAAGGTCAGAAGTGGGTAGGTTCGCTGATGATTGCACAATGATGAGCACAATGCTAGGCTCCTCTGAAGCAGTCAGTGCATGTATGCAGCAGATCTGGACAACAAGCAGCTTGGGCTGATAAGTGGCAAGTAACATTCATACCACACAAATGCCAGCCAATGACTATATTCAATAAGAGAAAATCCAACCATCTCCCCATGACATTCAATGGCATTACCATCATTGAATTCCCCACTATCAACATCCTGGGGGCTTACCATTGACTGAAAACTGAACTGAACCAACCAGCCTTGTAAATATTGTGGCAGGTCAAAGTCTGGGATTCCTGCAGCGAGTAACTCACTTCTGACTCCCCTAAGCCTATTATAGAGTCTAGTTATAAAGGATGTGATAACAGGACACTTAGAAAACAATTAACATGATTTGTCAAAGTCAACATGGATTTATGATAGGGAAATCATGTTTGATAAGCCTACTGGAGTTTTTTGAGGACACAACCAGCAGAATAGATAAGGGAGAATCAGTGGATGTGGTATTTGGATTTTCAGAAAAGCTTTTGACAAAGACTCACATTAGAGATTAATGTGCAAAATTAAAGCACATGGGATTGAGGGTGATATACTGGCATTGATTGAGAATCGGTTAGCAGACAGGAAATGGAGAGGAATAAATGCGTCTTTTTCAGAATGGCTAAAGCTGTATGGGGAGAACGTGGGAGTACGGCGTTGAGACAGAGGATCATGTTGAATGGCAGAACAGGCACAAGGGACCGAATGGCCTACTTATTATCCAATTTTCTATGTTTCTATGTCCACCATCTACAAGGCATAAGTCAAGTGTGTGATGGAATGAGTGCAACTCCAACAACATTCAAGAAGCTCCACACAACCAGGATAAAGTAGCCAGCTTGACTGGCACTCCATCCACCACCTTCAAAATTCACCCATCCACCACTGATGCACAGTGATAGCAATGTATACAATCTACAGCAACTCACTAAGGCTCATTTAACACCTCCCAAACACATCTAGAAGGACAAGGGTAGCAGAACACCACCACCTACAAATTTCACTCCAATCCACTCACCATCCTGACTTGGAGATATACCTCTGTTGCTTCACCTGGCTCAAAATCCTGGAACTCCTTTCTTAACAGCACCGTGGGTGTACCTGCACCACATGCACTGCTATAGTTCAAGAAGACAGCTCACCATCACCTTCTCCAGGACAATTAGGGGTGAGCAATAAATGCTGGCCATGCCAGTGACGTCCACATCCCGTGAATGGATAAAAAATCCTTAAATCATGATAATAAGCAGGGATCATGAATGTGATGTGCCATGTAGGACAATATATGTAGGACACTGTATGTAGGACTCATACAGTGTGCACATCTCCATGTGCACTGTTTTTGAATGCAATCAAATTTCTTGGCCTGGATCTTTTTTCTGAGAAACAACATAGATTACAAGGTGACACGTGGAAACATTGAAATTATGGAGGATAAGGGCAGGGTAGACAGCTGCAGAATATTTTCAGTAGTTGAGTCAAAAGCCATCGATACAAGATTAAATTTAAGTGATCTGGAGCAGGAGAAACGTCCTCACACACTAAGTTGTGAGGCCATAGAATTTACTTCCTGGAGGCAATAACTCATACTGTACTGCAGAGCACCTTCACCAGTTCTCTGCTTGGAATTAATGCTTGTGGTTTACCTTATAATTTGAAAATAATTTTGCACAAATGTATCAACGGGCTCCTCTGATAGCTCAGTGAATAGCTGAATTATGCAGGTCACGGTGGATTTGATCTTGGTTCCAGGTCTTGGTATTGTGCTGAGTTTTTAAAAAATAGTAAGAAGTCTTACAACACCAGGTTAAAGTCTAACAGGTTTGTTTTGAATCACTAGCTTTCGAATCACTAGCAGATCCTTCCTCAGGTGAATGGGAAACAACATATGGTTCACCTGAGGAAGGAGCTGTGCTCCGAAAGCTAGTGATTTGAAACAAACCTGTTGGACTTTAACCTGGTGTTGCAAGACTCCTTACTGTGCCCATCCCAGTCCAACGCCGGCATCTCCACGTCTTAAAAAAAATAAATTTAGAGTACCCAATTATTTTTTTCCAATTAAGGGGTAATTTAGCATGGACAATCCACCTACCCTGTACATCTTTTTGGGTTGTGGGGGTGAGACCCACGCAGACATGGGGAGAATGTGCAAACTCCACACAGATAGTGACCCGGGGCCGGGATCGGACCTGGGTACTTGGCGCCATGAGGCAGCAGTGCTAACCACTGTGCCACCGTACCACCCTTGGTTTGTGCTGAGTTGATTATTCTAAGAACACAAGGACACAAGAAATAGGAGCCCTCGCCTGCCTCGCCATTCAATAAGATCGTGGCTGATTGTGGTCTCAACTCCACTTTCCTGTGTACCCCCCCCCCATAACCCTGTACTCCCTTGTCGATCAAAAACCTAACTCAGTCTTTAATAAATTTCATGACTCAGACTCCACTGCTCTCTGGGAAGAGGATTCCACAGACTAACAACCCTCTGAGAGAAGAAAATGTTCCTAATCTCAATCTTAAATGGGCCACCCCTAATTTTAAAATGGTGTCCCCTTGTACTAGGCTCTCTCACAAGGAGAAACTTCGTCTCAGCATCCATCTGACAAGTCCTCTCATCATCTTATATGTTTCAATAAGATCACCTTGCATTCTCCCAGACTCCAGTGGGTATAGGCACAACCTTTTCAACGTTTCCTGACAAACTAACCCTTTCATCCCAGGAATCAGTTGAATGAACCTTCTCTGAACTGTTTCCAATGCAATCATATCCTTTTTAAGTAAATAGACTGAAACTGTACACAGTATTGCAGATGTGGTCTAACTAAGGTCCTGTACAGCTGTAGCAACACTTCACTACTTCTATACTTCATCCCCTTGTAATAAATGCCAACATTCCATTTGCCTTCCCAATCACACCCTGCACCTGCACACTACCCCTTTGTGATCCATGCACCAGGATCTGCAGACCCCTTTGTCCTACAGCGTTCCACAATCTGTTTCCATTCAAATAATACCGGCACGGTAGCACAGTGGTTAGCACTGTTGCTTCACAGCGGCAGGGTCCCAGGTTCGATTCCCGGCTTGGGTCACTGACTGTGCGGAGTCTGCACGTTCTCCCCGTGTCTGCGTGGGTCTCCTCCAGGTGCTCCAGTTTCCTCCCACAAGTCCCGAAAGACATGCTTGTTAGGTGAATTGGATATTCTGAATTCTCCCTCAGTGTACAGGAACAGGTGGCAACTGGGTTTTTTTTCAGTAACTTAATTGCAGTGTTAATGTAAGCCTACTTGTGACACTAATAAAGATTATTATTATTAATAATATGCGGCTTTGATGTTCTTCCTGTGAAAATGGACAAGTCCACATTTTCCCACAGTATACATAACCTATCTAACTCCCTTTGTTTCCACTTTATACCCTCTTGGCAACATATTTTCTGACCTATCTTTGTGTCATCAGCAAAGTTAACTACCACACCTTTGTTCCCTTCATCCAAGTCATCATATAGATTGTAAATAGTTGAGGCCCCAGCTCTGATCCCTGTGGCACTTCCCTAGTTCCATCTTGCCAACCTACTAATTACACCCTTGTCCCTACTCTGCCTCCTGTTAGCTAATGAATCCTCTATCCATGCTGATATGCACCATGAGCTCTTATTTTCTGTGGTATCCTTTGATGTGACACCTTATCAAATGCCTTTGAAAATCCAAGTACACCACAAGTACAGGTTGCCCTTTAATCACCTTGCTTGGAACTTCCTCAGAAAACGCTAATAATTTAGTCAAGTATGATCTGTCCTTTATAAAACCATGTTGACTCTGCCTGATTGCCGATGTTCTAAATGTCCATGGTGGGTCACTATTTCTGCAGACACTTCTTTTAACAACTTATGATGCAAGTCATCAGGTCCTGGGGACTTGTCAGCCTTTAGTTCTAATAGTTTTCCCAGCACCTGCATTTGGATGATTCTAGCAAGCCGCCCAGTTCAAGGGCAATTAGGAATTGGCGAGAACAAAGAACATAGAACATACAGTGCAGAAGGAGGCCATTCGGCCCATCGAGTCTGCACCGACCCACTGAAGCCCTCACTTCCACCCTATTCCCGGAACCCAATAACCCCTCCTAACCTTTTTGAGTAATTTTTGGGTAACCTTAAGGGCAATTTATCATGGCCAATCCACCTAACCTGCATGTCTTTGGACTGTGGGAGGAAACTGGAGCACCTGGTGGAAACCTACGCAGACATGGGGACAACGTGCAGACTTCGCACAGACAGTGACCCAGAGGGGAATCGAACCTGGGACCCTGGCGCTGTGAAGCCACAGTGCTATCCACTTGTGCTGCCGACATCCTGTGCAATAATACATTGAAAAAAATCCTTTCCCTGGTGATGTTGATTATTTTAAGGCTGGAAATTCTTCAGCGATTAACTCACCTCCTATCTCCAGAGAGCCCTGTTCACCATCTACAAGATAAGGGTATGGAGTGTGATGGAATACACTCCACTTGCCGGGATGAGTGCAGCTCCAACAACACTCAAGAAATGTGACACTATTCAAGACCAAGCAGCCCACTTGATTGACTCAATATTCACCACCTTAAACTCTCTCTATCACCAACGCACAGTGGCAGCAGTGTGTAACATCTACAAAGCGCACTGCAGCCACTCACCAAGCTTCCTTCGACAAACACCTTCCAAACCCATGACCTCTACTACCTAGAAGGATTAGGGCAGCACACACACATGGGAGAAGCAAGTTCTCCTCCAGTACTCTGATTTGGAACCATATTGCAGTTCCTTCACCGTTGCTGGATCAAAATCCTGGGACTTCTTTCCTAAGAGTACTGTGTCCCCCCCTGTAAAAGATGAACTGCAGTGTCTAAAGAAGGCAGTTCACCATCACCTTCTGAAGGGCAGAAAATGCTGGTCATACATGTGAACATATGAAGATACAACATAAAAAACATATGAATTAAGAGCATGAGTAGGCCATTCGGCCCCTCAAGCCTGATTCGCCATTCAGTAAGATCATAGCTGATCTGATTGAGGCCTCAACTCCACATTCCGCCTGCCCCTCAATAGCACCCTTGAACTCCCTTGTTTGTCAAGAGTCAAGAAACAACTTCTTCTCATCTCTGTATTAAATGGGAGACTGCTTATTTTTAAACTGTATCCCCTAGTTCTAGTCTCTCCCACAAGGGGAAATATCCTTTCAGCATCTATGCTTGCCAGCAATGCCCAATAAAGAATAAACATTAATTTAGTCATCATGGGCGGGATTCTCCGACCCCCACCGGCTGCAATTCTCCGGCACCGAAAATTTGGTGGGGGAGGGAATCGCGCCGCGCTGGTTGGCGGGCCCCCCCCCGGCGATTCTCCGGCCCGTGATGGGCCGAAGTCCTGCTGCTGTCATGCCAGTCCCGCCGACGTGAATCAAACCACCTCCCTTCCCGGCAGGACTGGCGGCGCGGGCGGGCTCCGGGGTCCTTGGCGGTGCGCAGGGCAATCTGGCCCGAGGGGTGCCCCCACGGTGGCTTGGCCCGCGATCGGGGCCCACCGATCTTCTTTTCCTTCTGGCTCAGCCATTGCCTCCATGATGGCCGATGCGGAAGTGACCCCCCCGCGCATGTGCGGGGATGACGTCAGCAGCCGCCGACGCTCCCGTGCATGCGCGGCCTACCGCCGACCGGCGAGGTCCCTTCGGCCCCGGCTGGTGTGGCGCCAAAGGCCTTTCCCGCCAGCCGACGGCGCGCCAACCACTCCGGTGAGGACTTGGCCCCTAAAGGTGCGAAGAAATCCGCACCTCTGGGGCGGCTCGACGCCGGAGTGGTTCCCACCACTCCATCCCGCTGGGACCCCCCGCCCTGCCAGGTAGGGGAGAATCCCGGCCCATATATCCAATAGCTGACCACGGAATAGGGTGAAGGTGGGTGCACAATACTCATGGACTGTATCCTAGCAAGAAATCAGAACATCCAGGAGATGAGGAGTGAAAAACATTCGCAAGAAAATATAATTTCTTATTATTGGTTTCCTCCCCTTCTCCGCCCTTGTGAAAAAGCAAGGACTGGAAATTATATAGTGCCTTCAACACAGTAAAATATGCCAAAGTACTTTGCAAGAGGATCAGACTAATCTAATTGGAGTGTAATCTAATTGTAGAATGAAGTTTATTGTGTGCAGAGCAGAAGTGGACTTACAATGAAACACACAGCGGTGCAGCGTGGGCCCCCAGCCAATGGGGAGACCCCATACTGAGAGGTGACTGTGGTGTGGGAGCATCAATCAGAGCCCGGTAGCTCTGAGTTTTCTGATAGGCTCATCTGAGCTTATCAGAACGCAATGAGAACAACATCGGGCTCTGACTGGTGGACTCCCCTTTCGAGCGGTTAAACAGTTTGCCAAATGTTGAGAGGTGGTGGAGACTTGCAGCAGTTCAGACAGATCTCCTCAATTGGAGTGAAGTTTCTGAACTTTTGTTGAGTGAAGCTGCAGCCAGGTTCGTGACATTCGGCACAGCAGGCAGCCAGAGACGAAAGTGAGGTCGCTGACCTAACATTAGGGTGCGAGTCTGCGAGGTACTGGCTAACAGATGTTGGGGTGAACAGAGGGGTGGCTCTCGACCTCCAGGCTCAGGGCTGAGGAAGGGGGGGGGGGGGCAGTCAGGAAGTGCGAAGGCCAGGCAAGTGCTGGAGCCAGTGGCCAGTGGGGCAACTTGACCAGAGTGAGAGACCAGGGCTGAGAGTGAGAGGGCAGGCTGGCAATCGGACCGGTGGGGCCAAAAGCAGAGGCCAGGCCAGTTAGCCAGTAGGGGTCCCGCATAGAAGTAGAGCACGGGACCCTCAAAAGTGCAAATCCACCTGCAGTGCAGAGACTGGGCTTGGGGCCTACTGCACCCATTGATCTCAATGAAAGCCACCTCTAGAGTTTGGCAATTCTGAGAAATTACTGATTCTTTGGAAGAGATGTTCATGTCCTCTCAATCAGGCTAACGATCTGTGCATCATTTTTTACACCTCACTTAGGCACTACACAGCAGAAAATGAAGCATTTTTGCAATACTGATCCAACCCACACATGATGATATGCCTGCAGTTGCAATCTTTGAAAATCAGTTTAATTAAGTTTTCCAGCTCAAGTGTGGCTGCTCGAGAAAGTGGCAGAGCTGAAGAGTAGCATCGGCCAGTCACCCAGTAATGATGAATTTGAAAAACACTTTTGCATGTAATGTATCCGAGCAGGGAAGGGGGGGGGGACTCCTGAAAATTCCTGTGGCTTTGGCACACATGAGTCTCTGAATGAATAAGATGTCTCAGAAATTAGAAGAACAAATAGCTGGTTTCAAGTATTTTTATAGAATCATAAGTAACCCCGTTGCGTTTAGGAGCTTGGTGCTAGAGGTAATCTGTGCAGGAAGGTGCATAGTAACCTGCTATTTTCTTGTGCTAAGATGCACATTACATTCAAATTCCATCAAAACCCATTTAAAAATCCATTCTTTTGTTAGTATGCTAAGACAATGGGCAGAATCGTCTCATGTTTTGACTACGTATCAACTCAGGCGGGAAAGACAGGTTGTCACCCACTGGCTGTATTGCTGGTTTTACCCACCATATTTTCCTTTAAATTATAAATTTAGAGTAAACAATTCTTTTTGTTTCCAATTAAGGGACAATTTAGTGTGGCCAATCCACCTACTCTGCACATTTTTGGATTGTGGGGGTGAGACCCACACAGAAATGGGGAGAATGTGCAAACTCCACACGGACAGTGACCCGGGGCCAGGATTGAACAGGGGACCTCTGTGCCGTGAGGCCGCAGTGCTAACCACTTTGCCGCCGTGCTCCCAACATATATTTTTTGACACATAGCCGAAAGAAAAGCAAGGAGGCAAACCTCACGATGTCACACTGGGCTGCCCTGGCAATAACCACAGTTCTTCAAAAAATAGAATAAAATATCCCCCCCCCCCCCCCCGCCGCCGCCGCCGCCGCCAACCCACGGAACTAGCCCGCCACCACAGAACCCCACCCTCCACCACGGAATCTGCCCATCCACCATGGAATTGATAAAGCAGCTGAAGGTGGCTAGGCATAGGACGCTATCCTGAGAAACTCCTGCAGTGATGTTCTAGGCCTGAATTGATTGACTTCCTGTAAAGATACACTTTCACCGACTTCAATAGTGAACACAAAAGGTATTTATTGATACGAATTTTACAGCAGCCTCATGGCTATAGCTAGCTCCTAAAATGCCCAAGAGCCTCTCTCGCCATGGGGTGATTCCACAAACTGAGTCCTGATTGGTCACATGGGCCATGCAACCTTTACTCTGCCGTGTTGCCCTTAAAGGGACAATCACCAGACTTCCTGCAATCAAATCATCTTCCATTGTACTCATGCAACCTGTGGAGATTTTCCCCTCTGATTCCTATTGACTTCAATTTTGCTAAGGTTCCCTTTGTGGCACAGTCAGACAAATGCTGTCTTGATGTCAAGGGCAGTCACTTTTACCACATCTCTTGAATTCAGCTCTTTTGTCCATGTTTAGACCAACATTGTAACGAGATCAGGAGCTGAATGGCCCTGGTGGAACCCAAACTGAGTGTTGGTGGGTAAGTGCCATTGGACAGTACTGTGAATGACACCTTCCATCACTTTGCTGATGATCAGGACCAGGCTAATGGGGCGGTAATTGCCAGATTAGGTTTGTCCTGCTTTTAATGGGCAGTATATAGCAGGGAATTTTCCATATTGTCGGATAGATGTCAATGTTTTCGGTTTACTGGAACAACTTAGCTAGGGGTGTGGCTAGTTCTGGAGTAAACCTCCAATACAAAATTGAGATGTATCCAATTCCATCAGCTGTTTCTTGATATCGCGTGGAGTGATTTGAATTGGCTGAAGATTGGGCAATTGTGGTACTGAGGACCTCAGGAGGAGGCCAAAATGGACCATGCACTTGTTCAAAATGGTTCAGCCTTGTCTTTTGTACTGATGTGTTGGGCCCTCCCACCATTGAGGATGAGCATGTTTGTGGAGTCTCCTCCTCCTCCTGTTAGTCAGGACTGAATGTGGCAGGATAGTAGAATTTTGATATTATCTGTGGGATTGCTTAGCTCTGTGTATCACATAAGAAGTTGGAACAGGTGTAGGTCATTCAAGCCATCAACCCTACTTCATCAATCAATAAGGTAATTGCTGATACAATATGGCCTTTACTCTACTTCCCTGCCCTCTCCCCAAAACTGCTCACTCCTTTGTCAAATACAAAACTCTCTCTGACTCAGCCTTGAATATGGTCAATGAACAAAGCTCAGTTGCTCTCTGGGGGAGAGAATTCCAAACATGAATGACCCTCTGAGAGAAAAATATTCCTTCACATCTCCATCTTAATGGGAGACCTCTTATTTTTAAATTACGTCCCCTAGTTCTATGTTCCACCATGAGGGAAATACTCTCTCAGTATCTATCCTGTCAAGCCCCCTTAAAATCATAGATGGTTCAATAAGATCACCTCTCCTCCTTGAGATTTGACCTTTCCTCATAACTTAACCCCTTCATCTCAGGAAATAGCTTAGTGAATCTTCTCTGAGCTGCCTCCCATGCAATTATGTTCCCCCTTAAGTAAGGTGACCAAACTGTACACGGTTCTCTCGGTGAGATCTCATCAATGCCAGGTACAGTAGTAGCAAGATTTCCCAACATGCATCTTCCACTGTTCTGCATGTCTGTAGTCCTGTCTTGCAGCTTCACCAGGTTGCCATTTTATGTGTGTCTGGTGCTGCTCCTGGCCTGCTCTCCTGCACTACATGTTCTGTGCAGTTTGGGAAACCAGTTAAAGCCAGAATGCTGGTTAAATTCAAAATGAATTACCTACCACAATTTTGAAATGACTTAGCTGACAGATCCATGGCAGTTTTTCGCCTGTCTCCAAACCACCCTGGTTAAACCCAGAGGTGGGTGGGGTCACGATGAGGGTTTCCAAGCCGGTGCCACTTTACAGGGTTTTAAACCCCCAGCTCCAAATGAACCCACTGATCCTGGTAATTAACATTCTGCCTGTGGATTTAGTTGCTTAAAGAAAAGATGTGCTGGACAGATTGCCCATCAATCGTTAATTTGAACAGATGAGTGTGTTCTTTATTTTGGCACATTAACAAAGGAAGGGGTCCTTTTAATGCACTGCACATTAAGAATTAATCCTGGAAAATGGATAAGAGTAAAGTTTAAACAAAATAGAAGAATTGAAAAATAGAAAGAAAATGTAGGAAAAGGGGCAACAGAACTCAGAAGTATTTTAACTGATGAATTTAATAGCTTAGGGTTAATATCACAGTAATAAAGCGGCTTCAAACATTGTGGCCACTTTATTCCTTTATATCAGTGTTAGTTTGAACATGATGGTGAATGAGTTGAAGAGTTACAACATCAATTGGGCTCGGGAGACAATTATTTCTCTATGCTTGCCAGCAATCTAAGAATTAACATAGAACATAAACTGAACATGGAAGCTAATATTGCCATTCATCCAATGCTTGTAGAATTTAAGCTTGGAACTAACAGATTTGGCCCATGATTTTTGGAGGAGCTTAGTACAAATTGTTCTTCAAAACATCAACAAAATATTCCCAATCCAAGAGGAAGGGGAAATAATTTCTCTGAACTCTTAGCTAAAGTTTCTCTTGTACAATGGCAGTAGGTTCGCAATCGTAGCTCTGGTGATTATCAGAAACTCACTGTTATGACCCAATGGAGGCCATGGGGCATGGACCACTCAGATCCCCATGACCTCCACAAAATATGAACTTCCCTGGTAACGGGGTGGGGCTTCCCCTTTAATGAGGGGAGCCCTCACCATATAAAAACCACGCCCTGGGTGCAGGTCGGCGAAGGAGACCCTTCGGGGAGAGGAGATTTGTGTATAGTAAATAAAAGAGTATCGTTTGCATCCTACTTGCCGTTTCATGCTTATTTTCTTGGTGTGGATACTACACTCACCATATCGTGAACTATAGGCATAAATGTTTCATGGTAGCTCCAACAAACTCACCATCATACAAAGGTGAGAAAGTCTGGAATTCAAAAGGTCCATTTCGCCCATTGAACCCACATTTTGTAAAATTTATTGATATCATTTCCCAAAGAGGTGACTAATCATGGACAAAATTTCTTGGCCCTCAAAAGCGGTTAGTCGAACCTCGGCCATCAGTGGAGAAGCACAATGGAGTGATTGAACTTGCTTCCCCAATGTCCGTCCTATGGTGGAGCTGTGCTAACAAGTTAAATAAACGTAAACATAAACTTTTTATTTCCCACAGAAGCATCTTGGGATATGGAGTTAAGATACAGATCAGCCAGGATCTGATTGAATGGTGGAAACGGCTCAAGGTGCTGAATGGACTTCTCCTGTTCCTATCAATGAAGCTTAGTTTAGTTTTGTTGATTATCTTACACAGTTCTGATTAGTTTCAATTCAAGGATGATGTTTTTTGGTTGCGTCAGGAGCAGCAGGACTGCACTTTTTTTAACTAGATATTTGTCAGATGATTTTTAAAGAAATTGTTCAGCATACCATTTTCTCCAAAGATCTACTGTAAGGAAAGACCATGTCATCCATTTCCTGGTCTTGCTTCATGCTTGTGAACATGGTACTTGTGTTTTGTAGTCTTTAATCTACTCTAATGTCTCCAGGCCACAGCGATATGTTTCTTTGGAATGGTCCCATAATCTCATGACAAGACATTTCTTGTGCAAAACAATTTCTTTCTTTGTGTTGTCTTGTTTTTTCCATGTACGTTCATAATTTTTTGATGGTGGGGTTTTTCTTTTATGCCACTGTTTTGCACTGGTCAACTCGTAGTGTTGTTTTTGTCATTGCAATGCATTTTCATGCATTGATGTAAAAACTCCAGAATGATAAGGGAGTGAAGCTGGTGCTCTGCTAAAGCGTCAAACCTGGCACGTGCTGAGATGGCTCCCTGAGGGACGGCTTACCTTTCTACCAGCTGCAATGTCACAAAACAAACTCTTAAAAAGTTCACACCATTGTTCTGAGATGGTCCTTACCTTGGACTCTAGGCATGGGACTTGGTGCTTAGAAAGGCTGTAAACATAATCTGGTACCTGTTTAGCATTTGTTTATCAGTACATCTAAACAGGTTACAGAATCGGCACATCTCCTAGGCCTGATTCCTATCTTTCTCTCGCTGTCATCTATGACTGACTGGTGTCAGGAGCATGTCATCACCTATGTCATACATTAGTGTATCCCATTTTGTAACCCATTGCACAACAATTGGTCCAGAGTCCCTGTGCTGGCTGTTTGAAAGAGCTGTCCAATTAGTCCAATGTCTCCATTCCTTCCCCAGTTACAAGTGTATGTCCATTTCCCTTTTGAAACATTTACTTCCACTACCCTTTTAATTAATGCATTTCAGATATCATGGGGATGCGATCCAACGGGAGAAGATCTAAATGCCATAGCGGGTGCCACTTCCTGGGTGCTTCCCGACAGCCGACCCGGTGACATAGCGGTCCATATAATTTTTTTTAACATTTAGGAGTACCCAATTATTTTTTTTTTCCAATTAAGGGGCAATTCAGCTTGGCAAATTCACCTACTCTGCACATCTTTTTGGGTTGCGGGGGTGAGACTCATGCAGGCACGGGGGAAATGTGCAAACTCCAAACAGACAGTGACCAGTGGGTCAGGATCAAACCCGGGTCCTCGGCACCTTGAGGTGGCAGTGCTAACCACTGTATCACCATGCTGCCCCGGCGGCCTGTATCTAAAGGCAATTGAGGCTGGAAGTGGAATCTCCCATGGGCTTCACAGCGGAAATGGCCGTCCCGCCAGCTATTTTGCCTGGACTGCAGCCCATTAACAAGGGTGAGCTGCTCATTAATGCTCCCTGCGAACACACTCCAGTCAGCTTAAAGTCACCCCACCGGGAAAGCCTGCTCCACGTTTCGGAGATGTCAAACTGGCCATGATGCTGGATGCCGTGGATGCGCGATGGGACATGCTGTTCCCCTGAAAAGTTTGGAGGACCAGCCACGGGAAGCAGTGGCAGCAACCATCAGTTCGAGCTGCGTGACCAGCAGGACCTCCATCCAGTGCAGGAAGAAGACTAACAACCTCCACCGAGTAGCAGGGGTAAGTTGACACCGGCCCCCTGGCACCAGTCCAACCTGCCACCACCCTGACCTCTCCCACCATCCCACACCCCCCACCGGGCCGATGGCTGGCATCTCACCCCCCCCCCCCCCCCACCTCCCCCGGAGCATCATACCACGTCTGTGCCCCAGCACACTTTGGCATCCAGCAACACAACCCACACATGCCCAGGAGTGGTGCCCACACATGTCATCTGCCGTTGATCCCCCTATGATGCATCTAGCATACGGCTCACAATACCCTCTCTTTGGAGATGGGAAGTTAGGTGGGCAATGCCCAGACGGCGGCAGGGTGCCGAGCATCAGAGTTCTCACCCCGATGAGGAATGAGCCCTGGGGATCGCAGGGTTGACCAAGGAGAGAGCAGTAACCGACAGCGAGGTTGGCCTGCGGCACAGATGACAATCCACTTTCTCTTCACCTGGATGGTGTGTCCCAATTGAGTTGATCATGTCAGACAAAATGGTCCTTCCCTCTCACTGACCACATGTCCATTCTCTCGCAGGATCACCATCCGTCCCCCCCCGCACCCCCCCCCCCCCCCCCACCCCCCCCCCCCCACCCGAGCTCTGGGTTTTCCCAGAGCTGATGCAGATGATAAGACACAGCCATGATATTCAGGCCTCATGTTTTTCCTCCTCATTCTCCAGCACGTCGCCCCACTGCTGTGCCAGGTTTTGGAGGGCACCACAGGAGCCATCTAGGGGGTGGACTGCAGGGCACCACCAGAGCAGTCCAGGCAACGGAACCGTGTTTTGAGCAGCCTGAAGCACCGCTCAGTGATGCCACGGGTGGCAGCATGGGCGTTGTTATATCTGGTCTCCATATCAGACTCCGGCCTCCAACTGGCATCATCAGCCAGGACCTCAGCGGGTATCACTTATCCCTCAAGAACCAACCCATCATTCTGGAGTGGTCCTCAAAGATGCCGGGGCTCTCTGAGTGTCCCAGGATGTAACTGTTGTGCACACTCCCTGGGAAGCATGCAGACATGTGCATGATCCAGATGAGGTGGTCGCACACGAGTTGAACATTCAGGTAGTGGAACCCCTTCTTATTAATGAAAGGTACTCCCAGATGCACTGGTGCGTGCAAGGAGAGGTGCGTGCCATCTATTACCCTGCACCTCGGGCATTCCGGCGATGGCGGAGAATCCTGCATCTTGGTGGGCTTGGCGCTGCTCAAAGTTTATATTGTCAGCTGTCCAGGGTTATAGGGCATCTTTGACCACACGGATGCACTTGTAGGTTGTGATATGCTGCACAATGTCCGGGGAAGGGTGGCGGGGGTGGGGCGGGGGGGAAGAGCGGTGAGATGGGTGAGTGATGGGGTGGACATGGTGAATGGGAGGAGGGGGTAAGCAGGGGTAGTTCGGGGACGGGGGGACTGTGCGGGAGTGGGGATCCGCAAGGACGTGGCACATGTGCTGCACCATCTCCTTGTTGAGACAGAGTCTCCTGCAGCACTTGCTACCCATCATCGCCTCAAACGACTAATGATTCATATAATCGCTGGCCTCCCCCTCTGCGTGTCTCCCCAACATGATGGGCAGCCAGGACTGCAGGGTGTGCGGCAGCTCCCTGCACATGGAGTGCTGCCTTGAGCCTGCCTCAACGCTGTGACCGCCTTCTCCGGTGTCGGATCGCCTGGTTTGCGACCAGCACCGCGAGAGCTGTCGCTGCAGGGTTGACAACACCACCCATATTGTTATATCTGTAAGGAATTGGAGTGGGAGAGAAACCGCCAATCAAATAGGGCTTCCACCCCGGGCCCCTCATATCTCCCATCCTTGCATGTTCTGCCTTCTCTCAGAGTGCCATCCACCGAGCCAGTTCTGCTGGGGGTCCCCCTCCCTGCACACACCTTCCCGGCCACATCAGGAGCCTTTATGTTATGTTCTTATACAGAGGTAATTACTGAGTCGGTGTACTAAAGAACATTTAGTTCGAGACTAGTCAAATTTATTATTGTATAATAAACTGGATAGGAAACTAATGCGAACAAACTGGAACTAACACAGCTAAACACGACAAACTCTCCTTCAGACTCCCCCCATGTTACAGTGTCATGTGCTATTACTTGCCTGATACCTACAGGTCGGAGGTTATACATATTTACACATACACTTGCTTATGCATATCTCTACATCCCCTTTCCTTGAGGTTTGTAAGAAAACATATAATACATTATTTCAATAAATATTACATATAATATGCATAAAAATGTGTTTTACATCATATACGGTTATATTGTCCATTCACAGATCCAACCGTTCTGGATACTTTACGTGTCTCGTTGACTGTCTCAACTTTGGTAAATCTGGTGAATGTGTGTGATAGTTCTGAACGTCTATAGGTACATCTGCTGTGACCGCATCATTGTTCTGAACATCAGTCTGTACCATGACATTTGACTCGTTCACTGCATGTGTCGGTTTTGTTGAATGTAAACTTTCATATATATCCTCGCCTTGCAGTTCAGCAACAGGTTATTTCACTTCTGTCCCTCCTTAAGACCTATCACAGTATAGGACCTTGGATCTGTTTTCTGCAATACCTTAGCATGTTTTGACCAGCCATCAGGATCCTCCACTCTTACCATGTCATTCAGTTTCAAAGGTTTAAGACTCCTGGTAGACTAGTCATAATATTCCTTTTGTTTCTTCTTCTGAGATTCCATCTGATCACATAGCTTCTCAATTACTCATTGCTTGGTATGACTTGGCAGAGTTGTTCGTAGTTACCGACTCATCAGCATTTCTGTTGGCGATAAACTAACTTAATGGAGATGCTCGATAGCTGAGTGGTGCTAAATATGGATCATCTTGACTGTCCATAGCCTTCTTCAGTAATTGCTTGACCATCTGAACCCCTTTTTCTGCTTTGCCATTTGATTGCCGGTACAATGGACTTGACGTTACATGCCTAAAATGCAAATTCCTTCCATTCTTTACTGTTGAAGCATGGTCCATTATCACTCATTACTACCCCATGTATTACATGTCGTGCAAACATTGCTTTTGCGTGCATGATTACACAATTTGCTGATGAGCTAGATAATTGAGCTACTTCTGGATAATTTAAAAAAAAAAAAAATTTTTATGAAAGGTTTTCATAAAATATCAATAACAAAATGAGAAAGAAAAAAGAACCCAACAGAGTTAAGCACAAAACACAATCTAAAAAAGCACCCCACCCAAACCCCTCCCCCCCTGTACCTAAATAATAAATTAACATTAACACCCCGACTTAAGACAACAGGTGTATACACCCCCTCAGACCCTCCAGTGTAAATAACATAAACAAAAATAAAGTAAACCCCCCCGCAAACCCTCCGAGCTGCTGCTGCCATTGACCAATGTCTATCGTTCTGCCAGAAAGTCTAAGAACGGTTGCCACCGCCTAAAGAACTCTTGTACCGACCCTCTCAAGGCGAATTTCACCCTCTCCAATTTAATGAACCCTGCCATATCGCTGATCCAGGATTCCACGCTTGGGGGCCTCGTATCTTTCCACTGAAGGAGAATCCTTCGCTGGGCTACCAGGGACGCAAAGGCCAGAATTCCGGCCTCTTTCGCCTCCTGTACTCCCAGCTCCTCTGCCACCCCAAATATTGCGAGCCCCCAGCCCGGTTTGACCCTGGATCCTACCACCCTCGACACCGTCCTCGCTACGCCCTTCCAAAATTCCTCCAGCGCTGGGCATGCCCAGAACATATGGGTGTGATTTGCTGGGCTCCCTGAGCACCTAACACACCTGTCCTCACTCCCAAAGAACCTGCTCATCCTTGTCCCGGTCATGTGTGCCCTGTGCAGCACCTTAAACTGTATGAGGCTGAGCCTCACACATGAAGAGGAAGAGTTCACCCTCCCTAGGGCATCTGCCCACGTCCCCTCTTCGATCTCCTCTCCCAACTCCTCCTCCCACTTACCTTTCAACTCCACCACCGAGGCCTCCTCCTCCTCCTGCATCACCTGGTAAGTTTCCGAGATCTTCCCCACTCCCACCCACCCCCCCGAGAGTACCCTGCCCTGTACTGTGTGTGGCAGTAGCCGTGGGAATTCCACCACCTGCCATCTGGCAAACGCCCTTACCTGTAAGTACCTGAAGGTGTTCCCAAGGGGGAGCCCGTACTTCTCCTCCAGCTCACCCAAGCTCGCGAACTTCCCGTCCACAAACAGGTCCCCCAGCTTTCGTATGCCTGCCCTGTGCCACCCCGAAAACCCTCCACCTGTTCTTCCTGGGGCGAACCAGTGGTTCCCCCGTAATGGGGTCCACGCCGAGGTCCTAACTTCCCCCCTGTGCCGCCTCCACTGCCCCCAAACTTTGAGGGGCGCCACCACCACCGGGCTCGTGGTATACCTCCTTGGAGGGAGCGGCAGCGGCCGTTGCCAGCGCCCCCAGACTCGTACCAAACACAGGATGCCGTCTCCAGCCTCTTCCATGCAGCCCCCTCTCCCTCCATCACCCACTTGCGCACCATTGTCGCATTGGCGGCCCAGTAGTACCCACAGAGGTTGGGCAGCGCCAGCCCCCCCCTATCTCTACTCCGCTCCAGGAACACCCTTCTCACCCTCGGAGTCCCTCGCGCCCACACAAACCCCATTATACTCCTGTTAACCCGCCTTCAGCAACGCGTCCCACCTCTTGAACTCCTCCTCCATTTGCTCCACCAGCCTTGTAAAGTTAAGCCTATGCAGGGCCCCCCAGCTCCTAGCCACCTGGACCCCCAAATATCTGAAACTCCTCTCCGCCCTTTTTAGTGGGAGCTCGCCAATCCCCCTCTCCTGGTCCCCTAGCTGAACTACGAACAGCTCGCTCTTCCCCATATTGAGCTTGTACCCCGAAAAGTCCCCGAATTCCCTAAGCATCCTCATTACCTCTGGCATTCCTCCCACCGGGTCCGCCACATACAGCAGCAGGTCGTCCGCATAAAGCGACACCCTATGCTCCTCCCACCCCGCACCAATCCCCTCCAGTTCCTCGACTCTCTCAGTGCCATAGCCAGGGGTTCAATCGCCAGTGCGAAGAGCAGGGGGGACAGGGGACGCCCCTGTCTCGTCCCTCGGTGCAACCGAAAGTACTCGGACCTCCTCCTATTTGTGGCCACGCTCGCCATCGGGACCTCAAACAGCAGCCTAACCCACCTGCCAAATCCCTCCCCAAACCCGAACCTCTTCAGCACCTCCCACAGGTACCCCCACTCTACCCTATCGAAGGCTTTCTCAGCGTCCATCGCCACCACTATCTCCGCCTCCCCCTCCCTCGCCGGCATCATGAAAACGTTCAAAAGCCTCCGCACATTCGCGTTCAACTGTCTCCCCTTCACAAACCCCGCCTGGTCTTCATGGATGATCTGCGGCATACAATCCTCAATCCTCGTGGCTAAGACCTCCGCCAGCACCTTGGCATCTACATTTAGCAAGGAAATCGGTCTGTAAGACCCACATTGCAGGGGATCCTTGTCCCGCTTCAGGATCAAGGAGATCAGTGCCCGGGACATCGTCGGGGGTAAAGCCCCTCCCTCCCTTGCTTCATTGAAGGTCCTAATTAACAGCGGGCCCAACAGGTCCATATATTCTTTATAGAACTCGACCGGGAAACCGTCCGGCCCCAGTGCCTTCCCCGCCTGCATGCTTCCTATCCCTTTGATCAGCTCCTCCAGCCCAATCGGGGCCCCCAGTCCCACCACCAGTCCCTCTTCCAGCTTTGGAAACCTCAATTGGTCTAGGAAACGGCCCATCCCTCCCTCTTCCCGTGGGGGCTCGGATCGGTACAATTCCTCATAGAAGTCCCTGAAGATCCCATTGATGCCAACCCCACTCCGCACCACGCTTCCTCCCCTGTCCTTAACTCCCCCGATCTCCCTAGCTGCATCCCGCTTCTGAAGCTGAAGCGCCAGCATCCGGCTTGCCTTTTCCCCATACTCGTAGACCGCTCCCTGGGCCTTCCTCCACTGCACCTCCGCCTTCTTGGTGGTCACCAGTTCGAATTCGGCCTGGAGGCTGCGCCTCTTCCTCAACAATCCTTCCTACCCTCACCATCTCTCCCACCAGCCTCTCCCTCTCCCCCCGCTCCCTCCACTCCTTGTGGGCCCTGATGGAGATCAGCTCTCCCCTCACCACCGCCTTCAGTGCCTCCCATACCATCCCCACTCGGACTTCCCCGTTGTCGTTGGTCTCCAAGTACCTCTCTATACTTCCTCGGACCCGCTCGCTCACCTCCTCGTCCGCCAACAGCCCCACCTCCAAGCGCCACAGTGGGCGCTGGTCCCTCTCCTCCCCCATCTCCAAGTCCACCCAATGCGGGGCGTGGTCTGAAATGGCTATTGCCTTATGGACATGTGAGAAGAATGTAAATTCCCTAGCCCCCGGCCTTGCAAATCTCCAAGGGTCCACCCCTCCCATTTGGTCCATAAATCCCCTCAACACTCTAGCCGCCTCCGGCTTCCTACCCATCCTAGACCTGGAGCGATCCAGTGCAGGATCCAACACCGTGTTAAAGTCTCCCCCCATTATCAGGCCCCCCACTTCCAAGTCTGGGATCCGACCCAACATACGCCGCATAAAACCCGCATCGTCCCAGTCCGGAGCATACACATTGACCAGTACCACCCTCTCTCCCTGCAACTTACCACTTACCATTATGTACCTACCGCCATTATCTGCCACAATGCTCGATGCCTAGAATAACACCTTCATTCCCACCAAGATCGCCACCCCTCGATTTTTGGAATCTAGCCCCGAGTGAAACACCTGACCTACCCACCCTTTCCTCAGTCTTACCTGGTCTGCCACCTTCAGGTGTGTCTCCTGGAGCACAACCACATCCGCCTTCAACCCCTTCAGGTGCGCAAACACGCGGGCCCGCTTAACCGGCCCATTCAGTCCCCTTACATTCCAGGTTATCAGCCGGATCAGGGGGCTACCCGCCCCCCTCCCCCGCCGACTCGCCATGACCCCTCCTCGGCCAGCCACGAGCCCGCACCCCACACCCGGCCCGTTCCCCACAGCGGCATACCCCCGTCTCGACCCACCCCACTCGCTTCAGCTCCTCCTTGATCTTAGCAGCAGCAACTCGATTCCCCCCCCACCCCAGCTAGGACCCATCCTAGCTGGTTTACTCCTCACATTATGTGGCACTCCCTCCTCTCCCGCTCCCCATTCACAGGCTCTCCCCATCGTTCTAAGCGCGGGAAACAATCCTCTCTTCCCCGCCCCGGTCCCGCCCCCCCCCCCAGTCTTCGGCACGGGAAAAAAAATCCCGCGCTCTCCACCTACCAGGCCCCGCCACCAACCAAAACCGGACCCAACCCGCCCCATCCACCCTCCCCAACCCGAAAGAGAAAAACACAGAGAAAAAGAAACCCAAAACAATGCAAAGGCCCCCCCCCCCGAACCTAAAATAGGCATAACATATCCACCGCAGTCCCCAATCGCCCATCCCGACCCTCAGTCTGTGTCCAGCTTCTCGGCCTGAACAAAGGCCCACGCCTCCTCCGGAGACTCAAAATAATGGTGCCGGTCCTTGTAGGTAACCCACAGTCACGCCGGCTGCAACATGCCAAACTTCACCCCCTTCCTGTGTAGCACCGCCTTCGCTCGATTGTACCCGGCCCTCCTCTTCGCCACCTCCGCACTCCAGTCCTTATATATCCGAACCTCCGCGTTCTCCCACCTGCTGCTCCTCTCCTTCTTGGCCCACCTGAGCACACACTCCTGATCGACGAACCGATGGAACCGCACCAGCACCGCCCGCAGAGGCTCGTTAGCCTTGGGCCTCCTCGCCAACACTCTATGGGCCCCTTCCAGCTCCAGGGGCTTCTGGAAGGACCCCGCTCCCATCAGCGAGTTTAACATGGTGACCACATAAGCCCCCACGTCCGGCCCCTCCAGCCCCTCTGGGAGGCCCAGATTCCGCAGATTCTTCCGCCTCAACCGATTCTCCATCTCCTCGAACCGTTCCTGCCATTTCTTGTGGAGCACCTCGTGCGCCTCCACCTTTACCGCCAGGACTAAGATCTCGTCCTCATTGTCAGAGATCTTTTGTCGAGCCTCTCGGATCGCCACCCCCTGGGCCGTCTGTGTCTCCAGCAGCTTATCAATAGAAGCCTTCATCGGCTCTAGCAGGTCCGTTTTAATCTCTCTGAGGCAGCGCTGGATACCCTCCTGTTGCTCCTCCGCCCACTGCCTCCACGCTGCCTGGTCTCCGCCCGCTGCCATTTTGTCCTTCTTCCCTCCCTTCTTCTGGTCCACCACCACCTTTTTTGTCACCCCGCTCCTAGTTAAAGCCATATACTGACGGGGAGCTATTATTAACTCCTTCCCCCACCGGGAAACGTTGAAAAAGTGCCCTTGGGGGCCCTGAAAAGAGCCCAAAAGTCTCGAGAGGGAATCCTTTTGGCAGTGTTCGCTTCACCAATCTGCCCCAAAATGCCTGTGGAAACTCCTGAAAACGGTCTAAGAGTCTGTTCCAGATGGGAGCTGCCGAATGCGCGACCTACTCCTCCATGGCCGCCACCGGAAGCCTCGTCCCCGCTTCTTCAGTGGCCTTGGTGAGATCTTTTCACAGTTGTTCCCTCTGCTGTTCGAATTCACTTTTGATAAAGGCCCTCAGGTCAGTTTGCAGCTTTAAGCTTGCCCTTCCCCCGCCTGCAAACTGGAAGAGGCCCTGTTTATCCTGTTGCAGCCAAATCTTTTACTGTTTCTGCCGGGTTTGGTAGCCAAAAGACATAACATTCCTGGGGGACACTGTCAGGGGAATGTTGCAGTCTTCTTCCCACACCGAGAAATGTCAAACAAATGCCGTGGGGGCTCTGTAAAAGAGCCCAAAAGTCCGTTCCAAGCGGGAGCTACCGAATATGTGACCTAGCTCTGGATAATTTGAATAATAGTCCACTACTAGCAAATGCTCTTTACCATCAAGGTAGAATACGTCAATCTCAACCTTTTGCTAAGGAACTGACACAATTTCACCTATTTTTATCGGTTCCTTTGTTTGTTGATATTGATATCGTTGACAAGCGGTACACTTTCAGCCATGTTCTGTATGTCTTTGTTCATTCCCGGCCAATATGCAGTATCTCATGATCTTTGCTTGCATTTCTTGATTCCAAGGTGATCCTCATGGGTTTTTTGCAGTATTTCCTTGCGTAGAGATTGTAGAATTACGATTCTCTCTTGCCTCAGTAACAAACCATTTACTACACTCAGCTCTGATCGTATGTGATGATACTTAGAACATGAACCTTTCGGCCATCCTGTTGAGATTGTGTATCACCATTTGTAACACTTCAACTTTCTCTGCTTCTTCAACAATCAGTCTTGACTTTGCATCCGATACTGGTAGTGTTTCCGTAATCATATCTATATGAACCTGCACATCCTCTCCCATGGATCTTGTGCTGTTGTAACTATGGACAATGCATCTGCTACTACAATGCCCGGTGTATAGATTAATTTGAAGGAATATCTCTGAAGTTTCATCGTTAGACGTTGAATGCGAGGTGATATCTCACTGATATTCTTCTTGACTATTGCAACCAATGCTCTATGCTCTGTCTCGACAATGAACGTAGGTAGACCATATATGTAGCTATGGAATTTGGCTAAACCATTCACTAGCCCTTAATACTTTTTCTATTTGTGCATAACGACATTCAGATTCTGTCATATGCAACTGGTTTCCAATCACTAATATTTTCTTGTTGCAGCAATACTGCACCTGGACCATCCTTCGATGCATCTGTTGAAATCTTGGTATTTTTGTTGGGTGCAAAAAATGTTAATACTGGTGTGGTCGTTCGAGCTTTCTTTAGTATTATCCATTCTTGCTCATGCTTTTCAGTCCAAGTGAAGTTATTCACTTTCTTCAGAACATCTCTAAGACATGCTGTCTTTGCTGAGAGATTTGGTATAAATTTTAAATGAAGTTGATTATGACCAGTACTCTTAGTATCCTTTTTATCTATTGGCCGAGGCATATTTATAATGGCTTGCATCTTCATGTCATCAGGCTCTATTCCTTGAGCAGATAATCTGTCTCCTAGGAACGTTATTTCCTTTGCACCAAACTGACATTTGGCCTTGTTGAGTCATAGCCCATTTCTTCTGACAATTTGTAATACCCTAATTAGCCTGTCATTGTGTTCCTCTTGGGTGGAACCCCAAACTATGATATCATAGATGTATACTCAAATACCCTAAATGCCTTCAACAATATGTTCCATCGCTCTGTGGAATATTTCTAACACTGAGACTATGCCAAAGGGCATACAAAGAAAACAATATCTACCAAACGGAGCAGTGAATGTACAATACTTGGTGATTTCTTCATCTACCTTGAGCTGCCAGAATCCCTGTGGAGCATCAAGTTTGCTGAAATATTTTGCACCAGACATCTCACTTGTGACCTCCTTTCTTTTGGTTACCGGACAGTGTTCCTTTTTTATATTTGCATTTAAATTTTTGGGATCCATGCATATTCGAAAATCATTGTTTCTTTTTTTTTTACACATACCATCGAATTGACCCAATCTGTCGGCTCTTCAATCTTTTTATAACGCCAAGGTGTGTCATCCTATCTAATTCAGCTTTTAGACAGTCACATAATGGTGCTGGAACTCTTCTCGGAGCATGTCTCACTTGTTGAGCATCATTTTTTAATTGAGTCTTGTAAGTGAAAAGTAAAATACCAAAATCTTGAAATATTTCTGGAAAAGCCTACACAATGGACTCCACTGATCCACTGTGTGTCCTCACATGCACACTCTTTTTACCAGTTCCAGAGCTTCACACGCTTCATCACCTAGCAACGACTCACGATTTTTAGCTACTATCGAGAATTTTGCTTTGTGAACTTTATCTTTTACTTGGCCATCAAGTTCACACATTCCCGATGCGTCAATTTTCTGACCATTATAGTCCTGCAAGAAGACTGGTTTGTACAATGTTCTCTGTTTTAGTTGCATAGTCTTGATATCCCTGATGCTTATGAGGTTTGCTCTTGCACCTGAATCTAACCTAACAGTGTTAAGTGATTTATTTATAAACAAAGAAACTGCCCATTTGTTCTTTGTCACTGTTGCGTTATCCTTTTTAGCACTTTTTGCTTCTGTAAGTGACATTTTATTCTTTTTAGCTGTGTTTGCTCTGTCTTCATCTGAGACTACATCAATAAAAAATGAGCCGTCCAAGTTAATGTCATCAATTGTATTGAAAGACTTCCCTACATTAACCTCTTTGCTTGTGAAACATTTTTTCGCAAAATGATTTTTTCCTTCGCACTTTGTGCAAATTTTGCAATATGCTGGACATTACTTCGAAGGTGCCTGTTTCCACATCTTTTGCATGTAATGGCTGCTTCGGCAAGTGTTTAAAATGGCTATTGCTGCTGAGACCACGTTTTATTTGTGAGTGCGTCACAACATCTATGACGTCGGCATCGCTCCCAATTTTCACGCCAAAACCTTGTGCTATGTTGCGCAGCTAGCTCACTAGCATGGCAAATCTTACTCGCGTCTTCTAACTGAAGCTCATTCTCCCATAAGAGATGTTCACACACCGTATCAACATTTATTCCAAAGACCATTTTATCCCGAATCATCAAGAATTTTAAAGATGTGAAGTTACACGTTTGTGCTTTTAACTTAAGGTCTGTCAGAAAGCTATCAAAGGACACACCCGTCTTCTGTGTGCGCATTCTAAATATGTATCGCTCGAAAGTTTCATTGTTTATTGGCGTGCAATGCTCATCACTTTTTTTATGACATCATCAAAGCTTTTACTATTAAACCTCTCGTCCAAAATCTAAGATGTTGTAAATCTCAGTCACCCGGGGGCCTGCTACCATTAGCAACAACGCTATATTTCATTCATCTGGCTGTGCTTGCAACCCAAGAGCTGCTACATACAATGTGAACTGTTGTTTAAAAGAACTCAACATTATCAACATTACTGGTTATTCGAAGATGTTCAGGAGGTTTCAAACTTTCTATCTTCTTCTTTCACTGTTTTAGCATCTTCAGAGATTCGATGTTCCACTTTTTGTTTCAGCACCGTTTCACCAAATTTGGAGACTGTGTCCTTCAAATGTTCACACATCAGGGGCGGGATTCTCCGATTCCCTGCCGGATGGGAGAATCGCCGGAGACCGGCGTGAATCCCGCCCCGCCACTGGCTGACGAATTCTCCGGCGCTGGTTTTTCGGCGGGGGCGGGAATCGCATCCCGCCGGTCGGGGGCCGTTGGCAGTGGCCCCCCTGGCGATACTCCACTTCGTGATGGGCCGAGTGGCCGCCCGGTTTCGGCCTGTCCCGCCGGCGTAAATCAAACAAGGTCCTTACCGGTGGGACGTGGCTCTGTGTGCGGCCTGCGGAGTCCTCGGGAGGCGCGGGGAGATCTGGCCCCGGGGGGGAGGGGCCCCCATGGTGGCCTAGCCCACGATTGGGACCCACCGATCTGCATGTGGGCCTGTGCTATGTGGGCACTCTTTCCCTCCGCACCGGCTGCTGTAACGGTCCGCCAAGGCCGGCGCGGAGAAGAACCCCTCTGCGCATGCGCTGGGATAACGTCAGACACGCTGGCATTCCTGTGCATGCGCCAACTCACTGGCGGAGGCCCTCTGACGTTGGTTGGGCAACACCAATTCCACCAGCGCTGGCCAGCGCGGCGCCAATCCTGCCGGCGCCGGCCTAGCCCCTGAATGTGTGGAGGATTCCGCACCTTCCGGGTGGTCCGATGCTGGAGTGGTTCAAGCCACTCCTCGGCACCGGTACAGCCCGCCCCGCCGGATAGCGGAGAATCCCAGCCCAGATCTTTAGTTTTTAATCATTCTCCTGGTACCATGTTATGTTCTTGTACAGGGACAATTACTGTGTCGGCGTACTAAAGAACATCTAGTTCAGGACTAGTCAAATTTATTATTGTATAATAAACTGTGGGTAGGAAACTAATGCTAAAAAAGTGGAACTAACACAAACGCAACTAACCACGACAAATTCTCCTTCAGACTACCCCCAGATTACAGTGTTGTGTGCCATTACTTGCCTGACATCTACTGGTCGGAGGCTATACATACTTACACACTTGCTTATGCCTATCACTACAGACCCCAAACCCCAGACCCTGGAACCCTGCCGGGAACATTAGGGGGACTAAGCTTGAGTTTCCTCCCCCATTCCACACACTCAACCTCTGGTTGTGGCAGCTCTAGGGAGTTTGGTTGCTGACTGCTAGCTCTGTGGTGCTAACTCCTGCTGCCTCTGTGGTTCAAGCAAAATGTCCATGCCTCGCAGTTTCTTTCAAATGGTATGCAATAAACCTCATCTGACACATGGTATGTATTCTCGAGAATGCACCTGACAACTGTGGAGTGCTCACATGAATGACAATGCCAATTCCTTATTAGCAGTAGCCTTCAGCTTTACAGCCAGAGGCTGATCACAATCAAACGGAATTAAAATGACCATCACCATCTAACCACGCACAGGACTCTGTCCTTGATGGACAGGTAGCAGCTGTAGTTACCTCTGTAATAGGTATACATGATTTGCAGGATGGCCTGTAGGATTCACAGGCGCTGAGAACCTCACCCCCTCAGCACAGGGGTGACCCACGACCAATGGTGCCCAGCCCCCCTGGGGCAAGGCTGCCCCCTCCCCCATTGTCCCTGGGCTGTTTGCCCGAAAATGAAAATGGTTACTCAGCTCCTCCGATCCCCTCAGCTGCGATTGCGCTAGGTTCCTGTTGTGTTTAATTTAGAGAACCCAATTATTTTTTCTTCCAATTAAGGAGCAATTTAGTGTGGCCAATCCACATAACCTGCACATCTTTAGGTTATGGGGGTGAAACCCACACAGTCATGGGGAGAATGTGCAAAATCCACACGGTTATTGACCCAGGGCCGGGATTTAAACCTGCGTCCTCAGCATCGTAGGCAGCAGTGCTAACTACTGTGCCACATGGTGCCCTAGCTTCCTGTTTTTAAATAGGAGTGCTAACGGTGCCCGCATGATCTCCCACTGGGGAGTCGGTTAGATTCTGGAGGCCATTAGATGGAGTGTCCATCTCGTTAATGAGATAGAGATTGCTTTGAGTTCATGTCAATTGGTGTCCTGCCATGTTTGGGCGGGTCCCGGAACCCGCCAATGGAAGTGGGCCGGTTAGTTGGCGAGCTGATCGGTGCCCGGTGCGGATACTGATTTTGGCCTCTCCCACGATCTATCCGGCGCCCATAGATCCACGCTGGGCACAACACGGCTAGTAAATCGCTCCCCATAACAACACGCTGTGTCAAAACAAAATCTCCTTCTCCCTTCCATTTTTTTTTTGCCCATTATCTTAAAGTTTTTTCTTAAAAGTTAAAGGTTATTGACCCTCCTGCCAGGATCAATCATATCCCCTGTCCACTCCATCAACACCTCATAAATCATTTATTTTAAAATATTTTATGTCACAAATGATCCAGCTGTGTGGTTGGCTCCCATTAACATTGTTACAGGGTATTTGGAATGTCGATGAATATAAAACGGTGCATTGATATGGAATTACAATGCCTTCCCCTTCCAAATCCATGTACTGTGCCAAGATTGTTAAATTTGAACAGTCCATTTCTGGGTATGTCTGGTCAGGGCCCCATCATTTCCTCATTCGTTTTGCTATTCCTAAAACGCAGAATTATTGTTGCGTTGCTGCCAATACGTTCAGTGTGTCATCTTTTCTCTGCACCCTCAGGTAAGATTAAGCAGGCCACACCTGTGGTTACATAAAGGTTGCTGATGTCATTTTCTACTCATATTCAGCTTCCTGGAATCGCTTGAAGTCAAAAGTGAATTTACTACAAATTATGCTAGCGTGCACTATGAAGCTGGTAAACACTACTTCTAAACCATTGAGTATTGCAGACAATGGCTAAAGGTGTTGTAATGTGTCAAGAAAATCCATGACTAAGCATTTCCATGTTATGAGTCACTTGACCTTTAAATCATAGACATTTTAAACTTTAGAGTTTTATCTTCATTTTCACAGTACCTATTATTAAAAATAAATGTCTATATGAGAATCACAAACCCACATAAATAGTCTACTGGAGCAGGGTTCAAAATGGCACAGATATCTCCATTACAACTCACTCTTAGTCCTGTTTCTGAAAGTTCGCTCACAAGAAAGGACAAACAAGAGAAAACTCATGAGAGGAGGAAATATTAAAATAAGATCTTAACCATAATCAGTCCTTGTGCATTGGTTGTACAATGCACTGCAGGCAATGTTTTTCAAAGATTCATCAGACTATGCTAGGTGTAGTGAGTGGCAGATTTCAGTGGGACCTTGACTAAATAACTGCCCTAAATAACTCCTGTTGATATTCTTAGCCTAAATTAACTTCCAGTAAATGCAAAATGCATCAGGTGTGGAATTCTCTGTCTGTGCTAAATGGACACATGCTGTTTTCAGCTCTCTGCATCTGTGTCATTGAACGAGTGAGGGGCCACCTTTGTGTCTATTGCAACTTACCCATTGAAAATAAGATTGCATCATAAATATGTCATAGAACATAGAACATACAGTGCAGAAGGAGGCCATTCGGCCCATCGAGTCTGCACCGACCCATTAAAGCCCTCACTTCCACCCTATCCCCCTAATCCAATAACCCCACCTAACCTTTTTGGACACTAAGGGCAATTTAGCATGGCCAGTCCACCTAAGCTGCATGTCTTTGGACTGTGGGAGGAAACCGGAGCGCCCGGAGGAAACCCACGCAGACACGGGGAGAACGTGCAGACTCCGCACAGACAGTGACCCAGCAGGGAATCGAACCTGGGAACCTGGCGCTGTTATATTGTCCTTTCTTCAAAACCACCAGAGGAAGAGGATGCTGGTTCAAGTTCACTATTACCAGGAGCATTTTGAACATGCATTTTAGCATAATTCCGACTCCCTTGCCATTTTCATTTCTGCCTGTTGGATTACTGCCAATTCCTACCCCTGCTCTCTAATCACGGACAGTATATATTAGGAGATGGCAATTGTGGTATTATGCTTGCCATTGGCTAGAGTGCATAATAGCTCCGCCCTGATAGGCGGGGTATAAGAACCCATGCCATCCCAGCAGCCCTCATTCTGTACCTGAGCTGCTGGGGGAAACATCTAACTTATTAAAGCCTTCAGTTGGACTACAACCTCGTTTTAGTGGTCATTGATTGTGCATCAATTTAATAAGCTAGATTTTAAGAAGAAAGGATGGAGCTCTGAATCAAGCCGGGGTGTCTGCAACTTAGCCCCCACACAGCGAACTCAGCGGCGATCTTTAAGCACTGGCTGGCGTGTTTTAAAGGGTACCTCGAGACGGCAGAAAACGCACCCACAGGAGAGCAGAAACTGCACGTCCTGCACTCAAGGGTGAGCCCGGAGATCTACACTCTCATCGAGGAAGCGGAAGACTTTGATGCAGCAATCGAGCTGCTAAAAGGACGCTATATTCGCCTGGTAAACCAGGTCTACGCCCGGCACCTGCTTGCAACAAGACGGCAAACCCCATGGGAATCGTTGGAGGAATTCTACCGCGCACTCCTGATGCTGGGCAGAAGGTGCGGCTGCCCGCAAGTTTCGGCGAGCGAGCACACGGAACTCTTAGTCCGGGACGCTTTCGTGGCAGGTATGCTTTCATCTCAAATCCGCCACGCCTGTTGGAGAAAGACACCCTGGGTCTTAGGGAGGCACGGGTCCTTGCAGGCTCTCTGGACGTGGCCTCCAGGAATGCCCGCACCTACGTTCCCGACCGCGCGGCAGCCCCCTGGGCAGCGTGGAACCCCGCAGCGGCCGACCCAGAGACTTCCCCCGTTGCCCTGCAGGCCTGCGCTGCAAGGCGGCCTGTCAACCCCGAGCGGCCCCGCTGCTACTTTTGTGGGCAGGCCAAGCACCCCCGCCAGCGCTGCCCGGCCCGCGCATCCATCTGCAGGGAATGTGGCAAAAAGGGCCATTTCATGGCGGTATGTCAGGCCCGAGTGGTGGCTGCGGTCTCCAGCGGCGACTCCGGACCGCCAGCACAAATTTCTCCACGGGCCCCGTGAGGCCAGCGGTCGCCGCCACCCCGATATCCCAGGGCCTCATGCGGACCCTGGGCGCCGCCATCTTGTTCCACGGACGCCACGCTTGAGGGAAAGTCACCGCCATTTTGTGCGCCCCTGGCCACGTGCGACCAATGGGAGATGCCATCTTGGATGGGCCCCCAGGACCCCAGCTCGGCCGACCACACACTGCCTGTACAGAATTCTTAACTACTGCGATTGGCCTCGGTGACTCTGGATCAATCTGGACCTCGAACATTCTCAACTGCTACGACGACCGTTTTCATCAACAGCCACGGGACGTCCTGCCTAATTGACTCTGGGAGCACGGAGAGCTTCATACACCCCGACACGGTAAGGCACTGTTCCCTCCACATCCACCCTGTTAATCAAAAAATCTCACTGGCCTCCAGTTCCCACTCAGTGGAGATAAAGGGTTTTGTTTAGCAAACCTCACGGTCCAGGGAAAGGAGTTCAAAAATTTCCATCTCTACGTCCTTCCCCACCTCTGCGCGGCTACACTCTTGGGTTTAGACTTCCAGTGTAACCTTCAAATTCTGACCTTCCAATTCGGCGGCCCTATACCCCCTCTTACTGTCTGCGGCCTCGCGACCCTTAAGGTCGACCCGCCTTCCCTGTTTGCGAATTTCACCACCGATTGCAAACCCGTCGCCACCAGGAGCAGACGCTACAGTGCCCAGGACCGTAGTCCGCCGACTGGCACCCAAAACGGCGCAAATCAGACGGGCATCGCGCCGCCCCAAAGGTGCGGAATGCTCCAACATTGAGGGGCTAGGTCGGCGCCGGACGAATTTCCGCCCCGCCAGCTGGCGGAAAAGGCCTTTGGTGCCCCGCCAGCTGGCGCGGAAATGACATCTCCGGGCGGCGCTTGCGCGGGAGCGTCAGCGGCCGCTGACAGCTTCCCACACATGCGCAGTGGAGGGAGTCTCTTCTGCCTCCGCCATGGTGGAGACCGTGGTGGAGGCCGAAGGGAAAGAGTGCCCCCACGGCACAGGCCCGCCCGCGGATCGGTGGGCCCCGATCGCGGGCCAGGCCACCGTGGGGGCACCCCCGGGGCCAGATTGCCCCCCGCCCCCCCCCAGGACCCCGGAGCCCGCCCGCGCCTCCTTGTCCCGCCGATAAGGTAGGTGGTTTAATTTACGCCAGCGGGACAGGCATTTTAGCGGCGGGACTTCGGCCCATCCGGGCCGGAGAATTGAGCGGGGGGGCTCGCCAACCGGCGTGGCGCGATTCCCGCCCCGCCGAATCTCTGATGCCGGAGATTTCGGCAACCGGTGGGGGCGGGATTCACGCCAGCCCCCGGCGATTCTCCGACCCGGCGGGGGGTCGGAGAATCTCGCCCCGGATCTTTATTAGATCAGATGTCCAAAGGCTACTGAGGGAAGGGGTCATTGAAGCCAGTAACAGTCCCTGGGAGAGCTCAAGTAGTGGTGGTAAAGACCGGGGAGAAGCATAGGGTGGTCATCAACTACAGTCAGACCATCAACAGGTTTACGCAGCTGGACGCGTACCCCCTCCCCCGCATATCTGACCTGATGAACAGGATCGCGCATTATAAGGTCTTCTCCACGGTGGATCGCAAGTCCGCCTACCACCAGCTCCCCATCCGTACTAGTGACCGCAAATACACTGCCTTCGAGGCAGACGGGCGGCTCTATCACTTCTTAAGGGTTCCCTTTTGTGTCACTAACGGGGTCTCTGTCTTCCAACACGAGATGGACCGAATGGTGACCGGTACGGTTTACAGGCAACACTCCCGTATCTCGATAATGTCACCCTCTGCGGACACGACCGGCAGGACCACGACACCAACCTCAGAAAATTCCTCCAGACCGCAAAGATCCTTAACCTAACGTACAATAAGGATAAATGAGTTTTTAGCACCTACCGTCTAGCCATTCTCGGCTACGTAGTGCGAACTGGAGTTATAGGCCCCGACCCTGAACGCATGCGCCCCCTTATGGAGTTCCCCCTCCCTCACTGCTCTAAGGCCCTGAAGCGCTGCCTAGGGTTTTTTAGCTACTACGCCCAGTGGGTCCCCAACTACGCAGACAAGGCCCGTCCCCTGATCCAAACCACAGTTTTTCCCCTGTCGATAGAGGCCCGCCAGGCCTTCAGCCGCATCAAAGCAGACATTGCAAAAGCCACGATGCACGCCTTCGACGAGTCCCTCCCCTTCCAGGTCGAGAGTGACGCATCTGACGTAGCTCTGGCGGCAACCCTCAACCAAGCGGGCAGACCCGTGGCCTTCTTCTCCGTACCCTCCATGCTTCCGAAATCCGCCACTCCTCAGTCGAAAAGGAGGCCCAGGCCATAGCAGAAGCTGTGCGACATTGGAGGCATTACCTGGCCGGCAGGAAATTCACTCTCATCACGGATCAACGGTTGGTGGCTTTCATGTTCAATAATGCACAGCGGGGCAAGATAAAAACGACAAGATCTTGAGTTGGAGGATCGAACTCTCCACCTACAACTACGAGATCTTGTATTGTCCCGGGAAGCTAAATGAACCTCCTCACGCCCTATCCCGTGGCACAAGTGCCACCGCACAAGTGGACCACCACCGAGCCCTCCACGAGGACCTCTGCCACCCGGGAGTCACTCGCCTTTTCCATTTCGTCAAGGCCCGCAACCTGCCCTACTCCATCGAGGAGGTCAGGACAGCCACCAGGGATTGCCAAATCTGCCCGGAGTGCAAACCGCACTTCTACCGGCCAGAGAGAGCGCACCTGATAAAGGCTTCCCGTCCCTTTGAATGCCTCAGCATGGACTTCAAAGGCCCCCTCCCCTCCACCGACCGCAACACGTACTTTCTGAACGTGATTGACGACGACTCCCGGTTCACATTCGCCTTCACCAGCCCCGACATGACCGCCTCCACCATCATCAAGGCCCTCCATAGCATCTTTGCACTGTTCGGGTTCCCCGCTTGCATACACAGCGATAGGGGATCCTCCTTTATGAGCGACGAACTGCGTCAATTCCTGTTCAGCAAGGGCATCGCCTCGAGCAGATCGACCAGTTACAACCCCTGGGGTAACGGACAGATAGAGAGTGAGAACGGAATGGTCTGTAAGACCGTCCTACTGGCCCTACGGTCCAGGAGCCTCCCAGTCTCCCGCTGGCAAGAAGTCCTCCCGGATGCCCTCCACTCCATCCGGTCACTACTTTGTACAACCACCAATCAGACACCTCACGAACGTCTCCTTGTCTTCCCCAGGAAGACCTCCTCTGGGACCTTGCTCCCGACCTGGCTGGCAGCACCCGGACCCATCCTGCTCGGAAAACACGTGCGGGCGCACAAGTCGGACCCGTTGGTCGAGAGGATCCATCTGCTCCATGCTAACCCCCAATACACCTACGTACCCCGATGGCCGACAAGATACGGTCTCCCTACAGGATCTGACGCCCGCCGGAACTCCACGCCCATTCCAGCCACCAGTCCCACTCTCCCCTCCACTGCAGCACCTTACAGGAGGATCGGTCCTTCCACTGCCCCTGCCTAGGCCACCACCCCCCCCACCCCCTCCACCCACCGACACCCCCCGCAGGCGCTCCCTGCCCACGTTTTCCCCACCAGCATCGTCTAGGGGTGACAAAGCTGCCACAGAGATCGAGGCCACGCTCCCGGAGTCACAGATGCCCGAGCCTCCACCGCAGTCACCACCGAGGCTCCGACGATCACAGAGCACGACCAGGGACCCCGATCGATGATTGCTTCATTTTAACTGTAATCTGTAAATATATGTTTTAATGTACATAGCTACCAGACTTGTAAATAGTTACTAAACACTGTACAGGGGTATTACGGTACCTCCATAACTAATTATACCATGTTGTTATGTTTTGTAGTTGCTGGCCACCACCCCTGCCGGACTTTGTTTAACAGGGGGTGAATGTGATATTATAGGTATTACGGTACCTGAGAGGCGGAAGTATCATTGGCAGAACCTATATGCTTGCCATTGGCTAGAGTGCATAATAGCTCCGCCCTGATAGGCGGGGTATAAGAACCCGTGCCGTCCCAGCAGCCCTCATCCTGTACCTGAGCTGCTGGGGGAAACATGAAGCTTATTAAAGCCTTCAGTTGTACTACAACCTTGTTTTAGTGGCCATTGATCGTGCATCAGCAATGTTCAGCATTCATTGAAAGGTTATTTATCTGAAGTCAGGGGGAAACTGGTTGCAGGTTTGGCACACCATTTGTCATGCTGGTTGCTTAGAACATAGAACAATACAGCGCAGTACAGGCCCTTCGGCCCACGATGTTGCACCGAAACAAAAGCCATCTAACCTACACTATGCCATTATCATCCATATGTTTATCCAATAAACTTTTAAATGCCCTCAATGTTGGCGAGTTCACTACTGTAGCAGGTAGGGCATTCCACGGCCTCACTACTCTTTGCGTAAAGAACCTACCTCTGACCTCTGTCCTATATCTATTACCCCTCAGTTTAAAGTTATGTCCCCTCGTGCCAGCCATATCCATCCGTGGGAGAAGGCTCTCACTGTCCACCCTATCCAACCCCCTTCAGGAAGAAGTCCAAAGAGGATCATGGCTGCTGAGGATAGGTAAGTCCCAAGGTTTTAGGGCACGAGGGATTCTGAAACGGGGAGAGGAGTTGGGGGGGCAGGGTTTTGTAGGGCAAGTAGCGTGGAAGGAAGAGCGTGTTTCATCTTGGGGGTAATGGGAGGGGGATGTCTGGATGTGTGTGGAGCATCCCGAATGAGATGCCTTGACCTTCCTTCACTGGTAGGCCTTAAAAAATGGCCTGCTCACTCCAACTGGATAGCCCATGCCAGCCTTATTTTGGCATGACTGGTATATTTTCCTGGTCAATCGGCTTGCTGATAAACCTGATTGACCTTTAATTAGTCATTTAAATATGGCAGACGGTCTGCTGGTTTCAGTGCCCACCCACCTCCTGTATTTAGGGGGCTGGGTCAGGGGTGAGTGGAAAGGTGTGGGCCGGCACCTATGCTACATGCCCTTTCTCGGAAAACACTCCCGATGGGGGCACATAAAATCCAATCTTGATGTTTCCATCCCACCCCTTGGAGATGCTGCTGCAAGTTGGTCCACTGTATTTCCTAGCTCCGGGTTGATGAGTTGCCGATTGTTATAACCCGCACGAGACTTATGGGGTTAGAGCAATCAATCTCCCCGTGAGTCTCGCCAAATACAAGCTCCCCCACTAAGGGAGCGAGGAGACCGAGGACAATACTGATTGAATTGTGTATAAAGTCGGCCAAGCGACGTACCGACGGTTCAGAGCCGGCTGGGATCTGAAGTAGATTGTAAATATAATTGTGTTACAATAAACAAAGTTTTCTTTAGACCTTCTTGGTTCTGACTCATTTGTGGCTACAAAACCGATGGGGGAGTGCTTTTCACTGACAGATTACCAAATTAATGAGTGAAGCCTGGACATGATATTAGCATAGGCTCCATAAAGATTTATGTGGGATGGGTGTAGCATATGCCCACCCAGCACCTGCCCAATAAGCATTCAGGTGTAAAATGTGTCCCGTTGAGGTTATGTTCTGGGGAAATGGCAACTGCAGTTTGAAACCATACCTTATTAGATAGACCAGCAGAACAGAGGTAGTACTGGAGGCATACAGTGATGCAATGGACCTTGGTAAGTGTGCTCAGACAATCAAATCAGTACATTGCTGTCTGAGCTCCAGAGTATAGTAACTGCTGTGCAGATGGACTAGTTAACATCTGGCTACTTGACCTCTGTAACCATCTGCGGTCCCATTAGCTCTTTAACTTGATAGGGCCTTCAACCTGCAACGGGCTGGCTTTTGAACAGTGGAAACAGTATGTGCTCTCTGCCAGATGAGCATATACTTGGTGGTGACCCAGTAACATGTGTAGGTGCAGGTGCCTCAGCTTTTGTCCTACAGTAGTTCTTGTGGTTTGTGCGGCTGTTGCTGCTGCAATGTGATGTACTGACTGTGGTGAACTGCAGATGGTCCATGTTCATCTGTGAAGAGAACAACAGTACATGCAAAATTAATAATGCATCATTTTACATCCATGACCACATTGGCAATGATTTGCACTATAGGTCTTAATAAGTGTAGCGTTTTACTTTTTAATTGCTAGATAAAAATATTTATAACGTAGCCATTTTCATCTATTGTTACAACTACACAATTAGCAGACTATCGATTATAGTCTGTGGTGCAAAGTATGCATATCGAAGCTCCCAGGTTAAATATGTCAGCTACCTTCTCCATTTTATTATTACCACTTTTGGTTGCTAACCTGCAGTCCTTGCCGCTCCACTGGGAGCTATCTTTGTGATTTCACTTTTTAAGTATAATTGAAACTTCTGGACAACTCCTCCGATGTGCATTTCATGGAGGCGGTGGTGTAATGGTATTGTCACTGGACTTGGAAACCAGAGACCCAGAGTAATGCTCTGGGGGACCCGGGTTCAATTTCCACCACTGCAGATGGTGAACTTTGAGCTCAATAAAAATCTGGAATTAAAAGTCTAATGATGACCATGACACCATTGTCAATTGTCATTAAAAAAAAACCCACCTGGTTCACTAATGTCCTTTAGGGAAGGAAATCTGCCGTCCTTACCTGGTCTGGCCTACATGTGACTCCAGACCCACAGAAATTTGGTTGACTCTTAACTGCCCCTCAAGGGCAAGTAGACATGGGCAATAAATGCTGGCACAGCCTGCGACACCCACATCCCGTGAATGAATTAAAAAATATATATCGGTACGACACCCTGGGTTACTCGGAGTCGCAACACAATGGAATTAACTAATAATTCTTAGAAAATACCTGAAGTCTTTGGCCCTTGGTTGCCCAATAATTACAATCGGCAGGTTTGTAAATTTAAACACAGTTACTTCTTATTAATAACAAGAACTATAATGAAATATGCAGCAAATACAATTGGTTAACTATCATCCAATTCCCCACTTTAATCTGCCCCCCACCTTTTACCAACACACACAAGTCAAACAAACACAGAACCTCTGATTTCCGGCCTACATAGAACAAAGAACAGTACAGGCCCTTCGGCCCACGATGTTGCGCCGACCACTTATGCTAATCGAAAATCAACCTAACCTATACCCTTTCAATTTACTGCTGTCCATGTGCCTGTCCAAGAGTCACTTAAATGTCTCTACTGACTCTGAGTCCACCATCTCCGCTGGCAGTGCATTCCACGCACCCACTATTCTCTGTGTAAAGAACTGGCCTCTGACATCTCCCCTATACCTTCCTCCAATCACCTTAAAATTATGTCCCTTGTTGAACTCAGTTGAACTCCATCTGTGTACACACCCCTGTCAGCATCAACGGGGCCGAGGTGGAGATGGTTAGCAGTTTCAAATTCCTAGGGGTGCACATCTCCAAAAATCTGTCCTGGTCCACCCACGTCGACGCTACCACCAAGAAAGCACAACAGCGCCTATACTTCCTCAGGAAACTAAGGAAATTCGGCATGTCCACATTGACTCTTACCAACTTTTACAGATGCACCATAGAAAGCATCCTATCAGGCTGCATCACAGCTTGGTATGGCAACTGCTCGGCCCAGGACCGCAAGAAACTTCAGAGAGTCGTGAACACCGCCCAGTCCATCACACAAACCTGCCTCCCATCCATTGACTCCATCTACACCTCCCGCTACCTGGGGAAAGCGGGCAGTATAATCAAAGATCCCTCCCACCTGGCTTACTCACTCTTTCAACTTCTTCCATCGGGCAGGAGATACAGAAGTCTGAAAACACGCACGAACAGACTCAAAAACAGCTTCTCCCCCACTGTCACCAGACTCCTAAACGACCCTCTTATGGACTGATTTCATTAACACTACACCCTGTATGCTTCATCCGATGCCAGTGCTTATGTAGTTACATTGTATATGTTGTGTTGCCCTATTATGTATTTTCTTTTGTTCCCTTTTCTTCTCATGTACTTAATGATCTGTTGAGCTGCTCGCAGAAAAATACTTTTCACTGTACCTCGGTACACGTGATAATAAACAAATCCAATCCAATCCAATCCAATCCCTTCGTGACAGCCATTTCCGCCCTGGGGAAACGTCCCTGGTTATCCACTCTATCCATGCCTCTCATCACCTTGTACACCTCTATCAAGTCACCTCTCTTCCTTCTTTGCTCCAGTGAGAAAAGCCTTAGCTCGCTCAACCTTTCTTCATAAGACATGCCCTCCAGTCCAGGCAGCATCCTGGTAAATCTCCTCTGTACCGTCTCCAAAGCATCCACATCCTTCTTATAATGAGGCGACCAGAACAGGACACAATATTCCAAGTGTGGTCTAACTAGAGTTTTATAAAGCTGCAGCAAAACCTCGCGGCTCTTAAACTCAATCCCCCTGTTAATGAAAGCCAACACACCATACGCCTTCTTAACAACTCTATCAACCTGGGTGGCAACTTTGAGGGATCTATGTACGTGGACCCCAAGATCCCTCTGTTCCTCCACACTTTCAAGAATCCTGTCTTTTACTCTGTATTCAGCATTCAAATTCGACCTTCCATAATGAATCACTTCACATTTATCTCAGTTGAACGCCATCTGCCATTTCTCAGCCCAGCTCTGCATCCTGTCAATGTTCTGTTGTAACCTGCAACAGCCCTCAACACTATCTACAACTCCACCAACCTTCGTGTCATCGGCAAACTTACTAACCCACCCTTCCACTTCTTCATCCAAGTAATTTATAAAAACCACAAAGAGCAGAGGTCCCAGAACAGATCCCTGCGGGACACCACTGGCCACTGACCTCCAAGCAGAATACTTTCCATCCACTACCACTCGCTGCCTTCTTTCGGCCAGCATATTCTGTATCCAGACAGCCAAACTTCCCTGTATCCCATGCCCCTGACGTTCTGAATGAGCCTACCATGGGGAACCTTATCAAATGCCTTACTGAAATCCATATACACTACATTCACTGGTCTGTGATGGTTTTCACTGTAGATGTATTCAGGTCTGTTCAGTTGCAAAAATGCAGAGGTTTTCCCGAGAGAACACGAGAGAGAGAGAGAGACCTTTCCCCTGCATGTCTAGGATTCAAGCCGTGCTCCTTGGGTCTCTCACATTCATTCCACTCGGGTAGGACCCAATCACCACCTGTTACCGGGTAGAATACGAACCTTTGGCCAATTCATTGGCCACCAGCCAACCAATCGAACCGAGTCCCACCCCATATCTCAAGTGCCATGGAGTCTGAGTTCTGTTATCCAAAGCTAGCACCATAGACTATGTTGCAACTTTTTGAATTCCTCATTCTCTCTGCTTGACTTAAAGATACATATCCATTAAGCATCCATGGATCAAAATGATAATGTCAAAAAACATAAAGAAATGGGAAATAGGGGAATCATCAGGATAGACCCTTACAATATAAAACAAATTATCCTGAAATAAAGGAGCTGTTGCTAAGTGGGTCATATTTAAATGACAGTACCATTAATCACACAGCACTCTCTCAGTACTGTACTGGAGCATGACTAGATGATGTATCCAAGTCACAGAGTGAAGCTTGAGCCTAATAATTCTAATTCAGAGACAAAAATGTGACCAACTGAACCAAGCTGATTCTCAAACCCAGCAATAATTGGAGATGATTTCTTTTAAAGGTTTCAGCAACCACGAGAACAGCAACATTTCAAGAGTTTGCACTCTGCATTGTCAAATAGTAATTCTGAGTTCTCTCAGAAGTACATTTACATCATCGCACTCTCGCAAGTAATTTGACCTGATGGTTCACCCAATCTTTTGTGAACAAATTGCTTCTATTTCTAGAACATTCCCCTTATATTAATTAGCAAGATCCTAATGATTGCTATTAAGCACTTTCCTCTCCCCCAAGGGGAAACAGCCCTGAGACAAAATGGGCCAGACGTAAGTGAAATAAAAATCAGTTGTGCAAAAATGAATCAAATTAGATGTGGAGACCAAACATGAGATGCACTGTGCATCAGGAAGTGCACAATAGTGTGAAATGTTTCCAGAGACCCAATGGATTTTGCAGACATATATTCCACTGTCACTGGGGAGCATAGAAAAAACCTTGTCTAATAAATTGGCTGATGCTAACATGACAACTTTTCCCATTGATTGATTGATGTACATAGAAGGAATATTAGCTAAATGACTCTTTATCAACAAGATTTACCCTGTTACATTATAAATAAAAGGAAAATTATTTGCTATTTAGTACTTTGGAAAATATTCCATTTAGGATCAGTTTAGTGCTGCAAAAATCAACCATAGAGTTGAATAGCCCCGCTGCCAAAAGTAGTCAAGCAAGTGTCATTAATCAGATACAATTGTCAAATGATCAAGACTCAGCCACAATGATGAGATGCATAAATGGTGCAGAAGAAAAAAAACTGGAAAGAAAATTTCACAATGACAATACTTGCATATTTGTTCTTATAAAAATGTTTCATTATCAGCTAAATTTCTGTAGAATTTAATTATCTACATTTGTAGGCATATATAAATCTAGGTATGGATCGTAAATACCGGAAATCTGAAATAGAAAGTATTGGGAATACATGTCAAAATCATCAGCGTCTGAAAAAGAGTGTTTGAGGGTCTTACGTGCACCGTTTACCTGACTTTCTAGGGTTTTAGATGCAATCAACTCTTGACCCCACTGCCATTGCAAACTATTACCACGTATCCAAACACTCCTTCCTCCACGAGCATGTTGCCACCTTCCCAATTTATGCAGATGCTGTCCAGGACTCTATGTTTGAATCCCTTCCATCAGCTCTCTGATCCTGCCACACTAGTACGGAATTGTTGAAAGAGTAACTAATCTGAGTGACTTATCGCAATACAGTGAGCCAGCTCCCTTAGCCTGGCTTTGGAAACAAATGTATGGCGTAGGACACAATGACATAGAAAGTGCGAATCTATCTTCATCCACATGTTGCGACCCCATTGCCAGCATAAAGTCCTTCTTGGAAGGTGTGATGGTAGTCACTTAATTTATAAATGGTGCTATGGGCAAATTAAGTCAGATGACTTAAAAAATGAATAATAATATTCCTGCACCGTACATCTTCCCAGACCGGGTCTATGCTTTATTACAAATCATTCACAGAACGGTATGTTAGGGTAAAATCCAGCGTGTGACCCTTTGGAAACAAGTGCTGGCATTTGTAGGGAAGCACTAAACTGGCCAACACTGGCTAACCATCTGAACTGAAGCATTTGTTCCAATTCACAGGCGCAAAGAATGTACAGACTCCGCAGCTCTGTTGGGAGCTGAGTTATTGCTCTTACACTTGAGGCAATTTACTGTGTTGATTTTATCCAAGGATTGGACATCACCCAAGAAAGCTATCCCAACCCAGGGATAAGGAGGAACACCCTCTATCAAATTCCCAAGCTGATTTTATTTTGCGCAACACTTGACAATATTGGATTGAGGGTGCAGTCATATTTTCAGTGTTCATTACTACATAACGTGAGATGGTGGGAGTGGTGAAAAGCCTTAAAAGTACAAAATATTAAATTCCTTGGCAGAAGAACATGTTGAGAAATAATTACATACAACGTTGCAGTTGATACGAGTTCAGAACAGGAATTTCTAACATGCTAAGAGTTTTGCCTGGACATGTTTTACAGTTTTGGTTCTTGCAGTGTTAATGTCCCGGTTTCATGTTAACCCAAGGTTCTACTGTGTGAACTTGCACATTTCCTGCAGTCTTTCGGAAGGCCAGTTGGGCTAGCATGTAGTTCAAAACGACACCGGCAGCACAGAGCTCAATCCCCATTCTAGCTCAGGTGGTCTTGGTGGCCTACTCCTACACGCTGCCCGACGGTGAAATCATGGCAAGCCCTGTGGTAGCCCTCAGGTATTCAGAGAGAACGTTTAGTCTTTTACTTTTGGTCTTACTTATGCAACACTGAGGCACATTAAAACACCTGAAGATGGTGCAATTCCAGGGTGAGATTTCAGCTCTCAAACCCTATTCACTTGCATTGAGTTACAATAAAGCCCTCTGTCTCAGCCATGCATGGGAAAAAAAATCGATTCCTGGGCATGTTTCTTGCTGAATGTGGAGAGAGGTTCTTTCTATAGAAATTCACAAAGATTCAGAGAACAAATCAGAAATAAAGCATTCTGCTCAACCAGTCTATCTTGCCATTTATTTTCCATGCAAGCAATTGTGCCGCCATGTTGTCATATCCGTATAACCACTTTTCCTATATCTATTCCTGAATGCTGACATGGGGGGGGTGAGGGGTATTTTCCACTCCAGTTTTCAGGTGGCAGGAATGATAGAGGAAGCAGTGAATTGAGTGGGATTCCCAAGACGGTTGTAACACCAGCAGGATTTTCCAGCTGGATTGTCCTCGCTCCCCCGGCATTACAAGTCAGGATACCCATTTGCATGTATTTATCTATGCATATCAGGAATTTAAGCCTGACAGTCCCCCCACGTTAAATTGTCCATTTGCGACAGGTCACCCGCGATGTGTACCTGGAAATTGAAGCCCCTAGGGGTGAGGGGTTAATGCCAGGGCAGTACCTTGGCACTGCCCAGGCACTAGAATCATAGGATCATCGAATCTACAGTGCAGAAGAAGGCCATTTGGCCCAGTGAGTCTGCATCGGCCCCTGGAAAGAGCATCCTACCCAAGTCTGCACCTCCTACCTATCCCCGTAACCCAATAACTCCATCCAACCTTTTTGGACATTAAGGGCAATTTAGCATGGCCAATCCACCTAACCATCTTTGGACTTGTGGGAGGAAACCGGAGCACCCGGAGGAAACCCACGCAGACACAGAGAAAATGTGCAGACCCCACACTGACAGTGGCCCAAGCCGAGAATCAAAACTGGGACCCTGGAACTGTAAAGCAACAGTGTTAACCACTGTGCTACAGTGCCGCCCACTTTTTATGAAAGTATGTCACCGCAAACATCCAACACTGCCCCTGGGGAACTCCATAGAATCAGAAAGAGGCCACTCGGCCCATCAAGTCTGCTCCGGTCCTGGAAAGAGCACCCCACCCAAGCACATACCTCCACCCCATCCCTGCAACCCAGTAACCCACCTAACCTTTTTGGCCACTAAGGGCAACTTTATCATGGGCAATCCACGTAACCTGCACATCTTTGGACTGTGGGAGGAAACTGGAGCACCAGGAGGAAACCCACACGGACACAGGGAGAACGTGCAGACTCCGCACAGACAGTGACCCAAGATGGGAATTGACCTGGGACCCTGGAGCTGTAGAGCAACAGTGCTAACCACTGTGCCACCGTGCCACCCAATATAGAATTTACAGTGCAGAAGGGGGCCACTTGGCCCATCGAATCCACACCGGCCCCTGGAAAGAGCACCCCACCCAAGCCCAAACCTCCACCCCATCCCCGTAACCCAATAACCCCACATAACCTTTTTGGAGACTAAGGGCAATTGTATCATGGCCAATCCAACTAACCTGGACATCTTTGTACTGTGGGAGGAAACTGGAACACCCGGAGGAAACGTTCACAGACACAGGGAGAACATGCAGACTCCGCACAGACAGTGAGCCAAGCCGGGAATTGAACCTGGGACTCTGGAGCGGTAAAGCAACATTGCTAACCACTGTGCCACCGTGCCACCCACTACCCCCTCGGCAATGCCCCCTGTGGATATTCCATAGGAGAGGTGCCGAGGGTATTGGTGGTGGGGTGGGGTGGGCACTGATCTTTTAAAAAAGAATGCTGCTGGTGGGGTGGGCTCTGAGGGCAGGCTCATTCAGAGCCTTTCCCACTATTGTGACATTGTAAAAGCCGCCATTGGAATTCTTTTGTCATAGACTTTAAAAATATGGCGGGAAATGCTGGCAGCGCAGTCAGCGGCTGACCCTCCATTTATCCTGCCCCAGTTGACACTTTGACAAAACATCGGTAAATTCCACCCATTGATTCTACCACATCCAATAGCCTCAAAATGTCATGTATAAAGAGCTTTCTTCTTTCCTCTGTTCTATATTTTGCACATGTAATCATATATTTATGGTCCTTTGTTTTTGGCGCCTCAGTTACTGGAGACAGTCTGCTTCTGTTTACCCTATTGCATTCTTTCAGGATTTTAACCACTTTTGTCATTATTGCCCCATAATTTGAATTGTTCCAATGAAAAGGAATAAATCTTGAATGTCTTTCTTTTTGGTTATATTTCCTTACAGCTGGCAGCTAATCCACCTTGGATCCTGTCTAAAATCTCAATATCCTTCCTAGGGTGGAACACTAAACTGAACGCAATACTTCAACTGCAGCCTTGCTAAGGTATTAAATAGGCTTCTCGTTACTTCCTGGCTTTTATAAACTATACCTCTTGAGATAAAACCTGGGCTCACTGTCTGTGTCATTGGGAGGGTGAAGTCTGGGTGTCTGATCCCCAGTGCCATGATATGCAAACATGCAGCTAATGAACACATAGAATAGGACACGACCAATGAGCAGTCAGGACACTCAGGGGTGGTATCTCACTATAAAAGGGATGAGGCACTCACACCCCGCCTCTTTCCACAGACCAACATCTACAGAGTGAGACAGGGTGTATCCTCAGCATCACACCCCAGCACGTGGCTTAGAGCAAGGCTGGTTCAGTTAGACTGAGTTACTACATTTAGATTAGCAGAGAGTCAAACTCATTGAGAACTGTGCTAATAGTTCAATAAAACACATTGAACTCACTTCAAAGTCTGGAGCATCTTTTACTCCAAACTGCATCAAGTGGCAGCTTGTGTTATTCCAAATTACATAACACAACATGATACCAAGAGTCTGTTCAATCCAGGTAGTTCAACACAGCAAGATCCGTGACGACCAGTGAATGTATACCGGCACAATGGAAAGTATACCGGCACTTCACCAGCTCAGGACCTCCGGCAATCTCAGTGCCAACTGGCGGACATCCAAGCAGAAATTTAAGCTTTATGTCGAAGCATCAGACCTCAATGGTGCGTTTGATGCACGGAAGATAGCTCTTTTCCTCACCACAGCGGGTGATCATGCATTGGAAATATTCAACTCCTTTCACTTTACCGAAGACCAGGACAAGACAAAGTTTCAGACCATCCTGGACAAGTTTGACAGCCACTGTGAGGTGGACACCAACAAAATCTTCGAGCGCTACATATTCAAGCAGCGATCCTGCAACTTCGGTGATATCACTGACTGCATGATCAGAGACCAAATCGTTTTTGGAGTTCAGTCTGATCCTCTGAGAGAGCAGTTACTGAAGATCAAGCACATGACCCTGCCAGTCACGATTGAAACATGCACAGTGCATGAGCACGCTGAAAATCGCCATTCCCAGTACAAAACGGCAGAAAACGATAAACTAGCCTCCCACGAGGCGGAGAGTGTGCAGGCCTTCTCCGAGATGCAGCGCCTCAACATTGAAGAAAGTGGCCATTTTGCACGCTCCTCCCGGGGCCCGACGCATGCACGATGCGAACGGGATAACGAAGCGGCCAAAACCCGCATTGCGCAGGTGCAGACGTCTGAGAACCGCACTGCGCATGTGCAATGATGCACGGAACGTCAGGACGCCGAAGTCATGATGTGTTCGAACTGTGGCATTGCCCATTTAAAGAAACACTGCCCTGCAAGAGGCAGACACTGTTTAAACTGCAGGAAGCCAGGCCACTATTCAGTTCTCGATCTGCACCACCAGTCAGGAGCCAGCGCTCCCAATTCCGGTGACGGCGTACCCGGAGTGTGCAACAACGCCTACAGGATTCTGATCCCAGCAGTGCAATGGATCCAGATGATGAATGCCTGGACAACGCCTACCGTGTGGGCATTATTACAACATGTGAATATGCCACACCAGACTCATCGCAAGTTCAGTCAATCTTAGCTGTGGATTCCGAGGACGAATGGCGAGCAGTGATGAAGGTCAACCACTGCCCCATCCAGTTCAAGTTGGACACAGGTGCCTCTGCCAACCTCCTCTCACAGGCAGACTTCAGACGCATTCAGAAGCCCCCCACAGTCCTTCCAGCTGCCTGCAAGCTCCTGGATTACAACAGGAATGCCATCACGGCACTGGGATCCTGCCATCTGCACTTATCCAACCGACACACACAAACACGGTTACGCTTTGAAATTGTTAAGCTGGACAGGGCATCCCTACTAGGTGCGCACGCCTGCAAGCAGCTGAACCTCATTCAAAGGGTTTACACCACAACATCCTCCCATGTGGATGATCAGGCCGGCATCGAGGACATTCTCGCCTAGTATCCTGATGTGTTCAACGGGATTGGCACACTGCCGTATTGCTACAAGATTCTGCTACGACCTGATGCCAAGCCAGTGGTCCACACACCACGACGTGTCCCTGCTCCATTGAGCGAGCACCTGAAAGTGCAGCTCAAGGATCTTCAGCAAAAAGACATCATATCCAAGGATAGTCTTACTTCGGTGGTAGGCAAAGTAATGGAAAGGGTACTGAAGGATAGGATTTCTGAGCATCTGGAAAGACACTGCTTGATTCGGGATAGTCAGCACGGATTTGTGAGGGGTAGGTCTTGCCTTACAAATCTTATTGAATTCTTTGAGGAGGTGACCAAGCATGTGGATGAAGGTAAAGCAGTGGATGTAGTGTACATGGATTTTAGTAAGGCATTTGATAAAGTTCCCCATGGTAGGCTTCTGCACAAAGTAAGGAGGCATGGGATAGTGGGAAATTTGGCCAGTTGGATAACGAACTGGCTAACCGATAGAAGTCAGAGAGTGATGGTGGATGGCAAATATTCAGCCTGGATCCCCGTTACCAGTGGTGTACAGCAGGGATCAGTTCTGGGTCCTCTGCTGTTTGTGATTTTCATTAATGACTTGGATGAGGGAGTTGAAGGGTGGGTCAGTAAATTTGCAGACGATACGAAGATTGGTGGAGTTGTGGATAGTGAGGAGGGCTGTTGTCGGCTGCAAAGAGACATAGATAGGATGCAGAGCTGGGCTGAGAAGTGGCAGATGAAGTTTAACCCTGAAAAGTGTGAGGTTGTCCATTTTGGAAGGACAAATATGAATGCGGAATACAGGGTTAACGGTAGAGTTCTTGGCATTGTGGAGGAGCAGAGAGACCTTGGGGTCTATATTCATACATCTTTGAAAGTTGCCACTCAAGTGGATAGAGCTGTGAAGAAGGCCTTTGGTGTGCTGGCGTTCATTAACAGAGGGATTGAATTTAAGAGCCGTGAGGTGATGATGCAGCTGTACAAAACTTTGGTAAGGCCACATTTGGAGTACTGTGTACAGTTCTGGTCGCCTCATTTTAGGAAGGATGTGGAAGCTTTGGAAAAGGTGCAAAGAAGATTTACCAGGATGTTGCCTGGAATGGAGAGTAGGTCTTACGAGGAAAGGTTGAGGGTGCTAGGCCTATTCTCATTAGAGCGGAGAAGGATGAGGGGCGACTTGATAGAAGTTTATAAGATGATCAGGGGAATAGATAGAGTAGACAGTCAAATACTTTTTCCCCAGGTGGAACACACCATTACAAGGGGACATAAATTTAAGGTGAAAGGTGGAAGATATAGGAGGGATATCAGAGGTAGGTTCTTTACTCAGAGAGTAGTGGGGGCATGGAATGCACTGCCTGTGGAAGTAGTTGAGTCGGAAACATTAGGGACCTTCAAGCAGCTGTTGGATAGGTACATGGATTACGGGAAAATGATATAGTGTAGATTTATTTGTTCTTAAGGGCAGCACGGTAGCATTGTGGATAGCACAATTGCTTCACAGATCCATGGTCCCAGGTTTGATTCCGGCTTGGGTCATTGTCTGTGCGGAGTCTGCACGTCCTCCCCGTTCCTGCGTGGGTTTCCTCCGGGTGCTCCGGTTTCCTCCCACAGTCCAAAGATGTGCGGGTTAGGTGAATTGGCCAATGATAAATTGCCCTTAATGTCCAAATTGCCCTTGGTGTTGGGTGGAGGTGTTGAGTTTGGGTAGGGTGCTCTTTCCAAGAGCTGGTGCAGACTCAAAGGGCCGAATGGCCTCCTTCTGCACTGTAAATTCAATGATAATCTATGATTAATCTAGGACAAAGGTTCGGCACAACATCGTGGGCCGAAGGGCCTGTTCTGTGCTGTATTTTCTATGTTCTATGTTCTATGTCACCGAACCGACTGACTGGGTCAGCTCGATGGTGTGCGTAAAGAAGCCTTCAGGGGACCTGCGCACCTGCATTGATCCCAAGGATCTCAATAAGAATATCATACGGGAACACTACCCCATCCCGAAGCGGGAGGAACTCAAGAGTGAGATGGCACACGCGCGCTTCTTCACCAAATTGGATGCATCACAGGGATTTTGGCAAATCCAGCTGGAAGAGTCCAGCAGAAGGCTCTGCACCTTCAACACACCATTTGGCAGATACTGCTATAATCGCATGCCATTTGGCATCATCTCGGCATCGGAGATATTCGATCGCATCATGGAGCAGATGATGGAAGGCATTGAAGGGGTTTGTGTGTTCGTGGACAACATCATCATATGGTCCATGCCTGAAGAACATGTGTCCCGTCTCTAGAAGGTATTCTGCCGTGTACATGCCAACGGCCTAAAATTAAACAGGTCCAAATGTTTTTTTGCACATCGACGCTCAAGTTCCTAGGCGACCAGATCTCACACAGCCAAAATCAAGGCCATCGAGGCGATGAAGGTCCCGGAGGACAAAAAGGCGATGCTGCGTTCTTGGGTACGGTCAATTTTCTGGGCAAGTTCATTCCAAACATGGCCACACTCACCACGGCCCTACGCAACCTGGTGAAAAAGTCAACTGCCTTTGACTGGAAGGCGGCACACCAGACAGAGTGGCTGGAGCTGAAAGCCAAGCTCACCACTGCACCAGTCCTGGCAATCTTCGACCCGGACCGGGAGACAAAGATACCCACAGATGCGAGTCAGGATGGCATCGGTGCGGTGTTGCTTCAACGAGATGACACATCATCCTGGGCACCAGTAGCCTACGCATCAAGGGCGATGACGCCCACTGAAACCAGATATGCTCAGATTGAGAAGGAGTGCTTGGGCCTTCTCACCGGCATCCTCATATTTCATGATTATGTCTACGGCCTGCCGATATTCACTGTCGAGACAGATCATAGGCCTCTGGTCCACATCATCCACAAGGACCTGAACGACATGACGCCTCGGTTGCAGAGAATCCTGCTTAAACTTAGGAGGTATGACTTCAACTTGGTGTACACACCTGGCAAGGAGTTTATCATCGCTGATGCATTGACCCGCTCCGTCACCTCGCCCAGTGAGCCGCTGGAGATCATCCAGCACATCGAATCGCAGGTGCAGCTGTGTGCTAGCACTCTCCCGGCGACAGATGAGAAGGTAGTTCTCATCTGTGATGAGACAGCCAAAGACCCCCTCTTGCAGCGTGTCATCCACAACCTCACCAATGGCTGGCAGAAAGGGCAGTGCCCACAATTTTACAATGTGAAGGATGACCTGACGGTGATTGATGGTATCCTCCTCAGGCTGGACAGAATTGTCATTCCGCTCAGTCTCCAGAGCTTGGTGCTGCGCCAGATTCATGAGGGACACCTGGGCATCGAGAAGTACAGATGCAGAGCCAGGCAAGCTGTCAACTGGCCCGGCATCAGCCAGGACATCACGAACATGGTCCTGAACTGTGCTACCTGTCAGTGGTTCCAGCCAGCGCAGAGCAAGGAGATGCTCCAACAGCATGACATAGTGACCTCTCCGTGGTCTAGGGTTGGCATCGACCTCTTCCATGCGAATGGTCGCGACTACGACCATTTCTCGAATTACCCTGAGGTGCTGAAGCTTCTGGACCTCACCTCTCGGACCGTTATCAAAGGAGACGTTCTCATGGCATGGCATCCCAATCACTGTCATGAGCGACAATGGCCCGTGCTTTAACAGTTGAGAAAGGTCCATGTTTGCCAGGTCATACAATTTCCAGCATTTCACCTCCAGACCGCACTATCTGCAGTCCAATGGAAAAGTCGGGAAAGGGACATCCGGTGGCGGCCATGACCAGCTAGGTCGCGTTCATGGCAGCTCCCGCCGAGATCGGGATTTCGGGCCGCTAAACGGGGCAGCGGTGGCACTTGGAGGCTGAGACCGGTGTGGGAACGGACGCTGGAGAGGTTCCCCCAGGTGCCGTATGGAGGGAACCAGGAGCGGGGCTGTCAGACGTGCAAATGCGGGAAAGAAGGCTGAGAAGGTCCGGGAAAACAAAATGGCGGCCGGAGTGGATCGGGAGGTGTGGGCCCAGTGGGCCAGAGAGCAACAGGAATTTCTCAGAAACTGTATTACAGAACTAAAAACGGAGATGCTGGCCCCCATGAAGGCCTCCATGGAGAAGATTGTGGAGGTCCAGAAGGTGCAGGAGAAGGCGATCAAGGAGGTGGGGGGGAAGATGGCGGAAAACGAGGACGAGATCCTGGGCCTGGCGGTGAAGGTGGAGGTGCATGAGGCTATGCATAAGAGATGGCAGGAGAGGCTGGATGACCTCAAATACAGGTCTCGGAGCCATAATCTGCGGATCCTGGGCCTTCCCGAAGGAGTGGAGGGGGTGGACGCGGGCACGTATGTGACCACAATGTTGGGGACGCTGATGGGCGCGGGGGCCTTCCCGCGGCCCTTGGAGCTGGATGTGGCGCACAGGGTCTTCGCCAGAAAGCCGAGGGTGAACGAGCCACCGAGGGCGATGGTGATAAGGTTCCATCGTTTTGCAGACCGGGAGCGAGTCCTGCGGTGGGCGAAGAAAGAGCGGAGCAGTAAGTGGGAGAACGGCGAGATCCGCATTTATCAGGACTTGAGAGCTGAGCTGGCGAGGAGGCGTGCGGGGTTCAACCGGGCTAAGGCGGTCCTCCACAGCAAAGGGGTGAAGTTTGGGCTCCTTCATCCGGCGAGATTCTGGGTAACATCCAAGGACAGGCACCATTACTTTGATACGCCGGACGAGGCGTGGACGTTCATCAGGCACGAGAAGCTGGACTTGAACTAAGGGACAGTTGTATGGGGGTGAAACATGCAGATGGGAAGGGGTAACTGGGGGTGGACCGGGGGTAAGATGGCGGGTAGAGCAGAGGTTTATTTGCTTGTCTGCTCCAGTTTGTTTGTTGGTTTTGTTTTTTGTTGTGTTTTCCATGTGTTAGGTTTCAGGGGGCGGGAAACGCCCAGGTTGTGTTGTCCGGCGCACGGGAAGGTCCCGGATGGCGCTTGCCCCTCTACCTTGTGGGGGAGGGGGGGGTGGTTGGGTGGCCCGAAGGAGGCAACAAGATTAGGGTCGGGGAATAGAGGCGGGAGCGGCCGGGGTCAGCATGGGTGAGCTGACTTACGGAAGCACATTGGGGGGGAAATCAGAGCTGAGCGGATGCTTGGCGGGGGGTGGGGGGGGGGGCGGGGAAGAGGGGCTGGCGGAGGGGGGGAAGGGGTGCTGTTTTGTTGGCTGAAGGGGAGCCAGTTGAGGGGAATGGATGGAGAGTCGGGCTGGGGGGCCGCCGAAGGGAGGGCTTGAAGCGGAAGGCGGGGGCAACGTGAGGGGCCTGAATGGGCCGGTCAAGAGGTCCCGCGTGTTCTCGCATCTAAAGGGGTTGAAGGTGGATGTGGCCATGTTGCAAGAGACGCACTAAAAGCTCGCTGACCAGATGAGGTTAAGGAGAGGATGGGTGGGCCAGGTGTTTCACTCAGGGTTAGACTCAAAGACCAGAGGGGTAGCAATTTTGCTCTGGTGGGGTCAATATTGGTGGCGCGGTGGGAGGTGGGGGGGGGAAGCATTGGTGGGGGTGTGTGTTGGGGTGGAACCTGACGGTGCCAGGTCCCTGAGTGAGACAGTATCTTGGTGGCCGTCGGGGAACTCAACGTAGGCATATTGAGGGTTGGCATGGAGCAGGTGAACCCTGTCCACCAAGGGGTCCGTCTTGTGGAGTCGGATGTGCCTACGGAGAAGGACCGGTCCTGGAGCAGCGAGGCAAGTTGGGAGCGACACCCCGGATGTGGACTTCCTGGGGAAGGTAAAAACACGTTCATGGGGTGTGTTATTAGTGGTGGTGCACAATAGTGACCGGATGGAGTGTAGAGCGTCAGGGAGGACCTCCTGCCAGCGAGAGGCTGGGAGGTTCCTGGACCATAGGGCCAGCTGGGGGGCCCTCCAAACCATCCCATTCTCTCTACTTGCCCGTTTCCCCGGGGGTTGTAGCTGATCGTCCTGCTGGAGGCTATACCCCTGCTGAGCATGAATGAGGATCTCCTGTCACTGTGGATGTAGGCGGGGAAACCGAATAGAGCGAAGATGGTGCTGAGGGCCTTGATGACAGTGGCAGACGTCATTTTGGGGCATGGATGGCGAAGGGGAATCTGGAGTACTCATCGACCACACTGAGAATGTACGTGTTACGGTCGGTGGAGGGGAGGGGCCCTTTGAAATCCATGCTGAGGTGTTCAAAGGGGCGGGAAGCCTTCACCAGGCGCGCACGGTCTGGACGGTAGAAGTGCGGCTTGCACTCCGCACAGACCTGGCAGTCCCTGGTGACTGTCCTTACTTCCTCGACGGAGTAGGGCAGATTGCGAACTTTGACCAGATGGTACAATTGAGTGACCCCCGGGTGACAAAGGCTGTCGTGTAGGGCGCGGAGTTGGTCCACTTGTGCGCTGGCACATGTACCTCGGGAGAGGGCGTCTGGGGGCTCGTTGAGTTTACCGGGCGATACAAGATCTCGTAATTATAGGTGGAAAGCTCGATTCTCCACTGCAACATTTTATCATTTTGATCTTGCCCCGCTGTGTGTTATTGAACATGAAGGCTACCGACCATTGGTCTGTAAGGAGAGTGAATCTCTTACCGGCCAGGTAATGCCTCCAATGCCGCACAGCTTCAACTATAGCTTGGGCCTCCTTTTCGACGGATGAGTGTCGAATTTCAGAGGCATAAAGGGTGCGGGAAAAGAATGCCACGGGTCTGCCTGCCTGGTTTAGAGTGGCGGCAAGGGCGACGTCTGAAGCGTCGCTTTCTACTTGGAAAGGCAGTGACTCGTCCATTGCGCGCATCCCGGCCTTGGCGATGTCGGCTCTGATGCGGGCGAAAGCGTGTTGTGCCTCGGCCGCGAGGGGGAATTGGGTGGACTGAATGAGTGGGCGGGCCTTGTCCGCATAGTTTGGGACTCACTGAGCGTAGTAGGAAAAGAACCCCAGGAAGCGTTTGAGGGCATTGGGGCAGTGGAGGAGGGGACGTTCCATGAGGGGGCGCATGCGGTCGGGGTCGGGCCCGAGAAGTCCGTTTTGGACGATATAGCCGAGAATGGCTAACCAGTGCGAAATGGCAGGGCACTGGAGGTCATGCATATTTATACAATTCTCCGTGTGCTGAACACACACTTCTCTTTGTTGTAGGTCATGTTGAGAAGAGTGGCAGTGCGGAGGAATTTATCGAGGTTGGCATCGTGGTCCTGCTGGTCATGGCCGCAGATGGTGACATTATCTAAGTACGGAAAGGTGTCCCGCAAACCGTACTGGTCGACCATTCGGTCCATCTCTCTTTGGAAGACCGGGACCCCATTTGTGACGCCGAAAGGGACCCTAAGGAAGTGGTAGAGGCGACCGTCAGCCTCAAAGGCCGTGAATGGACGGTCCGACTTACGGATAGGGAGCTGGTGGTCAGCGGATTTCACGTCAATTGTTGAGAAGACCCGGTACTGTGCAATCTGATTGACCATATCAGATATGCGTGGGAGGGGGTACGCATCGAGCTGCGTGCACCAATTGATGGTCTGGCTGTAGTCCACGACCATCCTGTGTTTCTCCCCAGTTTTAACCACTACCACTTGGGCTCTCCAGGGGCTGTTGCTGGCCTCGATAATCCCCTCCTTAAGCAGCCACTGGACTTCGGACCTGATGAAGGTCTTGTCCTGGGTGCTGTACCGTCTGCTCCAAGTGGCAACGGGCTTGCAATCCGCAGTTAGATTTGCAAAAAGGGAGGGGGATTGGCCTTGAGGGTTGCGAGGCCGCAAACGGTAAGGGGGGTAAGGGCCTGCCGAATTTGAGAGTGAGGCTCTGGAGGTTGCACTGGAAGTCCAGGCCCAACAGGAGTGCGGCGCAGAGATTAGGAAGGACATAGAGGCGGAAGTTACTAAATTCTACGCCCTGGACCGTGAGGGTGACTGTACAAAAGCCTCGGATCGGGACGGAGTGGGATCCGGATGCTAGGGAGATCTTTTGATTGGCAGGGTGGTCCACGAGGGAGCAGCGCCTTACCGTATTAGGGTGAACGAAGCTTTCAGTGCTCCTGGAGTCCAGCAGGCACGAGGTCACGTGGCCGTTGATTTTAACCATCGTCGACGTGGTGGCCAGGTTGTGCGGGCGAGATTGGTCCAGCGTCATCGAAGCGAGCTGCGGGTAGCCATTGGATGCTTCCGGTGGCGAGCGTGTGCGGTTCCGATGTCGGGATGCCCGGAGACCCTGTGGGGGACAAGATGGCGGCGCACATTGCGGGGTCGGGACAAGATGGCGGCGCCCATGGTGCGCACGTGGCCGAAGGGGGACAAGATGTTGGCGTCCATTGGTCGCACATGGACCCGCGAGGAGAAGATGGCGGCTCCCATTGTGCGTCTGGCGTGGGGGAGGGGGCGATAGCGGGCGCGATCGCAGCGACTGCGCGGGCCTGGCACACAGCCGCGAAGTGGCCCTTTTTACTGCAGGCTTTACAAACTGCAGTGCGGGCCGGGCAGTGTTGGCGGGGGTGCTTCTACTGACCGCAGAAGTAGCAGCGGGGACCCCCGGGGTGCGCGGATCGGCGTGCGGTGCAGGCGTATTGGGAAGGCAGGGCCCAGGCTGAGGAGGTCATCGGCGGGGTCCAGCAGGGGTAGGAAGGAGTAGAAGGGTGGGCAGCGCGGCGGGAGGGGTACGATTGTACGTTACGGGATGCGACCTCATGGAGAGCGCAAGGTTTTTGTCTCCGCCAGTTCGAGCGTGGCCCCTTCCAGTAATCGCTCTCGGATGTGGTCCGACGCAATCCCCGTCACGTCGGCATCGCGCATGAGGAGATTTGCGTGTTCGGCGGCCGTAACGGCCTGACAGTCACAGTCCCGGACGAGTGGAATTAGGGCCCGCCAGAAGTCTTCGATGGACTCACCAGGTAGTTGCGAGCGGGTGGTGAGTACATGCCTGGTGAAGAGCGTGTTTGCCTTCTGCGCGGAGTGTTCCTTAAGGAGTTCCATTGCTTTTGTGTAATTCGTGGCGTCTTGGATCAACGGAAACACGCTGGAGCTCAGTCTGGAGTGCAGGACGTTTATCTACTGAGCCTCCGTTGGCTCGGGGTCCGCAGCCTTGATGTAGGCCTCAAAACATGCTAGCCAGTGAGTAAAGTCTTTTCTGGCGTCGGGCGAGTGCGGATACAGCTGCAGGCGATCGGGCTTAATTCTGATATCCATTCTGTGGAAAATCTGACTGTAATAAATTGATGCGCGATCAATGGCACAAAGACTAAAGTTGGGTACAACTGTGGCTATATTACAGTCAGATGTGTGGCCTCCTGCTGCAGCTGGCGAAATGGCAGGGCACTGGAGGTCATGCATATTTATACAATTCTCCGTGGGCGGAGCCAGCCGGCAGGAGCTACCGACGAACCTGTAGTGCAGGTCCTACCTTACATCTCCTATTACAGTGGTTCACCACAGGGTGTTAATGGACCAGATGGGGGGCGTGGACCCGTGGAGGTTTGCGCGGCCAAGGGCGAAGGAGTTCTCCTTTTTCTCCCACGTCCATAAAGTCTATTCGCGGATAGACTTCTTCATGTTGAGTAGGGCGCTAATCCCGAGGGTGGAGGGGGTTGAATACTCGGCCATTGCGGTCTCGGACCACGCCCCGCACTGGGTGGACCTGCGACTGGGGGCGGAGCGGGGGCAGCGCCCTCTCTGGATGTGTGGCTGCTGGCGGATGAAGAGGTGTGTGGGCAGATAAGGAGGAGCATTGAGAACTATGTGGGAGTGAATGACACAGGGGAGGTAACGGTGCCAGTGGTTTGGGAGGCTTTGAAGACGGTTGTTAGGGGAGAGTTAATTTCTATTAGGTCCCATAGAGAGAAGAAGGAGAGGGCAGAGAGGGAGAGGCTGATGGGAGAGATACTTAGGGTAGACAGGAGGTACGCGGAGGCCCCGGAGGGTGGGCTGGTGAACGAGCGCCGGAAACTGCAGGCGGAGTTCGACTTGCTTACCACGGGGAAGGCGGAGACACAGTTGAGGAAAGTGAAAGGGGCAGTCTACGAGTATGGGGAGAAGGCGAGTAGGATGCTGGAGCACCATGGCTAAGGAAGGCAACATGGTGTTAAGCCCAGAGAGGGTCAATGAAGTCTTCAGGGAGTTCTACGGGAAGTTATACGAGTCGGAACCTCCGAGGGGAGGGGGAAGGGATGAGGCAGTTTATGGACCGGTTAAGGTTCCCGAGGGTGGAAGTGGAGCAGGTGGAGGGATCGGGGGCCCCAATTGAGTTGGAGGAGGTAGTTAGGGGGCTGGCAAGCATGCAGTCGGGCAAGGCCCCGGGTCCGGACGGCTTCCCTGTGGAGTTTTATAAGAAGTTCTCGGAGCTATTGAGCCCACTCCTGCTAAGAACCTGTAATGAGGCAAAGAAGAGAGGGACCCTCCCCCCGACGATGTCGCAGGCATTGATCTCGCTTATCCTGAAGAAGGAGAAGGATCTGTTTCAGTGTGGGTCCTACAGGCCGATATCGCTCCTGAACGTGGATGCCAAACTGCTGGCAAAAATTCTGGCCACCAGAATAGAGGACTGTGTCCCGGGAGTGATTGGGGAGGACCAGACGGGTTTCGTCAAGGGCAGGCAGCTGAACACGAATGTGAGGAGGCTCCTGAACATTATCATGATGCCCTCGGAGGGGGGAGATGTGGAAGTGGTGGCTGCAATGGATGCAGAGAAGGCCTTTGACAGGGTGGAGTGGGAGTACCTGTGGGAAGCGTTAAACAGGTTTGGATTTGGGGAGGGATTTATAGGGTGGGTCAAGCTGCTGTATCAGGCCCCTATAGCGAATGTGTCCACAAACCGGCTAAGTTCGGAGTATTTCCGGCTGCACCAGGGGACGTGGCGGGGGATGCCCCCTGTCCCCGTTGCTGTTTGCCCTGGCAATTGAGCCATTGGCCATAGCGCTCAGGACCTCAAGGATTGGAGGGGGCTGGTGCGCGGGGGGGAGGAACACCGGGTTTCCCTCTATGCGGATGACCTGCTGTTGTACATTTCGGATCCGTTAGAGGGGATGGGGGAAGTCATGTGGATCCTAGGGGACTTCGGGAGGTTCTCAGGGTATAAGTTGAACGTGGGGAAGAGTGAGCTGTTCGTGGTCTACGCTACGGGCCAGGAGGAGAGACTGAGGGAGCTCCCGCTCAAGATAATGGAGAGGAGTTTCCGGTACTTGGGGATACAAGTGGCCAGGAACTGGGATGCCCTGCACAGGCTCAACTTAACCCGGCTTGTGGAGCAGATGGAGGGAGATTTTAAAAGGTGGGACATGCTCCCGCTTCCCCTGGCGGGACGGGGGCAGACTGTGAAGATGACGGTTCTCCCCAGGTTCCTGTTCGTTTTTCAGTGCCTCCCCATTTTTAACCCCAAGTCCTTTTTTAAGCGGGTGAATAGGATTGTTACGGGATTTGGGTGTGTGGATAAAACCCCGCGAGTCAAAAGGGCATTCTTGGAGCATAGCCTGGGGGGGGGGGGCGGGGGGGGACTGGCTCTGCCGAACTTCTGCAGCTATTATTGGGCGGCCAATGTGGCCATGATTAGGAAGTGGATGATGGAGGAGGGAGCGGCATGGGGGCGGCTGGAGGCGGAGTCATGCAAAGGCACCAGCCTAGGGGCACTAGTCACGGCGCCGCTGCCGTTCTCGCCGGCGCGATACACCACAAGTCCGGTGGTGATGGCGGCATTGAGGATTTGGGGGCAGTGGAGGAGACGTAGGCAGGAGGAGGGGGCCTCAGTGTGGACTCCGATACGGAATAACCACAGATTTGCTCCGGGTAGGATGGATTGGGGGTTCCAAGGCTGGTATAGGGCAGGTATTAGGAGAATGGGGGACCTGTTTATAGATGGGACTTTCCCCAGCATGCAGGCGCTGGAGGAGAGGTTCAGCCTGCTCCCGGGGAATGTGTTCAGGTACCTCCAGGTTCGGGACTTCCTTAGAAAACAGGTGGGGACATTCCCGCTGCTGTCCCTGCAGGCTGGTATCTGGCATCTGGGTAGGGGAGGGGAAGGTGTCGGACATGTATCATGAGCTGCAGGAAGTAGAGGAAGCCTCAGTGGGGGAGTTGAAGGATAAGTGGGAGGAGGAGCTGGGCGAGGAGCTGAATGAGGGCCTGTGGGCTGATGCCCTGGGCAGGGTGAACTCCTCCTCATCATGTGCCAGGCTCAGCTTAATTCAGTTTAAGGTGGTGCATCGGGCTCACATGACGGCGGTGAGAATGAGTAAGTTCTTTGGGGTGGAGGACAGATGCCCAAGATGTGCAGGCAGTCCGGTGAACCATGCCCATAAGTTTTGGCCATGCCCGGCGCTTAAGGAATTCTGGCAGGGGTTTGCGAGGGCGAGGTACTGGCCTTTGCCTCCCTGGTAGCCCGGAGACGGATCTTGTTAATGTGGAGGGACTCAAAACCCCTGAGTGTGGAGACCTGGGTTTGCGATATGGTGGGGTTCCTCAACCTGGAGCGAACAAAGTTCGCCTTGAGAGGGTCCTTGATGGGGTTCTCCTGGCGGTGGCAACCTTTCCTTGACATTCTAGGGGAGCAGTAAGTGTCAGCAGCAGCAGCAGCATCCTGGGGGGGAGGAGGGGGAGGGGGGGGCTCAGGTGGGGGGGGGGGGAATTGTTGATATAATGTAAGTTTTGTTTTGTATGAAGACAACACCCACCTTGTTCTGTTTAATAATTCTTGTTTATTTTTGTTATGTAAAGACGTTGGTTGGAAAAGCTTTAACAAAAACATTTTTAAAAAAAGAAAAGTCGAGAAAGGGGTGCACATTGTGAAACAGATCATCTGCAAGGCCGCGGACTCTGCTTCCGACATGCACCTTGCACTGCTCACGTACAGGATGACTCCATTGTCCACAGGCATGTCGCCGGCTCAACTCCTGATGAAAAGGGACCTGCGGACGACGCTTCCAGCCATACACCTGCCCAACCTGGATCACCTCCTGGTGCTGCAGAAGATGCAGCAGCTCAGAGACCGTCAAAAGCAGGGCTATGATGCCCATGCCACCGATCTGGCCGTGCCACCCCCGGCAGACACTGTCAGGATCAAGATGCCGGATGGTGGGTGGTCTGCCCTGCTGTCGTTGTTCGACAGACCGCGCCCCGCTCTTATGTTGTACGTATGGCTGATGGCTCCATCATGCAAAGGAATCGACGGGCACTGCGCAAAGTTATCTGGCCTCAACCACTTTCTCCTCCATTTCCATATGTTGAATTGCCACCTCCTGATACCTCGCACCAGGAGGCCACCAGTCAGGCTTCCATCCCGCCTGTCAAGGCGTCGTCGTCCCCTCCGCCACCTCTCCGGCGGTCGACCAGGATCAGACGCAAGCCTCAGAGACTGGACTTGTGAATGTTTGTTTGCCCTGTTCTGTTGTCCTCCGTCAGTCACGTTAGACAGACTCATTCACATGTAAATACATTCACATACGCCAACAAAACATTAAAAATAGGGGAGATGTCATGATATGCAAATATGCAGCTAACGAACACATAGAATAGGACACGACCAATGAGCAGTCAGGACACTCAGGGGTGGTATCTCCTATAAAAGGGATGAGGCACTCACACCCCGCCTCTTTCCACAGACCAACATCTACAGAGTAAGACAGGGTGTATCCTCAGCATCGCACCCCAGCACATGGCATAGAGCAAGGCTGGTTCAGTTAGACTGAGTTACTACATTTCGATTAGCAGAGAGTCGAACTCATTGAGAACTGTGCTAATAGTTCAATAAAACACATTGAACTCACTTCAAAGTCTGGAGCATTTTTTATTCAAAACTGCATCAAGTGGCAGCTTGTGTTATTCCAAATTACATAACGCAACACCCAGAACCTGAATGAAGTCGGGAGCTGGTTCAGTGATGTGAGCAAAAGTGAAATGGAAAGCTAATGCTTCAAAGGGCAGCACGGTAGCGCAAGTGGATAGCACTGTTGGTTCACAGCACCAGGGTCTCAGGTTCAATTCCCCGTTGGGTCACTGTCTGTACGGAGTCTGCACGTTCTCCCCATGTCTGCGTGGGTTTCCTCCGGGTGCTCCGGTTTCCTCCCACAGTCCAAAGACGTGCAGGTTAGGTGGATTGGCCATGGTAAATTGCCCTTAGTCACCAAAAAGGTTAGGAGGGGTTATTGGGTTATGGGGATTTGATTTCATTTGATTTATTATTGTCACATGTATTAGTATACAGTGAAAAGTATTGTTTCTTGCATGCTGTACAAACAATGCATACCGTACATAGGTGTGGTATTATAAGTATTACGGTACCTGATAGGCTAAAACACCAGTGGTGGAAACTGTATGCTTTCTATTGGGTAGAATGTATGATAGCTCCGCCCTGATAGGCGGGGTATAAGAACACGTGCCGCCCCAGCAGCCTTCATTCTGTACCTGAGCTGCTGGGGGAAACACCTAGCTTATTAAAGCCTTCAGTTGGACTACAACCTCGCTTTGGTGGTCATTGGTCGTGCATCAATTTAATAAGCTAGATTTTTTAAGAAGAAAGGATGAAGCTCCGAATCAAGCCGGAGTGTCTGCAACTCAGCCCCCACGCAGCGAACTCAGCGGCAATCTTTAAGCACTGGCTGGCGTGCTTTAAAGGGTATCTCGAGACGGCCAAAAATGCACCCATGGGAGAGCAGAAACTGCACATCCTGCACTGAAGGGTGAGCCCGGAGATTTACACCCTCATCGAGGAAGCGGAAGACTTCGATGCAGCAATAGAGCTGCTAAAAGGACACTATATTCGCCCGGTAAACCAAGTCTACGCCCGGCACCTGCTTGCAACAAGGTGACAAACCCCTGGGGTATCGCTGGAGGAATTCTACCGTGCACTCCTGGTGTTGGGCAGAAGCTGCGACTGCCCGCAAGTTTCGGCGAGCGAACACACGGAACTCTTAGTCCGAGACGCTTTCGTGGCAGGTATGCTATCGTCACAAATCCGCCAGCGCCTGTTAGAAAAGGACACCCTGGGTCTCAGGAAGGCACGGGCCCTTGCAGGCTCCCTGTATGTGGCCTCCAGGAATGCCCGTCCTTACGTCCCCGACCGCGCGGCAGCCCCCTGGGCAGCGTGGATCCCCTCCGCTACCGACCCCGAGACTTCCCCCATTCCCCCACAGGCCTGCGCTGCAAGGTGGCCTGGCAACCCCGAGGGGCCCCACTGCTACTTTTGCGGGCAGGCCAAGCACCCCGGCCAGCGCTGCCCGGCCCGCGCATCCACCTGCAAGGGATGCGGCAAAAGGAGCCATTTCGTGGGGGTATGCCAGGCTCGGGCGGTTGCCGCGGCCTCCGTCGGCGAATGCGGACCGCAACCACTAACTTCTCCACGGGTCCCGTGCGGCCAGCAGTCGCCACCATCTTCATATTCCAGGGCCACGTGCGGACCCCGGGCGCCGCCATCTTGTTCCACGGACCACGCCCAGCCATGTGCGACCACTGGGAGACGCTTGGATGAACCCCAAGGACCCCAGCTCAACTGACCACGCACTGCCCGAAGAGAACTCTTAGCTGCTTCGATTAGCATCGGTGACTCTGGATCAGTCTCGGCCTCGAACACTCTCAACTGCTACGACGACCATATTCATCAACGGGCACGAGACGTCCTGCCTAATCAACTCTGGGAGCACGGAGAGCTTCATACACCCTGACACGGTAAGGCGCTGTTCCCTCCTCATCCACCCCATTAATCAAAAAATCTCCCTGGCTTCCAGTTCCCACTCAGTGGAGATAAAGGGTTTTTTTGTAGCAAACCTCACAGTCCAGGGAAGGGAGTTCAAAATTTTTTATCTCTACGTCCTTTCCCACCTCTGCGCGGCTACATTCCTGGGTTTAGACTTCCAGTGTAACCTTCAAAGTCTGACCTTCCAATTCGGCGGCCCTATACCCCCCTTACTGTCTGCGGCCTCGCGACCCTTAAGGTCGACCCACCTTCCCTGTTTACGAACCTCACCCCGGATTGCAAACCCGTTGCCACCAGGAGCAGACGCTACAGTGCCCAGGACCGGATCTTTATTAGGTCAGAGGTCCAAAGGCTACTGAGGGAAGGGGTCATTGGAGCCAGTAACAGCCCCTGGAGAGTTCAGGTAGTGGTGGTAAAGACCGGGGAGAAGCATAGGATGGTCATCGACTACAGTCAGACCATCAACAGGTTTACGCAGCTGGACGCGTACCCTCTCTCCCGTGTATCCGACCTGGTAAACAGGATCGCGCACACGGTGGATCTCAAGTCCGCCTACCACCAGCTCTCCATCCGCACTAGTGACCGCAAATACACTGCCTTGGAAGCAGATGGGCGGCTCTATGACTTCTTAAGGGTTCCCTTCGGTGTCACCAACGGGGTCTCGGTCTTCCAGCGCGAGATGGACCGAATGGTTGACTGGTACGGTTTACGGGCAACATTCCCGTATCTCGATTATGTCACCATCTGCGGCCATGACCAGCAGGACCACGACACCAACCTCCGAAAATTCCTCCAGACCGCTAAAATCCTTAACCTTACATACAACAAGGATAAATGCGTGTTTAGCACCGACCATCTAGCCATCCTCGGCTATGTAGTGCGAAATGGAGTTTTAGGCCCCGACTCTGAACGCATGCGCCCCCTTATGGAGTTCCCCCTCCCTCACTGCTCCAAGGCCCTGAAACGTTGCCTAGGGTTCGACGAGCCCCTCCCCTTCCAGGTCGAGAGCAATGCGTCCGACGTAGCTCTGGGGGCAGCCTCAACCAAACGGGCAGACCCGTGGCCTTCTTCTCTCGTACCCTCCATGCTTCCGAAATCCTCCATTCCTCAGTCGAAAAGGAGGCCCAGGCCAAAGTAGAAGCTCTGCGACATTGGAGGCATTACCTGGCCGGCAGGAGATTCACTCTCCTCACTGACCAATGGTCGGTTGCTTTCATGTTTGATAATGCACAGCGGGGCAAGATAAAAAAACGACAAGATCTTGCGGTGGAGGATCGAACTCTCCACCTACAACTACGAGATCTTGTATCGTCCCAGGAAGCTAAACAAGCCTCCTGATGCCCTGTCCCGCGGCACATATGCCACCGCACAATTGGACCCCCTCCGAGCCCTCCGCGAGGACCTCTGCCACCCGAGGGTCTCTCGCTTTTTCCATTTTGTCAAGACCCGCAACCTGCCCTGCTCCATCGAGGAGGTCAGGACAGCCACCAGAGACTGCCAAATCTGCGCAGAGTGCAAACCGCACTTCTACCGACCAGAGAAAGCCGACCAGATAAAGGCTTCCCGTTCCTTTGAACGCCTCAGCATGGACTTCAAAGGTCCCCTCCGCTCCACCGACCGCAACACATACTTCCTGAACGTGATTGACGGGTATTCCCGGTTCCCATTCACCATCCCGTGCCCCGACATGACCGCAACCACCGTCATCAAGGCCCTCCATAGCATCTTTGCACTGTTCGGTTTCCCCACTTACATACACAGCGATAGGGGATCCTCCTTTATGAGCGACGAACTGCGTCAATTCCTGCTCAGCAAAGGGCATCGCCTTGAGCAGGACGACCAGTTACAACACCCGGGATAACGGACAGGTAGAGAGGGAGAACGGAGCGGTCTGGAAGACCGTCCTACTGGCCCTACGGGCCAGGAACCTCCCAGTCTCCCGCTGGCAAGAAGTCCTCCTGGATGCCCTCCACTCCATCCGGTCACTGCTTTGTACAACCACCAATCAGACACCTCACGAACGTCTCCTTGTCTTCCCCAGGAAGTCCTCCTCTGGGACCTTGCTCCCGACCTGGCTGGCAGCACCCGGACCCATCCTGCTCAGAAAACACATGCGGGCGCACAAGTCGGACCCGTTGGTCGAGAGGGTCCATCTGCTCCATGCTAACCCCCAGTACGCCTACGTGGCGTACCCCGACGGCCAACAAGGTACGGTCTCCCTACAGGACCTGGCGCCCGCCCGAATCCCACGCACATTCCAGCCACCAGTCCCACCCTCCCCTCCACCGCAGCACCTTACAGGAGGATCGGTCCTTCCGCTGGCCCCGTCTAGGCCCCCCACCCACCGACGTCCCCCGCAGGCGCTCCCTTCCCAGGTCAACCGTTTTCCCCACCAGCGCCGTCTAGGTGTGCCGAAACTGCCATGGAGATCGAAGCCACGCTCTCGGAGTCACAGACGCCCGAGCCTCCATCGGAGTCACCACCGAAGCTCCGACAATCGCAGAGGATGACCAGGGCCCCCAATCGACTGATTGCTTCATTTTAATTGTAATCTGTAAATATAAACCATCAAATGTACCTAGCTATCAGAATTGTAAATAGTTACTAAACACTGTACAGAGGTATTATGGTACCGCCATAACTAATTATACCATGTTGCCATGTTTTGTAGTTTCAGGCCACCACCCCCGCCAGACTCTTTTTTAACAGGGGGCGAATGTGGTATTATAGGTATTACGGTACCTGATAGGCTAAAGCACCATTGGTGAAAACTGTATGCTTTCTATTGGTTAGAATGTATGATAGCTCTGCCCTGATAGGCGGGGTATAAGAACCCATGCCACCCCAGCAGCCTTCATTCTGTACCTGAGCTGCTGGGGGAAACATCTAGCTTATTAAAGCCTTCAGTTGGACTACAACCTCGCTTTAGTGGTCATTGATCGTGCATCAATAGGGAAGGAAGGAGAGACTGCAGAATATAATGTTACAGTTATAGCAAGGTGTAGAGAAAAGATCAACTTAATACGAGATAGGTCCATTCAAATGTCTGATGGCAGTAGGGAAGAAGCTGTTTTTGAGTTGGTTGGTACGTGGCTTCAAACTTTGGTATCTTTTTCTTGATGGAAGAAGGTGGAAGAGAGTATGTCCGGAGTGCTTGGGCTCCTTAATTATGCTGGCTGCCTTTCTGAGGCAGTGGGAATTATAGATGGAGTCAATGGATGGGAGGCTGGTTTGCGTGATGGACTGGGCTACATTCATGACCTTTTGTAGTTTCCTGCGATATTGGGCAGAGCAGGCTCCATACCAAGCTGTGATACAACCCGAAAGAATGCTTCCTATGGTGCATCTGTAGACGTTGGTGAGGGTCGTCGCTGACATGCCAAATATCCTTCGTCTTCTGAGAAAGTAGAGTCGTTGGTGGGATTTCTTAACTATAATGTAAGCCTATATAGTGATAGGGTGGAAGTGAAGGCGTAAGTGGGTCGGTGCAGTCTTGATGGGCCGAATGGCCTCCTTCTGCACTGTATGTTCTATGTTCAATATAAACAATAGATCAAAACCTTCTTCCATCTTTTCTCATCTACACCTACCAGCATAATCATCTATTCCCTCCTCTCTCTTATGCTTATCTAGTTTCCCATTAAACACAAATAAACTATGGGCTGGATTCTTCCGTCCCACCCGCTGCAAGATCGCCACGGGCGAGACGTGGACAATGGAAAAGTCTATTTGCCTCGGCGGGAATCTCCGGTCTCCGGGAGGGCTCGGCTGGGGAATCCGGCCCTATTTGTTTCAATCATTCCCTGTCGTAGCGAGTTCCACATTCTTACCTGCACTCTTTGGGTGAAGAGGTTCTTTCTGAATTACCTAATTGAATCCTTGGTGACAATCTAAAGTTAATGGCACTGAAATTCATTTACCGCATTACTAATTTTGTGGTAGGCAGAATGACTTTTGGCTTCACAGCAGCATCCCGCTAGTGGCGAATACAATTGAAATGAAATGAAAAAAAATGAAAATCGCTTATTGTCACAAGTAGGCTTCAAATGAAGTTACTGTGAAAAGCCCCTAGTAGCCACATTCCGGCACCTGTTTGGGGAGGCTGGTACGGGAATTGAACTGTGCTGCTGGCCTGCCTTGGTCTGCTTTCAAAGCCAGCGAATTAGCCCTGTGCTAAACAGCCTCTTTGCGTTGATATTTGTGTTGATATTGCATAGAAGGGTGCACATTGCACAGTGATGCAGTGGTTAGCACTGGGACTACGGCGCTGAGGGCCCGGGTTCGAATCTTGGTCCTGGGTCACTGTCCGTGTGGAGTTTGCACATTCTCCCCGTGTCTGTGTGGGTTTCACCCCCACAACCCAAAGATGTGCAGGGTAGGTGGATTGGCCACGCTAAATTGCCCCTGAATTGGAAAAGAAAAAATAGTTGGGTACTCTAAATTTGAACAAAAGATACTGCATAGAAGCAGCGTGAAACAGTTAACTTCACCTGTTGTTCAAATTGTTGAGATGTGTAGCCCTTCCAGGGTAATCTGAGGTAGACAGGGCACTAATCAGGGCCAAATGTGACAGCCCTAAGCCCATTCATGAGCCTGTGTGCTATACAGTGTAAAATGTGCCAGTGTGATAATGGGTACCTAGGTCGTATGTCCAAAAGACTGGTAGATTGTGTCAAACAGCATATCCCTTCCATTGTTCACAATGGGAAAGTTACAGACCGTACCAACCAGCCTATGCTTGCAAAGCTCAAAACACAGTTTCTAACATTAGATGTGATTCCACGATTGGACAACCTTTGCTAAATAATCCACAATGCACTAATAATTACACTGACAACCAATTTAAGATTGTCAGTCAGGGTGTCGTGTGGTGCATCTGCATGTACTGAAAGCTATATACATTAATACACAGGGCCCTGTGTGCTTTGCAGACAGAAAGAACATGTACACACATTGGCGTGATCAAATGGCCACGCTGTGCCCGAAAGTCAGCTTGGCGTGGCGCAGTGTGGCTGATAAAACCCCACTCCCGAGATCTACCCGGCTCACAACGCCTTGTGAGGTGCAATGCGATCTTGCGAGATGTTGCGAGGCGATTCCCGCCCACATTGGGCAGGATCACCTTTTGGCAAATCTGGCTATTAGAGCGAGCCAGTTAGTCTCACTCTAATGTGCAGATTCCCGAGGTACCTGAGGCTTTGGGATTCATCCCTTTTGCCTCGGAGACCTCAGGTGAGCGCCGTTCAGCACTGGTCTCCACAAACGGAACGGCACTCATGGGGGTCTCAAAGCGTTTTGAGCTTTGCAAGCACAGGCTGGTTGGGTACGGTCTGTAACTTTCCCATTGGGAACAATGGAAGGGAAATGCGGTTTGACACAATCCACCAGTCTTTTGGACATCCAGCCGAGATACCTAGAATCACACTGGCGCATTTTGCACTGTATATCACAAAGGCCCAAAGTTGCATGCTCTTTGGGTGGGCTGGCGCCTGGCACTGCCTCTGGGGTGCCAGCCTGGCACTGTCAAGGTGCCCAGCTGGAATGGGCACTTCCAGGGTGCCATGCTGGCACTGCCAAGGTGCCAAACTGGCATTTTTGCGCATGAATGCCTGGGCTGGGGGTGCCCTGCGCAGGTGTTGGCGGGGTGCGAGGGAGGGGCTGGGGACCCTCCCATAGTGCATTCAGCCTGGGGACGATCGGGAATAGCTTCAGGGGCCCCGGAGATTGGGACGGCATCTTTAGAATCGCTACACTGGGGGGCAGCAAGGTGGTGCAGCGGTTAGCATTGCTGCCTCACGGCACCGAGGTCCCAGGTTCGATCCCGGCTCTGGGTCACTGTCCGTGTGGAGATGCACATTCTTCCCATGTTTGCATGGTGTTCGCCCCACAATTCAAAAGATGTGCAGTGTAGGTGGATTGGCCATGCTAAATTGCCCTTTAATTGGAAAAAATGAATTGGGTAATCTAAACTTTTTTTTAAAAATCGCTATACTGGGATGTTCCGGTGAGCTGAGCTCACCAGTGTACAAAACGGATTATGTCTGGCCTTAGCCGTGCATTCCCTGCTGAGACCCCTTATACAACATGAGTTGCGTTGCATAGCTATGTGTTTCTCGGCACTGCGAGCGGCGGGAAACATGCCCGCTATGGGACTTTGTTCCCATTTAGTTTGAATCGTGCCCATTGGATTGGTTTCAGCTCAACAAAATCAGTGATAGCATTTCTGGTTCATTCCTCAGGGTAAAGCCTTGACCAATCAGAGTCGAGGTGCCTGGTTTAAATTTCAAACAATGCTAGGCACATAACTGCCAGTTGCAATGAACTGGTGCATTTCCATGGCAATGCCTCTATCAATCAGGGTCCATTTGTCAACGAAGCAGCACTCCCTTCTCATAGAGTATAAAGTAGCTGTTTTCCCTGATGTTGATTATCTTGCAATTGTCCTGATGAGTGCAAGACGAAAAGCTTTGACAAAATGTATTTTTTCAGCCGTACGTAAGTTCTGTCCCAAACGACTGGTCTGAAGAAAGCATGGGTTGTCCGATAAAGCCAGGAAATACTCTGGAAGTTGGCCGGAATGCATTATACAAGGAAGAAATACATACTTTCTTTGTTATTCACATCCTGTGTTTGAAATAAAGAAAGGGCCTTTAATAAAACCAAAATATGCTGCAAACATTCAGCAGGTTAGGCAGCATCTGTGGAAAACAAAAACGAGTTACAGTTTCAGGTCACTGACCTTTCGACACTGAGCCACATAAAACAGGTGTCTGAGAGCCTGCCAAAGAGGTGTGTTTTCAGGATTGTTTAAAAGGTGGGAGGAAGGGATTAAGGGTGGAGAGAGGTACAGAGGTTTAGGGAGAAAAATCCAGAGCTTAAGACCATAAGACATAGGAGCAGAATTAGGCCACTCGGCCCATCGAGTCTGCTCCGCCGTTCAATCATGGCTGATATTTTCTCACCCCCATTCTCCTGCCTTCTCCCGATAACCCCTGATCCCCTTCTTAATCAAAAATCTATCTATCTCTGTTTTAAAGACACTCAGTGATTTGGCTTCCACAGCCTTCTGCTCATCTCTGTTTTAAAGGATCTTCCCTTTAGTCTGAGATTGTGTCCTCTGCTTCTAGTTTTTCCTGCAAGTGGAAACATCCTCTCCATGTCCACTCTATCCAGGCCATGCAGTATCCTGTAAGTTTCAATAAGAGCCCCCTCATCCTTCTAAACTCCAACGAGTACAAACCCAGAGTCCTCAACCGTTCCTCTTACGGCAAGCTCTTCATTCCAGGGATCATTCTTGTGAACCTCCTCTGGACCCTTTCCAAGGCCAGCACATCTTTCCTTAGATACGGGGCCCAAAACTACTCCAAATGGGGTCTGACCAGAGCCTTATATAGCCTCAGAAGTACATCCCTGCTCTTGTATTCTAGCCCTCTCGACATGAATGCTAACATTGCATTTGTCTTCCTAACTGCTGACTGAACCTGCACGTTAACCTTAAGAGAATCGTGAACAAGGACTCCCAAGTCCCTTTGTGCTTCTGATTTCCTAAGCATCTTCCCATTTAGAAAATAGTCTGTGTCTCCATTTCTCCTTCCAAAGTGCATAACCTCACACTTTTCCACATTATATTCCATCTGCTACTTCTTTGCCCACTCTCCTAGTCTGTCCAAGTCCTTCCTGGTACCTTGGCAACAGAAGACACAGCTGCCAATGGTGCAGCAATGAAAATCAGGGATGTGCAAGAGGCCAGAGTTATTTTTTAAAAAAAAATTTAGAATACCCAATTATTTTTTCCAATTAAGGGGCAATTTAGTGTGGCCAATCCACCTAACCCGCACATCTTTGAGTTGTGGGGGTGAAACCCACAAAGATACAGGGAGAATGTGCAAACACCACACGGACAGAGACCCAGGGCCGGGATTCAAACCCAGGTCCTCAGCGCCGTAGGCAGCAATGCTAACCACTTTGAAGAGGCCAGAGTTGGAAGAGTGCAGAGATCTCAGAAGGTTGGAAAAGATGACAGAGATGGACAATCTGAAGCAACATATCGGCACAGGATTTGCTTTCCCTGCAATGCTCTCCATAACATTTGCCTGTCCTGAAGATACAATAATTCCAACTCAAGTCAGCGGTAACAAGGAAGAATTTATTGCAAGAAACAGAAACTATTATCAATCAGCACAAAGACAATTAATAATCCCTTAATTGGTATTATTAAGCAATTTGTGTTAACATAATCACAGTTCTTTCTCATAGGGCAGGGCAGAAATTGTCAGCTAATACAGCTAGTGCTGGTTTTATTTGCTGCCCTAGCAACCTTCCTGGGTCCCAGCAGTGGAAAACATACCTGGACATGCCTAACCATCCAGAAAATGCTTACTCCAGCTTTTTCCTTCCTTATGTGGCCATTTTAATCTTGTGTACAATGCATTCCGTCCATGTAATGTAAAATAAGCACTGTAGTTAATGAGGCAGTGGTAAGCTTGTAGGCCCATTCACTGTTGCTAATGACACTATTCCCAGAAGCTTAATCAAAGATTTGTACATCTAATTGCTGTCAAATCGAGTCCAGCCACCTGCCATTTCAGTAGCACCTGAGCTCACATTTTGCTAGCTACAGTTCTACATGAATACACAACCATTTCATGTGGAAGGAAAATAAAATTGCTGGGCAACATCTAATAGCATTTAGTTTTACAGGAAAAATATATATAACAAACTGTGACACAGGCAAATTGGCCAGGTTGCACTTTTAAAAAATAGCTAGATTAGAGCCACTTAAATTAGGATTGGATACTATTAGATATTGTAAAACAACATGCAAATACTGACAGAATAACACACTCCTTGGTGCTTTACTATTTTCTTTAGAATAGATATTGATTATGCTTAATATGGTGATTTGTGGTGATTGTCCCTTTAAGGGCAACACAGCAGAAGAGGGTCACCTGTCCTGAGGAACCAATTGGGAGCAAGAGTGGCTAATCGCCCCAGGGGAGGTGGAGTCCCTCCTAGGCAGAAGAAATTGAGAAGACATGTAGGGACTGGGGGAGTCTACAGCTTTTCTTATCAATAAGTACCTTTTGTGTTTCTGATGGAGTCTGTGAACGTGCTCCATTACAGTTAAGATAATCAGAAGCTTGTATAAATTAAGCACAATTAATGTCAGATTAAAAGAACATTGTTAAGTATATGTTTGTTTCCACCTGAGGGTAGACCAGAGAGAATAAGAAGGGATGCTGCTCCTGGTTGTCAGTGGAGGTGCGATGCGCTTTTGGAAGAGTTCTTCAGGCGATCAAGACATTTTCTTTAATAATTCATTCAACACCACACCAAAACTGTAGAAAGACCAAACTATCCAAATCAATTTCCAGTTGGAACGATTGGCAGTTTGGAAGCTCTCGTTCTATTCTAGTTTAGTCTCCATTTCATCCAGACGGGCGGCACGGTAGCAGTGGTTAGCACTGTTGCTTCACTGCTCCAGGGTCCCAGGTTCGATTCCCAGCTTGGGTCACTGTCTGTGCGGGGTCTGCACGTTCTCCTCGTGTCTGCGTGGGTTTCCTCTGGGTGCTCCGGTTTCCTCCCACAAGTCCCGAAAGATGTGCTTGTTCGGTGAATTGGACATTCTGAATTCTCCCTCTGTGTACCCGAACAGGCGGAGTGTGGCGACTAGAGGCTTTTCATAGTAACTTCATTGCAGTGTTCTTGCAAGCCTACTTGTGACACTAATAAAGATTATCATTAAATGACAGTAAATGAACAAGAGGACAATGGTGCACAGCAGAAATGGTGAAAACCTCAATTCTCCGTTCTGGCTTTGCAACTGCTTGTAAAATAACTGGCAAAATTATAAAGCATATTTGACAGCAGAGATAAGTAAAATGTCTGCCTTTGCATGGGGAAATATGTTGGTAAATCATTGGAAAAACTTCAGCAGTTCCCAATATTATTGAAATCACCTGATGACTATTTAGAGAGCACCAATGACTTGCGCAGTATCTCTAGAAGGAATTGTAAACAAGTATGTCACTCTTGCTACACATCAGAGTGAATATATTGAAGGTGAGTATATTGTCACTGTTTGGATTCAGCTACAGCTGACATACAGGATCATTGCCATATATGCCTTAGGGAAGACAAGAAAAAGTTAAGCATCAAATGCACATTTAACAATGTATCAAAGTAATCCCGGCCATGGGTCACTGTCCGTGTGGAGTTTGCACATTCACCCCCACAACCCAAAGATGTGCAGGTTCGGTGGATTGGCCACGCTAAATTGCCCCTTAACTGGTGAAAAACAAATTGGGTACTCTAAATTTATAAAACAAAAACAATGCATCAAAGTACTTTAAATACTTTAATTTTCAATTTGTTATGTGGCTTGAAAGATAGCTTCCCTTAATACCTTTATACCCGTCATATACGGATTCATAGCTGCCCTAGTGAGTTTTAACCTGTGACACCAGAGTATTAGCATGGGCCTCGGGATTACTAGTCTGGTGATATTACTAATATGCCACCATCTCCTCTTGAACTTGAACTCTTTTTCAAGTCTTGAAGCTGGTTTTGATGCTTGAGAAATTATTACCTCGTCTATTTCTTCCAGAGGACAGACATGGCGGCACGATAGCACAGTGGTTAGCACTATTGCTTCACAGCTCAGGGGTCCCAGGTTCGAATCCCGGCTTGAGTCACTGTCTATGCGGAGTCTGCACGTTCTCTCTGTGTTTGTGTGGGTTTCCTCCGGGTGCTCCGGTTTCCTCCCACAAGTCCAAAGATGCGCAGGGTAGGTGGATTGGCCATGCTAAATTGCCCTTAGTGTCCAAAAAAGCTTATTTGGGGTTACGGGAATAGGGTGGAGGTATGAGCTTAAGTAGGGTGCTCTTTCCAAGGGCAGGTGCAGACTCGATGGACCAAATGGCGTCCTTCTGCACTGTAAATTCTATGATTCTACAATTTGCTAGTTTGGCTAAAGTTGTTGATTTTGCCAATAAGAGTGCTAGCTGTCATTTACTCACCAAAACTTTTGATTTCAGTCAGTTTGTAAGTTTCAATAAAGTTTCAATAAATGCTTGATCTGAAGACATTAGACATGTGGAAACGGGTCAAAAGGATTGCACCTTGAGAGCAATTTCCAGTTCTCGCTAGCTTTTTCAAAGTGTCATCCAGACTCAAAACATTATCTTCCTCCTCTCTCTACAGATGCTGTCAGACCTACTGAGATTGTCCAGTGCTTTCTGTTTTTGCTGTAACTCACAATTCACTGACTGTATTAAAATGGCATGAGTCTTTTGATTTACCTTTGAAAGCTTCTGTCCCACTTTAAACCTAATTACTGTAATTGTCTCTAACTCAGAACACTTTCTTCACTCTTCCTTGAATACTTCTGAACAAGATGTGTAGGTTAGGTGGATTTGCCATGCTAAATTTCTCCTTAAGGTCCAAAGATGTGTAGATTAGGTAGGGTTATGGAGATAAGGCAGGGGATTGGGTCTAGGTAGCATACTCTTTCAGAGGGTTGGTGCAGATTCGATGGGCTGAATAGCCCCCTTCTGCACTGTAGGGATTCTATGGATTCTATTCTATGGAATATCAAGGTCTTTATTCACTTGACTCCAGTCGTCTTAAATATTCTTTCTGTCCCAATTCCCTGGTTATCTGGACTGTAACCTGTACTTTAGGCAGCCTGTCACTTTTCTACTCCCATTCTGTCCAGTCTTTCTTCTGCCAGAGTTGAGAAATGTCCAGTCCCCGAGATCCAGTCTCCAACGGCCAACAAATTCAGCTAAAACCAAAACTTTAAAAGTTTTTTTATATCCTTACAAGGGCCTCCAGTTGCTAAGCAACTCCTGATGGTTCTATTTATTCTTCACACTGTAGCCCTCTCTAAGCACAATAAAATCACATTAAAACCAACCTACACACATATGAATCTAACTACAGGTTTTACCCTTCCGGGCACAGAAACATTAAATTAAACCCTTAAAATTATATCTTATTTCTAATGTTTCCCAATACAAATATAAATCCCTTAAAGCTCTCTTTTGTTTTCCTAACACTGACCTCCCCAAACTGATCCCGACCCGACCACGCCAGACCTGATCTCCGCTTCCCCTCAACTGACCTGACCCCCTCTCCCGATCTGACCAGCTAAATCCCACCCATTTACCTACTCCCTGGCCTGTCAATTTCATTGATCCTTTAAATCTACCTGCTTTATGACAGGTAGTGCAGTAAACAAAAGTGGTTGTGGCCTCCCTGATTTCACTGTTGTTACAGTGCGCTGTGGCCTTTGGGGGCTCTTTCACTGCAGATCCCAAGCAGCTTCAGCCAGCAGAGGCTACAACAAAGGTTTCCAGAAAGGGTAAATGTGATTTGAACTCTTGTTATTCCAGCGGGACATCACCTTACACCGCTGGATGGAAGTAATGGCCCTTTATGGTATCTTTTGAACCATGTTCTATAACTTGTGGGTCGAACATCATTGGAAAGAATAGGCAAGTGGTCCTCTATACAGAGTACCAGGAGCTGGGCGCATGGCACTACAAGGATGATGATTCTTAGATTATTACCCAACCCTCATTAAATTGAGGATAAATTATGAACCTGGTGAAGGTCTTGATTGAGTGGCAGGAGACAGTGGTGGGAAGGCAACATAATTGTTGGGATGATTAGTGGTGTCCTTCAAGGATACATATTTGGGTCTCAATATTCACTGTATTTTTAATGATTTAAATGATGGGGTAGAAAGCCACATATTTAAGTTTGCTGATGACGCAAAGATAGGCAGTGATGGGAACCTAAAATTACAACAGGATGGTTATAGATTAACAAATGGACAAAACTGTCGCAAATGGATGCCAAAGTAGACAATTGTTAAATCATCCAGTTTGACTTGAAACTAGAGCAGGATCTTTCTGAATGGTGACTAGCTAGATCCAGTGAAGGTCCCAAGAGACTTGGAATGAATATACATGGATCATTAAAATGTCATGAACAGGTACAAAAAATAATCAAAAAGATGAATGGAATTCTCACCTCTGTATCTAATGGAGTAGACTAGAAAGGGTTCAAGTTATGTTACAGCTATACAAAGCCCTAGCTCACCACATCTGGAGTACTGGAAGCAGTCTGGACACCACACTTTAGGAACAATATATTGGCCTTGGAAGGAATGTGACGTAGAGTTAGCTGAATGATACACAGACTTCAAGGGAGTGCTTATGAGGAAAGATTATACAAATTAGAATTGTATTCCCATGAATTTAGAAGGTTAAGGTTGATTTGATTGAAGTTTTCAACATATTAAAATATCTGATCGGGTCAAGAGAAGCTATCCGTTGGTTGGGAAATCTAGGATTCGAGGACATAGTTTAAAGTGGCCTTTCAGGAGTGAAGTTTGGGGGACTTCCGGCCGCAGCCATGGGCTGAGTGATCGCACATTTGATGGCTCCCGCTCGATGTGGAATTTGATGGTCCTTTTTCATGGGCACCGGCGACCCGTCAGTGAATCAGGTTTGTGGCTTACTTTACCAAGAGTGTGACGAGTAGGAATCAGCAGCTTAAGAGAGAGGGTATTCAAAGTATGACACAAGAACAGACGGCAGAGAGTACTGGGCGACATTGCTCGCCGAATGGTCTACCGAGTAACTGGTGGAGTTCCTGAATGCAAAGTTTCAGCAGCAGAGGCTGGGGCCCTCAGTGGACCTGGCGAAAGTGGTGGAGCCGCTGAGGGTGGCGATCGAGAGAGTGGAGCAGTGGTTGGAGAAGTAGGGCCAGGCTCTCCAGAAAGCGGAGGTGTCGGTGGGTGAGCATGAGGAACAGCTGGCCTCGATGGAGGTCGAGGTGGCATTTGTGCTGGAGAACCAAAAGAGGTTGAGGGAGAAGATGGAGGGCCTCAAGAATCGGTCAAGGAGGCAGAACCTACGGATTGTAGGGCTGCCTGAAGGGATCGAGGGAACGCAGGCCACAAGTATGTGACGGACATGTTTGTGAGGTTGGTGGGGGAGAGGGTCTTTGATGTCCTCCCGAGTTGGATCGAGTGCACTGGGTGCTGAGGAGGTGGGAACCCAAGGAGAATGAGGCTCCGAGGGCGATGGCGGTACGGCTGCATCGCTTCCTTGACAAGGAAAGGATTTTGAGGTGGGCGAAGCAGACACAAAAGTGCACCTGGGAAGATAACGAGGTGAGATTTACCAGGACTTGGGAGCTGAGTTGGCCCAGAGGCAGGCAGCAGGAGTTTTATTTTGACACGCAGGAGAAGGCGGGCGAATTTATGAGAGACTATGCACTGGATGGTGTGTGAGGACATTGAATTATGGAGATGGGAACCTGGGTTTGTATGGTGGGCGGACGGGTGTATTTAATGGTCACAGTTGTGGAGTGGGTGAGTTTGTTCCTTTTGACTTTTTTGTCTTTTTTACTGTGGTTTTCGGGGAGTTGTGGGTGGGGGCGGTTTGGGAAAGAGGAGGTAGGCCTAGGCCTCAAGCGGGGGCCACCATGCTAGCTGGTTGGCTAGTTAACGGGAGTGAAGTGCGAGACTGAGTTGTGGAGGGAGTAGGGGTGGAATGGTTGGGTTTCATAGATTATCATAGAATTTACAGTGCAGAAGGAGGCCATTCGGCCCATCGAGTCTGCACCGGCTCTTGGAAAGAGCACCCTACCCAAGGTCAACACCTCCACCTTATCCCCTTAACCCAGGAACCCCATCCAACACTAAGGGCAATTTTGGACACTAAGAGCAATTTATCATGGCCAATCCACCTAACCTGCACATCTTTGGACTGTGGGAGGAAACCGGAGCACCCGGAGGAAACCCACACACACACACGGGGAGGACGAGCAGACTCCGCACAGACAGCGACCCAAGCCGGAATCGAACCTGCGACCCTAGAGCTGTGAAGCAATTGTGCTATTCACAATGCTACCGTGTTTGTTTCTGGATTTGGTGGGGAGGTAGGGGAAAGAGAGGGAGGCTGGCAAGGGCGGAGTTGGGAGGGAGATGACGACGGCCATCTTGGCGAGGGCCCGAGGGGGGTTGGGCCATGACCTGGGGGAGCTGGTTGAAGAGGGATTATGGATGACTGATAAGAGGTGGGAGACCTGGTTGATTCCGTGGAATGTCCGGGGCTTACATTGCCCGGTTAAAAGGTTGCGTGTTTTTGCTCATGTAAGGAGTTTGTAAACAGACATGTTTTTGCAGGAGACACACCTGAAGTTAGGGGACGAGACGAGGCTGAGGAAGAGCTGGGTGGGGCAGGTGTTCCACTCGGGGTTAGATATGAAGATGAGGGGGGTGACGGTGCTGATTAACAAAAGTGTGTCTTATGGGTGGGCAGTATTGTGACTGATCTGGGGAAGGTTTGTGATGGTGAGTGGGAAGCTGGAGGGGATGCCTGTGGTGCTAGTGAATGTATATGCCCCAAAATGGGACGATATGGATTTTGTGAGGTGGGACTTAGCGAAGATTTCGGATTTGGACATGCATCAGCTGATTATGGGGGGTGATTTCACAGGTTCTGGATCCAGGTTTGGATCGGTCCTGCCCTAGGTCCCGGACGTTTTCGGCAATGGCTAAAGAGTTGTTGGGGTTCATGGAATGTATGGGTGTGGCGGACCCATGGCGGTTTGAGAGGCCGAGGCATAGGAGCTTTCGTTTTTTCATCACGTGCACCGGGTGTATGCCTGTATTGATTTCTTTTTTTTGGACAAGGCGTTGGTGGCGAAGGTGGTAGGGTCGGAGTTTTCGGTGATTGTGGTCTCAGACCACGCGCCGCACTGGGTGGATTTGCAGGTGGTGCAGGAGGAGGCTCAGAGGCCGCAGTGGAGGCTAGATATGGGGTTACTGGTGGCCAAGGGGGTTTACGAGAGGGTGAGGGTGGCCACCTGGAATTACGCAGAGCTGAATAAGACGGGAGAGGTTTCGGCCTCCACACTGTGGAATGCGCTGAAAACGGTAGTCGGGGGAATTTATTTCGATTCGGGCACATAGGGCGAAGGTGGAATGGGCGGAGATGGTGTGGTTGGTGGAGGACATCTTGTGGTTAGCACTGTTGCTTCACAATGCCTGGGCCCCAGGTTCGATTCCCGGCTTGGGTCACTGTCTGTGTGGAGTCTGCACTTTCTCCCTGCGTCTGCGTGGGTTTCCTTCGGGTGCTCCGGTTTCCTCCCACAAGTTCTGAAAGATATGCTGTTATGTGAATTGGACATTCTGAATTCTCCCTCAGTGTACCCGAACAAGCGCCGGAGTGTGGCGACTAGAGGCTCTTCACAGTAACTTCATTGCAGTGTTAATGTAAGCCAACTTGTCACAGTAATAAAGATTATAAATAATAAAGATATAAGATCATGCTTGATTTGTGACCTAACTCCAGGAACCCGCCTTTGCTTACATGCCTACAATAGCTTAGGATAGCAAAACTGTAAATCTTATTTCCAATTGAACGTGCACCAATTCGGGTGCACTGAGGGAGGATTCAGAATGTCCAAATTACCTAACAGCACATCTTTCGGGACTTGTGGGAGTAAACCGGAGGAAACCCATGCAGACACACGGAGAATGTGCAGACTCTGCACAGACAGTGACCCAAGCCGGGAATCAAACCTGGGATGCTGGCACTGTGAAGCGACCGTACTAACCACTGTGCTACCGTGCCGCCTATATTGAATAACCAAACAGGCCCAAGAGGGGTTGAATTAGTTGTTCCTATGTTCCTAACTTCAATTATATAGATATGAATTGTCTTACATATTAATTCATATTTATTTCATCTACATTGATGTGCTCTAACAGAAAAGACTAATAAATATTTGAGGTGGAAATCTGTCCAGGCTGCAGACCCTCAAGCAGATGAGGAAAATGTGGAACTTGAGGAAGTGCAGTGAACACACTCTACAGCATACGATGGATTAATTATGCATGGATCGACTGAACTTAGCCACAATTATATTCATTTTTAAAATTCCGGATATAAAATCATTTGAAGTGTCTCCTGTGTATGTACCTACGTCGGGTTTAAAGCTCTTCTTTGGACATTAGAATGTAAAAAATGAATCCCCATCTTGAATCCCAATTTCTCACAAATGGATTAAAGTTGATATATCCTGGAAAAAAATTGTCTTAAAGTCATAGTCATAGAGTTTTGCCTTCGGCCCATTGTATCTGTGCTGGTCATCAAGCAGCTGTGCTGGCCATCAAGCAGCTGTGCTGGCCATCAAGCAGCTGTGCTGGCCATCAAGCAGCTATCTATTCTAATCCCACTTTCCAACACTTGGTATATATAGCCTTGTATGCTATGCCGTTTCAATTGCTCATCTAAATGCTTCATAAATGTTGTGCGGGTTCCTGGCCCTACCACTATTTCAGACAGGCCAAAAGATTGAGAGTTTGCCATATCTCACGCTGTACTAACCTGCAACACTGTATGTGAAATTTTGCAGATGTTGTCAACCTTTCATCCCAAAACCTCGATGTTGCTGAATTACAAATTAAAAATGGAAATCTGGGAGAGCATAAATCTGTTGAGTAGTATCGGAAGATTAAAAAAAGGCAACATTCGTTTCACGCTGCACTGTGAATAATTTTGTTAGGAGGTATGCAATGTGATATAGAAGGACATTAATAGAAATACAGAGCAGCTTCTGGTTGCTCATTTTCTTTTGACACTGCAAAGAAATGAAAAATGCCATGTGCAGTGTAAAGAGATCACACTGAGTGTGAATCATTTCTCAAGTACATGTTAGCCAAATGGCTCTGAGACTTAATGGAAAAGAGTCCAGAGAATTTTGAAACAGGGGTCAACATCTTGTCATAATTTTAGCTTCAAAGACAAAGTTGAAGCTAAATGAATTTTGGAAAAAATGAATTTGGTGAACATTCTAAAATCAAATGGGCAGCGGGTGAAAGGTTTCCTTTCACTGTAACCAGCAAAGAAAATGGATTCAAGATTCCTTCACAGCACAGCCTGTAAAATTCTAATCAGAGTAATACAGCAAGCTGGAAAGTATTGGATCGCTGGAGCAGACTTTGAAAAAACGACTTGCTACTTATAATCATATGGAAAGGTACAAGATAAAAACTATGGCCAGGATTTTCCGTTTGGGAGATTATAGGTGGGATTCTCCAGCGTGCCAGCCGTGCTTCCCTGGATGGCGCGCTCTCTCTTGCAGGGGGATTCGCCGTTCCCGTCACTGGCCAATGGGATTCCCCATTGTGGCCACCCCATGCTGCCGGGAAACCTGTGGGCGTGGCAGCACTGCCACGCACGGAGAATCCCACCAGCGGACAATCCAGCTGGATGTTTTCCCGCCGGAGGTGAATTGCACTTGATTTGCAGGAAGCAATTCACTATTCCTCACCATGCAAATTTATGCAAGGCGAGGATTACGAGGGATTTCCACCTATTTAGGTGTCTCTGTGGGGGGTTCCCCTATTTAGGGATCTCTGGGGGGGTCTCTTTATTTAGAGGAGAGCCTCTGAGGGGGCGGGCTGTGGATGTGGTCTGGTGGGTTTGGCGTGGGCAGGTATGGCATTATAGGGGGGAAAAGTGGCCCTCGAATGGACTTTGGGGGCAACTGCCTTAAGGGGCAGACTATCCCCTTGGCCCACCGTGAGGTCCACCATGTCAGGGTCACGCTGCGAAGTACCAGTGGTAAATCCCGCCCATCTGATTCCTGGCCCAGAGAACAGAGAATCACGTGGGTCCGGACAATATGATACCTGGCGGCAGGCGCGAACCCCAGCCCCGCCACAGGCACCAATTCCATTTTTACCTCGGACACCCGAGTCTCCACCGCATTGGGAACCCCACTACCGGTGGTGGGTGGCGGAAGAGCCAGGTCAACGGCAAGTGGAGACTATGGCTGCAAAATAGTGTCATTTCAGGGAAATACTTGGACCAATTCTGACTACTTTGAGCAGGAGCTGATTGTCACATTGTGATGGGTAACTTTATGGGTGCCTTGTGTACTGATTTCACACAGGAACTGCCATTTTGGACCTCGCTGATCCTTTCGCTGCCCTCCCTTACACATGCAAAGCTGAACATGCATTCGGTTACATGAGGATAACCCGCTACCACTATTTAAAAACATCACCATCCAAGGAATGAGGTATTTTCAGATGAGGTATTTTTGACTGCCTATTTGCTTCAGAAATGTGGTGGTATGTATTAGGGGTAATACGGTACACCATGAATGCCGAGGAGCTATTGGAGGACAGATGCTGGGTCCCGATTGGATCTGCCGCCTACTGGGCTCCACCCAGATAGGCGGGGTATAAGAACCTGGTTTACTCCCCGCAGCTGCATTCTGTGACTGAGCTGCTGGGGAAACAAGTCTGAACAAGTCTGCTCAATAAAGCCTCGATTGAAGTTCTCTACGTCTCGCCTCGTGTGTGATCGATGGTGCTACAAGCAGACTAGAAATGTATTGTTGGTGGAGAGGAATTGACAGATGTTCTTTCAGTCAGAAGGGAATGAACTAGTGCTGGACCATTGGAAGGAGAAGGTTTTGAAGGATCTGTGAGCACACCACTTTTGGTTAGTCAAGAGGATTGTAGACATAGTTCCCTTTGGGCTGCAATATCACAGGGAGATGGAGTCGAGGCTGTAGAGAAGCTGTTTGCAGAAGTTTGCAGCTCAAGATGCCTTACTTTCCTATAGGTTTTTCAGACAGCTGAAAGTATTTCTCTTACCTCAGTCAGGAGCAGTGATTGAGTCAACACTGCTTAACCAAGATAGTGAGCTGAGATGGTCACGGAAATCTGTCAGCTCCTCGACCCAGAGATAAGGACGGCTAAGGTCATGAGGGCACTCAATCTTTATGCCAGCAAATCTTTCCAGGCTGGAGCTGCTGACGTTGCCAACATAACCCAGCTTGCCATCCATTGTAGCTCATGGAAGGTCACTGAGACTTTGTATGTCAGGAGTGGGGTCTTCATAGTACTTTTTCTGAGCTGAGAGAAGCAGGATGAGCAGGCATGTGGCTTTGCCAAGATAGTGGGATTCCCCATGGTAAAGGCAGTCGTGTGACACTGCAGGTGCTGTATCTCAATGGGGAGATATACCGCAAATGGAAAGGATTTCATTCCCCAAACATGGGGTTGATATAAAAACATAATCAGCCTATCACACTGGTGAATCCTGCTATCCTTCTAACAGTCATGATGCATCCTTCGCCAGTCAACCATTCCAACTATTCCAGCTCCGGGTTCAAGTCCCACCCCAGGATTTGGCCAAGAAAGGAATGTTTATAGCACAGCCAACAAGTTTAGTACCTACCTGCAAAATCCTTCCAACACACAGCAGTGGCAGGTGATAAAAGTGGGAGAGACTCCTGATCAACAATGCTTGGTGTGGAGAAGCGCCGCTCAAACTATAAGCATCTGGTGACAGGCTAGTGAGCTATTCCAGGTAAAACTCTCTATGGGAACAGATGAAAGTCTGCCTTATGCACCACTAGGTATGGGAAGGGCAACAACAACAATAACCTTCTCACCTACTCTGAAACCAACTAATAATTTACTATTTCCTACACAAGTGTAATCAGTCTCTCCCAGTGTTCTGTGCACCTCTCTGGTTCCCACCACCCTGCCAATTAGCTTTAACCTTCTACAAAAGCACGAACAGTAACATTGTCTTTGCCATAGGGTCTTGATTTAAATAGTTGAAGGGGCCTTTTGTTTGAAACCGGCACGCGTTTCAGCCAACAGTAAGTACCTGTAAAAGCAACAGCAGGTAGAATGTTGATATTAAAGAGGTGGTAAGTCTACGGACTCATTTGAAGGCCATTCCAAACTCGTTAATGGCGATTTGGAGTAACTTTCCCATTGTTAGGGAATAATATCCTGCGGCCATTTTTCATCTGGCTTCAGAATGAAAATGAAGCTCGTCTTGTTTCTGCTGTAACTCAGGAATCTCCTTCCATAGTCTCATCAAACTATACCGTGGTCTAGAATGCTCAGGGACAACATTCCTCTGCCATCCCACCCAAAGTGAGATAGTGAAACTGACTGTCGCCTCATCGCCTGGCTATGATTTTCCTTAATAAAAGCAAATTACTGTGGATGCTGGAATCTGAAACCAAAGAGAAAATGCTGGAAAATCTCAGCAGGTCTGGCAGCATCTGTAGGGAGAGAAAAGAGCTAACGTTTTGAGTCCAGATGACCTTTTGTCAAAGGTGATTTTCCTTCCCTGTCCTTGTTGGATTTGCCACTGCCCCCTCTATGCCTGTCCACTGCATGCAGATAATGGTGGAAGGGGTTGAATCCTGTAGGATTTCCTTTTTCTGACTGTCTTACCATTACTTCCAAAGGCTGCTGTGCCAATGGTAGCAGTCGGTCTCGGGAATTGGTGGTAATTTCCCTGAAGTGTCTTCCTGGAATGAGAGGACCAGCAGCAGCCTTCTCTCCTTCCATTTTGTCTCTTGTGACTTATGCGTTGAAGGTTCTGGTCACTGCCAAGGCCTTCAGTTGTTCCCAGCTCCTAGTCTTCAGGGGGCTTCTTGATTTTTAAAATCCTGGGCGGGATTCTCCATTGCCCGACGCCGATATCCTAATCGGCGTTCGGGCAGAGAATTGTCTCCGACGTCGAAATCGGGGGCGACGCTGGTTTGACGCGGGTCAGCCATACTCACCCACTCCCAAATTGTGTCATTGCATCGCACGCCGCGTGCATTGCAATGGTGTTGACACCTCATCGGCTGGCCCTCCCACGATGCTCCGCCTCCAATGGGCCGAGTTCCCACGGGACACACGTAGCCTCAGCCATGCGGGAACCCGGCGTGCCGGCTGTGGACTGTGTCCAGCGCCGCCACACTTGGCCACGATCCGTGCCGCTGGCCGGGGGAGCTTCTGGAAGGGCTGGGGTGGGGGGGACTGGTGGGGGGTGGCCATGGGGTTGGCTGTGGGTTCGCGGATTGCGGGTCGGGTCCATTCACGGCTGGTACCATGTTGTACGGCGCGTCCGTTGCAGGTTGTCAGCCATGAGCATGTGCGGCCACGGACTTGGCCGTTCTCTGGCTGTTTTCGGCATGGGAGCCGGGGGTTTCGCCCAGTGCCAGTGCTAGCCCTTCACCGGTCCCAGAATCGGTGAGGGTTTCACGCAGATTTTTTGGTCCCAAAAGACCACACATGCTCGACTGGCGTCAGCACCTAGCCGCTGAAACAGAGAATCCAGCCCACTTTATTTGATCTTCTGGGACTAACTGCTGCAACACTAACAATGCTAACAACTAAGTTTGGAAGCTGAGCTAGACGATCTACTCTTGAATTGTTCAGACTTTCAGGGTTAAAATAGCGCCATCCATAAAAAAAAAGGTGAAAGACGTTGGTTTCCTTTGCTTAAGGGAGATGAGTCAATAAATGACCACCTTCTGTGCTGTAAAATGATATGAGGAAATGTTAGTTCTAAAATCATACTACATGAAGATCAATGTACCAAAACTCAACACAGTTGTATTAAATTCTTTAAAATACTATTTTAATGGAGGTGTTAAACTATAAGTTACAGGCTAGCGTTGAAGGGATAGACTAAGAAATCAAACAGTAATATTTTCAATGTTTGTGCATTAATCTTCAAACAATATAATTTCAAGGCTGTAATTTTCAAGTAAGCTATGTTGCTTTCAGACAAACATGAAAAGATTTGCAAGCTGGCAGGCTGCTTGTCCACAGCTGGCATCCCGCTGTGAATACTGAATAAGACCTAATCCAAGAAAATAAGTCAGGGCTGGGGTAGATACAACTAGGTGGATAGAAGTCCTAGCATGCAATCTCAATGGTATAAATAAAGTATATAGTCCTTTCCTCCCTTATCCTCTCTCTTTCTATGCTGAAGGGAATGACTGATGTTTGGTTATGGTGTTTAAGTGTTCTGGTCAACCATGGCTACCTATTTCAATGGTCAGTTGTTACATATGAATATGGACCGCAGAGCTAAGTTGTAACACCCCTACCACCATCCTGCTAACATAACCGGGCAGCACGGTAGCATTGTAGATAGCACAATTGCTACACAGCTCCAGGGTCCCAGGTTCGATTCCGGCTTGGGTCACTGTCTGTGCGGAGTCTGCACATCCTCCCCGTGTGTGCGTGGGTTTTCTCCGGGTGCTCCGGTTTCCTCCCACAGTCCAAAGATGTGCAGGGTAGGTGGATTGGCCATGATAAATTGCCCTTAGTGTTGGGTGGGGTTACTGGGTTATGGGGATAGGGTGGAGGTGTTGACCTTGGGTAGGGAGCTCTTTCCAAGAGCCGGTGCAGACTCGATGGGCCGAATGGCCTCCTTCTGCACTGTAAATTCTATGATAATAATTCTGTGATAACGTAATTCAGTCCAGACTAGAGTTCCAACCCATGAGGCCTTTCTGATGTCTGTGACTCAGTATCTCACCAGGTAGCTCATTTATTCATTGAGCTTGGCTAGTTTCTATCCCACTACTTCACCACCCCCCCCCCCCCCCCCCCCCACCACCACCACCGCCACACCTACCCTTCCCCAACCAAAATTAAGGAGTCAAAAAGCAACATACAGGCAAAGTGACAATCCATCAATTCCTAAAAAGCACTTGGATGTAATGGTCAGCACCCAATACTTTTGAAAAGATATGTCTGATCCACCGTGGATTCTCAAAGCATGAGTTTGAGACAGAATAGGTTTAGCACAATAAATGTTCTGGTAAAACCTTGTACTGTCACTGAATCTGTTGATTAATTTGACCAAATCCGATGCAATTTTGAAGGTACCAAAGCTAAATTTCAGTCCATTCCCTTTTCCAACACCAGAATGCAGATCTTTGTTGAAAGAATAGTGTGGTCATTAATCTCCAGCATTTAAAAACGGAGGTTAGGAGACTCTTGAATTGCTTAGACTTTCAGCAAATAAAATGGCACTATCCATGAAAAAGTTGGCAAACGCCTTTTGTTTTTGTGTTTGAGGGAGAGCCACGGACTCGTGGCACTGAATTGTTTCTGTCTTTGCTGTGCTCTATGATCTCTATGAAGAGACGGAACTTTAAAATGGAAGTGTTAAACTATTAGTTAGCAGCTTATCATCTCAGCTAAAATAACATAGCCAGAGTTGATCCTTTCGTCTGCTGAGTGTTTGCGCGTTACTCTTTTAAGACTATAGTTTCAAAGCTGCAATTTTCAATCAAAACATGATGCTTTTAAGCAAACATGAAAAGGCGAGCCAAACATTTGTTGAAAATGGTGCTTTTTAAAAACACTAAAGTATGGATCACAACAAAGGCTGCCGGAAAGCTTCCTGAAATTTTACAGAATTTGGAAACAGTGTCTCATGGGTCACCGACATAATTGTCCCTTAAACGGACATGGTGCCTAATAAACAGGCAGTCTGAGAAGATGAACTACAGATATACCAGTGTGGTGAATGTATAATTACTGATAATTCACCAGTGCACTGTGTTATGTTATTAACCCTGTGGGCTCTACCTATGGGTTTCACCCACAGGGAATATGTTGGGGCATGTATGGGCTCCGCCCATAGCTCCACCCCCTTTACAGGATGTATAAGAGCTGCTGACCTGCGGGGCCGCCTTCAGTGTTGTACCGGTCACAGGCAGGCTCAGTTCTAAGCTGATTAAAACCACAGTTTACTTCTCCATGTGTCTTCGAGTAAATTGATGGTTGCATCAATTTAATCAGCTTAAAATACTACCATGGAATCAGCCCTCAAACCTGACCTCGATCTACAGGCCGTGGAGGCTAAATAAATTTTTTCACATTGGCTACGATGATTCAAGGCCTACCTCGCCGCGTTGTCTACGCCATCCGTCACTGACGAACGGAAGCTGAGGCTCCTCCAGGCACGGGTGAGCCATTGCATTTCTGTCCAGCTCGACGAAGCCGCTTCCTAAACAGAGGCCCTCGCATTACTCGAACGCCTCTATGTGCGGCCTGTGAACGCGACATGTCTTCACCACTCGCCGCCAGCACCCCGGGGAGTTGCTAGATGATTACCTACGCGACCTCAAAGCCCTCGCGCGCAACTGTAACTACCAGGCCGTTACGGACTCAGCACATGGAGCTCGCCGACCGAGACGTTTATGTGGCGGGGGTCTGATCGAACTATGTGAGACAACGCCTGCTCGAAAAAGGGGCCCAGGAACTGGACGACACGGTAAAACTGGCTACCTCTCTGGAGGCCGCTTTTCAGAGCCTTACTGCGTTCCCGGCCGATCACGCGACCCCCTCGTGGGCCCCCGACCTGAGACTACGCCATGCCTGTGCCGCGCGGCTGCCCGCCCATCATGGGGGGCTACCCTGCTACTTTTGCGGCCAGTCCCAACACCCCCGACTGCACTGCCCGGCCCGCAACGCGAACAGCAGCAGCTGCGGGCGGAAAGGACACTTCGCCAAGGTCTGCCTGACCAGGTCTAAGAACTCGAACTCACAGGCCCGATCCACAGACTCACAGGCCCGCAGACCCCGCAAGGCGGCAGCGTGTCTGCTGACTCCGCCTCCGCATAACATGTGCGACTCATGGGGGCCGCCATCTTGGCCATCTTCCCCCACGCGGCCGGCCACGTGCGATCCATGGGGGCCGCCATCTTGGATGCCATCTTCCTCACCGCCCGCCACGCTCGACCAACTAGGGCCACCATCTTGGCCGCCATCTGCTACGCCGCTCTACGCGTATGACCTACACGGACAGCAATCGCGGGTCCGCCCCAGCACCTCCGATCTCGCCGCTGGCCCATTACATCAAGGCCCGCAACCTGCCCTACTCCACCGAGGAGGTCAGAGCTATAACCAGAGTCTGCCAAATCTGTGCGGAGTGTAAACCGCACTTGTATCGACTGGATAAGGCCCACCTGGTAAAGGCACCCCGGCCCTTTGAACGCCTCAGTATCAATTTCCCTCCAATAACCGCAACACGTACTTCCTTAACATCATAGATGAGTTCTCCCGCTTCCCATTTGCCATCCCCTGCCCTCATATGACCACCCCCAGTGTCATTAAAGCCCTGCATAGTGTCTTCACCCTGTTTGGTTTCCCCAGTTATGTCCACGAACGGGGTTTCGGTGTTCTAACGAGCGATGGACCCAATTGTGGACCAGTACGGGCTGCGGGCCACGGTTCCGTACTTGGACAATGTCACCATCTGCGGCCATGATCAGCAGAACCACAACGCCAACCTCCAACGATTTCTCCAAACCGCCCAAAAACTCAACCTCACCTACAACAAGGAGAAATGCGTTTTCCGCACAACCAGGCTAGCCATCCTCGGCTACATCGTGGAAAACGGGGTCCTAGGGTCCAACCCTGACCGTATGCGCCCCTTCCTACAACTCCCTCTCCCTCACTGTCCCAAGACCCTGAAGAGGTGCCTTGGATTTTTCACCTATTACGCCCAGTGGGTCCCCCAGTATGCGGACAAAGCCCGCCCACTATTTAAGGCCACCCTCTGTCCACTAGCAGCCGAGGCTCGCCAGGCCTTCAACTGCATCAAGGCAGACATCGCCAAAGCTGCGATGCGCGCGGTGGACGAGTCCGTCCCCTTCCAGGAGGAGAGCTCAGAAGTCGCTCTCGCCCCCACCCTCAACCCAGCAGGCAGACCGGTAGCGTTTTTTTCACGCACCCTCACCACCTCCGAAATCCGACACTCCTTGGTCGAAAAAGAAGCCCAAGCCATCGTGGAAGCCGTGCGGCACTGGAGGCACTACCTCGCTGGTAGGAGGTTTACCCTCGTCACCGACCAACGATCGGTTGCCTTCAGGTTTGACAATACACAGCGGGGCAAGATCAAGAATGATACGATCTTGAGGTGGAGAATCGAACTCTCCACCTATAACTACAATATAGTATATCGTCCTGGGAAGCTCAACGAGCCCCCAGATGCCCTGTCCCGCGACACATGCGCCAGCGCGCAAGATGACCGACTACGGGCTATCCACGATGACCTCTACCACCCGGGGGTCACCCGATTCGCCCATTACATCAAGGCCCGCAACCTGCCCTACTCCCCCGAGGAGGTCAAAGCTATAACCAGAGACTGCCAAATCTGTGCGGAGTGTAAACCGCACTTCTATCGACCGGATAATGCCCACCTGGTAAAGGCATTCCGGCCCTTTGAACGCCTCAGTATCGATTTCAAAGGGCCCCTCCCCTCCAATAACCACAACACATAATTCCTTAACATCATAGATGAGTTCTCCCGCTTTACGTTTGCCATCCCCTGCCCTTATATGACCACCCCCACTGTCATTAAAGCCCTGCATAGTGTCTTCACCCTGTTTGGTTTCCCCAGTTATGTCCACAGCGACGAACTGCGTCAGTACCTGCTCAGTAAGGGCATTGCCTCGAGCAGGATCACCAGTTAAAACCCCAGGGGAAATGGGTGGAGGGAGAGAACGCGACGGTCTGGAAGACCGTCCTACTGACCCTGTGGTCCAGGAATCTCCCAGTTTCTCACTGACAGGAGGTCCTCCCCGATACGCTCCACTTTATTAGGTCCCTCCTTTGCACGGCCACAGACCAGACTCCTCATGACTGTTTGTTTGTTTTCCCTAGGGGAGTTACCTCAGGGGCCTCGCTTCCGCCCTGGCTGATGACACCGGGTCCAGTCCTCCTCCGAAAACATGTTCGGAGCCATAAAACCGACCCCCTGGTAGAGAGGGTCCAGCTCCTGCACTCCAACCCACACTATGCGTATGTCGAACACCCCGATAGCCGGCAAGATACTGTCTCCCTCTGGGACCTGGCGCCTGCAGGTTCCAACACCTCTCCCACTACTGCATCCCCCACACTATGTCCCGTCCAACCTCCCATGTTCAGCGCCCCCACCCCTATATGGTTCCCGCGCTCCATCCCACCCGCCGCACATGTACACAGGAATGAAGCTCCGGAAGAGCCACTCCCGGAATCCACGCCTGTGCCTTCTCCAGACCCACTTCCACAGCCACCCGAAGCGGCTGCAACACCAGTGCTTCGGCGGTCGCAACGTACGATCCGGGCACCGGACCGACTGAATCTATGAGCCCGTCACCCCCGCCAGAATTCATTTTTAAACAGGGGGTGTATGTGGTGAATGTATAATTACTGATAATTCACCAGTGCACTGTGTTATGTTATTAACCCTGTGGGATCTACCTATGGGCCATTGTGTGGCTTCACCCACAGGGGATATGTTGGGGCATGTACGGGCTCCGCCCATGGCTCCACCCTCTTTACAGGAAGTATAAGAGCTGCTGACCTGCGGGGCCGCCTTCAGTGTTGTACCGGTCACAGGCAGGCTCAGTTCTAAGCTGATTAAAACCACGGTTTACTTCTCCACGTGTCCATGAGTGTATTGATGGTCGCATCAACCAGATAGAATCACTTTGGGAAAAACTAGAGCAAGTCCCCACACACATGTGATTCATTGAATTTCAAGCTTGGAAACTTCCATTTATTCTTAAGAACCGAGGGATCCTCACAGTTGGATTTCTTTGCCGAATATCAGTTCCAGAATTTCTAAGTGGGGGAAAAGAAGGATAGGTTTGAAGCAAACCATGATCTGGAGGCAGATTTTCAACTTCCCCGTCTTGTCTCCTCAATGCTTATTCTGCTCTGGCTGTGATTCATGCTTCCTCAAAGAGGGTAAAAGCAAAAGGTTAGACGTTCCTCCTCTTTTTTTTCACCATTCTCTCTCCTCTGACATCATCTTCTCTTTCAAAAACAGTAGGACGGATTCACTATTATGTTGGCAGGGAGATACACATAGATAAGAGAAGTGTATGTCATGTCGGTGAGGTAATCTTTAGGATGTTTTAGAGGGAACATCAGTTGAGATTGTTACCAAAGGGGGCAAAATGTGCCTTGCAATTATAATACTCCAGGCACCGTGGCCGGGATGTTCCGATCCAAATTCCCCCACCGCCGCTGCCAGTGGCAATGGAGAATTTGGCGCTCAGCCAAAATTCCATTCACTGCAGCCGAACGGAGAATCCCGTTGGCGTGAACGGACGGAGAATTCCGGCCATACAGTGGTGGATCTCCCATGGCATTGCTCATGATATGAGCAGGAGGTCATGATGAGCTTCAGGGTAAGGTGAGCTATGGGTTTAATTTTTGGTAAGCACGGTTAACAAGGTTGAGTATTGGGGAGGTGGCTGATTTACTAAAGAATAAAACCATGGTGCATTGCCACCAGTATGGAGGAAAAGAGGGATCTGCTCTGTTGGGGCGATGTTCACCTGAACCATACTTGGGAAGGTGTATTGGCAAATCGTATAACTAGGGCTGTAGAAAGGGTTTTGAATTAAACAGTGGGGGGAGGGGAGGAGGGTTCTTGTGAGGGAAGATTTGGAACATTAAAGAGAAAGGAAGAGGCAATAGTGCAGTGTGGTAAAAATCAGAGTGCGACAGAGCATACAAATTTAATAATAATCTTTATTATTATTGTCACAATTAGGCTTACATTAACATTGCTATGAGGTTACTGTGAAAATCCCCTCGGCGCAACACTCCGGCGCCTGTTCGTGTGCATTGGGGGAGAATTCGGAATGTCAAATTCACCAACATGTCTTTCGGGACTTGTGGGAGGAAACGGGAGCACCTGGAGGAAACCCACGCAGACACGGGGAGAACGTGCAGACTCTGCATAGACAGTGACCCAAGCTGGGAATCGAATCCGGATCCCTGGCATTGTGAAGCAACGGTGCTAACCACTGTGCTACCGTGCCGCCTATATTTTAAAAATAAATTTAGAGTACCCAACTCATTTTTTCCAATTAAGGGGCAATTTGGCCTGCCCAATTCACCACCTTGCACATCTTTGGGCTGTGGGTGCGAAACCCACGCAAACACTGAGAGAACGTGCAAACTCCACACAATGAACAGTGACCCAGAACCGGGATCGAACCTGGGATCTTGGCGCCATGTGGCAGCAGTTCTAACCACTGCGCCACCGTGCTGCCCTCCATGCCGCCTATTTGTCTGTCAATTTGGCACTGGAAAGTCAGATGAATGAGGGTAAAATACTTTCAAAATGAGGACAAGAAATAAGATTTGAAAAATTCTGATTTTTTATTTTGAACTTCTTATCTTTCTTTGCAATTTCTCCTTTTGATCAGTTAAGTGCTGCAGATCAGCGTGTAAACTGCATCTTAGCTCACAATGTCTTTGATGTTATGCAGCTGCAGAATCATGCTCAAATCATCCCATAAGGGAAGCAACAGAACGCTTCCAATTTAGTTTAAATTAAATCGCAGAAAAATACTTTTCACTGTACCTCGGTACACATGACAATAAACAAATCCAATCCAATCCAATATTCAAGAGAACATAGAAGAACTCTGATGTAGAGAAAGACTCTTTCGGTGCACATGCTTGGTAAAGGAGTTGAAGCTTGATGGGTAATGGTTATCCAGAGGATCATTATGAACTAATTGATTAGTAAATTGTCTGCTCGCTCTCATCAATGATTTTGCACAACAGAACTGGTAAGGTAAAGTCTCTATAGTCTCAGATGACCATAGGCTGCTTTCCCCTTTGAGAGGGAGAGATGACTGGTGGTGATTTAACCTGAGGGTCACCACGCCTCAGACGAGGGGCAAGGTTGAGAAGGCAGGGCCTTCATGATTAACCTCTGGTACCGGTGTCCCAAGAATTAACCTATTTCTCCCACAACAATCTTTGAGCCACATGTTTAGCTCTAATGTGATTTACGCTATGCTAATTTGCTCATTGCTCAGGCAGTAAAGTTGAAATTATTAACTTTAGGGTTTTGCTTTTTACTTTAGTCCCTAGATGCTCATATTCCCTCAGCAGAATCTCTTTCCTAGTTCTACCTCTGTCACTGGTACCTATATGGGCCATGACCATGGAACCTCCCCCTCCCACTGCAAGTTCCTCTCCATCCCAGAACAGATGCCCTGAACCCTGGCACTGGGCAGGCAACACAGCTGTCTGGACTTGTGATCTTGGCAGCAGAGAATTGTATCTATCATCGACTATACTGTCCTCAACTGCCCCTACATTCCTATTAACCCCCTCCCCCAGCTTAAATGGCCAATACAGTCTGCTCATCCATCCTGTAGCCACTGCCTTCATCCATGCAGTGTAGCAAGAGCCTTGAACCTGTTGGACAATTGCAAAGGCTGACGCTCCTCCACTTTTACCTTCTTAGTCCCTGTACCTGCCTCACTTGCTGTCACATCTGCCCTGACCACTGACCAAATCAAAGGACTCTATGCTAAAGCGTGTGACTGGCTCCTGGTACAAAGTGTCCAGGTAGCTTTCCCCCTTCCTGATGTACTGCAATGTCTGCAGCTCGGCCTCCAGCTCAATGCCTCTGATCAAACACTTAAACAAAAGTACTTTTGTTCTTGCCTCAGCCACTCTTTGTCGCAAAGCATTTCATGTGACATCAGGCATCTGGGTAAATAGGGTTCTCCTAACATCTCTCCTCAGTTTATTGGTGCCAACCTTAAATTGATGACCCCCCCCCCCTCCCCCCCCCCCTCCCACCAGTGACTCCCCAGCCAAAGGAAATAACCTTTCTCTACTCATCCTCTCAAAACCATTCATAGTTTTCAAAAGCTCTGTTTAGTCTCCGCTTATACTTCTCTGTCTACAATGGGATTAGTTCCAGTTTCTCAAATCTCTCCTCATAACTATTGTTTGCCACCCCCAAGCATCATCACAATGATTCTGTGCCCTTTGTGGCTTCATTGAGCTTTTTATACCGGATGACCAACATGAAGTAAAGCCCATTAACAAGGGCCGAAATAATGTTTTGTATGAACTCACCATTACTTCTTTATTCTTGTACTCAAAACGTCCTAAATGGGGGCCTGAAACATCTGCGAGCCCAGATGTTTTGCATCTGCATATGGTAAAAGGGAGTTACAGGCTCTGCCATTTTATTCCAAGTGCGATATAAAAATTCATTCAGCAAAAATGGTTTACTCATTCAGGTGAAATTGAAAAAGGGAAGAAAAGGTCTGAGTAATATGATCATTGTCAATCAAAATTAAAAATAACCAATTGCGAATAAACCCACAAATTAATCAATGAAGATCAGAACAATTGGGAGATTTGGCAGGCCCCAATGAAATCATTATCAGGCTCAAGAATTAGTTTTATGTTCAGCTGTGTTATCTTTCATAAACTTTGTTCAACACATACAGTTAGAATATCTTTAATGTTTAAACTTTGCTGGTTCCAAATGATTATCTTGCTCCATTTTGTGGTGAAATTCTTATCCTCCATGATGTCATGATCTCAATTTGTTCAAGCTCATCTTCATCCATGTGAAACTGGCTAGACTTTAATTTATTGCTCATCAGCTATTGCATCACAATGTTTTGATTTGTATTTATTTCAGCATCTAGCTATTTGTCTGCTCTTAAACACTTGAGGGAGGGGGGAAACCAGATCAACCCAGTGGGTTAAGTCCCGATCTTTATTCTACAAGATAAGGTTACAAACCCAGCCCAGATTGAAAGCATGAAAGTCTTTGCTGTATGTCGGCAGTATCCATCCTAGCAAATCAGCTTACACAATTAGAATGAATGTATATGAGGCGGAAGAATGCCTTTTACAATATTGGTCTTCATCTGGAAGTGTTTCTTCTCTCTCATCCCAGCAAGCACATTGGCACGGTAGCACAGTGGTTAGCCAGGTTCGATTCCTGCTTGGGTCACTGTCTGTGTGGAGTCTGCACGTTCTCCCTGTGTCTGCGTGGGTTTCCTCCGGGTGCTCCGGTTTCCTCCCACAAGTCCCAAAAGACGTGCTGTTAGGTGAATTGGACATTCTGAATTCTCTCAGTGTACGCGAACAGGTGCCGGAATCTGGCGATTAGGGACTTTTCACAGTAACTTCATTGCAGTGTTAATGTAAGGCTACTTGTGACAATAATAAAGTTTATTATTATTATTAATTTTATTAATAAAGATTATTTCTAAGCATGCAGTCCAAATGTACCCTCGTACACAGTCACCTGCAATACCCAAATTTTTCTAACATATGGGTATCACTGCTTCTCCCTCTGTCTGCGTGCGTTTCCTCCGGGTGCTCCGGTTCCCTTCCACAAGTCCCGAAAGACGTTGTGTGAGGGAATTTGGACACTCTGAATTCTCCCTCTGTGTACCCGAACAGGCGCCGGAACGTGGCGACTAGGGACTTTTCACAGTAACTTCATTGCAGTGTTAATGTAAGCCTACTTGTGACAATAAAGATTATAATTATGATGATTCCTCTTTAAAAGACAAAGCTGTGCAATGTGCAGCACACTATCTCAGTCCTGTCACTGGTCTTGATTACAGAATGCCCCCAGACTGATCCATTCCTCTGGAACACTGCTCCAACATGTGAATGATGGTTGACCATTATCTTTGCTGCACATTGTTATATCTACATTTACCGGGTGTCTCAGAATGATGCAGAGATTTTAGGAATTGTGGCTGCCTTCACTGCATGGGTGCAACCTTTAGACGTAACCTTTCCGGGTCAAATATCAGTGATATGGTAGACTGCTCTAATATGAAGACAGCCAAAGTTGACCTGGAAAAAGAGCCATAACTGATAGCTGCAAACGGGGATTGAAATCCTTAGGTCCCAATTGATTGATATTGACATTTTTGAGGGAACGTGAAGGGAGATTCACAACTCTCTACATCTTTGAAGAACCTGCCACTATAGAATTGCACAGATCTATCACGGTGTTGCTCCTTGCCCATGGGGGACCAATATGAAATGTGTGGCTCAAGTGAACATGCATCTCTAAGACTTGCTTCAGACATAAAAGCACAGCAAATTGGCAGAAATCCGTGACGTGACAGCTTGAAATGACAGGCGTGCATAAACATTGAGTGTCATTGTGACTTTTAAAAGCCCTGGGAGTGTTGGCCTGTTGTGCAAACTGGTTCTAAGTCATGGAACTCAACAAATCCATCCTGCCATGTTGAAGCTTCCACAGGCCCAGCTTCCAGGATAAAAGGAGGCAAGCGTGCTTCTGGCCCTGTATTCTGATGTTGGGTTACACTGAGTAAGTGCAGAGCTCCTCTTCGTTCCTTGTCTAAATATAAAAGATACCAAATAAGACAAGAGCTTGTGCAATTGACCATTCTCTTCACGACTGGCCTTTTTCATTTTCATGTGGAGCCTGGTATCTAGCCAACCCCCGTCGCCTTGCTTATATGAATGGGTGAAATAAAAGTGTGAAATCATAGAATTTACAGTGCAGAAGGAGGCCACTTGGCCCATCGAGTCTGCACCAGCCCCCGGAAACAGCACCCCACCCAAGCCCACACCGCCACCCCAACCCTGCAACCCCACCTAACCGTTTTGGACACTAAGGGGCAATTTAGCATGACCAATCCACCTAACCTGCACGTCTTTGGACTGTGGGAGGAAACCGGAGCACCCGGAGGAAACCCACGCACACACGGGGAGAACTTGCAGACTCTGCACAGACAGTGACCCAAGCCGGGAATCGAACCTGGGACTCTTGAGCTGTGAAGCAACAGTTCTAATCAATGTGCCACCGTGCCGCACAATGTACAATTGTGTGAAATAAAAGTGTGAAATGTACAATTGTGTGAACCCATTCATTTTTTTTCAAATGAGTCCACCTACGAAAGAATCATAGGTTGCAAAATGGAGTAAGGAAGGCGAACGATGGCCAGAAATCCCCGTTACAGACTGGTGCCCAACTTCACAATGGGTTTGTGCCCATGTTATGTCTGAAAGTGGGTTGCCGCCAGCAATGCCACAACGAGCAGCCCAGCGAATACCGCATCATGCACGCAATTTACATCAAAGAGTTTTCTGACGATGCCAAATCCAGTGGGACAAAAGAAACGCGCTTACAAAATAGAATTGACAACGTGTACTAACTCCACGGGGAGCGGGGAGGGGTGGAAATCACAATGCAGGTTACAATTTCACAGAGATACACTAGCTTCTCTCCTGCACTTGTACCAGCTGGTCTCGTTAGTTACGTTACCTGGACACAACTAACACAGGTAAAAATAAACAGAATGCACCCAGGGAGCTCATTGCAGCCAGGCATGCCCAAACTGGTCTATTCACTTCAGGGTGCCACAGGACACACCGCCACACAGCCACACTCACTCTCCCGGGACAATCTGAGTCTGCGAGGCTGCTCTTCAGCTGCTGCGGCTGTGAGCGGTTTTCACCTCGGCTAATGATAAATGTGATATCTGACAGCAACTGTGCAGAGAGAAGGGAGCTAACGTTTTGAGTCTGGATGATTCTTTGCCAAAGCTCCAGACTTGAAATGTCAGCTCCCGTCTCTCTCCACAGATGCTGTCAGACCTGCTGCGATTGCCCAGTATTTTCTGCTATTGTTTCAGTTTCCAACATCTGTAGTAATTTGCTTTTATCTTAGATAAATGTGATGTGGCTGCAGGCAGCGAGCGGCTTTTCAGGGCATGTTAATATCAATCAGCCCCGACAATCACCTTCGCCACTCACTTGGTTGAAGGGGGTGGTGGTGGTGGTGGGGTGGGGGGGGGGGGGGGGGGGGGGGGCTACCCGACTAAACTACAATCTTCTACACTTCCTGGGTCCGTATCCCTCTATTCCCATCCTATTCATGTATTTGTCAAGATGCCCCTTAAACGTCACTATCGTCCCTGCTTCCACCACCTCCTCCGGTAGCGAGTTCCAGACACCCACTACCCTCTGCGTAAAAAACTTGCCTCGTACATCTACTCTAAACCTTGCCCCTCTCACCTTAAACCTATGCCCCCTAGTAATTGACCCCTCTACCCTGGGGAAAAGCCTCTGACTATCCACTCTGTCTATGCCCCTCATAATTTTGTAGACCTCTATCAGGTCTCCCCTCAACCTCCGTCGTTCCAGTGAGAACAAACCAAGTTTATTCAACCGCTCCTCATAGCTAATGCCCTCCATACCAGGCAACATTCTGGTAAATCTCTTCTGCACCCTCTCTAAAGCCTCCACATCCTTCTGGTAGTGTGGCGACCAGAATTGAACACTATACTCCAAGTGTGGCCTAACTATGATTCTATACAGCTGGAAAATGACTTGCCAATTCTTATACTCAATGCACCGGCCAATGAAGGCAAGCATGCCTTCTTGACTACCTTCTCCACCTGTGTTGCCAAAAGATCCATCAATTGTGAGGAGGGTGTGAGGTTGGAGGAGGTGATGTTGTGGGCGCCCGAGTTTGATATGTAAATGTGCTGTAGGCAATGTCATTGTATCAGGTAGATGCAACTTGTCCAGGTTTGAGGAGAATTTTTTTTTTAAATACTTCAGCGCTTTCGAATTATCCCCAGTAATGTGTCGAGCAGAACGCCAGCGAATGAATGTCTCCCATTGGACGAGCACTGGGCAATATTCATTGTAAAGATGGTGTAAAGGTTATGTATGTGACTCACTAACTTCCGGTTGCGGCTATGCCTAGGTAGGTCGCACGTTCGGTAGCTCCCACCGGGAACGGACTTTTGGGTTCTTCAGAGGGGCCCCAACGGCAATTGTTCGACGGCTTCCAGTGTGGGAAGGTGACAGCAAGGTCCCTCCGACATTATATGGATTGGACCAGGAGTGGAGCGGCTACAAAAGTGATCCTGGTGCAGCGAAAAGTGCGAGGGAGGAAAAGCAAGATGGCGGCGGGTGGAGACCAAGCAGCGTGGGGGCAGTGGTCGCAGGACCAGCAGGAGTTTCTTAAATGCTGCTTTGAGGAGCTGAAGACAGAAATGCTGGCGCCAATGAAGGCGGCGATTGAGAAGCTTGTGGAGACCCAGAAGGCCCAGGGGGCGGCGATCCGGGAGGTGCGGCAAAAAGCTTCAGAGAATGAGGACGAGATCTTGGGCCTGGCGGTGAAGGCGGAGGCGCACGAGGCACTGTACAAGAGGTGGCCGGATAAATTCGAGGACCTGGAGAATAGGTCAAGGAGGAAGAATCTTCGGATTCTGGGTCTCCCTGAAGGAGTGGAGGGGCCCGATGCCGGGGCATATAAGAGCACGATGCTCAATTCGCTGATGGGTGCGGGAGCTTTCCTGAGGCCCCTGGAGCTGGTTGGGGCTCATCGGGTCCTGGCAAGGAGACCCAAGGCCAACCAGCCACCAAGGGCTGTAGTGGTGAGGTTCCACCGCTTTGTGGACAGAGAATGTGTCCTGAGATGGGCCAAAAAAGAGCGGAGCAGCAGGTGGGAGAACATGGCGATCCGAATTTATCAGGACTGGCGAGCGGAGGTGGCTAAGAAGAGGGCTGGTTTCAACCGAGCTAAGGCGGTGCTCTATCGGAAGAGGGTGAAGTTCGGGATGCTGCAGCCAGCGCGATTGTGGGTCACATTCCAAGATCGGCACCACTATTTTGAAACGCCTGATGAGGCATGGAACTATATACAGACTGAAAAGTTGGACTCAAATTGAGGGTTTGTCGTGGGGGATATTTACTGTGTTTACCGCGTTTGGGGAATATTCTTTTTGTTTGAGTGCTGGGTGGGGATGGGTGAATGGATTTGATGTGGGGGCTGTGGGAGAGTGTGGGCGTCGGAGTTGGAGGGGCAGGGCCCCACGGAGGAAGAGGGGTGGTGGAGGCCCGGGGCTGGGGAGTTGGGATAAGGCCGCAAAAAGGAGCTGCGCTGGAAGGGGCGGGACCGGCTCAGGAAAGCGCGGGCTTTTTCCCGCGTTAGGGAAGGATGGCGGCAGGGCCGGGGGGGGGGGGAAGGTCAGTGCTGGAGAGGAGTGCACACTGACTGCCAAGGGGTGGGGGGATTCTCACACTGGGGGGTCAATGGAATGGCAGGAGAGGCCGGGGTCAGCAGGAGTCAGCTGGGAGTATGATGGGGGGAGCAAAATGGCTAGATGAGGATCTAGCTGGGGGGGAGGGGGGGAACTGGGTTGCTGCTGCATTGGCCAAAAGGGAGCTGGAAGTAGGAGAGGTAGTCGGGCTGGGGTCCGCCGCCTGGGGGACTGGAGGGTGCGGGGGGTGCGGGCATGCGGCTGGCCTAGCAAAGGAGATGGCTAGTCGGAAGGGGGGGTGGGCTAGTAAACCCTCGATCTGGCTGATAACTTGGAATGTGAGGGGCCTGAACGGGCCGGTCAAGAGGGCCCGGGTGTTCACGCACTTAAAGGGAGTGAAGGCTGACGTGATTATGCTCCAGGAGACGCATCTGAAGGTGGCAGATCAGGTTAGGCTGAGAAAGGGATGGGTAGGGTAGGTCTTTCATTCAGGGCTGGATGCGAAGAACAGAGGGGTTGCAATACTGGTGGGGAAGCGGGTGTCGTTCGAGGCACTAAATATCGTAGTGGATAATGGAGGTCGATATGTGATGGTGAGTGGTAGTTTGCAGGGGGTGGGGGTGGTACTGATGAACATATATGCCCCGAATAAGGAAGGTGGGGGGGGGTTTCCCTATTTGTGTTTTTAAATGTTATATGAAGGGTTATTGTATATGGGGGAAATCCAATGGATAATTTCTGATTGTTGTGTCCTTGGTTCTTTCTTTTTGTTGGGGAGGGGATTTTGTTGAAAATTTGTTGAAAAATCTGAATAAATATATATTTTTTCAAAAATGTATGTGACTCACTCCATTGAATCAGTTCTGTAAATGTCATCATCTGTACCAATATTAGTGATCTCAGATAAGAGCTGAAATCTTAGGGTTGGTACATACATATACAATGACAGCAGCAAACATACTTTGAAACACATTTGCAGCAGTTTTGCACTATTCCACTCTCCTCCCCTTAAATGATCAAGGATGCTAGCTTTCCCCCAGTAGCTTGCCCAAAGCGTCATTACTCACAGGAGAACACTGATTACCACCAGGCTATTTGTTGAAAATGATCTTACTCCTGTTCTCACCCCACATGCACACACCCAGCAGCAATCATTAGAGAGTGATCAGCTGTAGAAACCCTGCATATGTTTTCCTCTCGATTCCAAGGGAACAAGACAAGGTAAAGCAATGTTTAACAACACCGGGACTGAGGTCAGCGGCTTCCAAGCCTGCAACCTCCACCAACTGGAAGGACAAGGGCAGCAGGCCCATGGAAGACTAGAAGTAGAGGATACAATTTAAGAATAAGAGGGTGGTGAGTGCCTGGAACGTGTTGCCGGGGAGGTTGTGGAAGTAGATACATTAACGCGGTTCAAAAGGTACCTTGACAAACACATGGATGGTAAGGGTATAGAGGGATACGGCACAAGGAAGTGCTGAGGGTTTTGACAAAGGTTGGTATCTTGATCGGTACAGGCTTGGAGGGCCGAAGGGCCTGTTCCTGTGCTATATTGTTCTCTGTTCTTTGTCTCCATTTCAGACCGAAATGAGAATGTTTTTCTCTCAGATTTTGTTAGAATGCCATTCTCTTCCTCAGAAAACAGTGGAGGCAGAGTCATTGAACATTTTCAAGGCGGAGTTAGATTGATGTTTGATAGACAAGGGTTACAGAGGGTAGACAGGAAAGTGGAGCAATAAATCCAGCTCTTGCCAATGATGAACAAATAAATAATACCAAAAACTCAGCTAATGCATGTGCAGAGTTGAACCCAAGGGTGGGATTTACCGGCCGCTTCCGACCGGAATCGGAATGGGACACAGCTAGTAGATCCCAGGAGAGGCCTCTTCCAGATTCCCGTCGGTCGTTACGCCCCGCGAGATCTAACGAGACATTGCGATCTGGATCCTGCCCACAATGGGCGGGGCCCAGGAGTGCAGAGTTAAGTGAGTTTAAAAGCTCACATAACTGATCGAACTGACTTTTGGGGTCTACCGGCTTCGCCGAGGAGACCCCAGCCGGGCACCGTTCAGCACTGGTCCCCACAAACAGGAACCAGGTGGAACAGAACTTGGCAGGGGGTCTCTCAGGGTGGCTGGTATCTGGGCCAGCCTGGCACCCTGGCAGTGCCACCTGAGCACCCTGGCAGTGCCACCTGAGTGCCAGGCTGGCACTGTCATGGTGCCCCGGTGGCCCTGCCATGCTGGCATGGACTGCCAGGGTGACAGACTGGCAGTGCCAATGTTCCTAGGTGTCATTTTGTCCATGCCAGGGATTGGACTTCGGGGTGGCCTGCCCATGCGAGGTGAGGTGCAGGGGGCTAGAGGACTCCGCAATGGGGTCCAGGGGCCGTGTTGGGGGTGTCGAGAGCTCGGGGGCTCTGCTCGTCGGAGTTCCTCAGTTCAGGAAATGTGACTGAGTGTGGCCTCGGCAGGGTGTTCCCTGTTGAGACCTGGAAAGAAAAAGAGTATCATTAGATATCGGGGTTGTTCCCGGCACGACAAGCTCTGGGAATGACCCCTCTAATCCCGCCCAGAACAGACTCTATGTTTTTGGTTAGGATGCATCCCAAGTGTCTCAGCTATTCACTGGATAGATTTGCTTTAATGCTATGCTCTATTGAAATTAAACATTCTGACTGAATACACCATAATTCATTAATGATAATCATTGGACAACAATAATCACACTTTAATTCCTAAGTAAACCATTGATCAGACCTTTGAGGTTGTATTGGTGCACTATAGTATTGCTAATGGAGGCGAGCAGAAAATGGAATCTATCGGCAAAGAAAATGCTGCCAAATCTTTGAAGCAAAGAATGGCAACTGGTGCAAAGAAGTCAATAGTCAGCACTTCATCTGGTCCAATAGATAAAAACAGCACGTGGTGTAAAACTAAGTATTGCGGACCAGAAGGTCCTAAATTTGATTGCCTGGTCTATACTGAGCTAGTGGGCCTCAGCCAAGGTGGTAGTTGGGGTGTTCTAATTGACTTGAGTACCCCCAAGGTAAGCGAATGGATTCACCAGCCAGAACCTCTTGATGACCATTGCTGGGAAATATCTTTAGTGGATATTGGGTGAGGGTGTTCACAGTCATTATGTTACTGAGTTAAAAATTGAGAGGGTCCCTGGAAACTATGGAACTGTGCGATGGCCCAGGTTAACGTTTTAGAAGCAAGGGGAGAAAGGACTGATAAAATAATGAAAGAAGTAAGCCAATGTAATAGCCGCGGGGTCTGCTGGATTTTATCTGGGAATTATTTACCCAGACTCATTTACCAAGCCTGAGGGGAAATTGCTTGGCAGCTGAGTACAGTGTCCGACAGTAAAACAAACTGGCAGAAGATCAATAAATGTATCAATCATGTTGATAACACACTGCGAGGAAAACCTGAAGAGCACTCAAGGGGAAGGGATAGCAGCAGATAAACAAATGGCTGTCCAGCTCTTCAGTTCGGAGAGGGTTGCAGAAGCTGAGTGAAAATCTCTACTCATGATTTTGGCAAAAGTATTTGATCAGAATATAAATGACATGATGGTAAAACATACGGTTAAGATCTCTCAATAGAAACCTAAGCGTGTGCAAATGCATATGCACGTGTAATTTCTGATTTGATGTGGCATATCCCTGTGAATATGTAGACATTTTCTTTATTCCTGATGTTGTTATGAAAGTGGTGTGACACATTCTTAATCGGATACTTTATTTCTTTGCAGATAGGCATGCACCATCTGGAGTTGGAGCACAAACAACGCAACAAACAACACGCTGCAACACACACTCCTTTTGCAAGCACAAACACAGAGGTTGTGCCCCAGCGTTAAAACATTCCATGGTCCACCATTACACCAGTAAAGATTTTGACCCGGCTGAAAATGAATGGGATCAGATTTTGAGTGGGCAGATTATGAAGGCAAAATTGTCGGAGCAACTCAATGCTGTTTGGTCTGTTTCAGAATTTGGTGGATCAGAGGTTTCAGTGTACTGAGAATCATACTGTAATAGTCCACGCGGGGCCTACGGGGTGGGAATGATCTTCCCCGTGGTCCTTGTGGAGTACAAGCTCCCCCACTAGGGGCGGGGTATCTCTATTAACCTTTGTATAGAAGATTGGCCAACCGACCAGAGCAGGGACCCAGGAGGGACCTACCAGTGTATATACTGTATTGTAAATTAAACTACATTTCCTTATTTTACTTGATGTGGACTCCCTGTGTCCTTATTAAACATACAATGCCTGTCAACAAAACAGCCGTTCCCCTGTTTATGTGGGGGAAATGCTACCTGGCATACTGGAGACTCCTCAGTGACTTATAGTTTTAACAACATAGAAACAGTTTAATAAAATGTTAGAGCGGTGGCTGTTTATGGGCTCAAATTCAAAGCGTTTCTAAGGCTGTCTGTTGTAAAAGGGAGAAATTAGAATCCTCAATAAGGAGAGCATTGCAGCTTTCCTACCCCAGTCATTTTCAAATTCAGGGTCGTGACCCGCTGAAGGGTCGTGGGCGGGTGTCGGGAGGGACGCGGTGTCCCCGATCGTGGGAAGAACTTCTCAGCAGCCGCGACCAGCTTTTAAAAATGCTTGACAGCGACTGGCTTTCAAGGATGCCGGCCATCCCGTGCATGCGCACCCCCTCAGTCGGATCTAGCAGTGGGCAGGCCCAGAGCCCACCAGGGCCAACCGTCTCTTCCCGACGTCACTGCGCTTCCCAGGACCAGATTTGTTTTTCCAATCGATGGAGTCTTCCCATTAGAAGCAAGGGCAGAGAGCAGGCCATGCGTCCCGTACACTGACGTCATGTGTTCTGGGTGCAAAATCACAGAGGAGAGATTCCTCTGTTTTGTAGTTGCTAGCAAGCAAGAGGACTGTGTGAAGAACTGAAAATCGAATGTTTTATAATAAAGGAAGAGAGGGCCAGAGGTGCAAACAGGCCAGGATCTCACAATTGAATCTGCTGGAGAGAGCTTCCCAGGAGAGTCCAAGGCAGGACAAAGCAGTGCTGGTGTGAGCTGTATCCAGAGCTCCAGGGCGTCTGGTGAACAATTAAGAAGAAACTAAAATTGGGAACAAAGAAGGAGAAAGATGATTTCTTGAGGTATTGTTAATTTGGCCAATGCAAATCAGGATGCAAAGCCCATGTGCAGGGAAGAACTGGCAAATGAAACCTAAACACCCTCAAAACGTCGAAGGCATTTGAAGACTAAGCATGGCAAGTTTGAGGACAAACCTCTTAATTTTTTTCAAAGGATGCGGTGAGAACTTAAGTCGTCAGCTGAAGTCCTTAGCAGAAATGTAACATTGAATGACAAAGAAAGTGAGATCATGAGGATCAAGCAGGCTCGCCTGTCGCGTTAAGGGAAGCAATAATGGTGTGTTGCGAAGGACAACCAGTGTGGATCACGAAGGTCAGCTGGCATGGGTGACAAACGTCGGCTGGCGTGGGTCGCAGAGGTCGGCCGGCGTGGGTTGCGAATGTCGGCATGGGTCCCGAAGGTAGACCAGTTGGTAAAAGTGGGTCCCGGGAAATAAAGTTTGAAAAACACTGTCTGAATCAATTGAAAATCAAAAGGTTTGGATTTAAATAGCACTTTTCACAACCAACTGAGCCACAGCTAGCTGATCCATCTGAAGAAACTCCAAGACAGAATTTCACAAAGTTCGCCACAATGTAATACTGTGGCAGATCAGTGATTTGATTATGAAGATGGAGACTCAATAAGATATTCTTGCACAGCCTCTTAGAAAACACTGAGATAATTCAAGGTACTTGTCCTGATGCTCAGACATCAGAGATTGCTGTTGATTCCTCTACTATCCTTCCATCACAAGTAGCTTCATTTAGATTTGATTATGTTCTCTAATGGTATGATGTTACAGCCAAATCATAAGGGCCATAATCAAGAGCACGAGGAAAGTCAGTGAAAAATACGCTTTTATAGGATGAAATATAAAAGGTAGAAAGAAGTAACTTGACATTATATAGCAGCCGATTACTCTCTGGATTTCCAAGCTGTCTGCAGTCAATTAACTATTACTGCACTGCTGTCATGTAATGTTGTTATTCACAGTAGCAGATTTGAGCATTATGTTCTACAAAGAGCAATTCAACAATCGATCTTTTTTGGATGCGGAAGGTTGAGTAAGGAATATTGACTCGAGACACCATATGAGAACTCCCTATACTTCTTCAAATTGTGTCTTGGGATCTTTTATATATACCTAAACTGGCAGTCAGGGCTTTCGTAAACATCTCATCCAAAATCTAACTCTCCCGACTCCTTCCCCGCAAGTCCTACATTGCAGTATCAGCCTGGATCATTTGTCGAACTCAATTTATATAGTGGGTCTGATTTGATATACTGGTAAGCTTTGGGAAAGGATCATCTGGACTTGAAACGTTAGCTCTTTTCTCTCCCTACAGATGCTGCCAGACCTGCTGAGATTTTCCAGCATTTTCTCTTTTGATATTCTGGTACCTGACAGGGGCCACACTGAATAAAAGCTGGACACCTTGAGGTAGAAATTAGTGTGTGTTTTGCCCAGTGTTTAGGCATAGGGTGGGCTCAATGTATGCCAATATCTGAGTGTAAAGTCCCTTTACTACACCTGATCTACACTGGCGCATGGCCACCACCATATTGGGCTGCACCATTTTTGGGCATTTCTGGCAGATGTAAGTATGCAAAAGAAAGGGATTGTAACTGTTTCTCCAAAATGCATAAAATAAACGAGGTCATCTTGAGATGTAACGGGTGCTAATAGATCGCCTCTATTACTAGAATGAGGCCAGAGGCCCAATCGCAGATCGGCCTTGGGCCCCAGGTGACCATATCCTCAGACTTGCTTCAGGAGGTGGTATCAGCAGGAACTTTTTAAAAACTACTTACCCACAGATAGTCCCCATGCAACATGCTGCTCCTCTCTTGACGTTTGTTTCCACTCACAATGTTGCTGTTAGTGGTCCAGCTGCTAGTATTTCTGCATTAATTTTGGACAACTCCGCTACATTGCCAGTTCCCGTTTGCATCCACCTCACCCCACGTCCCAATCTTCCATCTCCTATTTCCTAGTCTTCCTCTCTCCTTTGAGCTCTCCTCTCCTCAAGCTCCTGTCTCCCATCACTTTCTCACTCTGTTTCAATCTTCTCACTGCTTCCACTGACCCGAGTTTATTACTTCACATTCAGAGACAGGAGAAACATGCATGTGAGCTCATGTGAGATTATGGTGTCCAAGTACATAAAGTTGTGATGATCCCTGTATCGTTCGATTGCACCACTAGGGCAATAAAGGTAAATTCATTGTTGTACGGGATGTAGGAGCCACTTGGAAGCACTGTTTCCTTACATCTATGAGGAATGACTAGCGTTATTTGTAAATTAGTTTGCAGTTTTCTAGTATAAATATCCCCAATAATCAAGTTGAATTGGCACCATGGCTGAAATAAGTAAACTGACATTGAACTATAACTCTGACAGATGAAATATGATGGATTAAGATTACCTTGTTCATGTTGACTTGGCACAGGTCAATGCAATCTCTCCTCATTCCTGGCTAGAGCTCCTCATAATGGTACCATCATTCGCTGTCCACCTTTTCAGCTTAAATACCTTAATGATAAAGTCCAAGCATTTCCTATGGGACTTTCATGAGATTATTCATAGGAACATACATATAAAATAGAAGCAGGAGGAGGCCCTTCATGCCTGCTCCACCATTCATTATGATCATGGCTGATCATCAAGTTCACTACCCTGATCCCACCTTCTCCCATATCCCATTAGCCCCAAGAGCTATATCTAATTCCTGCTTGAAATTACACAACATTTTCACCTCAACTACATTTTATGGTAGCAAATTCCATAGACTCACCACTCTCTGGGTGAAGAACTTTCCCCTCACCTCAGTCCTAAATGGTTACCTCTTATCTTCAAACTATGACCCCCTGGTTCTGGACTCCCCCCATCATCGGGAACATTCTTTCTGAACCTACCCAGTCTAATCCTGCTAGAATTGTACAAGCTTCAATGAGATCCCCTCTTACTCTTATAAACTCCGATGAATATAATGAATATAATTCCACTATGCTGAGCTCCAAGAACAGCTGTGTGCTTGCATCTGAAAAAGCTTTCTTCTTTTAAGTCCAGGAAATCCATGGTGTGAAATGTGTTGGGTCTCACTGGAGCTGCTAAAGATCACAGTTAAGGTAAATAAGCGGCCTCAGTTGCAAAATTACAGAAATGTCTAACTTTTCTTAAGACTGATTGAAGTCTTTTTTAACCTGTCTTAAGAGGAAACAACTCCCATCTTAAACTTTGAAGTTGATAAGCCAATTCAATATTCTCTTTCCACTTTCCTTTTATCCAAATAGTCAATCAATTTTCACTCATTCTGAAAATTTCTCATTGTATATAGTATATGAATTATTTTTATTGTTTATGCCTTAAGCATTGTGCATTAGGCCTCATATAAGATACAGTTTAGAATCATCCTTTCATCCCAACATAGAAAGATTCGCTCTGAATTGTACATGGCATAATTTAAGCAATTTAACATCTGTCTGATACATTTTTCTTGATTTAAATCCTTAAAATATATTCCATGTTCACAACATATTCAGCAATTTACCAGTTGATTAACTGATTAAGATCACAGAACTCAATTGGATAGAGTAACACTTTATTACAATGGATTAGATTAAATTGTGTGATCTAGATTGAAGCACGTTCCACCAATTGCAATAATATTGATGTTTACTTCATTAAATATAGGGGACTGGTACGTTATAGGGGCGCCATGGTAGCACAGTGGTTAGCATTGTTGCTTCACAGCGTCAGGGTCCTGGGTTCGATTCCTGTTTGGGTCACTGTCTGTGCGCAGTCTGCACGTTTTCCCCGTGTCTGCGTGGGTTTTCTACGGGTGCTCCAGTGTTCTCCCACAATGCCCGATAGACGTGCTTGTTAGGTGAATTGGCCATTCTGAATTCTCCCTCAGTGTACCCGAACAGGCTCCGTAGTGTGGCGCCCAGAGGATTTTCACAGCAACTTCATTGTTACTTGTGACACTGATAAAAATTATTATTATCTGTATAATTTGCAAGCAATGAGCACACTTTACAGAGAACAGCTACAAAATGGTTGCATGATATATATAAATACAATAATCATTTATTCCAATGCAAATAATTTCAGTGACCATGAGCTAAGTTCTTCGCCATCGGGATGCTCTGGGGGGTTTCCTGACGGCGTGGGGATGCCCCACAATGGGAAACCCCATTGACCAGCCGATGAAACGGAGAATCCCAACAGCGTGCTGAACCAGAAATCTGGTGTGGCGGGACAGAAAAACCTGCCCCATGTCTATCCCAAAATACTGATGTTTCCTCTAAAATCAAAACGATATTGCTCAATACTTGTCAGCGAGGTGATCGAGTCTCTGGATTAGGATAACATGGTTGAATTTCCGAAATGCTTGTTTTTAAATAAATCAGGTTTACAACCTAACAACACGACCCACTTCATCTTGTTTCATTTGCACCTAATTAACATTGCAGCAGTTCCATTACTCAGCCCTGATCAGTCATTGGCACAGCACTGGGAATACACCTGGGAGCGCCAAGTGGCTAATCTTTAAGGGAAGAATATCCCAAACAAGTTCAAGGCTTGCTGGGTCCATTCCAATGTGTGTTGCTCTGAAAGACAGACAAGGCAATAACATTGGTAAATGTGTTGGGTAGGAGTTGGAATAGCATTATAGCTGTTTTGAAATCAAAATGCTGTCTGACCATGAATGGGCACATCGAAAATATGCTAATGTGGTTAAGAGAAATAATAATAATCTTTATTGTCACAAGTAAGCTTACATTGAGGGCAGCACGGTAGCATTGTGGATAGCACAATTGCTTCACAGCTCCAGGGTCCCAGGTTCGATTCCGGCTTGGGTCACTGTCTGTACGGAGTCTGCACATCCTCCCCGTGTGTGCGTGGGTTTCCTCCGGGTGCTCCGGTTTCCTCCCACAGTCCCAAGATGTGCAGGTTAGGTGGATTGGCCATGATAAAATTGCCCTTAGTGTTAGGCGGCGTGACTGGGTTATGGGGATAGGGTGGAGGTGTGGACCTTGGGTAGGGTGCTCTTTCCAAGAGCTGGTGCAGACTCGATGGGACGAATGGCCTCCTTCTGCACTGTAAATTCTATGAAATTCTATGAAATTAACACTTGAATGAAGTCACTGTGAAAATCTCCTCTTCGACACATTCCGGCACCTGTTCGGGTACACAGGGAGAATTCAGAATGCACAATTCACCGAACAACACATCTTTCGGGTCTTGTGGGCGGTAACCGGAGCACCCGGAGGAAACCCACGCAGACACAGGGAGAACGTGCAGACTCCGCACAGACAGTGACCCAAGCCGGGAATCGAACCTGGGACACTGGAGCTGTGAAGCATTAGTGCTAACCATTGTTCTACCGTGCTGCCCCTGTCATTACACCAAAGATTGTTGGAGCTTGGGGTGTTTTGCTACAGGGAATGGATGAGACAGAAACCATTGTACTTTTACCAGGAAAATTAGATAAATATTTGAAGCAGGGGACGATTCAGGACTATGACATGAGTGAGCAGCACGATAGGATAGGTTTTGCACTGCTTTAATAAAGAGATAGCAGGGACTTCCGGTGGCGGCTATGAGGGAGTAAGTCGCACATTTGGTAGCTCCCGCTCCGGTCGGACTTTTGGACCTTTTCCCCTGACTTTTTTGCGCTTTTAAGCACTGAATTGGAAAGTAATAGCACTCAGGCACTGAATCCATACAGAGGTGTGTGGAACTAAGAAGTAGGAAGGATCGCAAACAACTGAAGAAGTGGGCAAGCAAGGACAAAGGGGAGGCTGTGAGTGAAACCAATATGGCCGATGTCCCGACCCGGGCACTGCCAGCTCAGCTGACAATGGAGCACCTGTTGCAGGTTTTGCAGGAGAACTTCCTAGCACTGAAAAGTGATCATTTGGAACCGCTCCAGAAATCGTTTGACCGAATGGAGAAAAGGCTGGATGCCCAGGCTGAGAAGATCCAAGAGCTGGAGAAAACAGTGGAGGAGCAGGCGGACTTTCAAACGGTGGCGGACATGGAGATTCAAAGGTTGAGAGACCAACAGAAAATGCTTCTGGAAAAGTTGGAGACCTGGAGAACAGGTCTCGCCGGCAGAATTTACGAATCTTTGGCCTCCCGGAGGGGGCCGAGGGGCTGGATGCTGCCGTGTATGTGGCAGGTATGTTCCAGAAGCTGCTGGGGAATGAGGTGTTCCCTCGCCCGCCAGAGGTGGACAGGGCACATGCGGCGCAGGTGAGGCAGCCGCGGCGAGGAGGTCCCTCACAAGTGATGGTGGTTCAGTTCCCCAGGTTCCTGGATAAGGAACGGGTTCTTCAATGAGCACGCGGAGCTGCAACTGGGACAATAGCACCCTGCACGTTTATCAAGACCTGAGCGCAGAGGTGGCCAGAAGGAGGGCAGGCTACAGGCAAGTCAAAGAGATTTTAGATAAGAAGCAGGTGAAATTTGGGCTGCTCTGTCCGGCGCGACTGTGGGTTACGCACGAGGGCCAGCACCATTATTTCGAGGAACACGAGGAGGCGATGGACTTTGCAAACAGGCAAGGGCTGGTCCCGAGCTGAGGACTCTTGGACTCGTGTTGGAACTTTGAATTCTTTCTCTCTTGTTTTTGAGAGAGGCCTGTATGTTTTTTCATGCTTTTGTATCTTGGTTTTTATGTGTTTTTTGTCTTTTTTCTCTTCATGTCTCTTTTTCGCTTTTGTGTTTGAGTTTTGTTAGCAAAAGAGAATAGTTAGAAAGGTTCGGATGTGGGGGGTGTTTTTCGGGGAATTTTTGCGATCTCTTTCTGCATTCGGATAGGAATGGTTGACAGTGCCTGCTATTTTGTTTTGTATGACTTAAATTGCACTATTGTTGGGGCTGGCTCTGTCCTGTTTAGAGTATTTGTGCAAGCAGGGCTGACTTGGGGAAGTGGTGTGAATGGGTCGGGGGGAGGGGAGCCAGGGAACAATAGGTGAGAGACTCGCTGGTGCCGGAGTTGGGAGCCACCAAGCGAGCTGACTGCGCTAGTCAACGGAAGCCAGGTGGGGGGTGTTCATTTAGCTAGTTTATGTCAGGGGTTAGGTTATATGGTGGTATTGCTAAGGGGGGGGGGAGTAGCTCTGCTGTTGATGTTGGAAATTGGGCATGGTAACAGTGAGGAGGTCAGGAGGCGGGCCAGAGGAAGCACGACACATGGCTTGGGGGTCTGGCCAAAGAAAGGAGAGGGCTGATCGGCAAAGGGGGGGGGGGTGAGGTGCCCCCGACCAGGCTGATCACCTGGAATGTTAGAGGGCTAAACGGGCCAGTCGAGAGGGTGCATGTGTTCGCGCATTTACGGGTTTTGAAGGCAGACATAGTCTTGTTGCAGGAGACTCATTTGAAAGTGGCTGCCCAGGTCAGATTAAGGAAGGGCTGGATTAGTCAGGTCTTCCATTCAGGGCTCGATGCTAAGACCAGGGGGGTTGCGATCTTGATCAACAAGCGGGTCCAATTTGAGGTGGAGGGCACAGTTGCGGACGGGGGTGGCAGATTTGTTATGGTTAGGGGTAAGCTCGAGGGGGTGAGAGTAGTCCTGGTCAATGTATGTGCCCCTAATTGGGATGACGTAGATTTTGTTAAGAGGTTGCTGGGGAAGATCCCTGACTTGGACTCACGCAAACTGATCATGGGTGGGGGCTTTAACACGGTTCTTGATCCTGGCCTGGACCGGTTGTGTTCAAAAACGGGTAGGGTGCCAGCGATGGCAAAGGAACTGAGAGGGTTCATGAAGCCAATGGGGGGAGCTGACCCATGGAGATTTAGTCGGCCGTCGGCGAAGGAGTTTTTGTTCTATTCTCATGTCCACAAGGTGTATTCCCAAATCGATTTCTTTATCATGAGCAGGGACTTGCTGACAGGGACGACGGGTGCAGAATATTCGGCAATTACCATCTCGGACCATGCCCCGCACTGGGATGATCTGCAGATTTGCAAAGATAGCTTTCAGCGCCCACAATGGAGGCTGGAAGTTGGGCCGCTGGCAGACGAGGCGGTGTGTGAGAGGCTGAGGAAATGCATGCAGAATTACCTGCAGGTAAATGATACTGGAGAAGTCTCAGCAGCGGTGCTCTGGGAGGCGCTGAAGGAAGTGGTGAGAGGGGAGCTGATTGCAATCCGAGCCCATAGGGACAGGACAGACAGGGCAGAAACGGACCGACTGGTTAAGGACATTTTACGGACGGACAGGAACTATGCGGAGTCCCCGAGGCCAGAGATTTTTAGGAAACGACAGAGGCTGCAGACCGAGTTTGGGGTGTTGTCTATAGGGAAGGCCGTGGAGCAGCTTAGAAGGGCAAAGGGCGCAATATACGAGCATGGGGAGAAGGCCAGCAGAATGCTTGCACAACAACTAAGAAAGAGAGAAGCGGCTAGGAAAATAGGAAAGGTAGTCGATGGGGGAGGGAAACCTGGTGGGGGACCCGGTAGGACTGAACAAGGTGTTTAGGGACTTCTATAGTAAGCTGTACACTTCAAAAACCCCCACGGGACCGAAGGGGATGAGGCGCTTTTTGGACGGACTGTCCTTCCCAAGAGTAGGTAGGGGGTTAGTAGACAGGCTGGGGGCCCCGATCAGGAAAGAAGAAGTACTGGGGGGCCTGAAGGTCATGCAGTCGGGTAAAGCCCCGGGGCCGGACGGATACCCGGTGGAGTTTTACAAAAGTTCTCTGAGATAGTGGTGCCGGTGCTGGTCAGGGTGTTCAACGAGGCAAGAGACAGAGGGATCTTATCCCCGACGATATTACAGGCCACTATTTCGCTTATACTGAAACGGGATAAAGACCCGGAGGCATGTGGGTCCTATAGGCCGATCTCTTTGATTAACGCAGATGCTAAGTTACTGGCCACGATCTTGGCGTCTAGAATTGAGGACTGTGTACCGGACGTGATTGCGGAGGACTAAACCGGGTTCGTAAAGGGCAGGCAACTGGTGGCCAATCTAAGGAGGCTGCTCAATGTGATTATGATGCCCCCAGAGAGCAGGGAGGCAGAGGTAGTGGTAGCAATGGATGCTGAAAAGGCTTTTGACCGGGTTGAGTGGGACTATTTATGGGAGGTGCTGGGACGTTTTGGGTTCAGGGTGGGATTCATTGACTGGGTTATGTCATGATATCCACATTAGCATATCATGGTGCAATCACACACACACACTGATGGACAGGCAGTTGGACCAACCAACACACACGCAGCATCGCAGCCAATCACCAGTGAGAGCACACGCACTATAAAACAGGGAACACCACAGTTCCCGCTCATTCCACCAGGAGATAGCTCAGAGCACAGAGCTCACAGCGTGCCACTCAGACATACACCATGTGCTGAGTGCCTCACCTAGATAGTGAAAGGGCTGGGTCCACAGGTTAGCTGGTGAAGCACGAACCTCAGCCAGCAGTTATTAGTTATAATTGTACAGGACAATAAAACAGAGTTGTACCATCTGCAACCGTGTTGGTTCATTTGTGTATCGGAACACCCAACACGACATGATACCAGGACTGGAAACTAGCCAGCGACTGTGAGACCTACCAGCACCTCTCTAGAAATCCGCCATCCTGCTGCATGGAAAACATCGGCCCACCGCAGCCACTCCGAATCGCTGGAAATCTTGGCGTCAACTGGAAGCTGTTTAAACAGCGCTTCCAGCTCTTCCTAGAAGCCACAGACAGGGAGAACGCATCGGACACCAGGAAGATCGCCCACCTCCTCTCCACGGCGGGGCAACACGCCATCCACATCTACAACTCCCTGGCATTCGCGGAAGGCGAGGACAAGACGAAATACAAGACGATCCTTCTAAAGTTTGAGGACCACTTCAGCGTGGAAGTTATTGAGAGCTTCGAGTGGTACCTCTTCCAGCAGCTCCTTCGGGGTAAGGATGAGCCTTTTCAATCTTATTTGACACACCTCCATATCCTCGCGCAGTCCTGCGGCTATGAGGCCACCTCCGACTCGATGATTTGGGATCAGATAGTTTTTGGGGTCACCTCGGACACCCTACGCCAGCAGCGCCTCAAAATAAAGCGCCTCACCCTAGCGACTGCCATCGAGACCTGCGTCCTCCACGAAAACGCGACCAGCCGGTACTCCCAAATCCAGGCGGCCGAATCGGCACGGCAGGAGTCCTACGAGGCCGAGCGGGTCCAGTCGATCGAGTTCCGCCTGGCCCGCGGCCCGGACGAGGGCAGCCATTTCGCCCGCTTTCCGAGGCCTCCCGCGATGTACGCGCCAAAAGAGGGGACGCCGACACAGAGGGACGGGATGCGCAGGCACGCTCTACGCAGGACCGCACCCTGCATGCGCGGTGGCGCAACGAGCGCCATGACGTCACGACGTGCGGCAACTGTGGATCCGCACATTTAAAGCGGCAATGTCCGGCCAAAGCGTGACAATGCCTCCGCTGTGGCAGGATGGGTCACTACGCTGCCTGCTGTCGAGCAGCTCAACCTGCCAACTCTCCGCAATTCCGCCAGCCTAGCAGGGACGTGCGGGCCATTCAGCCCCCATACACTGAGTCATATCCTGACAACATGCAGACCTGTGATACCGACGGCCGGGAACCCTCCCGCGTTGTGGTAATAAACAAGAACCGGATGTTCCCAAGTCAGAACCACCAGCCGCTGCCAGTGCACAGCATTGATCTGGGCGATGAGTGGTGTGCCACCCTAACGGTCAACCGATCACCGATCACATTCTGCTTCGACACTGGTGCCTCCTCCAATCTCCTTGCATGGTCAGCCTTCCAGACCTTGAAGGTTAAGCCACCGATTCTGCCATCCCACTGTCAGCTGGTTGACTATAACGGAAACGTTATTCCGGCCACGGGGTCCTGCCAGCTCGAGGTTACACACAACTCACATAAAGCCACGTTGCCTTTTGAAATAGTTGGACCCTCGAAGGGCTCTCTGTTAGGCGCACAGGCGTACAAGATCCTCCACCTCGTTCAGCGGGTACACACTCTGTCTCCAGAAGGCACATCCGATTTCCCGGATGCAAACTTTAGGGCGCAGCTCCACTCACTCCTCACGCACAACCAGGAGGCTTTCGAGGGCATGGGCACACTGCCCTACACATACAGAATACAGCTCAAACCAGACTCCACCCCGGTCATTCACGCACCTTGTAGAGTCCCAGCACCACTCAAGGACCGCCTCAAGCAGCAGCTGCAGGACCTGCAGGACCAAGGAATGCTTTCCCAGGTCACGGAGCCAACGCCATGGGTCAGCTCCATGGTGTGCGTCAAGAAGCCCTCCGCCGAGCTCCGGATCTGCATCGACCCAAAAGACCTGAACAACAACATTATGAGGGAACACTACCTCATACCCAAGCGAGAAGAAATCACGAGCGAAATGGCTCGGCCAAAATATTCACCAAGCTTGATGCCTCAAAGGGTTTTTGGCAGATTCAATTGGATCAGTCCAGCAGGAAGCTGTGCACTTTCAACACTCCCTTTGGCAGATACTGCTACAATAGGATGCCGTTTAGCATCATCTCGGCCTCAGAGGTGTTCCATCGCATCATGGAACAGATGATGGAGGGCATCGAAGGGGTACGCGTCTATGTAGACGACGTTATCATCTGGTCCACCACACCACAGGAGCACATCAATCGTATCCAGCATGTCTTTGCACGGATACGAGATCAGAGCCTGCGCCTCAACCGAGCCAAGTGCTCTTTTGGCCAGACTGAGCTAAAGTTTTTGGGGGACCACATATCCCGGTCATGGGTGTGGCCGGATGCTGACAAAGTGGCAGCCATCGCAGCCATGCAGCAGCCGGCAGACAAGAAGGCAGTGCTGCGCTTTCTCGGGATGGTCAACTTCCTGGGGAAGTTCATTCCTAACCTTGCCTCGCACACAATGGCTCTGCGCCACCTGGTCAAGAAGGCAACGGAATTCCAGTGGCTGCCCGCACACCAGAGTGAATGGGAGGAGCTCAAGGTCAAGCTCACCACTGCCCCGGTACTGGCGTTTTTCGATGCCACTCGGGACACCAAGATCTCGACTGATGCCAGCCAGTCCGGCATTGGGGCGGTACTCCTGCAACGGGATGACACCGCATCATGGGCCCCGGTCGCCTATGCCTCGCGGGCCATGACGCCCACAGAACAACGCTATGATCAGATTGAAAAGGAGTGCCTCGGCTTGTTGACCGGCATCGACAAATTCCACGATTATGTATCTGGTCTTTCCACAGTTCACTGTGGAGACCGACCATCGCCCCCTGGTTGGCATCATTGAGAAGGACCCAACGATATGACCCCTCGCCTCCAGCGCATTCTGCTCAAGCTCCGGAGGTACAACTTCCAATTTGTCTACACCCCGGGAAGGACCTCATCATCGCGGACGCTCTGTCCAGGGCAGTGAACACACCAACCGGCTCGGAGGGGTTCGTTTGTCAGGTCGACGCACAAGTAACCTTCACATCGGCCAATCTGCCAGCCACTGACGCACATCTGGCCCACATTCGCCGTGAGACTGCGGCTGACCCCCTTCTACAGCGTGTGATGCGCCACATGACAGAAGGGTGGCTCAATGGGCAGTGCCCACAATTCTACAATGTCCGGGACGACTTGGCCATCATTGATCGTGTCCTCCTGAAGTTGGACCGGATTGTGATCCCACACAGCATGCACCGGCTTGTCCTCGAACAATTGCACGAAGGCCATCTCGGAGTTGAAAAGTGCAGGCGGAGGGCCCGAGAAGCGGTGTATTGGCCGGGCATCAGCGACGACATCGCCAACATGGTGCTCAACTTCCCCACCTGCCAAAGGTTTCAGCCGGCGCAACCCCCTGAGACGCTTCAGCCCCATGAGTTGGTCACGTCCCCCTGGGCGAAGGTGGGTGTAGACCTCTTTCATGGGCTCGGCAGGGACTAGGTCATTCTGATTGACTATTTTTCAAATTATACGGAGGTCATACGCCTGCACGACATGACATCATCAGCTGTCATCCGGGCATGCAAAGAAACCTTCGCTCGCCATGGAATTCCGCTCACTGTCATGTCTGACAACGGGCCTTGTTTTGCGAGCCAAGAATGGACTTCTTTTGCCACTGCATACAACTTCACACACGTGACGTCCAGTCCTTTGCATCCCCAGTTGAATGGCAAGGCGGAAAAGGATGTCCACATTGTGAAGCGGCTCCTCTGCAAAGCTGCTGATGCCGGATCTGACTTCTGTTTAGCCCTGCTGGCCTATCGCTCGGCCCCGCTGTCCACGGGCCTCTCGCCAGCCCAGCTGTTGATGGGTTGCACCCTCAGGATCACTGTGCCGTCCATTCATGTTCCTGAACCCGACCATGCTCCAGTACTGCGGAGGATGCAACAACAGCTTCCTCAGCAGAAGGTGGCACATGACGCTCGGGCAACTGATCTTCCTGCCCTGGCGCCTGGAGACAACGTCCGCATACACCTACAAGAGGATGGCTGGTCGGCAACCGCCGAGGTTCCCCACCGCGTGGCTCCCTGCTCGTTCCTGGTTCGCATGCCTGATGGCTCCATTCGCCGACGTAATCGGCGGGCCCTTTGGCTGCTTCCGCGCTCGCTAACAGATCGTGCACCGGTGCCACGCCCTCCTGTTGTCCCTGATATCGACTTTGTTGAGCTTCCTGCCACTCTGCCTGTTCCTCTCTCGCCCGTGGCCAGGCCCATTCCTCAGCCGGTGGATCCTGACCCACCCTTGAGGCGGTCAACCCGAATTCGTCGCCCACCTAATCGACTGGACTTATGAACCTGTTAGCACATTGGACTCACTGAATTGTTTTACAGTACTGTTAATGTGTTTCTTTCTTGTCGTTCCAGAAGTTCTCTCTTGTTGTTTGCTGATTACATTTGTTCTGTTATTGGTACAACCTCGTTGTTCTGTTGCACCTGACACCTTCCTCTGTATATAGTGTAGCCTCATGTACATGTTGTAAATATTGCACACACATACTCGATGCACTCAGTACACATTTCTATTTATTAGCATGTAGGTACATATCCTTGTGAAAAGAGAGGATGTCATGATATCCACATCAGCATATTTGTACCATCTGCAACCGTGTTGGTTCATTTGAGTATCGGAACACCCAACACGACAGGTTAGGCTGCTATATCAGGCCCCAGAGGCTAGTGTGAGGACGAACAGGACGACATCTGACTACTTCAAACTGCACCGCGGGACTAGACAGGGATGCCCCTTCTCCCCACTGCTGTTTGCGCTGGCTATAGAGCCGCTGGCAATTGCTCTGAGAGCATCAAGGGACTGGAAAGGGCTGGTCCGGGGGGGAGTGGAACATAAAGCCTCGTTATACGTGGATGACCTGCTGTTATACGTGTCAGACCCAATGGCGGGGCTGGATGGAATCATGGAAACCCCGAGGGAATTTGGTTGGTTCTCAGGATATAAATTGAACATGGCAAAGAGCGAGATGTGGGTAGTGCAGGTGAGAGGTCAGGAGAGTAGGCTGAGGGGGCTGCCGTTCAGGCTGGTAGCGGAAAGCTTCAGATATTTAGGGATACAAGTAGCACGAGACTGGGGTAAGTTGCATAAGCTAAACTTGTTGGTGGAGCAAGTGAGGGACGAGTTCCGGAGATGGGATGGTGCTCCCGCTGTCATTGGCGGGGAGAGTGCAGATGGTGAAAATGTCGATTCTCCCGAGATTCTTGTTCATATTTCAGTGTCTCCCCATTTTCATTCCGTGGTCCTTTTTTAAGAGGCTAGATAAAATTATCCTGGGATTTGTTTGGGCGGGAAAGTCCCCATGGGTGAGGAAGGCGATGCTTGAGAGGAACCGAGGGGATGGGGGGCTGGTGTTGCTAAACTTTAGCAACTACTACTGGGAAGCTAACGTAGCCATGGTAAGGAAATGGATGGTGGGTACGGGGTCAGTGTGGGAGCGGATGGAGGCTGCTTCGTGCAGGGGCACCAGTTTGGCAGCCTTGGTTATGGCGCCTGTGCCATTCCCGCCGGCACGATACTCCACCAGCCCTATAGTGGTGGCGGCTCTACGGATCTGGGGCCATTTAGGGGAGGTGAGAGCGTCGGTTTGGTCCCAAATCTGCGGTAACCACCTATTTGCCCCGGGGAATATGGACGGTGGGTTCCAATTATGGCGGAGGGCGGGGATTGTGAGGATGGGTGATCTGTTCCTGGAAGGGAGCTTCCCGAGCATGAGGGTGTTGGAGGAGAAGTTCGGGCTGGCGAGAGGGAATGATTTCAGGTACTTGCAGGTACGGGATTTCGCACGCCTCCCACCAAGGGGGATCCAGGACAGGGTAGTTTCCAGAGGAGAGGTGGGAGAGGGGAGAGTCTCCGACATTTATAAAGAACTAATGGGAGCAGAGGAGGCACAAACCGAAGAACTGAAACTTAAGTGGGAGGAGGAGCTCGGGTGGGGAGATAGAGGACGGCATATGGGCAGACGCTTTGAGTAGAGTAAACACGACCGCAACATGCGCCAGGCCAGACAGATCCAGTTCAAGGTCATACATCGGGCCCACATGACGGTGGCCCGGATGACTAAATTCTTTGGGCTGGAGGACAAATGTGCGAGATATGTCGGAGGACCAGCGAACCATGTACACATGTTCTGGGTGTGTCCTAAACTAAGGGGGTACTGGCAGGGATTCGGGGACGTCATGTCCTGGGTATTGAAAACTAGGGTAGCCATGAGTCCTGAGGTGGCAGTTTTTGGGGTTTCGGAGGACCCGGGAGTCCAGGAGGAGAAAGAGGCCGACGTCGTGGCCTTTGCTTCCCTGGTAGCCCGGCGACGAATACTGTTGGCATGGAGGGGCTCAAAGCCCCCGAAGTCTGAAGCATGGCTTTCGGACATGACATGCTTTCTCGGGCTGGAGAAAATTAAGTTCGCCTTGAGAGGATCGCTGTCAGGGTTCGCCCGGAGGTGGCAGCCATTCATTGACTTCTTCGCGGAGAATTAATCATCAGCAGGGGGGGGGGGTTTAGGGTGGCGTAGAGTAGGGGATTGCTTAGGCAGGTTCTTGCGAGTGGGGAGCCGATGCTTCCATTATGTCTTATTTGCTTTTTGTACACTACGGTATAATGTTGCTGTTTTATATGCCAAAATTACCTCAGTAAAATTGTTTATGAAAAAAAATAAAGAGATAGCACATCAATGATGGGTTTCATGGCTTTCTTCTGTCCTGTAACTGTCTATACTTCAATGGTTTTCATCCTCTTTCTTTTGGTTTTCCATCTTTTATGCACCACCTTAAATCCATTGTCACAGGTAACAGCAAAGGCCATGGCATCTTTTAAGGACAAAGTGGATAAACCTTTGAAACAATGGAAGAAACTGGCTAAGGGAAAGAGTGAGGCCCCGAGATTAACTTCTAAATCTCCAGCATAGAGCTCGCACAAGCACAATGGAACAATTATGAAAGCAAAATACTGCAGAAGTTACAAATTTGATGTGACAACAGATAATGCTGGCAATACTCAACAGATCAGGAGAGAGAGAGAAACAGAGTTAATTGGTGAGATTTTCCCAATAGCTTTGATGACAGAGAGAGAGAGAAACTGAAAGCAGTTGGAACTTGTGGAGCAGACACTGGGAAAATTTTTCTAATAAAGCTCCTGTTCACACATTGAACCTGGTGTGTGTCATCTCTGCATATTTCCAAGGTACAAATCACAATATCTGGCAAAGAGGATGAAGAATAGCTTAACTTTACTGGCTCTAGCATCTTTCCCTTCTTTACCAGGAGATACACCCTTGCCACGGGATTGAGGGATTTTGGAGTTCAAGGCCTACTTGGTTTCAATGAGGATAGATGCTCCACAGGTAGCAATGACTGGCACAAGGAGGTGGACCACCAGCGGGATCTACCGGTCCCGCCATTGTCAATGGAATTTCCCATTGACAGCACCCCTCGTCACTGGGAAACCCGTACGCCGGCATGGGAGTGGAATTTCCTGCCGGCGTGAACAGCCGGTAAATCTCGCCCATTATCCCGGGGCTGGAGGCCAGCAAGTCTTGGAGGAACTTACAGAAGACCTGTCGATGATTAACATGATGGTAAATGTGCTTGAAAAATACTTAGGGCCAAAGGAAAGTATGACAATTGAATGATATACATTCCACCAGAGATGCCAGGGAAATAGGGAGCCTATAAAATAATACATGGCAGCATTGCGGCAGTTGTCTTCCACATGTAAACATGGCACACTAACTAGTGAACTAATTCATGAACAACAGATTGAGAAAACTTCAATTCCACAAATGAAGGAATGTCTCCTTATGGAGGATGATGATCCTTGGAAAAAGCCATCACCTTGTCAGCCCAAATCAAATCTGCCGTGTTTGATTCAAAGCGGGTACACAGAATTGCACCCTCAGACTGAAGGCCACAGGTTCAGATTTCCCAACCGGCCCATGTGCAATGGTAACAAGCAAAGAGACCTGAACTGGCTCAACAACACTTGCCTCATTGTGGTCAGATACCCTAAAATATGTGCACATATTGTGGAAGTTCCCATCGATTCACAACACTATATCCTGCTTGAGGGAAGAAAATGTAGCTCGTGCTTAAAGTGGAACCATCGTTCAAAAGTGTATGGGTCATTGAAGAGGCCTTCTTCAACACTGGCCGAGCCTCTTCCTGAGGGTGAAATATGGCATTTGTATATCATCCTGGATGGTAAAGCACCAGATTATTCTTAAGGATTGCTCAGTTGAGATAGCGAGCATCTCAGAGTCGCTCCTCTTTGATATATCGGTGCAAAAGTATCTATATTGAGTGACAAACTCTACCATTGTTATTTTTTGCAACTTTCTCTTACTCCTGCGACAAACACTCTTCAACCTAATAATGACTGGATTATCCCGGTTCTGCTGATCTAGGAAAACTTAAACTTGGCTTCAAACGTGAAGACCCCACTAGAGCACACAGTAACATGATCGATGACACTGATAATGTACAACAGTGTCTTCCTTAATTACTGGATTTGGGGAGATTAAGGGCACTGTCATGGTCCTCGGGTAAACATGTCAGTTCTGCCACTTTTGCAAAATTCACGATGATTGCCATTGCAATCTGTACTGAAGTGTCACGAGAGCTGAAATGACTTGAAGTAGACTGTATCATTGAATGAATTAACAAATAGCTGCTTTTTAAAGCAGACCAAGGCAGGTCAGCAGCACGGTTCAATTCCCGTTCCAGCCTCCCCGAACAGCCGCCGGAATGTGGCGACTAGGGGCTTTTCACAGTAACTTCATTTGAAGCCTACTTGTGACAATAAGCGATTTTCATTTCATTTCATCTCCAGCGATGTCCAACCAAGTCATTGCCTGATGTAAAATGATGAACTTAGACTCAGCGCCAACATTGAGGCAGTCAAAAAAGCAACCAGGCTAGACAAATATCCACTTCCTATGATCCAAGAACTATTGGCATTATTTCATAACACTGGAGTCTTCAGAAAGCTTGACATGTGATGAAGATACCACTAACAAAGCAAAGCTTATGGGCACAATTGAACTAAATGGGAACAAAGTCCCATAGCAAGCACGTTTAGCCGCGTGTTTCCCGGCGCTCGTAGCGCTGAGAAACACAATGTTATCAAACATCACTCGGGTTAGATCGGGGGGCTCAGCGGGGAACATACAGCTGAGAAGCACATAACCCTGTTTTCTGCACTGAGGAGCTCCACTCGCCGGAACTCCCGACAACCCCCGAAGCCCCAACTCACCATGAGAGTGTCACCGGTATCCCCGTGTCCCCCCAATACCTGAACAGGACGCACCCGGCCCAATCGCCACCGTGCAAAAATGCCAGTTTGGCACCTTGGCAGTGCCAACCTGGTATCATGAAAAGGCCAGGCTGGCACCCAGGGGCACCTGGGAGCCTCCAATCGTCTGGGAGACCCTCACAAGCACCGTTCCATCTGATCCCCATTACTGGAGACCAGTACTGACTAGCACTTACCCGAGGTCTACGAGGCGAAGGGGATAGATCCCAACGCCTCAGGGGTCTCGGGAAACTGCATATTACAGTGAGACTAGCTGTCTCACTCAGATATGCAGATTTGCCAAAAAGTGATCCTGCACACAATGGCCAGAATTTACATCGCAACGTTTTGCGAGATCGCGTTAGATCTCATGAGGCCTTACAAGCGGGTAGATCCCGGGAGTGGGGTCTCCCTAGCTTTGCGCAAGTGAAGAAGACACAGCCTGAGTGAGACGCATCCAGAGTGGGAATTTGGAACTTGGTAATTTGGTGCAGTGAGTTAATTCGGTGCAGAGTCGGAGAAGGTGCTTTTTCCCTACTGTTTTGTTCTCTTTCTTCTGGCCTGTAACTTGTAATCTGCAGGGAGAGAACCAGAGAGCATCTGAGACCCTCGGAAGGTAAGTAAGTGATTTTTACTCAATTTTACTTTTATTACCTTTTCAAATTGTGTGTGGGGGGGGGGGGGGGGGACTGAAGTGACATCACAGAAAAGCTGTGACCTGATTGGCTGGTTGGGAATCTACACTAAATTAAAAAAAATAAGCATTGGTAAACTAATTAAACATAATTACTTAATTATAATTTAGAGGGGTATCTAAGCCAGAGATCGGAGAGTACTGTATTTAGCTTTCACATTTATGGCTTCATCTGCAGAAAGTGCACCCAACTGGAGCTCCTCACAGACCGCATGGTTCGGTTGGAGCAGCAGTTGGATGCACTTAGGAGCATACAGGTGACGGAAAGCATCATAGATAGCAGTTATATAAATGTGGTCACACCCAAGCTGCAGGCAGAGAAATGGGTGACCACCAGAAAGGGCAGGCAGTCAGTGCAGGAATCCGCTGTGGTTGTTCCCCTCTCAAACAGGTATACCCCTTTGGATACTGTCGGGGGGGGGGATAGCCTATCAGGGGAAAACAGCAGCAGCCAGAGCAGTGGCACCACGGCTGGCTCTGATGTTCAGAAGGGAGTGTCAAAGCGCAGAAGAGCAATAGTCATAGGTGACTCTATAGTCAGGGGCACAGATAGGCACTTCTGTGGACGTGAAAGAGACTCCAGGATGGTATGTTGCCTCCCTGGTGCCAGGGTCCAGGATGTCTCCAAACGGGTAGCGGGCATCCTGAAGGGGGAGGGCAAACAGGCAGAGGTCGTTGTACATATTGGTACTAGCGACATAGGCAGGAAGGGGCATGAGGTCCTGTAGCAGGAGTTCAGGGAGCTAGGCAGAAAGTTAAAAGACAGGACGTCTAGGGTTGTAATCTCAAGATTACTCCCTGTGCCACGTGCCAGTGAGGCTAGAAATAGGAAGATAGAGCAGCTAAACACGTGGCTAAACAGCTGGTGCAGGAGGGAGGGTTTCCGTTATCTGGACCACTGGGAACTCTTCCGGGGCAGATGTGACCTATATAAGAAGGACGGGTTGCATCTAAACTGGAGAGGCATAAATATCCTGGCCACGAGATTTGCTAGTGTCACACGGGAGGGTTTAAACTAGTATGGCAGGGGGGTGGGCACGGGAGCAATAGGTCAGAAGGTGAGAGCATTGAGGGAGAACTAGGGAATAGGGCCAGTATGGCTCTGAGGCAGAGCAGACAGGGAGAAGTTGCTGACCACAGTGGGTCTGGTGGCCTGAAGTTCATATGTTTTAATGCAAGAAGTATTACGGGTAACGCAGATGAACTTAGAGCTTGGATTAGTACTTGGAACTATGATGTTGTTGCCATTACAGAGACCTGGTTGAGGAAAGGGCAGGATTGGCAGCTAAACAGGTTTACAATTGGGTGAAGGGTAAATACGATGTTGTCAGACAAGAATTGAAGTGCATAAGTTGGGAACATAGGCTGGCAGGGAAGGACACAAGTGAAATGTGGAACTTGTTCAAGGAACAGGTGCTACGTGTCCTTGATATGTATGTCTCTGTCAGGCAGGGAAGAGATGGTCGAGTGAGGGAACCATGGTTGACAAGAGAGGTTGAATGTCTTGTTAAGAGGAAAAAGGTGACTTATGTAAGGCTGAGGAAACAAGGTTCAGACAGGGCATTGGAGGGATACAAGGTAGCCAGGAGGGAACTGAAGAAAGGGATTAGGAGAGCTAAGAGAGGGCATGAACAATCTTTGGCAGGTAGGATCAAGGAAAACCCCAAGGCCTTTTACACATATGTGAGAAATATGAGAATGACTAGAGCGAGGGTAGGTCCGATCAAGGACAGTAGCGGGAGATTGTGTATTGAGTCTGAAGAGATAGGAGAGGTCTTGAATGAGTACTTTTCTTCTGTATTTACAAATGAGAGGGGCGATATTGTTGGAGAGGACAGTGTGAAACAGACTGGTAAGCTCGAGGAAATGCTTTTTAGGAAGGAAGATGTGTTGGGCATTTTGAAAAACTTGAGGATAGACAAGTCCCCCGGGTCTGACGGGATATATCCAAGGATTCTATGGGAAGCAAGAGATGAAATTGCAGAGCCGTTGGCAATGATCTTTTCGTCCTCACTGTCAACAGGGGTGGTACCAGGGGATTGGAGAGTGGCGAATGTCGTGCCCCTGTTCAAAAAAGGGACTAGGGATAACCCTGGGAATTACAGGCCAGTTAGTCTTACTTCGATGGTAGGCAAAGTAATGGAAAGGGTATTGAAGGATAGGATTCCTGAGCATCTGGAAAGACACTGCTTGATTAGGGATAGTCAGCACGGATTTGTGAGGGGTAGGTCTTGCCTTACAAGTCTTATTGAATTCTTTGAGGAGGTGACCAAGCATGTGGATGAAGGTAAAGCAGTGGATGTAGTGTACATGGATTTTAGTAAGGCATTTGATAAAGTTCCCCATGGTAGGCTTATGCAGAAAGTAAGGAGGCATGGGATAGTGGGAAATTTGGCCAGTTGGATAATGAACTGGCTAAACGATAGAAGTCAGAGAGTGGTGGTGGATGGCAAATATTCAGCCTGGATCCCAGTTTCCAGTGGCGTACCGCAGGGATCAGTTCTGGGTCCTCTGCTGTTTGTGATTTTCATTAATGACTTGGATGAGGGAGTTGAAGGGTGGGTCAGTAAATTTGCAGACGATACGAAGATTGGTGGAGTTGTGGATAGTAAGGAGGGCTGTTGTCGGCTGCAAAGAGACATAGATAGGATGCAGAGCTGGGCTGAGAAGTGGCAGATGGAGTTTAACCCTGAAAAGTGTGAGGTTGTCCATTTTGGAAGGACAAATATGAATGCGGAATACAGGGTTAACCGTAGAGTTCTTGGCAAAGTGGAGGAGCAGAGAGATCTTGGGGTCTATGTTCATACATCTTTGAAAGTTGCCATTCAAGTGGATAGAGCTGTGAAGAAGGCCTATGGTGTGCTGGCGTTCATTAACAGAGGGATTGAATTTAAGAGCCGTGAGGTGATGATGCAGCTGTACAAAACTTTGGTAAGGCCACATTTGGAGTACTGTGTACAGTTTTGGTCGCCTCATTTTAGGAAGGATGTGGAAGCTTTGGAAAAGGTGCAAAGAAGATTTACCAGGATGTTGCCTGGAATAGAGAGTAGGTCTTACGAGGAAAGGTTGAGGGTGCTAGGCCTTTTCTCATTAGAACGGAGAAGGATGAGGGGCGACTTGATAGAGGTTTATAAGATGATCAGGGGAATAGATAGAGTAGACAGTCAGAGACTTTTTCCCCGGGTGGAACAAACCATTACAAGGGGACATAAATTTAAGGTGAAAGGTGGAAGATATAGGAGGGATATCAGAGGTAGGTTCTTTACCCAGAGAGTAGTGGGGGCATGGAATGCACTGCCTGTGGAAGTAGTTGAGTCGGAAACATTAGGGACCTTCAAGCAGCTATTGGATAGGTACATGGATTATGGTAAAATGATATAGTGTAGATTTATTTGTTCTCAAGGGCAGCACGGTAGCATTGTGGATAGCACAATTGCTTCACAGCTCTAGGGTCCCAGGTTCGATTCCGGCTTGGGTCACTGTCTGTGCGGAGTCTGCACGTCCTCCCCGTGTCTGCGTGGGTTTCCTCCGGGTGCTCCGGTTTCCTCCCACAGTCCAAAGATGTGCGGGTTAGGTGAATTGGCCAATGATAAATTGCCCTTAATGTCCAAATTGCCCTTGGTGTTGGGTGGAGGTGTTGAGTTTGGGTAGGGTGCTCTTTCCAAGAGCCGGTGCAGACTCAAAGGGCCGAATGGCCTCCTTCTGCACTGTAAATTCAATGATAATCTATGATTAATCTAGGACAAAGGTTCGGCACAACATCGTGGGCCGAAGGGCCTGTTCTGTGCTGTATTTTCTATGTTCTATGTTCTATGTAAACGTTCCAGGATTTAGATGTTTCAGGCGGGATAGAGGGGGATGTAAAAGGGGTGGCGGAGTTGCGCTACTGGTTCGGGAGAATATCACAGCTGTACTACGGGAGGACATCTCAGAGGGCAGTGAGGCTATATGGGTAGAGATCAGGAATAAGAAGAGTGCAGTCACAATGTTGGGGGTTTACTACAGGCCTCCCAACAGCCAGCGGGAGATAGAGGAGCAGATAGGTAGACAGATTTTGGAAAAGAGTGAAAACAACAGGGTTATTGTGATGGGAGACTTCAACTTCCCCATTATTGACTGGGACTAACTTAGTGCCAGGGGCTTAGACAGGGCAGAGTTTGTGAGGAGCATCCAGGAGGGCATCTTAAAACAATATGTAGAGACTTCCTGTCGCGGCGATGTGGAGCTAAGCCGCACATTTCGGCAGCTCCCGCTGGAACGGACTTTTGGGCTCTCCGGAGGAGCTCCAATGGAAATCTTTTGACCAAATCCCGTGTGGGAAGGTGAACTAAGGTCCCCCTTCCGTCGTGTATGGAGGGGATTAGAAGTGGAGCGACGGAAAAAGAGGCTTTGGAGCAGCGGCAGAAACGGGGGGGGGGGGGAAAAACAAGATGGCGGAGGGCGGAGATCGAGCAGCATGGGGGCCGGACCAGCAGGGGTTTCTCAGGCGCTGCGTGGAGGAGCTTAAAAAGGAGGTGCTGGCACCAATGCTGTTGGCGATCGAGGGGCTGAAGGCGACCCAGAAGGCCCAGGCTGTAGAGCTCCGAGAGGTGAAGGACAAAACTAACGAGAACGAGGACGAGATCTTGGGCCTGGCGGTGAAGATGGAGGCTCACAAGGCGCTGCACAAGCGGTGGGCCGAGAGATTCGAGGTCCTGGAGAACAGGTTGCGGAGGAAGAATCTCCGGATTCTGGGTCGCCCCGAAGGAGTGGAGGGGGCTGATGCCGGGGCGTACGTGAGCACGATGCTCCATTCGCTGATGGTTGCAGAGGCCTCTCCGAGCCCCCTGGAACTAGAAGGGGCTCACCGGGTCCTGGCGAGGAGACCCAAGGCTGGCGAGTCGCCAAGGGCGATAGTGGCGAGGTTCCATCGTTTCGCGGACAGAGTGTCCTGAGATGGGCCAAGAAAGAGCGGAGCAGTAGATAGGAGAATGCGGTGATCCGAGTCTACCAGGACTGGAGCGAGGAAGTGGCAAAAAGGAGAGCTGGCTTCAACCGGGCCAATGCGGTGCTGCATAAAAAAAGGGTGAGATTCGGAATGCTGCAGCCAGCACGACTGTGGGTCACGTACCAGGGCCGACACCACTATTTCGAAACACCAGAAGAGTCTTGGACCTTTGTCCAAACGGAAAAATTGGACTCGAACTGAGGGACTTGGTTGTGGGGGAGATGTTGACTGTATACAGGGTTGTAAATATGGGTAAAGAGTGTTTAACGGGTGGGACGATGGATGGGGATGGGGGAAGAGTTTTTGATGGAGGGACAGTGAGAAATGTGGGCGTCGGTGCTGGAGGGAGGTGAGACTCGGGGATGGGGGAATTGGGATAAAGCCGCAACAGGAGCTGCGACACAGGGGGCGGGGCCGGCTCAGGAAACCGCGGACTTTTTCCCGCGTTAGGGAGGGGGGATGGAGGAGCGCAAGGAGGAGGAGGGATTTCCACACCGGGGGGGGGGGTCAACGGGAAGGCGGGGGAAGCCGGGGTCAGCAGGAGTCAGCTGACTTACGGAAGTATTATGGGGGGAGCAAAAGAGCTAGATTTGGATCTAGCGGGGAGGGGGGAGTGGAGGGAGGGAGAGGGGGGACAATAGTGTTGCTGCTGCATTGACCGAGGGGGAACTGAAAATGGAAGAGGTGGGAGGGGCAGGTGCTCCCCTTCTGGGGGACTAGAGGGTGCGGGAGATGCGGGCACGGGACTGGCCTAAAATAGGAGATGGCTAGTCGGCGGGGGGGGGGGGGGGGGGGGGGCGGGGGGGGGGGGGGTAGCCCCCCAATCCGGCTGATCACGTGGAATGTCAGAGGCCTAAATGGGCCGGTTAAGAGGCCCGAGTGTTCACGCACTTAAAGGGACTGAAGGCAGACGTGGTCTTGCTTCAGGGGACACATCTGAAGGTGGCAGACCAGGTCAGGTTAAGGAAGGGATGGGTAGGACAGGTGTTCCATTCAGGGCTGGATGCAAAGAATAGAGGGGTGGCAATACTGGTGGGGAAGCGGGTGTCGTTTGAGGCCAAGAACATAGTAGCGGACAATGGAGGCCGATACGTGATGGTGAGCGGTAGGTTGCAGGGGATGGGGGTGGTATTGGTAAATGTATACGCCTCGAATTGGGACGATGCTGGATTCATGAAACGGATGTTGGGGCGTATTCCGGACTTGGAGTTAGGAAGCTTGATAATGGGTGGGGATTTCAACACGGTGTTGGACCCAGCACTGGATCGCTCCAGATCTAGGACTGGAAAGAGGCCGGCTGCGGCCAAGGTGCTCAGGGGGTTTATGGATTAGATGTGGGGAGTAGATCCGCGGAGATTTGCCAGGCCTTTGGCCAAAGAATTTTCTTTTTTCTCCCATGTACACAAGGCCTACTCCCGGATAGATTTTTTTGTTCTGGGCAGGGCATTGATCCCGAAAGTGGAGGGAACGGAGTATTCGGCCATAGCCATTTCAGACCATGCCCCGCACTGGGTGGAACTAGAGCTGGGGGAGGAGAGGGACCAACGCCCGCTGTGGCGGTTGGATGTGGGACTGCTGGCAGACGAGGAAGTGTGCGGGAGGGTGCTTGGGTGTATCGAAAGGTATCTGGAGGCCAACGACAACAGGGAGGTGCAGGTGGGAGTAGTATGGGAGGCGCTGAAGGCGGTGGTCAGGGGAGAGTTAATCTCCATCAGGGCTCATAGGGAGAAGAGAGAGGGCAGGGAAAGGGAGAGGTTAGTGGGGGAGATTTTAAGAGTGGACAGGAGATATGCAGAGGTCCCTGATGAGGGACTACTCAGGGAGAGGCGAAGTCTCCAGACGGAGTTCGACCTGTTGACCACAGGGAAGGCAGAGGCACAGTGGAGGAAGGCACAGGGGGCGATGTATGAGTATGGGGAGAAGGCGAGCCGGATGCTGGCACATCAGCTCCGTAAGAGGATGGCAGCGAGGGAAATAGGTGGAGTCAAGGATGGAAGGGGAACGACGGTGCGGAGTGCGGTGAAAGTGAATGAGGCATTCAAGGCCTTCTACGAGGAGCTGTATAGGTCCCAGCCCCCAGGGGGAAAAGAGGGGATGTGACGATTCTTGGACCAACTGAGGTTCCCGGGGGTGGAGGAGCAGGATGTGACTGGTTTGGGGGCGCCAATTGGGGTGGAGGAGCTGGTTAAAGGACTGGGGAGCATGCAGGCAGGGAAGGCCCCGGGACCGGATGGGTTCCCGGTGGAGTTCTATAGGAAGTATGTAGACCTGTTAACCCCGTTGCTGGTAAGGACTTTCAATGAGGCAAGGGAGGGCGGGACCCTGCCCCCGACAATGTCGGAGGCGACGATCTCTTTGATCCTGAAGCAGGAAAAGGACCCACTGCAATGCGGGTCGTATAGGCCGATCTCGCTCCTCAACGTAGATGCTAAGTTGCTGGCAAAAGTGTTGGCTACGAGGATCGAGGACTGTGTCCCGGGGGGTGATTCACGAGGATCAGATTGGATTTGTAAAGGGCAGGCAGCTAAACACCAATGTGCGGAGGCTCCTAAATGCGATTATGATGCCATCGGTGGAGGGAGAGGCGGAGATAGTGGCAGCTATGGATGCGGAGAAGGCCTTTGACCGAGTAGAGTGGGAGTATCTCTGGGAAATGTTGCGGAGGATTGGGTTCGGGAGAGGGTTTATTAGCTGGGTTAAGCCCATATATAGAGCCCCGGTGGCGAGTGTGGTTACGAATCGGCGGAGGTCGGAGTACTTCCAGCTGTATCGAGGGACGAGGCAGGGGTGCCCCCTGTCCCCCCTGTTGTTTGCATTAGCAATTGAACCTTTGGCCATGGCATTAAGGGAGTCCAGGAAATGGAGGGGGGTATTTCGAGGGGGAGAGGAGCATCGAGTGTCGCTGTATGCAGACAACCTGTTGCTGTATGTGGCGGACCCAGTGGAGGGGATGGTGGAGGTCATGCAGATCCTAAGGGAGTTTGGGGACTTCTCGGGCTACAAGCTCAATGCAGGGAAGAGTGAGCTCTTTGTGGTGGAACCGGGGGATCAGGGAAGAGGGATAGACGACCTACCGTTGAGGAGGGCGGAAAGGAGCTTTCGATACTTGGGGATCCAGGTAGCTAGGAGCTGGGGGGCCCTGCACAAACTTAATTTGACGTGGCTGGTGGAGCAGATTGAGGAGGACTTTAAACGGTGGGACATGTTGCCACTCTTGCTAGCAGGCAGGTTACAGTCGATTAAAATGGTGGTCCTCTCGAGGTTTCATTTTGTATTCCAATGCCTTCCAATTGTGATCACCAAGGCTTTTTTTTAAGAGGGTAGGCAGGAGCATTATGGGTTTTGTGTGGGCGAGTAAGACCCCGAGGGTAAGGAGGGCGTTCCTGGAGCGTAGTAGAGATAGAGGAGGGCTGGCGTTGCCGAATCTGGGTGGCTACTACTGGGCAGGCAACGTGGCGATGATCCGTAAATGGGTGATGGAGGGAGAGGGGGCGGCATGGAAGAGGTTGGAGATGGCGTCCTGCAAAGGAACGAGCCTGGGGGCGCTGGTGACGGCACCGCTGCCGCTCTCACTGACAAGGTACACCACGAGTCCGGTGGTGGCGGCAACGCTAAAGATCTGGGGGCAGTGGAGACAACACAGGGGTGCGATGGGAGCCTCGGTGTGGTCCTCGATCAGAGATAACCATCGGTTTGTCCCAGGAAGGATGGACGGGGGGTTTCAGAGCTCGCTTCGGTCAGGGATTAGAAGAAGGGGACCTGTTCATCGATGGGACGCTTGCGAGCCTAGGGGCGCTGGAGGAGAAGTTTGGACTACCCCCGGGAAACGCTTTCAGGTACATGCAAGTGAGGGCGTTTGTGAGGCGGCAGGTGAGGGAATTCCCGCTGCTCCCGGCACAGGGGATTCAAGACAGGGTGATTTTGGGCGCATGGGTCTGAGAGGGCAAGGTGTCGGCGATATACCAGGAGATGAAAGAAGAGGGGGAGGCTTTGGTAGAGGAGCTGAAGGGTAAATGGGAAGATGAGCTGGGGGAGGAGATTTAGGAGGGTCTGTGGGCTGATGCCCTAAGTAGGGTTAATTCCTCTTCCTCGTGTGCCAGGCTTAGCCTGATACAATTTAAGGTGGTTCACAGAGCGCATATGATGAAGGCGAGGCTGAGTAGGTTCTTTGGGGTGGAGGACAGATGTGGGACGTGCTCAGGAAGCCCGGCGAACCATGCCCATATGTTTTGGTCGTGCCCGGCACTGGATGGGTTCTGGAGGGGAGTTGCGAGAACTATATCTAAGGTGGTGAAAGTCCAGGTCAAGCCAAGTTGGGGGCGAGCATTATTTGGAGTAGCGGACGAGCCGGGAGTGCAGGAGGCGAAAGAGGACGGCATTCTGGCCTTTGCGTCCCTGGTAGCCCGGCAAAGGATCTTGTTAGTGTGGAAAGGTGCATCTGAGCAAGAAAATACATAAATGATCCGGAAAACTGATATGTACGGGAGGAATCCAATGTACAAAGTTCTGTATCATATTGATTTGCCATGTTTATGTCTTGCTATGCAAGTTTTTTTTTTCTTTTTGTTATGGTGGGGGGGGGGGGGGGGGGGGGGTTGTTTGTATGGTTGTAAATTTTGTTTAAAAATTCTTTTTTTTTTAATAAATATTTTATTGAAAATTTTTGGTCAACCAACACAGTACATTGTGCATCCTTTACACAATATTATAACAGCACAAATAACAATGACCTATTTTTTTTATAAACAAAAAAACAAAAAATGAATAAATATTAAATAACAAGAATGAAAACTAGCCCTAATTGGCAACTGCCTTGTCACAAGTTACACCCCCCCCCGCCCACCCCCCCCCCCACCCCCCCCCCCCACCCCCCCCACCCCAAATCCTGGGCCGCTGCTGCTGCCTTCTTTTTCCCCTTCCATCTATCTATCCGCAAGGTATTCGACGAACGGTTGCCACCGCCTGGTGAACCCTTGAGCCGACCCCCTTAGGACGAACTTAATCCGCTCTAGCTTTATAAACCCCGCCATGTCATTTATCCAGGTCTCCACCCCCGGGGGCTTGGCTTCCTTCCACATTAGCAATATCCTGCGCCGGGCTACTAGGGACGCAAAGGCCAAAACATCGGCCTCTCTCGCCTCCTGCACTCCCGGCTCTTGTGCAAACCCAAATATAGCCAACCCCCAGCTTGGTTCGACCCGGACCCCCACTACTTTTGAAAGCACCTTTGTCACCCCCATCCAAAACCCCCGTAGTGCCGGGCATGACCAAAACATATGGGTATGATTCGCTGGGCTTCTCGAGCACCTCGCACACCTATCCTCCACCCCAAAAAATTTACTGAGCCGCGCTCCAGTCATATGCGCCCTGTGTAATACCTTAAACTGAATCAGGCTTAGCCTGGCACACGAGGACGACGAGTTTACCCTACTTAGGGCATCCGCCCACAGCCCCTCCTCGATCTCCTCCCCCAGCTCTTCTTCCCATTTCCCTTTTAGTTCATCTACCATAGTCTCCCCTTCGTCCCTCATTTCCCTATATATATCTGACACCTTACCATCCCCCACCCATGTCTTTGAGATCACTCTGTCCTGCACCTCTTGTGTCGGGAGCTGCGGAAAATCCCTCACCTGTTGCCTCGCAAAAGCCCTCAGTTGCATATACCTGAATGCATTCCCTTGGGGCAACCCATATTTCTCGGTCAGCGCTCCCAGACTCGTGAACTTCCCATCCACAAATAGATCTTTCAGTTGCGTTATTCCTGCTCTTTGCCACATTCCATATCCCCCATCCATTCCCCCCGGGGCAAACCTATGGTTGTTTCTTATCGGGGACCCCCCCAAAGCTCCAGTCTTTCCCCTATGCCGTCTCCACTGTCCCCAAATCTTCAGTGTAGCTACCACCACCGGGCTTGTGGTGTAATTCCTCGGTGAGAACGGCAATGGGGCTGTCACCATAGCCTGCAGGCTAGTCCCCCTACAGGACGCCCTCTCTAATCTCTTCCACGCCGCTCCCTCCTCCTCTCCCATCCACTTACTCACCATTGAAATATTAGCGGCCCAATAGTACTCACTTAGGCTCGGTAGTGCCAGCCCCCCCCTATCCCTGCTACGCTGTAAGAATCCCTTCCTCACTCTCGGGGTCTTCCTGGCCCAAACAAAACCCATGATGCTCTTTTCAATCCTTTTAAAAAAAGCCTTCGTGATCACCACCGGGAGGCACTGAAACACAAAGAGGAATCTCGGGAGGACCACCATCTTAACCGCCTGCACCCTCCCTGCCATTGACAGGGCTACCATATCCCATCTCTTGAAATCTTCCTCCATCTGTTCCACCAACCGCGTTAAATTTAACCTGTGCAGCGTGCCCCAATTCTTAGCTATCTGGATCCCCAGGTAACGAAAGTCTCTTGTTACCTTCCTCAACGGTAGGTCCTCTATTTCTCTACTCTGCTCCCCAGGATGCACCACAAACAGCTCACTCTTCCCCATGTTCAATTTATACCCTGAAAAATCCCCAAACTCCCCAAGTATCCGCATTATTTCTGGCATCCCCTCCGCCGGATCTGCCACATATAGTAGCAAATCGTCCGCATACAAAGATACCCGGTGTTCTTCTCCTCCCCTAAGTACTCCCCTCCACTTCTTGGAACCCCTCAGCGCTATCGCCAGGGGCTCAATCGGCAGTGCAAACAGTAATGGGGACAGAGGGCATCCCTGCCTTGTCCCTCTATGGAGCCGAAAATATGCCGATCCCCGTCCATTCGTGACCACACTCGCCACTGGGGCCCTATACAATAGCTGCACCCATCTAACATACCCCTCTCCAAAACCAAATCTCCTCAACACCTCCCACAAATAATCCCATTCCACTCTATCAAATGCTTTCTCGGCATCCATCGCCACTACTATCTCTGTTTCACCCTCTGGTGGGGCCATCATCATTACCCCTAACAGCCTCCGTATATTCGTGTTCAGCTGTCTCCCCTTCACAAACCCAGTTTGGTCCTCGTGAACCACCCCCGGGACACATTCCTCTATTCTCATTGCCATTACCTTGGCCAGGACCTTGGCATCCACATTTAGGAGGGAAATTGGTCTGTAGGACCCGCATTGTAGCGGGTCCTTTTCCTTCTTTAAGAGAAGCGATATCGTTGCTTCTGACATAGTCGGGGGCAGTTGTCCCCTTTCCTTTGCCTCATTAAAGGTCCTCGTCAGTACCGGGGCGAGCAAGTCCAAATATTTTCTATAAAATTCGACTGGGAATCCGTCCAGTCCCGGGGCCTTTCCCGTCTGCATGCTCCTAATTCCTTTCACCACTTCTTCTACCTCGATCTGTGCTCCCAGTCCCACCCTTTCCTGCTCTTTCACCTTGGGAATTTCCAGCCGATCCAAAAAGTCCATCATTCGTCCATCATTCTCTCCCTCCCATCCGGGGGTTGAGCTTCATATAATTTTTTATAAAATGTCTTGAACACTTCATTCACTCTCTCCGCTCCCCGCTCCATCTCTCCTTCCTCGTCCCTCACTCCCCCTATTTCCCTCGCTGCTCCCCTTTTCCTCAATTGGTGTGCCAGCATCCTGCTCGCCTTCTCCCCATATTCATACTGTACACCCTGTGCCTTCCTCCATTGTGCCTCTGCAGTGCCTGTAGTCAGCAAGTCAAATTCCACATGCAGCCTTTGCCTTTCCCTGTACAATCCCTCCTCCGGTGCTTCCGCATATTGTCTGTCCACCCTCAAAAGTTCTTGCAGCAACCGCTCCCGTTCCTTACTCTCCTGCTTCCCTTTATGTGCCCTTATTGATATCAGCTCCCCCCTAACCACCGCCTTCAACGCCTCCCAGACCACTCCCACCTGGACCTCCCCATTGTCATTGAGTTCCAAGTACTTTTCAATACATCCCCTCACCCTTAGACACACCCCCTCATCCGCCATTAGTCCCATGTCCATTCTCCAGGGTGGGCGCCCTCCTGTTTCCTCCCCTATCTCCAAGTCCACCCAGTGTGGGGCGTGATCCGAAATGGCTATAGCCGTATACTCCGTTCCCCTCACCTTCGGGATCAATGCCCTACCCAGCACGAAAAAGTCTATGCGCGAATAGACTTTATGGACATATGAGAAAAACGAGAACTCCTTACTCCTAGGTCTACTGAATCTCCACGGGTCCACACCTCCCATCTGCTCCATAAAATCTTTAAGCACCTTGGCTGCTGCCGGCCTCCTTCCAGTCCTGGACTTCGACCTATCTAGCCCTGGTTCCAACACCGTGTTAAAGTCTCCCCCCATTATCAGCTTTCCCGTCTCCAGGTCCGGGATGCGTCCTAGCATCCGCCTCATAAAATTGGCATCATCCCAGTTCGGGGCATACACGTTTACCAAAACCACCGTCTCTCCCTGTAGTTTGCCACTCACCATCACGTATCTGCCCCCGTTATCCGCCACTATAGTCTTTGCCTCGAACATTACCCGCTTCCCCACTAATATAGCCACCCCCCTGTTTTTCGCATCTAGCCCCGAATGGAACACCTGCCCCACCCATCCTTTGCGCAGCCTAACCTGGTCTATCAGTTTCAGGTGCGTTTCCTGTAACATAACCACATCTGCTTTAAGTTTCTTAAGGTGTGCGAGTACCCGTGCCCTCTTTATCGGCCCGTTGAGTCCTCTCACGTTCCACGTGATCAGCCGAGTTGGGGGGCTTCCCACCCCCCCCCTTGCCGATTAGCCATCATCTTTTTCCAGCTTCTCACCCAGTTCCCACGCAGCTGTATCTCCCCCAGGCGGCGCCCCCCCGCCCATCCTCTCCCGTACCCGCTCCCCCCTTTCCCCAGCAGCAGCAACCCAGTAATTCCCCCCTCCCACCCCCCCCGCTAGACCCCCCGCTAGCGTAATTACTCCCCCCATGTTGCTCCCAGAAGTCAGCAAACTCTGGCTGACCTCGGCTTCCCCCCGTGACCACGGCTCGCACCGTGCAACGCCCCCTCCTTCCTGCTTCTCTGTTCCCGCCATAATTATCATAGCGCGGGAGCCAAGCCCGCGCTTCTCCCTTGGCCCCGCCCCCCATGGCCAACGCCCCATCTCCTCTCCCTCCCCACCTCCCCCCATCACCCCCTGTGGGAGAGAGAAAAGTTACCACACCGCAGGATTAGAACATAAAACCCCTCTTCGCCCCCCACATTCGCACCACCACTTTGTCCAAACGTTCTTTTTAATAATCCACTCATTCCAGTTTTTCTTCTACAATAAAAGTCCACGCTTCATCCGCCGTCTCAAAGTAGTGGTGCCTCCCTTGATATGTGACACACAGTCTTGCCGGTTGCAGCATTCCAAATTTTATCTTCCTTTTATGAAGCACCGCCTTGGCCCGATTAAAGCTCGCCCTCCTTCTCGCCACCTCTGCACTCCAGTCTTGATAAACGTGGATCACCGCGTTCTCCCATTTACTGCTCCGAGTTTTCTTCGCCCATCTAAGGACCATTTCTCTATCCTTAAAACGGAGGAATCTCACCACTATGGCTCTGGGAGTTTCTCCTGCTCTCGGTCCTCGCGCCATAACTCGGTATGCTCCCTCCACCTCCAACGGACCCGCCGGGGCCTCCGCTCCCATTAACGAGTGCAGCATCGTGCTCACATATGCCCCGACGTCCGCACCCTCCACACCTTCAGGAAGACCAAGAATCCTCAGGTTGTTCCTCCTTGCGTTGTTTTCCAGTGCCTCCAACCTCTCCACACATCGTTTCTGATGTGCCTCCTGTATCTCCATCTTCACCACCAGGCCCTGTATATCGTCCTCATTCTTGGCTGCCTTCGCCTTCATGACCCGAAGCTCCCGCTCCTGGGTCTTTTGTTCCTCCTTTAGCCCTTCAATCGCCTGTAGTATCGGGGCCAACAGCTCTTTCTTCATTTCCTTTTTTATCTCTTCCACGCAGCATTTCAAGAACTCTTGTTGTTCAGGGCCCCATGTGAAACTGCCACCTTCCGACGCCATCTTGGTTTTTGCTTGCCTTCCTTGCCGCTGTTCTAAAGGATCCACTGCAATCTGGCCACTCTCTCCTCCTTTTTCCATCCGTATCCAGGGGGGATTCCCTTCTGGTTTACCGCACAGTGTTTTTAGCCGTCAAAATTGCCGTTGGGGCTCCTATCAAGAGCCCAAAAGTCCGTTTCACAGGGAGCTGCCGAAACGTGCGACTCAGCTGGTCATCGCCGCACCCGGAAGTCCCTTGTTTAAAAATTCTTAATAAACATATTTTAAAAATTAAAAAAAAACAATATGTAGACAGTCCAATTAGGGAAGGGGCTGTACTGGACCTGGCATTGGGGAATGAGCCCGGCCAGGTGGTAGAAGTTTCAGTAGGGGAGCATTTTGGGAACAGTGACCACAATTCAGTAAGTTTTAAAGTGCTGGTGGACAAGGATAAGAGTGGTCCTAGGGTGAATGTGCGAAATTGGGGGAAGGCTAATCATAACAATATTAGGCGGGAACTGAAGAACTTAGATTGGAGGCGGATGTTTGAGGGTAAATCAACATCTGACATGTGGGAGGCTTTCAAGTGTCAGTTGAAAGGAATTCAGGACCAGCATGTTCCTGTGAGGAAGAAGGATAAATACGGCAATATTCGGGAACCTTGGATAACGAGAGATATTGTAGGCCTTGTCAAAAAGAAAAAGGAGGCATTTGTCAGGGCTAAAAGGCTGAGAATAGACGAAGCCTGTGTGGAATATAAGGAAAGTAGGAAGGAACTCAAGCAAGGAGTCAGGAGGGCTAGAAGGGGTCACGAAAAGTCATTGGCAAATAAGGTTAAGGAAAATCCCAAGGCTTTTTACACGTACATAAAAAGCAAGAGGGTAGCCAGGGAAAGGGTTGGCCCACTGAAGGATAGGCAAGGGAATCTATGTGTGGAGCCAGAGGAAATGGGCGAGGTACTAAATGAATACTTTGCATCAGTATTCACCAAAGAGAAGAAATTGGTAGATGTTGAGTCTGGAGAAGGGTGTGTAGATAGCCTGGGTCACATTGAGATCCAAAAAGACGAGGTGTTGGGTGTCTTAAAAAATATTAAGGTAGATAAGTCCCCAGGGCCTGATGGGATCTACCCCAGAATACTGAAGGAGGCTGGAGAGGAAATTGCTGAGGCCTTGACAGAAATCTTTGAATCCTCGCTGTCTTCAGGTGATGTCCCGGAGGACTGGACAATAGCCAATGTTGTTCCTCTGTTTAAGAAGGGTAGCAAGGATAATCCCGGGAACTACAGGCCGGTGAGCCTTACTTCAGTGGTAGGGAAATTACTGGAGAGAATTCTTCGAGACAGGATCTACTCCCATTTGGAAGCAAATGGACGTATTAGTGAGAGGCAGCATGGTTTTGTGAAGGGGAGGTTGTGTCTCACTAACTTGATAGCGTTTTTTGAGGAGGTCACTAAGATGATTGATGCAGGTAGGGCAGTGGATGTTGTCTATATGGACTTCAGTAAGGCCTTTGACAAGGTCCCTCATGGTAGACTAGTACAAAAGGTGAAGTCACACGGGATCAGGGGTGAGCTGGCAAGGTGGATACAGAACTGGCTAGGTCATAGAAGGCAGAGAGTAGCAATGGAAAGATGCTTTTCTAATTGTAGGGCTGTGACTAGTGGTGTTCCGCAGGGATCAGTGCTGGGACCTTTGCTGTTTGTAGTATATATAAATGATTTGGAGGAAAATGTAACTGGTCTGATTAGTAAGTTTGCAGACGACACAAAGGTTGGTGGAATTGCGGATAGCGATGATGACTGTCAGAGGATACAGCAGGATTTAGATTGTTTGGAGACTTGGGTGGAGAGATGGCAGATGGAGTTTAATCCAGAAAAATGTGAGGGAATGCATTTTGAAAGGTCTAATGCAGGTAGGGAATATACAGTGAATGGTAGAACCCTCAAGAGTATTGAAAGTCAGAGAGATCTAGGTGTACAGGTCCACAGGTCACTGAAAGGTGGAGAAGGTAGTCAAGACGGCATACGGCATGCTTGCCTTCATTGGCCGGGGCATTGAGTATAAGAATTGGCAAGTCATGTTGCAACTGTATAGAACCTTAGTTAGGCCACACTTGGAGTATAGTGTTCAATTCTGGTCGCCACACTACCAGAAGGATGTGGAGGCTTTAGAGAGGGTGCAGAAGAGATTTACCAGAATGTTGCCTGGTATGGAGGGCATTAGCTATGAGGAGTGGTTGAATAAACTCGCTTTCTTCTCACTGGAACGGCGGAGGTTGAGGGGCGACCTGATAGAGGTCTACAAAATTATGAGGGGCATAGACAGAGTGGATAGTCAGAGGCTTTTCCCCAGGGTAGCGGGGTCAATTACTAGGTGGCATAGGTTTAAGGTGCGAGGGGCAAGGTTTAGAGTAGATGCACGAGGCAAGTTTTTTTACACAGAGGGTAGTGGGTGCCTGGAACTCGCTGCCGGAGGAAGTGGTGGAAGCAGGGACGATAGTGACATTTTAGGGGCATCTTGACAAATACATGAATAGGATGGGAATAGAGGGATACGGACCCAGGAAGTGTAGAAGATTGTAGTTTAGTCGGGCAGCGTGGTCGGCACGGGCTTGGAGGGCCGAAGGGACTGTTCCTGTGCTGTACTTTTCTTTGTTCTTTGTTGTTCTTTGTTCTTTTTGGGTGCAGTGTGGCCATTTGATTGCATCCTATATCTTACAGCTTTTGTTGCTCACAAAGTTGTGTTTCAGTGCCACAGAATGCCTATGGACTGAGCTCAGCACCTATTGTATTCTAGAAGGATGTTTCTTCAGTCTTGTCTGACATTGAGGGATGCTCAACCAACTTGACAATGCAGTTGTCCACAGAAGTGACAAAGCCGGCACACTCAGTGGATGTCAGCGGTGCTTACGTGAGTCACGCAACACAATTTGATTCTTAACAAGGACATACGTATTTTCATGCTACCTGTGATTGATTTTCTAGCGCACAGAGTGACAACAGCTGGAGTAATACCGACACACAATGTCAAAACCATTCATGTATTTCCGACCCCGTCTAACGTGAAAGAGTTGGCATTCTTCCTCTGCTACCAACCTCTATCACAAATTTGTTCGCAGGCATTGTATAGTTTCTTTGGAAGCTACCGAACAAAGATGCATAACAGATAATCACACGGTGTGATTTGTTAAAGGCGAATGTGTTTCATCTTGGTTATTGTTGTTGGTGGCAAATTATCTCATCCCCAGGACATTGCTGCAGGAGTGTCACAAGGCTGCGGCCTAGGCTCAAACATCTTCAGCTGTTTCATCAATGACCTTTCCTCCAACTTAGAGTCAGAAATGGGATGTCTTCCAATTATTGCATAATGTTCAACACCATTTACAACTCCTCCGAGACACTCACATCCCATGAACAAATGTAAAAAGAATTCTCAGTCATGCTTTCACTGTTGATGTTAAAGCATTGTGACAGATCTTAGAGAGTAGCTGGTGAGGGTATCAGAGACTTCCTGACAATGTCACACTCTGTGCTCAACTGAAGCATTTGGCCTCCATGAGAATCATGTGACCAGAAGGAACGGGGCAGGTGGTTGGTTCTCAGTTTACTAGTTGTCGCGTTTCTGTTGCAGGCGCCTGCAATGTGATGGGACAGACTGTGCCAGGCTGTATCATGGGGTCTCTCAGACCTGTGAGGTCAGGGGGCAGCAGTATCACAAGCAGATCCACCTCTTAGAAAATTTTGACAACTATGTCTTCCAGTAATATGTCACATTGGAATGTAAGAACTGAAATACCATGACACATTAATGTGTAAACCTCACAGAGACACATCTCGCTCAACACACACAGCGCCTTCACTTTTCAATAAATGCCAAATACAACATCTTAAAATTTCCAGTCATGTTTTCTCAAAAAGGTTCTTGTCCAATATTAATAAAAGTAGAAGTCCAGAGGAAGTCCTCAAGTAGACAACCGTGCAATCAGAGTGTGGCCAACCTAATGGGTGAGAAATTCATCAACATCTGTTTTCAGGCTCGGAGGTTACCTCACATCTGGTCCTGTGGAGGCAGGCAGCACCCAAACTTTGTGCTGCCTCCTCATTTAAGTCTGCAGCCCAGTGCACAATGTGGTGCTCACTGCAGGCAGGTCAAGGGTAGGGGGAGGAGAGTTAACATGTCAGCTCATCAAAAAGCAAGTCCGCAGACAAATTTTCTGCAGAGGATTCAGGTGACGACTTTGATTGGTGAATTGGCAGGCTTGTTGTCACTGTTAAGGATATGGAAGAAGCTACTCCAACTTAGCAGAGTGTGGAGTCCATCCTTTCCACATGGAAGAGATGGCCAATTCCCTGATAGTTCTTGTGGATCCACAATGTCTCAAGTTCCATTGCAGCTCAGGCAGAAGCTATTCAATGTTTCAGTACTGCAGTGGAAGCTCAGACTGACGGAATGAGAGTCATGTTTGCTTCAATGCAAGCCCAGCTCATTGATATGCAGGCTCAGACTGCTACCATTTTAGCTGTGGATACCGGTCGGTTTAGGTCAATGTGCTGGACAGCTGATTTGTGATGCAGAACAAGGCCAGTAGCGGGGGTTCAATTTCCGTACCGGCTGCGGTTATTCATGAAGACCCACCTTCTCAACCTTGCCCCTCGCCTGAGGTGTGGTGATCTTCAGGTTAAATCGCCACCAGTCAGCTCTCCGCCTCAAAGGGGAAAGCAGCCTCTGGTCATCCAGGGCTATGGAAACTTTGCCTTACTTGATACCAGCACACACAGTCTAACAAGAGTCCAACGATCTGTCCTCCAATAGATTGATAAGATTTTAGAGACACCACCCTCGGGGAGTGCCAGTTGTTTCCTGATGCATGTGCCTTCTGTCTTTTCTCAATATGACAACATTCATCGTCCCACCTCTACCACTCCATGAGTGCCCTTGCTTTTTCCTTTCGGTGCCAGCCCAGACGGCTGCCGCCCGTGCTGAGGTGGAACAGTTTAAAGCTGGGCCCTCAGCTGCTCGAGGGCTTACTGCAAGGCCATCTGCAGTCTCCATGACTGAGAGTCAGCAGCATTCCAGCAGTAACCCTGCAGCCACTGGGTTAGTACTGTGTAGGAGCACCAGGTCAGGCAAAGACATTCACAAGGCGAGGACTACGGCAATGCACAGTTTCACTAGTGCAGCTAGTTCAGTTTTAAGAACATTAGAACTCGGAGCAGGAGTAGGCCATCTGGCCCCTCGAGCCTGCTCCGCCATTCAATGAGATCATGGCTGATCTTTTGTGGACTCAGCTCCACTTTCCGGCCCGAACACCATAACCCTTAATCCCTTTAATCTTCAGAAAAACTATCTATCTTTATCTTTAAAACATTTAATGAAGGAGCCTCTACTGCTTCACTGGGCAAGGAATTCCATAAATTCACAACCCTTTGGGTGAAGAAGTTCTTCCTAAACTCAGTCCTAAATCTACTTCCCCTTATTTTGAGGCTATGCCCCCTAGTTCTGCTTTCACCCGCCAGTGGAAACAACCTGCCCGCATCTATCCTATCTATTCCCTTCATAATTTTATATGTTTCTATAAGATCCCCCCTCATCCTTCTAAATTCCAACGAGTACAGTCCCAGTCTATTCAACCTCTCCTCGTAATGCAACCCCTTCAGCTCTGGGATTAACCTAGTGAATCTCCTCTGCACACCCTCCAGTGCCAGTACGTCCTTTCTCAAGTAAGGAGACCAAAACTGAACACAATACTCCAGGTGTGGCCTCACTAACACCTTATACAATTGCAGCATATGTGTTATGTGTTGTATGTGTTATTGGAAGTAGTGTTAGATAAAATGAAAAAATAGGAGTAGGAAAGGGCCATTCGGCCCTTCGAGCCTGATATTGTTATGGAATCATCGAATTATAGAATCCTCACAGTGCAGAAGGAGGCCATTTGGCCCATCGTGTCTGCACTGGCCTTTTGAAAGAGCACCCTATCTAGGCCCAAACCTCACACTATCACCAAAACCCCACCTCGGGCCAATTAAGCATAGCCAATCCATCTAACCGGCAGACCTTTGGAATGTAGGAGGAAATTGGAGCACCTGGAGGAAACCCACGCAGCCACCCGAGGCCGGAATTGAATCCCAGCCTCTGGCGCTGTGAGGCAGCAGTGCTAACCACCGTGCCACCCCAAAGAGTTTTATTGTTGGTGGTTTTGATATCATTATTTTGGTTAAGGTATACTGGCATTGGTGGCAGTCCAGAGAAGGTTCACTAGGTTGATCCCAGGTTTGGAAGGATTTTATAATGAGGAAAGGTTGAGTAGTTTGGGCCTGTACTTATTGGAGTTTAGACGAATGAGAGGTGACATTATTGAAACATATAAGATTCTCAGGGGGCTTGACAGGGTAGATGCTGAGAGGTTGTTTCCCCTTGTGGGAGGGCCTAAGACCAGGAGACATAATCTCAGAGTGAGGAGTCACTCATTTAAGACAGAAATGAGGAGGAATTTCTTCTCTCAGAGAGTCGTGAATCTGTGGAATTCTTTACCACAGAGTGCTGTAGAGGCTGGGTCATTATGTATGTTCAAGGCTGAGATAGGCAGATTTTTAATCAGTAAGGGAATCAAGGGTGATAGGGATAAGGCACGAAAGTGGAGTTGAGGATTATCATATCAAGTCAGTCATGATCTCATTGAATGACGGAGCAGACTCGATAGGCTGAATGGCCTACTTCTGCTCCTACATTTTATGGTCTGAAGAGGACACGGTGATGAAGTGAAACAATTCGGCTGAAAGTTGGGGGAACAGTGATGTTGGAATAACATAACAGGGGAATTAAAGTCACAGCCTCTGCTCACACACTCCATGTCCCAGCTGCCTCCTTCTTTTCCTCCTCCTCCTCTTTCTCCTGTTCCCCCTCAGAATCACAGAATTGTTATCGTGCAGAAGGAGGCCATTCAGCCCATCATGTTGGCACTGGCTTTCCAAACGAGCATCATGACTTGGTGCCGTTCCCCTGCCTTCTCCCCATAGCCCTGCTGATTGTTTACTGAAGTAATTATCTAATGCCCTCTTGATTGGCTCGATTGAACCTGCTTCTACCACACTTCCAGGCAGTGCATTCCAGACCCAAACCACTCGTTGTGTGAAAAGGTTCTTTCTCGCATCAAATTTGCTTCTTTTGTAAAAGCACCTTAAATTGTGCTTCCTCATTTTTTTTTAAACTATTTCCAATTGTGGCAATTTTAGCATGGCCAATTCACCTACCCTGTATATCTTTGGTTTGTGGGGCTGAAACCCACGCAGACACGGGGAGAATGTGCAAACACCACACGATCAGTGATCTGGGGCTGGGGTGCCCTCTCATTCCTTATCTTTTTGCAAACTGGAACCGTTTCTCCCTATCTACTCTGTGCAGCCCCCTCATGATTTTGAACATCTCTATCAAACCTCCTATCAGCTTTTTTATCTCCAAGGAGAACAGTCCAAATCTCTCCAATCTGTCCTCATAACTGAAGTTTCTCAACCCTGGGACCATTCTTGTAAACAACTTCTGCACTCTCTCCAATCCTTCCTGTAGGGTGGCCCCTAAAACTCTGCCCATCAGCTTCCCCTCTCTTCTACCTGTGCTCCACATGCTGCAGCCCAAGAGGAACTGCAATTAACACCCTGTGACTGAAACTGGCTTTCTCCTGACTGTCCTTCCTACTCCCCTTTCTTGTCAGACATCACTCTCTTGTAAGTCCAAAATGTTGATCACAAATACTCCATGAATGTAGATCACAGTATTTCCACTAATTCTGCCCCAGCTAAAGTAAGTCAAAGTGTCTCACCTGGACATCGAATAGTAGGCCCCTTTAAATAAAGCTAGATTTGGTGGAAGTGGGTCGTGTGGGGCAGGGGCTCTGCCTATAAATGCTGTGTTTGTGAACCTGCCTCCACTTCACCTGATGATGAAGCAGCGCTCCGGAAGTTTGTGATTTCAAATAAACCTGTTTGACTTTAACGTGGTGTTGTGAGACTTCTTACTGTGCCCACCCCAGTCCAGCACCAGCATCTCCACATCTTAAATAAGGAGACCAAGACGGCACACAATACCCCAGACGTAGTCTCACCAATTCCCTGTATAATTGACGCACAATCTGTCTCCTTTGTATTTACTTCCTCTTACAAGAAATGATAGCATTCTATTAGATTTCCTAATTACTTGCTGGATATTGTGAGCGGAATTCTCCATCAGCAGGATCTTCCGGTCTGCCGGCAGCATACCCACGCCCGCGGGTTTCCCAACGGGTGCGGTGGCCACAATGGAAAACCCCTTGGGCTGGCTGTGTGAACGGAGAATCCCGCTGCTGGCGGACCGGAGGATCCCGCCCCGTATCTTTAGCTGGGGTACCGATGGGTTGATCAGATTGAATACAAAGGTTGTGTATTAGCTTCATCAGCTAACATTTTGAACAAGCAACCTGTACCAATGAGGAGTTGACCATGCAATTTGCCATCAATTCAAAGCAAATGGGCAACCCATGATTCCCTTGACCAATTATGTCATAGGCTCTCCCTGGAAACTGTGCAACCAAAGTGTTATAACCTGCCTACTTACCATTGGCTGGGGACTAATGACTATCCCACAATCCTGTGGGAGTATGAGCTTCCCCAATGAGGGGGGCGGAGAAACCACTAGTAAACTCCTAGTATAAATAGGCTGGCCAGTTCAGGAACCAGCAGGAAGGAGAGTGCAGCAAGGGAAGTTACTGCTACTGTTATGTATATATCTTATAGTAAATAAATGTTATTACTTTGTATCCTTAAAACGCGTGCTGGATTCTTCGTGGCCCTTACAAAACAGGCGACGAAGGTTAAAGTGAATAGCTGTCTACACTGCTGAAGCCACCTCCCTGGATTTTTGTTGGATACAGGTTGGAAGTTGTTTTCTATTATACCATGCCTCTGTACGGACGTTTGGATGTTTTTGATGCTGCGCTGGAAAGCTGGAACCAGTACACACAACGGATGCGTTACTATTTCCGGGCAAACAATATCACTGAAAACGAGCGCCAGGTGGTCATATTGCTCACCGCCTGCGGCCCGCATACGTTTGGGGTGATTAGGAGCCTTACGTACCCAGCTGCTCCGGACACCAAAACGTTTGATGAACTTGTGAATATAGTGGGGCAACATTTTAACCCAAACCCGTCCACGATAGTCCAACGTTACCGGTTTAATACCGCTGAGAGGACCCCTGGAGAATCCCTTGCCGATTTTCTATCCAGGCTACGCAGGATTGCGGAGTACTGTGACTATGGTGAGACCTTGTCAGAAATGTTACGTGACCGTTTGGTTTGCGGTATTAACAATGCGGCCACCCAGAGACAGTTGTTAGCGGAGCCAACATTGACTTTTCAACAGGCCATTCAAATAGTATTGTCCCAAGAGAATGCAGAGCGAGGAGGAGCTACAGGGAATGGAAGTGCATGCCTTGGGGTACAACCCCTTCCGTCCGAAAACGTCGCCCCGCACTCCTGCGGTACCTTGGGCGAGGCAACGTCCAGACCGACGCCAGTGGCCGTCGGACATTCCTCCCTGAAGGGAGCCTTCTCCAGAGCCAATGGATGAGGAGCCATGTCCGTGTCAGACTTGTAGGCGCCGACCCCGTCGTGGACGGCGGTCCTGGGGGCGCCAGAGGCGCCGTCGTTCCGACCGAAACTGGGACCAGCCTAGGGGCCGTAACTGGGACCAGCCCAGAGGCCGTACCTTCCATGTGGATGAACCTGCGGCGACTGCTCCTGAGGACGTGGAGACGGAGGACGACTGCCTGCAGCTGCATTGTGTGGCAGCTCCCCGTGTGGCCCCCATTAAGGTAACAGACGGGTCAATGGCCACCCGCTTGAGATGGAGTTGGACACTGGCGCAGCGGTCTCAGTGATCGCCCAGAGGACATTCGACTGCATCAAGCAGGGTATACAGACCCTTACATTAACCGACTCACAGGCCAGGTTGGCCACCTACACGGGGGAACCACTGGACATTGCAGGAACTACAATGACCCCTGTTGTCTATGGACGCCAGGAGGGGCGTTTCCCACTTATCGTAGTGTGCGGCCATGGGCCCAGCCTGTTGGGTCGGGACTGGTTGCGCCATTTGCGGTTGCAATGGCAGCACATCCTCCAAACAGTTTCTGAAGGGTTGACTGAGGTGCTAGGACGATACCCAGATGTATTCCAGCCTGGTTTGGGGAAAATAAAAGGGGCCGTAGCCCATATCCAAGTTGAACCAGGAGCCACGCCGCCCTATTTCCGGGCACGCCCAGTGCCTTACGCCTTGCTTGAGAAGGTAGAAGGGGAGCTCACTCGTTTGGAGAGTTTGGGTATTATCAGGCCCGTCCGTTTTGCTGACTGGGCAGCACCAATTGTACCTGTAATGAAGCCAGATGCCACAGTTCGCTTGTGTGGCGACTATAAACTTACAGTGAATACGGTTTCCCGACTCGACCGATATCCAATGCCTCGCATAGAGGATCTCTACGCGAAACTTGCAGGTGGACTCTCGTTCACAAAATTAGATATGAGTCATGCCTACCTGCAGTTGGAGCTGGACCCTGCCTCCCGACCATATGTAACGATTAATACACACCGGGGCCTGTATGAATATACACGGTTGCCCTTTGGAGTATCCTCTGCCTGCGCAATTTTTCAACGTGTTATGGAGGGCATTTTGAGAGGTTTACCACGTGTGGCTGTCTACCTAGATGACGTTTTGATTACAGGGACGTCGGAGCAGGAACACTTGGAAAATCTGGAGGCTGTCCTTAGACGCCTTTCGGAGGCTGGAGTCCGTTTACGTCGCACAAAGTGCATATTTCAGGCAAAGGAAATAGTCTACCTAGGTTATCGGGTGGACCGCGAAGGTCTGCACCCCGTCGCAGAGAAGGTGCGTGCAATTCAACATGCCCCCGCCCCGACTGACACTTCGCATCTTCGTTCTTTTCTCGGTCTCGTAAACTATTACGGGAAGTTCCTCCCCAATCTGGCAACTACGCTGGCCCCTTTGCACCTTCTGCTAAAGAAAAATCACACCTGGGTTTGGAGTCAGCCGCAAGAAACCGCTTTCCGGCGAGTAAAGCAACAATTGTCGTCGTCTGGGTTACTAACCCACTATGATCCTGGAAAGCCTTTGCTCGTCACATGTGATGCATCCCCGTATGGTATTGGGGCCGTCCTGTCCCACAAGATGGAGAACGGGGCCGAACGACCGATAGCTTTCGCCTCCCGCACATTGACTGCAGCGGAGAAAAAGTACGCGCAGATCGAGAAGGCGGGCCTGGCAGTGGTTTTTGCGGTGAAACGCTTCCACCAGTTCGTGTACGGCCGCCATTTCACTATCGTGACTGATCATAAGCCCCTGCTGGGACTTTTCAGAGAGGATAAGCCAATACCGTCCATTGCTTCTGCACGGATCCAGCGCTGGGCTTTGTTGCTTGATGCATATGAGTATTCTCTGGAGCACAAACCAGGTACGCAGATAGCAAATGCCGACGCACTGAGCCGATTGCCTTTATCGACTGGCCCCATGTCGACCCCCACGACCAGTGAGGTGGTTGCAACCCTAAATTTTATGGACACCTTGCCTGTCACGGCATCACAGATCCGTGAGTGGACCCAGACGGAGCCAGTCCTGTCAAAGGTTCGGCACATAGTCCTGTATGGTGGGCAGCATAGACAGCTCCCAGGCGAGTTGCGGGCATTTTCCTCCAAGCTGTCAGAATTCAGCGTGGAAGACGGCATCCTCTTGTGGGGGACGCGTGTGATTGTCCCGGGAAAAGGCCAGGAGCTGATACTAACAGACTTGCACAATGGGCATCCAGGTATGACCAAAATGAAAATGTTGGCCTGGAGTTATGTCTGGTGGCCAGGCCTCGACACCGACATTGAGAAGGTGGCCCAAAACTGTTCCATTTGCCAGAAGCATCAGAAGCTTCCGCCGGCCGCGCCCCTACATCACTGGGAATGGCCAGGGCGGCCTTGGGCACGCTTGCATGCAGATTTCGCAGGCCCTTTTCAAGGATCCATGTTCCTTCTACTAATTGACACCCAGTCCAAATGGCTAGAGGTGCATAAGATGCAGGGGACAACGTCCTGCGCAACAATTGAAAACATGCGTTTATCGTTTAGTACCCATGGCCTCCCCGAGGTGCTGGTCACGGATAACGGCAGTCCATTCACGAGTGAGGAGTTTGCTAGGTTCACAAAGATGAACGGCATCCGCCATATCCGCACTGCCCCTTACCACCCGGCTTCAAATGGGTTGGCAGAGCGCGCAGTGCAGACATTCAAAACAGGCCTAAAGAAGCAGTCTTCCGGATCAATGGACACGAGACTGGCTCGCTTTTTGTTTACGTACAGGACCACCCCCCATGCAGTGACTGGGGTAGCTCCCGCAGAACTCCTAATGGGCCGGAGACTTCGCACCCACCTTTATATGGTTTTCCCGGACATTGGCGCAAAAGTACGCCGCACACAAGAACGGCAGGGACAGGGATTTTCTCAGCATCGTCCGATTCGGCAGTTTGCGCCCGGTGACCCAGTGTTCGTTCGGAATTTTGCTGGTGGTGCCCAATGGGTTCCTGGTGTAATCTTTCGCCAAACGGGCCCTATATCTTACCAAGTGCAAGCCCAGGGTCGTCTCCAGCGAAAACATGTAGACCACGTTCGGTCCAGAAGATCATCCCCTCAAAAGATTCCCCGCCCCCGGAGCTCATTTCAACAGCCACAGAGACCAGAGACAAGGGAAAGTAGTCCTCACAATCTTCCACTGGTGCCTCACTCGAAGCCTGCGCAGGTCGTTACGGGACCGAATGGAGATAGAGACGCTGACATGACGGAGGCAGCAGACTCTGACTCCGAGATGGAGACACAGGATGCATCAGAGGGGGAATCCTCGGGTCCACGGGCCGTGGATGTACAACCGCGCCGTTCATCACGGAAGCGCCAGTCTCCGTCTCGTTACACGCCGCCTGATCCAGCGCCGCGTGCAAGTGGTGTCCGGCCTGCGGCCAAACGAGTCCGACGCTCTGCTTCGCCAGGGTCTTCGGTGGATTCCTTGGACTTTGGGGGGGAGGGATGTTATCACCTGCCTACTTACCATTGGCTGGGGACTAATGACTATCCCACAATCCTGTGGGAGTATGAGCTTCCCCAATGAGGGGGGCGGTGAAACCATTAGTAAACTCCTAGTATAAATAAAGCTGGCCAGTTCAGGAACCAGGAGGAAGGAGTATGTAGCAAGGGAAGTTACTGCTACTGTTATGTATATATGTTGTAGTAAATAAAAGTTATTACTTTGTATCCTTAAAACTCGTGCTGGATTCTTCGTGGCCCTTACAAAACAAAGGCATGGTTATTCACTGCAGCTCTCCACCCCCAGCTACTGCATGCCGCTCCTGATTTTAAAAAAAAAATACTTACCAGTACCGAAGACTGAGTATCTGCCACCCAGATGGTACAGTGATGAAATGCAAACTGTGAGATCATTATCACATCCCTTGCCAGGTGTAATACATTCACCTCTGAGTTAGAAAGACATCAATTCAAGCCTCACTTGAAAGTCTTGAGCAGATAATCCAGGCTGACACATCAATACCGAGCGAGTGCTGCATGTCTCTCAGATAAGAAGCTAAATCAAGGTACCACCTGCTCTTCCTGGCACTATTTCAAAAAGAGCAGCAGAGCACTCCAAGTGTCTTGGCCAATATTTATCCCTCAATCGCATGTAATCTGATTGCTGTTTGTTGTATCTTGCTTTGTGCTGCAGTTCAGAATGTTGCAAAAGTGACTGCACCTCAAGAAAGGTACCTCATTGTCTGTGAAGAGCTTCGCAAAGCACTGTATACATTCACGTTCTTGATTTATTTTTCTGCTATTGCCTGGAAGGTAAACAGTTGAATGCAATGGTCAATTTTACTATGACTGTTAACAGATTTGGTTCCTGCTCCTTCAACGTAGGAGATGGCATAATTCATCTCTGGATTCATCGATGATCCTTGCCTTTCTCACATATGGGGATAATACTCATAGTATAGGAACTTCACAAAGAAAAGGATCATGCCATCTTCTATCTCAACTCTAACTTCTTGTATTATTCCTAAATTCCTTTACTCCACAAGGACTCATAATTTTATCAATCGCTGTCTTGAATATGCTCAATGACAGAGCATCCACAGCTCTCTTGGGTATTCCAAAGACTCTCAAAACTTTATGTTAGGAAGTTTCTCCTCGCCTCAGTCGGCCGCACGGTAGCACAAGTGGATAGCACTGTGGTTTCACAGCGCCAGGGTTCCAGGTTCGATTCCCCGCTGGGTCACTGTTTGTGTGGAATCTGCACGTTCTCCCCGTGTGTGCGTGGGTTTCCTCCGGGTGCTCCATTTTCCTTCCACAGTCCAAAGATGTGCAGGTTAGGTGGATTGGCCATGGTAAATTGCCCTTAGTGACCAAAAAGGTTAGGTGGGGTTATTGGGTTACGGGGATAGGGTGGAAGTGAGAGCTTAAGTGGGTTGATGCAGACACGATGGGCTGAATAGACTCCTTCTGCACTGTATGTTCTATGAAGTGGTGAAACCCTGATTTAGAGTCTGTGATCCCCAGTTCTCGACTCCTCAGCCAGGAGAAACGACCTCCCAGTATCGACCTTGTCTAAGTCCTTAGTAATTTCGGACAGTGAGGAGGGCTGAGATAAAAGAACAGGCTTTGCACCTTCTGTAATTGCATGGGATGGTGCTGTGAGAAGAGGGTGAGGAGTTGTGGGTGACGGAGGAGTGGACCAGGGTACCACGGAGGGAGAGTCCCCGTGGAAGACTGACAGGTGGGGGTGAGGGGAAGATGTGTTTGGTGGTGGCATCATGCTGGAATTGGCAGAAATGGCAGAGGGTGATCCTTTGAATGCGAAGGCCGTTAGGGTGAAAAGTGCGCTGTCTACTTCAGATTACAAGACATCTCGAAGATTGAGCAACAGGTGAAGCTAGCTGTTTCAAGCTGCTACCATACAGTAGCACAGGAGTTGTATTAGCCACTAATAAGATGCTGCCCTCAAGCCTAAAAGATAATCTGCCTATCCCACAAACGAGTAATATGGTACATGAATTTCAGTGCCAGTGTGATGCCAGGTAAGTAGGCCATACGTCCAAAAGACTAGGGTGGGTTGTATCAAACAGAATGTCCCTTCCGCTGTTCATGATGTACAAGGTACAGACTGTACCCAACTAGCTGGTGCTTGCAAAACTCAAAACACAATGTCCTACATTAGATCTTATTCTATGATTGGACAACATTGGCTAAATAATTCTGTAAATTAAAAATTATGCTGACAACCGATTTGTGTTTGCAATGTCGTATTAAGCTTCGTATATTAATACACAGAGCCCTGTTCTTTACAGACAGAAAAAACATCGCTCCTGTTTCAACTAAGCAAAATAATTGACAGCCATTTGTTAGTTCATTCCTTATGGGAATGCCTTGACCAATCAGAGTCAAGCTGCCTGGTTTAGATTTCAAACAATGCCTGGCAGTTAACTGACATTCGCCATCAGCTGGTGCATTCTCCATGGCAATGCCTCTATCGATCAGAGTCCACTGAATCAGCTCTCACATCTCATACAGTATAAATTTGTTGATTTCCCTTACCTTGTATTCTTGTTAATACCCCGATGAATGCAAGATGAAAAGCTTCCACGAAAATGCCTCTCTTTTTTTTAAGCAATACTCTGGTTCTGTACCAATTTTGATTCTGTACCACCAATCAAATATCTGTGACATTCATACCAGTGCCAGATACAGATGATCTCTGTCCAGCAATGGTGAATGAATCAAGCAGCTGAGCAGTCTGTCATATTGAAAAATTCTCAGACAGCAAACCAAGCAGGTCTTATCATATACTTTTTTAAAATACTTTTATAGAAATGTAAATGATTAAGACTTTACATGGGATTAAAGTAGAAGTTGAAACATTAGAATTAATTATTTTTAAGTTCTTATCTAAAAATATCAAGGAAATTTTTATCACGGAAACAAGAAATTTAAAATGCAATGGACATAAACTCACTTTTTCAGAGTTAAAGGGGTTCTTAAGCCATGGTTATAATTTAGTACATTGTTAAAAACCCAACCACATCTCAGTCAGCACGGTATACCTTTTTCAAGGGTTTTACAGCAAGAATAATAGGATAAGAATTGAAAGTTCACATCAATTCAGTGATTTCTAATTGATGTCCACCTGTGAGGACTTCAACAATTACCATACAGAGGAACAAGTAATCACTGACAGAAATACCTAGATTTCTTTGTCTAATTGAGCATGCGCGGATGCCAGAAGTTGCTATCAGTTTCAGTTTCAGAGTAATGACAGCAGATGGTAGCAGTTTCACTGTTATTAAAATCCCAAAATCCTGGCCAATATATTTTTATGAATCACCATGGCTGAAGCTGAGTATACATTCCAAATGTATACTGAGTATACAGTCCAAAGATGCGCAGGTTGGGTGGATTGGCCATGCTAAATTGCCTCTTAGTGTCTTAAGATGAGCATGTTAGGGTGGGGTTATGGGGTTACGGGATAGGCTGGGGGATTGGGCCTGGGTAGCGTGCTCTTTCAGAGGGTTGGTTAATGGACCAAATGGCTTCCTTCTACACTGTAGAAATTCTAAGATATTCCTTCATGAAAATATACTTTGTTTCCAGGCAAGTGTTTCAGTATATTTATTTCCCATTGGAGGAATTGATCCGAATCTGTCCACTGGTATGTTGCATATCAACCTAGCCTGATTATTCATTGAGTTTTGATTTAGGTAACCATCTAAACTACCATTCGCTTGGCACAGCTCACTGTCTGACACACTACAGAACTCCAGATGGTACTGAACCCACACCAAGTAACTCGGTATTTAATCAGGCAAAACAGCATGACAATTACTTATTTAAACAGAACAATCACCAGGATGTGGATTGGTTTGATACAATGAAGCCCTTCAGGACAATTCTTTTTTCAGGCACTATTATACTGAATTAACAAATGAATTAACTGCTATTTTAAGTTTAAACATGAATGAAATTAAGGCATTGAGGTAACTTGTAGAAGGAAATGATTGACAAAATTAAAACAAAAATTGACCTGGTGTTGCACTTGATAGAAAAGTGGCTATTTGCTTCAATGTAACTTTGAGGAAATGTGTTTTCTGCTGGCTCATTTGGAATCCTCCAGTGGTTAGTGAATCAGATAGAGGTGGTCCAGGGTTTGTTTCATCGCAAGTGCTGAATTTTTTTAAAAATGTATTCCTTTCTCAGAGTTCCAAAGCCAATGCACAGTGGACATGGCAAGCCCTGAATTCATCTCCTTGCTTGCTCCAAACACAAATTCAAATTGAAACGGTTCACATTTTTAAAAATTCATTTATGGGATGTGGGTATGACTCACTAGGCCAGAATTTATTGTCCATCCCTAGTTGCCCACCTTCAGAAGAGGGTGATGCGCTGCCTTTCTGAACCGCTGCAGTCCCTGAGGTATAGGTACATCCACAGTGTTGTTAGGGAAGGAATTCCAGGATTTCAACCCAACGACAGTGAAGGAACGGTAATATGTATAGCTACATTTTCTCCTCCTGTTGTTAAATAGCTTGCGGGTGCCTGCTGCCTCACCTCGCACATGAGGAACAGTACCTTGCATGAGGTATTGGAAGCTAGTCATGTTACCTCCTGATCTTGCTGCCTCCACAACTGTAGCAAAATCAAGGGAACAACACTTGCATTCTCCTGTAAGTTATGCACCGTCCTGACTTGAAACATAAACTGTTAATTCATCATCATTGCTGTATCAAAATCCTGAAATATCCAACCTATCACTGTGCAAGCATCATCAGAGCAAGATCCCCAAGTCAAGGAACAGGTCTAACACCATCTCCTTGGGGCAACTAGGAATAGGCATAAATGTAACCTTCTGACACTTTGACAGCAAATTTAAAAAACTCAACATGTCAGTATCTTCTGGAGATTTGGGGAAATGTGGTGGAAAAAGCATGTTTATTACATTATCATTCAGTGATCATCTGAAGACTCAGATAAAACCCATTGCTCACGCATTAACCTAAGGGATGTTCAACTAAATGTAAACATTGGAAAGACAGAGAAAATAATATTTTTGTTTAAATTCTTTGATGGTCTGTTTCCAGTAGTGATTGCAACGGAAAATATTCTATAATGTAATGTTTTATTATTACATATCTAACCTGCAGAGAATAATATTTAGCAGTATTTTTACTGGTACATTACTGACTCTATTTTTCCATTTAACAGTTTTCATTATCAGGACCATTATTTCAGCAGGCCATGCCTGGTTTAGCTAGCAATACCGATAGAAATCCTGGCAAAACAGATATTAGTCTGTGATGCCAACATAATAAAGCAGAAGCAGAATATAGGATAACCTCCGCAAAACCTAGACAACCTCTCCCAACAAGAAAGTCCCTCCATAACTGGGATCAGCCTAGTGAATCTTCTCTGGACTGCCTCGAATGCCAGGATATCTTTCCCGAGATCAGGGAAGTAATTTGAATTTCACCAGCTGCTGTAGTGGGATTCAAACTTGGTCCCCAGAGCTTTACCCTGGGTCTCTGAATTACTAGTCCAGTGACACTACTACTATGCCACCACCACCACCCCATCATCTTCTTGTCTCTATCTGGCTTGGTTTGATGACAACTTTCCATAAAACAGACAGCAAGATAAATAGATTTTTATTTTATTCATACATGGGACATGTGCATCATTGGCAAGACCATCATATTTTGCCGACCCCTAACTGTCCTTGAGAAGACAGTATTGAACCACCTTCTTGAACCGGTGTAATCCACGTGATGTAGGTGCATTCAAATTACTGTTGGGGAAGGAGTTCCAGGATTTTGACCCATGAGCAGTGATATGGTGATATATTTCTACGACAGGTCAACTTGCTGGTGGTGGTGGTCCCACATGCTTCCCGAGCTTGTTCTTCCGGTTGGTAGAGGTCTCGGGTTTGGAAGAGGCTGTCAAAGGAGCCTTGGCAAGTTGCTGCAGTGAATCCTGTGGATGGCACACACTGCTGTCATGGCGTGCAGGTAGTAGAGGAGTGAATGTTTAACATGCTGGATTGAGTGTCAGTCATATGCGATGCTTTGTCCTTAGCGGGCTATCTACTGGATTATCTTAAACATCCAGAGAGGGTGGTATCTGTAGGACTGTTGAGTGCTAAATATATGATTATCAAGGTTATAAAATCCTGATCCATTATACCTGAGGTTCTATGCCCACTTGTACCACTTAAAGTGCTAGAATGAATATTAATTTTGATGTATAAAGATAAATGTAAATCTGGAGTCTAGAACAATCAACAACATACAGATTAGAACAAAAGAACAAAGAACAGTACAGCACAGGAACAGGCCATTCGGCCTTCCAAGCCCGTGCCGACCATGCTGCCCGTCTAAACGAAAAGCTCCTACACTTCCTGGGTCCGTATCCCTCTATTCCCATCCTATTCATGTATTTTTCAAGATGCCCCTTAAACGTCTTTGTACAATTTTATCTTGTTTTACCCTTCCCCTCCCCTCCTGCCCCCGCGACAACCAGATCTTCAAAGAAATCACAGCTTTAACAGCTGAAAATAGCTTTTTGGCTGATACCTTGGGGCCTTGTCCTTGACAGGGGATAAAATAGTTCTGCATTCTACATTTGAATGCTACCCAATAATCTGCAACGGTAAAGTGCTGGTGTTATTGTGACAGTTGAGGACAGAATCAGGCTGCTCTAGATACCCGTGGCCAGTAATTGCAGAGATTGACTGAGGTGCCCCACATGTGTAAAACGCCACTTGAGAAAATACACCAGACTCTTGCTTGCCCTTGAAACTATGGGCGCGATCAGCGAATGCATTGCGTCCAGCGCGGATCCGGATGCTCTGGACGAATAGCGGGAGAGGGCAAAATCAACTTTGCACCGGGCGTGAACCATTTTGCGATTCACCTACCCTGCTCCTGATGGCGAGTTCCTGATCTCACCCCAAAATGGCGAGAATATCATTAAGTCTCATTTACATTCAATCTCATCAGTGAGAGTGAAGTTGAATGCAGCAGCTTCCCTGGAATTACCTGATTCCTCAGCAGGAAGTCACGCGGGCGTTGTTTAGTACTCCTTATCAAAAACGGGAAGCTGGCACAATGGTTTCTGAGGGGAAGTGAGGAGGTGAGTAGCTATTTCCATATACTAGCAAGCAGCAAGGACACTGGTGTTCAGGGGTGTGTGTGTGAGGGGGAGGCGAGGGGGGGGGGTGAACCCGTTGGACCTGGTGGACCCGGGGGCTGAGGGACTTGTGTCTGTGAGGCCTTCAAGTTGTCTTTCAATATTGTGGAGACCCATAATAGGGGCAACCTCAGCTGCAGCCTGTCTGTCCTACCAGATTCTTCCAGGGCAGAGCCCTGCAGTGGCTTCTATCCTGAAAATCTATTTCACTCCCTTTGACTGTGAGCAGCCTCTAGCTTCTCAGCTGATGGCTATTCCAAATGAGGAATTAGCCTTGTTAGTTGTGAGAGCACTTCATGCTCCTGAACTCTCAAGCACCTCCTCGAAGGCACAGGTGCTATGTCTCGGAGGGTGATTAGTGCACTGCATATCCAGCAAGCTTTGATGCTTGACAGTGTGCCTGAACTCTAGGAGCGTCGGCACCATAGAGGCAGCTGCCAACAATCTAACACTAAACAGCAGGGCTTTACCAATGAGGACCCTCTTGCGGCCAAAGAGTAAGTGTCTGGATGCGTGGAGGGCAGCTGAGCACGGCCTTCCTAATGTTCCCGGCAGAGGTCTAGAATCTAGGGGCACCTGATGTGGCCGGGGGTGAGTGTGCACAGCAAGATTTGCCAGCACAACTGGGTTGCTGGATGGCACTTTGAGATGGTAAGGGTCGGGGAGGCTTGGAGGATTTGAGGGTCCTGGGATGGAAGCCTTAACTGATGGTCTGTCTCTCACCTTCTCCAATTCCTTTCAAACATAACAATGTTTGCTGGTGTTGATCCTGTAGAGGCTGCCCTCCCTGTGCTTGTGGCCGCCGAGGCGATCAGGCGCCGCAGAAGGCAGCAATGCCAACTCAGACTGAAGGTGGTCAACTAGGGGCTGGTTTAGCACAGGGCTAAATAGCTGACCTTTAAAGCAGACCAAGGCAGGCCAGCAGCGCGGGTTCAATTCCCGTACCAGCCTCCCCGAACTGGCGCCGGAATGTGGCGACTAGGGGCTTTTCACATGTACTTCATTTGAAGCCTACTTGTGCCAATAAGCGATTTTCATTTCATTTCATTCATTTTCAGGTGACACCCTATGTTCAGAGGTCCGCCGCATGCATGAAAACCAGCCTCCCATCAGGCTGAGGAGGGACCCAGAAGGGGAGGCTAGCGGTGGCCCAAGGTATGCAGGTGCCATGTGTCATTCCATGTGTTGATGGGCACCATATGCCGCTGAAAGCTCCATCTCAGCAGAGAGAGGAAGTGTGGCACCTGTGCTATGTCCTCGTGAATACAGCACTCCATGGAGGAGGTGGAGGGCACCCGCTCCTGCGGCTGTAGAGGACACTGCAACCCTAAACCTATATGTCACCTGGTCAGTCCAGAGCTAGAGTGAGGATCTGTGTGGCATCTCGCAGTCATCAGCCCACATTGCATGTGGGAGGTGATGAATGTTCTGTATGCCCGAGCATAAGACTCTATCATCTTTGAGTTGGACCAGGCCCACAAAGATGACCTGGCTGCAGGATTTGCTGCCATCACCTGGATGCCCCAGGCCCAGGGTGCCATTCATGGCATGCATGTTGCCCTGGCGCAATGGGGTATCAGGGAGTGCCCTATATTACCAGGAAGGAGGGCAGCACGGTGGCGCAGTGGTTAGCACTGCTGCCTCACGGCGCCGAGGTCCCAGGTTCGATTCCGGCTTTGGGTCACTATCCGTGTGGAGTTTGCACATTCTCCCCGTGTGCGTGGGTTTCGCCCCCTCAACCCAAAGATGTGCAGGGTAGGTGGATTGGCCACACTAAATTGCCCTTAATTGGAAAAAATTAATTGGGTACTCTAAATTTAAAAAATATGATAACAGGAAGGTGGTCCACTACCTGAGTGTTCAGATTGCGAGAGACCACCATCGTGGAATCATGCCCGTGTGTGCCCGCTACCCTGGGAGCGGCATGACAGCTATATCCTGGGGCACTTGCAGATCCCAGTGTCTTTGAGGTCCTCCCCAGGATGGTGGGTTGGCTTGTGGGAGACAAGGGATACCCGCTGGGGTCATAGCTGATGACGCTGGTGTGGAGGCCTGAGACTGCGGCAGAGAGCCGATAAAATGAGGCCCACGCTGCTGTCGTTCAGCGGTGCATCAGGCTGCTCAAGATTAGGTTACGATGCCTTGACCACTCTGACATTGCCTTGCAGTACACCCCCCCAGAGGATCTCCCGCTTTGTGGTGGTCTGCTGTGGCCCCCACAATCTGGCACCGCAGTGGGGCAACTTGCTGGAGGAGGAGGCAGAGGGACATGCGTCCTCATCTGAGGAGGAGGATGAGGTGGTCCAGGAGGGCTGGAGAATGAGCCAGAGGAGGTGCCGGAGAATGGAGGACAGATGGCGGCAAGGGTCCGATATACCAGGAGGATAGGGGAGACCCTCATTGTCTCCAAATGCTCCTAGGACAGGGCTGTGTCCGTCAGCTCAACCACCCCCCTTTTCCCTCCTTCACCCCATTCCCCCATTTCTGTCCCTCCCCCATAATAATAATCTTTATTAGTGTCACAAGTAGGCTTACATTAACATTGCAATGAAGTTACTGTGAAAATCCCCTAGTCGCCACACTCCGGCGCCTGTTCAGGTACACGGAGGGAGAATTCAGAATATCCAATTCACATAACAAGCATCTCCCACAGTCCAAAGATGTGCAGGTTAGGTGGATTGGCCATGATACATTGCCCTTAGTGTCGGGTGGGGTTACTGGGTTATGGGGATAGGGTGGAGGTGTTGACCTTGGATAGGGTGCTCTTTCCAAGAGCCGGTGCAGACTCGATGGGCTGAATGGCCTCCTTCTGCACTGTAAATTCTATGAAACCGAAGCACCCGGAGGAAACCCGCGCAAACATGGGGAGAACGTGCAGACTCCACACAGACAGTGACCCAAACTGGAAATCGAACCCGAGTCCCTGACGCTGTGAAGCAATAGTGCTAACCACTGTGCTACCATGATGCCCATTCCCCTCCCCCTTCCCCCCCATTACCCCCATTTCCGTCCCTACCTCCCATTCCGCCCCCCCCCCATTTCTCTTCCTATTCTCCGCCCACCCACCATCACACCACTCCGTCCCCAACCACCCCTCATAAGGTCAGGGTAACATCACTCCAGGGTGATGGGCCTGTGTTGGCACTGCCAGTGGGTCACTACACAAGACAGGAGGGTGATGATCACTGGCTGTGAGGAAAGCTCTGGTGCTCCTCAGTTTCTACTAAAGTCTGACTCCTGTCTTTCTGCTGACAGCGTGCTCACACCCATCCTCTGAATGGGGTCTGCATCGGGGGCTTTTGATCTTCCACTACGATGCCTGGGGGTTGGGAGGAATGGAGGGCAACAGGGGGTGGGGTTGCGGGTAGGCCCGCTGTGAAGATTACTGTGACAGAGGCTTCACAAGTATGAGGTGTGACATGTTTTAATAGTGAACATTTTATGGTGGCAGATTTCATTCCCCCAGCTACAGAAAGTGACCCCACCAGTGCCCGCTCAGTTCTCCTCACACTTCTTCATCTTCCATGGTCTAATGCTACGCCTAGGTGTGTCGCCAGGATGCACATCAGAGGTAGAAGCAGTCTGTTGCTTTCCACACGCTGTGGCCTTTGATGCCCTTGGCGGATGGCTGGTGGGCTGGTGCCAGGGGGGCCCTGGCTCACTTATCGGTATCACTGGCATCGTCGTGCCACCCTGTTCTGCCCAATACCTGTGAGATGCACTGGTGTCAGGAGCGGGGTATCCGTAAGAACTGGTGACCACCCTTGTCTCCTTGGCGGCAGGCCCTGGGTTAGCTCCAGCACTACCTCTTCCCTGGCGGTGCCTGTAGGGTCTGTTCCGCAAAGGGGGCGAGTAGTTGAATCTCTGGGATTCCTCCCCGTCTTGGCCCTTTCCCGTTTATGATGGGCCATCTTCTCCTGCGGGGACAAAAAAAGGGCTTTGTGAGCCGCACGCTTGATGGATCAGGAGGGTCTATAGCAGGTGACTTGTGTGGACACCGCACCTGGACATGAAGGGGTTGTGCTGGTGGCTGCCACGGGGTTCTGAAGAACAAGCATGAAGATCGGATGTGGGGAGGGTACGAGGTGTCAGCCAGTGGAGTGGGGACGAGGGGGGGGGGGGGGGTGGGTTTAGAATTTGAGGGGGGGCAGGCAGATCTGATGCCAGGAGAGAGGTGGTAACTTACCCTTGCAGCTCAGTGGAGGTCATTGTTCTTCTTCCGACATTGGACGGCAGTCCTCCTGGTCATGCTGCCCGCACTGACAGCGCTGCCACTGCCTCCCAGGCGCCATTGCTGCACCTGCTGCTGGTCCTCCGATCCCCTCGGTGGAACAGGGTGCCCTGCCTCTCATCCACAGTAGGCAGGTGAGCAAGACTAACAGCCCTCTGGGAGGAGATAACAAATGCATCATGTTTCAATGACATGAAGTTACCCTCCTCAAAGAATGAATGGACCAAAACCTTCCAATCTGGAGGCGCAAAATCAGCAGTCTCTAATATAGATAACACCATGGTCTGTAAATAAGATGTCCACCCTACATCCTAATGCAGAAATCTGCAGAAACAGAATCAATAATCTGGAATCTCTTGCTGGAATAACATAAAAAAGGCAAGTCTAAGATTGCCAGCAATACTAAAGTCTGTCTGAATTCTAACTCTCAGAACCATGTGGCTCACATGGTTTCAAATAGTGAAGGAAGCAAGACTTATCGAAATTCATTGGATTCTGGTTCAATAATTGGCAAAACTGCTCTTTAATGCACCAATGGGTTTACTGTCATAATAAAGTGATGTAAAAATGTGCAATAGCACTTAAAGCACGCTTACTTTCTAAAGTGGCATTTTCCAATTGGACTTCCCTGTAAAGATTCTTTCATCTACTCCAACAAAATGTTAAATCTCAGCCAGCTGGTCTAGCCACGGTACTTAGTCAATGAAAAATAGTGAGGGGAAGTCGGAGAGTGAACAAACTTCTGTGACTCTTGCTCACCTGGGATGATTATACTCCCCCTCTACCAGGGAACACTACCAGGAATGGAAATGAATTTGGGGATTGGAAATAGATAGAAGACATGGGGTTTGAAAAGGTTTGAACACTCGACTTGACTGCTGAGACTTTGATTGCTTTATGCCTGAAAACTGTATGAGTTGCACATTCAAAACTTCAAATTCTCTATGCCATTAGGACGAAACCACAAGATTTGAGCCTGGGTACTAATCCACAAGGCTATGATGTTATGAATAAAAGGGAGGACTTGGGAACATATTATGCCAGGCTGCCCCCACATGCCTCCAGTTGTCCAAAAGCATTGATAGAAGCTGAGGAAGGGATTGCTTGAATGGTCTGTGGCGCCTTTCAAAATAATGATCTAAATATTCATTTAAAACGAGTGAGTCAAACGGAGCTATTTTATTGTAACACAATTATTTGCCCTCCAAGGCTCCACAAAGAATCATGCCACAAGCAAAAACAAAATCAGGAAATACAGACTCAAAATTTGAATTGTCTGATGAACTTGTAATGTTCTGGGTCAATTCCTGTCTGGCTTTGGTTGTCGTGCTAACAATATGGGGGCAGGACTTTGAGCACTCTAGGCAATGTTTCTCGCTACAAACATACATCACAGGGCCCCAGTTCATGCTCTGGAATGAACTCAGCCGAAGTAACTGGACTCCACATGATGAGAAGGCACTTCTACAAACATCAGGGTGTGGCTCAGCATGCTATTATAGGAAAGGCATTGGACACGCTTCATTGTGTGGAATGTGTCAAGATCGCTTTCAACTCTTGGACCCCTTTCCTAGAAAGCATGTATTTGGAATATGAATAATACTATATATTGAAGCTCCAAGACTGACATAACAATTATTGCTAAATCAGTGGGAACATTTTGTCCAGAGTTTTGCTTCTGGAATAAATATAGTCAGACTATCTGACTCCCCTCTATAAATTGACTTTCGTCTCAAGCTGGTTTGTTTTGCATCCTCCCCTGACTTATTATTAGATTCATAGAATCACAGAATCATAGACTTTACAATGCAGAAGGAGGCCATTCGGCCGATTGAGTCTGCACCGGTTCTTGGAAAGGGCACCCTATCTAAGCCCACCCCGCCACCCTATCCCCATAACCCAGTAACACAATCTAACCTATTTGGACACTAAGGGCAATTTAGCATGGCTAATCCACCTAACCTGCACATCTTTGGACTGTGGGAGGAAACTGGAGCATCCGGAGGAAACCCCCGCGCACACGGGGAGAACGTGCAGACTCTGCACAGACAGTGACCCAGACGGGAATCGAACCTGGGAACCGAGAGCTGTGAAACAATTGTGCTAACCACTGTGCTACCATGCTGCCCCGATTAAAATTATTTCTCAGCCTGTTTGTTCAGAGGTATGGTTTAAATCAGTGTTCTTCAAAGTCGGAGGCGCGACCCGCGGGTGGGTCGCGGGCGGGTTTCGGGAGGGTCACGGAGCCGTTGTCCGCGGCGCCCCCGATCGCGCAAATCTCCGCATAGCAGCCGGCTTTTCATAATGCCGGCTGCAAGCGACCGCGAACATGTAAAAAAAAAAATTTGGCCGCATTGTGCATGTGCGCACGATGATCGGCGCAAATGCGCATGCGTGCCGATCACCGGGCACGCATGCGCAGTGCGGCCGCTATTTATTTAAACGGTTGCAGCTTTTTGTTTTAAAAGTTCTGTCGTGTTTTTATTCATTTATTCATTTATTTTATTCATTTAATTTTTATTTTTTTCATTTATTTTATTCATTTTTTTTTTTTTTACAAGTTCGGGGGGGGGGCGGTTATTTGATAAAATTTTACAGGAAAAAAATTCAGAACTTTGGACAGATGGAGACTCCATACTTTACAACACCAGAAGGCTTTACCTTCACCCAACAGGTTCCTTTGGAGCGTGTACGAGGGCCAAAGGGACCCAAAACCATTTCCTCCATTTTTGTGAGCAGCAAACAAGGTAAGAGAAAATGGTGGGTTGCGCAGGTCGGCCGGCGTGGGTCGCGAAGGTCGGCCGGGTTGGGTCCCGAAGGTTGGCCGGTTGGTAAAAATGGGTCCCCGGAAAAAAGGTTTGAAGAACACTGGTTTAAATCGTTAAATGTACGTCTTTTCTCTGAAAAACAAAGAAGCTATAACGCTCCTTAACATATTTTCTCCTTTTCCTTAATTTCCCCCCCCCCCCCCTCCACTTCTCTTGGTTCCCCCTGTTCCACATAGCATTCTGTCCCTGAATGAGAGGCTGGTGAATTGCCATTATGTGTTTTGTTACTTAACATCGCATTTTCTTTCTATTCTTGTTTGGACGTTTTTGGGGAGGGTAACCTTTTTCAAGTGCAGAGCCTCATCTGATGGCTAAAGGGAATTCTGAGTTGAGAGTGAAGCCACAAAAAGCTTGCCTCCTGGAGGTTCCCTATGGCAGCTTGCTCAAGATCAAAACTTGGCTATTACCTTGAGTCTCCATCGCCAGTAATGTAAAATTCAGCATTTGCAGGAGCACAGCTATCTATATACGTAGCCAAATCTTTGTGCAGGAACACAACAGCTAGCACCCTGGGCACTCTTTGCCTCCACCAGTTCCTCATGCGAGTGTGCCATGCCCACTCCAGAGTGCACCACCATCTGAGCCGGCGACCTAAAGCCCATCGTCATGCTTGTACCCACGTAAGTTCCTGGTTGCACGAGAGGATGGACACGGATGGATCTGTCAGCAACGCCTCCAAAGGTGTTAAAGGATGTCCCAGCTGCCTCTGGAGGATGGCTCAGTGGAGGGAGGAAGATAATTGTCAGTATTATCAATCACCACATCGTCAATGTCCATGCTGGTTGGCCAAGTTCAACTGATATCAACGGAATCATGGTGGCTTCATGATTGCTCAATAACTGGGGACTTTTGTTTCAAAGTCCTTCTGAGAGATGAGATGACCCTACATTGTTTGTACTCTCCACGTGTCCCGGTTCTGTCGCGTGGACTCTTACCTTCCTCCAAGACACCCATTTCCTCATGACCTGAGGACCTTCCTCTGCATTCACAATCAAACTCAAGGGCGTCCATCTCGAATGTGCTCTGGACAAGCAGATTGGCCACTCCACCACCAGTTGCTGTGCGCCCAGTGGCATTCTGGCTTCTAATTTCCTATAAGTAACAAGGTTCATTCATTACTCCATTCTCCACCTGTAATACCATTCCATGCACCATCTAAAGATGTGCAGGTTAGGTGGATTGGCCATGCTAAATTGCCCTTAGAGTCCAAAATTGCCCTTAGTGTTGGGTGGGGTTACTGGGTTATGGGGATAGGGTGGAGATGTGGGCTCAGGTAGGGTGCTCTTTCCAAGAGCCGGTGCAAACTCGATGGGCCGAATGGCCTCCTTCTGCACTGTAAATTCTATGATCTATGATCTATGCTCTTCACCTGCCCCGCAAACCATGTTGAAATCCCCATCACCTTTGGACACCTGACGCTTAGTTGAGTGCTACTAATGATGGCCACCCTTCCAGATTTCTCCACAGCGGACCATAATAACTCAATATAATCCTTGCCGAATGCCAGAAATCACTGAACCATTTTCGACGCTGTATCCAGGAGCAGCGTACCACTTCAAGCCCGCTGACCTGATCTGTCACCTCTGCCCCGGCCTTCGTTGTTTGGTGGGGTGGCCTCCTCTTGACATCCCATGGCATCAGGATGTCCCTCTGCTTCCACTACACTGTGCCTCAGAATTGATCACAATAATTTGCCCACAACTGAATTTTAACTAACTGATGTACTCAGATTATCCCTTCCTCTTTTTTAAATCAACAATCATTCAATCCTCTGGCACCAATCCTGTAGCCAACGAGGATTGAAATATGATGGTCAGAGGACCTCCTCAATTTCTTCCCTTGGTTCTTTTAATAACCTGGGATATATTTAATCTGGACCCAATAGTTTATCTACTTTCAAAGACATCAAGCACATTAATACTTACAATGTTTATTCCTTTCAATGGGCACGGTCTAATGGCCCGACTAGGGACGCTATGCGGCTGGCAAATCTCTTGGGAGGCCACTCGCCAGATTTACCCGCTCGCTACTCCTCGCGACATCTGACAGGATCTTGGGAGGCGTCGTGAACTGGATATTCCAGATTTGGATATTCAAGTGTGCAGTCAGGCTCACTTGAATATACACTTGCCGGAGCTGACAAGGCGCGGGATCTAACCCCCGTGCCTCGGAGACCCTGAGCGAGCGCTGTTTAGCACTGGTCTCCATGTGTACCGGCACTTGGAGGTTTCCCAAGTGGTCGGGGGCTCCTCGGTGGTCAGGCTCTGGGCAGGGTGGTACCCTAGTACCCCCGATGACACCAGTGCACCATGGCACTACCAGCTGGCACACTGACACTGCCAGCATGGTAGGGGCACTGCCAGGCTGGCAGTGCTAATGTGACCAGGTAGCATTTTGCCTCTGCCAGGGATCGGCCGTTGGGGTGTCCTTCCCTTATGAGGTGGGGTGCGGGGAACTTGATGACCCCTTTATTCGGTGAGTTGGAGCATTGGGAGGGTCTGGAGGCTGCGGTGGGGTGCTCTAGAGATCGGGGTGCTATTTAAAAATGGTGTCCCGATCTCTTCCTGTACTGGTGAGCGGAGCTCATTTGTGAAGAAAATAGGAACTAAGTGTGGCCTCGGAGGGGTGTTCCTCGTCAAGACACCCAAACGCAGCAGAGTCCTATTCAGTAGTGGGGTTGGTCTTGGCACTGCCAGCACCGGGAAACACCCGACTAAACGTGCTCGACACAGGGCTCTGTTTCATTTCTGTGAAATCGTGCCCAACATTTCACATTCTTCCCCCTCAACTCTACCAATCATTGACACCTTTTGTGAAGGTACCTGCAGTGTATTCTTTTAACAGCCTTACCCACACCTTCCACCTCCAGACAGGGTTTACCTTTTTGGTCCCTAATAGGCCCTACTCTTTATTTAGTTATCCTTTTTATTCTTGAGTGTTAAGTGGCAACATTGAAAACATTAATGTTCAATTCCGGCATGCTATTGATCTCCAGTACATGACTGTTGTAGTACGAAGGTTTTGTGCTGTAATAAGGTTTTTTGCAGCAATAAGGTTTTGTGTTGCTTCTATTCTTCGAGCTGACCTCTGCTGCCTGCCCTTTCCTACTGATTACAATCAAATGGAGAAAGAGGCAACTTCAGTTCTGTGTGTGGTACTGATCTTGAATCTTACTGCAAGTCAAATATTCTGAAACGTTGTTCCTATGTGACAAAGTAATGACATCGCAACTTCAACTTTACTTGAATTATTGTGACTATGAAACAAGTGAGAATTCTGGTTCCATGCCTCAGCGCATGATTGTCACAAATTAGGCCACTTTGTAACTTGACCTGGTGCCAACCCCTGCTGACTGGTACACAGAGGAGCACTGCCCTCAATGACCACACATGTGAATTAGAGGCTGTGGACAATCATGCTGCCCAGAAAAGGACAGAGGAGAGAGTCATAGGATTAAAAATAGCTACATTTGGAAGAACTTAACTGATGTGGTGCTACTGTCACAATCAACACAAACTGCCTATGCAAAGAGGTGGGGGAGGTCCAGAGTGATGCTCTGGGAACCCAGGTTCAAATCCAGTCACTGCAGATGGTGAAATTTGATTTCAATAAAAATCTGGAATTAAAAGTCTAATGATGACCATGAAACCATTGTTGATTGTCATAAAAACCCATCTGGTTCACTAATGTCCTTTTGGGAAGGAAATCTGCCATCCTTACCTGGCCTGGCCTACATGTGACTCCAGATCCACAGCAACGTGGTTGATTCTTAACTGCCCCCTCAAGAGCAATTAGGGATGGGCAATAAATGCTGGCCCAGCCAGCGTGCCCATGTCCCATGAACGAATAAAAGAAAAAGCCCTCCTCTTAGTACATGGTAATGGATCTGTAAGAATCAATTTATCATAAAATAGAATGCGTATTTTGGAGCAGAATATTTGTGCTGTGATTGTGTATTCGATAGCTTCGGTACAGCACTTCATTGCAATGGTGCAAATTCCAACTCATTAAAAAAAATTTGTCCTCAGCATTAGGGTGACACTGACAAGTTCACATTTATGGCCCATCTCCAGTTGCAGTGGTCCTTCTCAAACAAAGAACAAAGAAATGTACAGCACAGGAACAGGCCCTTCGGCCCTCCAAGCCCGTGCCGACCATACTGCCCGACTAAACTACAATCTTCTACACTTCCTGGGTCCGTATCCTTCTATTCCCATCCTATTCATATATTTGTCAAGATGCCCCTTAAATGTCCCTATCGTCCCTGCTTCCACTACCTCCTCCGGTAGTGAGTTCCAGGCACCTACTACCCTCTGCGTAAAAAACTTGCCTCGTACATCTACTCTAAACCTTGCCCGTCTCACCTTAAACCTATGCCCCCTAGTCTGTCTATGCCCCTCATAATTTTGTATACTTCTATCAGGTCGACCCTCAACCTCCTTCGTTCCAGTGAGAACAAACCGAGTTTATTCAATCGCTCCTCATAGCTTATGCCCTCCATACCAGGCAACATTCTGGTAAATCTCTTCTGCACCCTCTCTAAAGCCTCCACATCCTTCTGGTAGTGTGGCGACCAGAATTGAACACTATACTCCAAGTGTGGCCTAACTAAGGTTCTATACAGCTGCAACATGACTTGCCAATTCTTATACTCAATGCCCCAGCTAATGAAGGCAAGCATGCCGTATGCCTTCTTGACTACCTTCTCCACCTGTGTTGCCCCTTTCAATGACCTGTGGACCTGTACTCCTAGATCTCTTTGACTTTCAATACTCTTGAGGGTTCTACCATTCACTGTATATTCCCTACCTGCATTAGCCCTTCCAAAATGCATTACCTCACATTTGTCCGGATTAAACTCCATCTTCCATCTCTCCGCCCAAGTCTCCAGACAATCTAAATCCTGCTGTATCCTCAGACAGTCCTCATCGCTATCCGCAATTCCACCAACCTTTGTGTCATCTGCAAACTTACTAATCAGACCAGTTACATTTTCCTCCAAATCATTTATATATACTACAAAGAGCAAAGGTCCCAGCACTGATCCCTGTGGAACACCACTGGTCACAGCCCTCCAATTAGAAAAGCATCCCTCCATTGCTACCCTCTGCCTTCTATGGCCTAGCCAGTTCTGTATCCACCTTGCCAGTTCACCCCTGATCCCGTGTGACTTCGCCTTTTGTACTAGTCTACCATGAGGGACCTTTTCAAAGGCCTTACTGAAGTCCATATAGACAACATCTACTGCCCTACCTGCATCAATCATCTTAGTGACCTCCTCGAAAAACTCTATCAAGTTAGTGAGACACGACCTCCCCTTCACAAAACCGTGCTGCCTCTCACTAATACATCCATTTGCTTCCAAATGGGAGTAGATCCTGTCTCGAAGAATTCTCTCCAGTAATTTCCCTACCACTGAAGTAAGGCTCACCGGCCTGTAGTTCCCGGGATTATCCTTGCTACCCTTCTTAAACAGAGGAACAACATTGGCTATTCTCCAGTCCTACGGGACATCCCCTGAAGACAGTGAGGATCCAAAGATTTCTGTCAAGGCCTCAGCAATTTCCTCTCCAGCCTCCTTCAGTATTCTGGGGTAGATCCCATCAGGCCCTGGGGACTTATCTACCTGAATAATTTTTAAGACACCCAACACCTCGTCTTTTTGGATCACAATGTGACCCAGGCTATCTACACCCCCTTCTCCAGACTCAACATCTACCAATTCCTTCTCTTTGGTGAATACTGATGCAAAGTATTCATTTAGTACCTCGCCCATTTCCTCTGGCTCCACACATAGATTCCCTTGCCTATCCTTCAGTGGGCCAACCCTTTCCCTGGCTACCCTCTTGCTTTTTATGTACGTGTAAAAAGCCTTGGGATTTTCCTTAACCCTATTTGCCAATGACTTTTCATGACCCCTTCTAGCCCTCCTGACTCCTTGCTTAAGTTCCTTCCTACTTTCCTTATATGCCACACAGGCTTCGTCTGTTCCCAGCCTTTTAGCCCTGACAAATGCCTCCTTTTTCTTTTTGACGAGGCCTACAATATCACTCGTCATCCAAGGTTCCCGAAAATTGCCGTATTTATCTTTCTTCCTCACAGGAACATGCCTGTCCTGTATTCCTTTCAACTGACACTTGAAAGCCTCCCACATGTCAGATGTTGATTTGCCCTCAAACATCCGCCCCCAATCTATGTTCTTCAGTTCCCGCCTAATATTGTTATAATTAGCCTTCCCCCAATTTAGCACATTCATCCTCGGACCACTCTTATCCTTGTCCACCAGTACTTTAAAACTTACTGAATTGTGGTCACTGTTACTGAAATGCTCCCCTACTGAAACATCTACCACCTGGCCGGGCTCATTCCCCAATACCAGGTCCAGTACCGCCCCTTCCCTAGTTGGACTGTTTACATATTGTTTTAAGAAGCCCTCCTGGATGCTCCTTACAAACTCCGCCCTGTCTAAGCCCCTGGCACTAAGTGAGTCCCAGTCAATATTGGGGAAGTTGAAGTCTCCCATCACCACAACCCTGTTGTTTTTACTCTTTTCCAAAATCTGTCTACCTATCTGCTCCTCTATCTCCCGCTGGCTGTTGGGAGGCCTGTAGTATACCCCCAACATTGTGACTGCACCCTTCTTATTCCTGATCTCTACCCATATAGCCTCACTGCCCTCTGAGGTGCCCTCTCGCAGTATAGCTGTGATATTCTCCCGAACAAGTAGCGCAACTCCGTCTCCCCTTTTACATCCCCCTCTATCCCGCCTGAAACATCTAAATCCTGGAACGTTTAGCTGCCAATCCTGCCCTTACCTCAACCAGGTCTCTGTAATGGCAACAACATCATAGTTCCAAGTAGTAATCCAAGCTCAAAGTTCATCTGCCTTACCCGTAATGCTCCTTGCATTAAAACATATGCACTTCAGGCCACCAGACCCGCTGTGTTCAGCAACTTCTCCCCGTCTGCTCTGCCTCAGAGCCACACTGTCCCTATTCCCTAGTTCTCCCTCAATGCTCTCACCTTCTGACCTATTGCTCCCGCGCCCACCCCCCTGCCATACTAGTTTAAACCCTCCCGTGTGACACCAGCAAACCTCGCGGCCAGGATATTTATGCCTCTCCGGTTTAGATGCAACCTGTCCATCTTATACAGGTCACACCTGCCCCGGAAGAGCTCCCAGTGGTCCAGATAACGGAAACCCTCCCTCCTACACCAGCTGTTTAGCCACGTGTTTGTCTGCTCCATCTTCCTATTTCTAGCCTCACTGGCACGTGGCACAGGGAGTAATCCCGAGATTACAACCCTCGAGGTCCTGTCTTTTAACTTTCTGCCTAGCTCCCTGAACTCCTGCTGCAGGACCTCATGCCCCTTCCTGCCTATGTCGTTAGTACCAATATGTACAACGACCTCTGCCTGTTTGCCCTCCCCCTTCAGGATTCCCTCTACCCGTTCGGAGACATCCTGGACCCTGGCACCAGGGAGGCAACATACCATCCTGGAGTCTCTTTCACGTCCACAGAAGCGCCTATCTGTGCCCCTGACTATAGAGTCCCCTATTACTATTACTCTTCTGCGCTTTGACTCTCCCTTCTGAACATCAGAGCCAGCCGTGGTGCCACTGCTCTGGCTGCTGCTGTTTTCCCCTGATAGGCTATCCCCCCCGGCAGTATCCAAAGGGGTATATCTGTTCGAGAGGGGGACAACCACAGGGGATTCCTGCACTGACTGCCTGCCCTTTCTGGTGGTCACCCATTTCTCTGCCTGCACCTTGGGTGTGACCACATTTACATAACTGCGATCTATGACGCTTTCCGCCACCTGCATGCTCCTAAGTGCATCCAATTGCTGCTCCAACCGAACCATGCGGTCTGTGAGGAGCTGCAGTTGGGTGCACTTTCTGCAGATGAAGCCATCCGGGACGCTGGAAGCCTCCCGGACCTGCCACATCTCACAGTCAGAGCACAGCACCCCTCTAACTGACATTGCGTCAATTAATTAAAATTAAAATTTGTCTTTTTTTTAAAATACTTTTTTTTTAAATTGCAAAGTTACTGTCAACTATCTGTTTCCTAGCACTAGATTTCTAATAGAAATGCGATAGCTAACTATAATACTCTCCGATCTCTGGCTTAGATATCCTCTAAATTATAATTAAGTTATTATGTTTAATTAGTTCCCAAATACTCAAATTTTTTTTTTTTTAATTTAGGTTAGAATCCCAACCAGCCACTCAGGTCACAGCTTTTCTGTGATGTCACTTCATTTCCCCCAACACACACAATTTGAAAAAAGGTATAAAAGTAAAAATCACTTACTTACCTTCTGAGTGTCTGAGATGTTCTCAGGTTCTCTCGCTGACAGAGACTGCTCCTCCACCTCTGATCCTTGACCTGCACAATGCTAATAATATAATATGGCACTTACCTTCCACCAATGCGTCTTATTATTAGGTTAGAGGAGGAGGGTGGGTGGGAGACACTACACGTGTAGTGTCTCGGGTTTCCTCTCCACCAGAATTTATTGGTTTGGGGGGGGAGGGGGGGGGGGGGGGGGGGACGGGGGGACTTGCCAGAGGTCGAACTTCCGGTTCCCGCCTTATATAAAAACAAATAAAACAGAAAAGAAGAACAGACACGGCACCAGGCAAGGCTTTTTAAATTCACTACTCACCTCCAAGAAGGCCCCTGCGCACCGCTGCCGCCGAAATCCAAAGGGATCCTTGAAGCTCTGCAGTTCTTGTGGTGATGGTATTCTCACAATCCAATTGTACTTTTAAGATTCATTCAGGATTTTTGCGTACGTATTGTGACTCCGATTTGTTATACCACTCAACTTAAGGAAACAAAATATCGTAATACCCCACGGAATGAATTTTCAATCTTGGCTATCTCATTGAAAGAAGACCTCAGAGGGCAGAAGGAAGGAAGAAGGAAGAGCTGGAAGGAAAGTCACTTGGGATTGCCACCATGCTACTAATTGAAAAATGTAAAAGCCCAGATAAAAAGCTAATGTTTAACATTCCGGTACATCTAAAAAAGGGTGAAATAAATTGAGAAACAATAATTGCATTTTGAAAGCGTGTGTATTATAATCATAGAATTCATAGATTATCATAGAATTTACAGTGCAGAAGGAGGCCATTCGGCCCATCGAGTCTGCACCAGCTCTTGGAAAGAGCACCCTACCCAAGGTCAACACCTCCACCCTATCCCCATAACCCAGTAACCCCACCCAACACTAAGGGCAGCACGGTAGCATGGTGGATAGCACAATTTCTTCACAGCTCCAGGGTCCCCGGTTCGATTCCAAGCTTGGGTCACTGTCGGTGCGGAGTCTGCACGTTCTTCGCGTGTGTGCATGGGTTTCCTCCGGGTGCTCCGGTTTCCTCCCACAATCCAAAGATGTGCAGGTTAGGTGGATTGGCCATGCTAAATTGCCCTTAGTGTCCAAAATTGCCCTTAGTGTTGGGTGGGGTTACTGGGCTATGGGGATAGGGTGGAGGTGTGGGCTTGGGTAGGGTGCTCTTTCCAAGAGCCGGTGCAGACTCGATGGGATAAATGGCCTCCTTCTGCACTGTAAATTCTATGATAATCGCTGCGACAAACCTGTTAGTACGTGACCTGTCCTTTTGCCTTCGCATACTGCATGTAGTAAGGTGGTCTAATAAGGAAATTAATTCATTCTATTGCAGAATAAGTATCAAAAGCTGCAGCAATAAATGAATGACTATTTATGGGCTAGCTGTATAAAATACTGAATAGTGTTTGTGACATCTCAGGCAGTGGACCACTGGGCTCCCTGTAATAGATTTTGGGGCTAGAGATGGTCCTTGTGTTTTTCTGCTTTAACTTTAGCAGGAATGGTTGGAGTCTAGGCTGGGGCCAGGACCCAGAAACAGCAAATACTGATCTTGCATAGGAGTTCCCATTTGGTGTTGTTGAGGGGGGGGGGGGGGGTGGTGTTAGGGAGGCCGGGGGGGGGGGGGGCGGGGGGCAGCCACTGACCACTCCAAAAAAGAGCAAAGAAGTGAGGTGGGGGACTGAGGATCTTGCATCTCCAACCGTTAGGGAGACCTGGTGTATGGTTGACCTTTGAACTCCCCAAAAATGGTACAAATGGGAAAAACCATTTTCCCACATGATCCCACACCAGGGCCCATTGGCGGCTCATGTGAAACTTCTTTCCAATGGAATAAGGAAACTGATCACGAAATCAACATGTTATTTGTAGCTTGTATGGCAAGGTTGATTTATTTTTAACGGCAGTACAATTTATACTAAAGGACTTAACCCCATGAACTTTGCCAGCATCAACAGAGATCGTGGGTGTGTGCATAGGAACACTAATGCCAGAATGCACGCCTCAACTACATTGGGGATTTCTGGTTGGTTCCTTTGAATTTTAACCCAATGTTGATTCACGTTGGATATTTCTTTGTTTCACAAACTGAATTTCCCTTCGGGCCATTTATTCTGCCTTGGAATCTTCTCCACACCAATGCTGGGAAAAAATAAATACTGCATAATAAGAATTTTTAGCAGAAACCTTCATGGAAAAACAGGCACAAGAGACTGACATTCAGTTTCCCTGACCTTTTGTGCCAATTCAGCAAAACCTCCACCAGCACCCCCCACCCCCCCTACCTCATGTAATGTAGCTTTGTTCCTCTCATGTGAAAGAGCAAAGTGTGCAAGTTTCCTGCCAACAAGTTAGTCCCTTTGAATATGCAAAGGAACTGTTTCGGGCCTGAGGCCTGGAACCCTTTTATTTGGTCTGACCAATATGGTAGGTGGCACACATGTGGTTCATTGAGAGTCCTTGCTTCCTGCTTCCCATATTGGTGGCTTAGGCGTCTGTCGAACAGGTGCGGCACCATCTAAATTCTTAGCTGTTTTGTTTCACGTATTTAACTAATAGTTTGATGGCCTTGAATGTTCAGTTTCATTTATAAAAATAGACTTTAAGATGCAATGTGGCAGAAGTTCAACATCTTGTTTGTGCTGGTTTTCACTTGTTTCGCACTGGTTTAATATTTCCAGCATATGCTGATGAGATCTTCAGGCAATTTTCAAAAGCTCTCCGTGCTCCCGGAGTCACGAGATGGAGAGTTGAAGTGAACAGTGGTTTTAGTCAGCTAGAACTGTGCCTGCCTGCGGCTGCTCTGCACTGAGAGCTGCCTGCAGGGCAGCAGACCTATATACCTCCTCCGAGGGGGTGGAGCCAGGGGCGGAGCCTACAAGGGCACCAACATGATACAATGCGATGTAATGTAATACAATGGTCCATAGGTGGAGCCCACAAGGGCAACAACATAGTACAATGCAATACAGTAGTGAATGGTTGCCGTAATACATTCACCACATTCACCCCCTGTTAAAAAATTGAAGTCCAGCGGGTGTGAAGTAGCTCACAGGTTGAGTCTGTCCGGCATCTTGATCGTGCGTTGCGATCGCCTGAGCTCTGGTTTCGCTGCCGGCACGGGTGTTGAACTTGTCGCTGCGGGCACGGGTGTTGAACTCGTCGATGCGGGCACGCGTGTTGACTCTGGGAGCGTGTCTTCTGGAGCTTCATCCCTGTAGGTCAGCGATGGTGGGAGGGGGTGTAGGAGGGGGGGGGTGTAGGCCATGCAGGGGTGGGGGCGCAGTTCGGTGTAGGTTGGGGGGGGGTAGGTGATGGTCGTAGGGGATCCTGCGGGTGCCAGGTCCCGGAGGGAGACTGTATCTTGTCGGCCGTCGTGGTGCGCCATGTAGGTATACTGGGGGTTGGCATGAAGGAGCTGGACCCTCTCGACCAGGGGGTCGGACTTATGGCTTCTCACGTGTTGTCGGAGGAGGTCGGGCCCTGGTGTCGTCAGCCAGGCCAGAAGCGAGACCCCGGAGGTGGATTTCCTCAGGAAAACAAATAGGCGGTCATGAGGGGTCTCGTTCATGGCTGTGCAAAGGAGTGACCTAATGGAGTGGAGCGCGGCGGGGAGGACCTCCTGCCAGCAGGAAACTGGGAGACTCCTAGACCATAGGGCCAGGAGGACAGCCTTCCATACCGTCGCGTTCTCCCTCTCCACCTGTGCGTTTACCCGGGGGTTGTAACTGGTAGCCCTGCTTGAGGCGATGCCCTTACTGAGCAGGTACTGACGCAGTTCGTCGCTCATAAACGAGGAGCCCTGGTCACTGTGGACGTAAGTGGGGAAACCGAACAGGGCGAAGGTGCTGTGCAGGGCTTTAATGACAGTGGCTGCGGTCATGTCGGGGCAAGGGATTGCAAAGGGGAAGCGGGAGTACTCGTCAACGACGTTGAGAAAATACGTGCTGTAGAGGGGAGGGGCCCTTTGAAGTCGATGCTGAGGCGCTCGAAGGGCCGGGATGCCTTCACCAGGTGGGCCTTATCTGGTCGATAGAAGTGTGGCTTACACTCCATGCAGATTTGGCAGTCCCTGGTCATGGCCCTGACCTCCTCGGTGGAGTAGGGCAGGTTGCGGGCCTTGATGTAGTGGAGAAGCCGGGTAACCCCCGGGTGTCAGAGGTCATTGAGGTTGGCCCGGAGTCGGTCATTTTGCGCTGGTGCATGTGCCGCGGGACAGGACATCTGGGGGCTCATTGAGCTTCCCAGGACAATATCGTAATTATAGGTGGAGGGCTCCATCCTCTACCTCAAGATTTTATCGTCCTTGATCTTGCCCCGCTGTGTGTTGTCGAACAGTGACGAGGGTAAACCTCCTACGAGTGAGGTAGTGCCTCCAATGCCGTACAGCTTCCACAATGGCTTGAGCTTCTTTTTCGACTGAGGAGTGTCGAATCTTGGCGGCGTTGAGGGTACGGGAAACAAAGGCTACGGGCCTGCCTGCCTGATCAAGGGTAGCGACGAGGGCGACCTCTGACGCGTCGCTCTCCACCTGGAAGGGTATGGATTCGTCCACTGCGCGCATCGCGGCTGTGGCAATATATGCCTTGATGCGGCTGAGGGCCTGGCGGGCCTCAGCCATCAGTGGGAAGGTGGTGGCTTTGATCAGTGGGCGGGCTTTGTCCGCATAGTTGGGGACCCACTGGACATAATAGGAAAAGAACCCGAGGCATCTTTTCAGGGCCTTGGGGCAGTGGGGGAAGGGGAGTTGCAGGAGGCGGCGCATGCGGTCGGTGTCGGGCCCTAGGACTCCGTTTTCCACGACATAGCCGAGGATGGCCAGTCGGGTTGTGCAGAAAACGCATTTCTCCTTGTTATAAGTGAGGTTGAGGGCTTAGGCGGTTTGGAGAAACTTCTGAAGGTTGGCGTCGTGGTCCTGATGGTCGTGGCCGCAGATGGTGACGTTGTCCAATATGGAAATGTGGTCCACAGCCCCTACTGGTCCACCATTCGTCCATCATTCTTTGGAAGACCGAGACCCCGTTGGTGACGCTGAAGGGGACCCGGAGGAAATGGAAGAGGCGGCCGTCTGCCTCAAAGGCCATGTGGTGGCGATCTTCCGGGCGGATTGGGAGTTGGTGATATGCGGACTTCAGATCTACCGTGGAAAACACCCGGTAGTGTGCAATCTGATTCACCATGTCCGCTATCCGGTGAAAGGGATACGCATCGAGGTGCGTGTACCAGTTTATGGTTTGGCTGTAGTCTACAACCATCCGGTTCTTCTCCCCAGTCCTGACGACCACCAGCTGGGCTCTCCAGGGGCAATTACTGGCCTCGATGATCCCCTCCCTCAAGAGCCGCTAGACCTCGGACTTGATAAAAGTCCTGTCCTGGATACTGTACCGCCTGCTGTTGGTGGTTATGGGTTTACAGTCGGCGGTGAGGTTCGCGAAGAGCGGGGGAGGGTCGATCTTTAGTGTCGCGAAGCTACATACGGTGAGAGGGGGTAGGGGCCCGCCGAACATCAGGGTCAGGCTCCTGAGGTTGCACTGGAAGTCCAGTCCCAACAGGAGAGGAGCGCAGAGATCGGGGAGTACATGTAGTTTAAAATCGGCATACTCAGCGCCCTGTATCGTGAGGTTTGCGACACAGTACCCCCGGATCTGCACTGAATGCGATCCGGAAGTGAGGGAGATTGTTTGGAATGCGGGGAAAATTTGGCGAGAACAGCGCCTTACCGTGTCTGGGTGTACGAAGCTCTCCATGCTCCTGGAGTCAAACAGGCAGGACGTTTCGTGCCCATTGACCCAGGCGGTCATCATCGGGCTCCTGAGGTGCTTGGGGTGTGACTGGTCGAGGGTGACCGCGCCGAGTTGCGGGTAGCCAGCGTGTTCGGAGGTGGAGGGGTGGTCCCAAGATGGCGGCCCCCGTCGGTCGCACGTGTCGGGTGGCGATGAAGATGGCGGCTAAGATGGCGGCCCCCATGAGTCGCACATGGCGGGCCGTGTGGGAGACGGCGGCCAAGATGGTGGCCCCCGTGAGTCGCATGTGTTGGGTAGAGTCAAAGATGGCTGCCCCCACGGACAACACGAGGCAGATGACACGTCCGGAGGGGGCAGAGCTGGCAGGCACGCAGCCACGCTGCGGGGTCTGCGGGCCTGTGAGTCTGAAAGTCAGGCCTGTGATTTAGAGGCTTTGGACCTGGCCAGACAAACTTTGGCAAAGTGTCCTTTCTTGCCGCAGTCTCTACAGGTCGCGTTCCGAGCCGGGCAACACTCCTGGGGTGCTGGTGCTGGCTGCAGAAATAGCAGGGCAGCCCCCCGGAATGGGTGGGCAGCCGCACGGCACAGGCCTGGGGCACCGTCTGGTAGGGTGTCCATGAGGGGGTCGCGTGGTCGGAGGGGAAAGGGTTGAGACTTGAAACGCTAGTTCTAGCGAGGTGGCTAGTTTTACCGTCTCTTCTAGGTCGAGGGTGCCCTTCTCGAGCAGGCGCTCTCTGACGTAGCTGGACCGGACTCCAGCCACATTGGCGTCCCGGATGGCGAGTTCCATGTGTTGTGAAGCTGTGACGGCCTTGTAGTTGCAGCTTCGCGTGAGTACTTTCAGGTCGCGTAAGTACTCCTCCAGCGATTCCCCGGGGCGTTGGTGGCGAGTGGTGAGGAGATGCCGCACGAACACTTTGTTCACTGGCCTCACATATTGCCTTTTCAGGATCGCGACCGCGTCTGCGTACGTGGTCGCTTCCTCGATTTGCACGGAGATTCTGTGGCTCACCCGGGCGTGAAGGAGGCTCGGTTTCTGTGCCTGCTGCAGTATAACTTACTAGTCGTGTTGTTTCGGGCCAACATGCAGTATGCACTGAATCAGATATGTAAGATCAATGGCTTGTTTCTTTTGAATCTGCATCCAGCACCAAAGTGGCTTAACGCTACCATCCAACCCTTGGGAAACTACTGAAAATGTTATGACAATATTATCAAATAATTTGAACGTTGGGATTAGATTGCATCTTGAAACAGGTAAAAATCTACACATAGCTTACAGTGCAGAAAGTAGCCTTTTGGCTCATCAAGTCTGCAACGACCCTTCAAAAGACCACCCTACTTAAACACAATCCCCCTCCCTGTAACCCCAGCCTGAGGGGCAATTTAGCATGGCCAATCCACCTAACCTGTGCATCTTTGGACTGTGGGAAGAAACCGGAGCACCCAAAGGAAACCCACGCACACACGGGGAAAATATTCAAACTCCATACAGCCATCCAAGGCTGGAATCGAACCCGGGTCCCTGCTGCTATGAGGTGGCAGTGCTAACCTCTGTGCCACCATGCCGCATCTGAGTTGCCCATAGAGTCGACTGCTGAGATGGTATTTTAGCACTGATAGCATGCAACAGTTGCAGCAGTTATCATTATTCGCATTATCAGTGCATACCTTTCACAGGTTTTCAAGGAATACCACACATCAGCTAAAGCACCAATGAAGGCATTAGCTGAAGGTGGATCTGACAAAAATGAGTAAGAAAGGGACTATCCCATTCAAATAACCTTTAAGTTAAGTGTGTTGCTCAGTCATAGTTGAAGTAAGTTTAGTTCTGATATCCCAATTCTCAATGCCCGTGCTACATTTTTAACTTCTCAAATGACTCATGTGAGTGAACTTTTTGCTTTGATTGCTGAAGCTATAAATCATAAATGACAAGAGAATTGAGACTGAAAATATGGAGGAAGAGGGGAAAGAATTCTGCTGAAAAGTTCTTCTTGGTCTTAACCTAGCAGCAGTGTGCCTGGAGTTGTGTATCTCTGTACTGTTGCTCCTTCGGCACCAGAGTAAGGTCGCCAATTAATAATGATGCTCTTTAGAGTCACCAGGTATCAAATGATACCACCACAAGGCTTTACTGGATATCGATCAAAGGACCACACAACCAGTTAGTCAGTTCAAGTTCAAAGATGGTTTATTTACACACAAGGATTACTTCGACATGCAACACAAAACACTACAAGTTAAACTATACCTAACAACTGCAATAACCTATACTTAACTTCAGGGCAACCGGCTCTATGCAGATGAACAAGGCCTTTGTCCGGATCTTGCGTGGCTGGGTGGAAGAAGTGGCTCTGTTTCTGCTGGGCTCATCCGTCTGGTAGCGATCGTTGGTCTTGAACTTGTCTTCTGGGCATGCTTCAGGATCAATGTGGAGATTAAAAAATAACAAATTTCTAACAATCTAATACAGCTTTCACTGACATTTTAAAATCTCCTCACATGGTTAATCTGTTATAAAAACAAATGCTTCTGTCCATTTACTTTTAAGATGGCGGCACGGTGGCACAGTGGCTAGCACTGCTGCCTCACAGCTCCAGGATCCCGTGTTCAATTCCGCCCTCGGGTGACTGTGTGGAGTTGGCACATTCTCCCCGTGTCTGCGTGGGTTTCCTCCGGGTGCTCTGGTTTCCTCCCAGAGTCCAAAGATGTGCAGGTTAGGGGGATTGGCCATACTAAATTACCCCTTAGTGTCCAAATAGGTTAGGTGGGGTTTCTGGGATAGGGTGGAGGTATGGGCGCAAATCGGGTGCTCTTTCCAAGGGCCGGTGCAGATTCGATGGGCCAAATGGTCTTCTGCAATGTAAATTCTATGATTCTATGAAAGGGAGCTAGGATCAAGAATAGTTAATCAGCATTTCTACCTGTTTCAGAAGCCATTTTGAGATCGGGTTACAGGCTTCTCTGGAAATCAATAAGTATCACAGACATACCGCAGTCTGTCCTGTGTGGACAGCAGAAAGAGATGGCTGCTTGACTTTGCATGTTATCTTGGCTGGATGGGGGAGGGAGACAGTCCCTAGCTGGAGAGATGCATTCTGCAGCCTTCGAAGGATTTCAGGAGGTTTGTCCTGGCACGAGGCAAGAAGAACCATCAAAAAAGGCTAGTAGTGGATTGAAGAACAGCTCTGTGTCGTGTTGTTCACCCTGGGGTAACACGGACTGCACACGATGCAGTTAACTGATCAAGTATACACCAAACGTGGGCGTTGTTTCAATATAAGATTTATTGAACTTCAGTAACGAAGCACACAGCTGCCTGTGGGTTGACTCTCTACTAATCTAAGTAAACTAACATTAGCTATCTAGACCAGGCTACCTCTGATCCACGTGTAGACGGTGATGAATGATTTGTACACCCTGACTGTCACTACAGTTGTCACCAGTGGAAAGAGGCAGAGTGTTGATGCCTTGTGTGTTTTATAGTTGGAAGCCCCCCTCTGGTGTCCTGTATTGTGATTGGTCGTGTTCTGTTCTGTATGTTGATTGGCTCACCTGGGTGTCTGTCACTGCCTGCTTTTACCTCATGATGTGCATGGGTACATATTATGACGTCCCCCCCTTTTTAGAAAAAAATTGTCAGCTGCTTAGAGCATAAACGACATATTTACAAAAGTAACTATATACAGCAATTGGTGAGTAAATGGATATGTACATGTAAGGTGTTTAGCATGCAGAAACATAACAGCATATGTACAAAGAAACTATTTGTAAGTCCAGTCTTTGAGGCTGTTATCAGATTCTTGTGGACCGCCTGAGAGGTGGAGGCAGGGATGATGGTGTCTTGACCGGTTGGCATGCAGCCAGATTGGTAGCCTCGTGGAGCGATGTGTCCGGATAGGGCAGAACGACATCCGGTAAAGTGAGATCCGGTGGTGGGCAGGAAAGTTTGCGTAGTGCCCTTCTGTTGCGCCTTACAATAGATCCATTAGCCATGCGAACCACGAACGACCTGGGAGCAGCCTGTCGAACAACAACAGCTGGAACTGACCAGCCTCCACCAGGCAACTTGACGTGAACAGCGTCCTTCGGAGAGAGCACCGGCAGATCTGTAGCATGAGCATCATATGTCAGCTTTTGCCGGGTTCTGATCTGCTGCATCTTTTGCAGCACTGGAAGGTGATCCAGGTCAGGTACATGAATGGCCGAAACAGTTGTCCGCAGGTTACGATTCATAAGGAGCTGTGCCGGAGACATACCGTTGGACAGAGGGGTTGCCCTGTACGCCAAAAGGGCAAGATTAAAGTCCAAAGCTGAGTCTGCAGCTTTACAGAGCATCTGCTTCACGATGTGGACTCCTTTGTCTACCTTCCCATTAGATTGCGGGTAATGCGGGCTCAAGGTGATGGGCTGGAAGTGGTATTGCTTTGTGAAGTTGGACCATTCTTGACTATAGAAACAGGGACCGTTGTTGCTCATGACTGTGAGCGGGATTCCATGCCTGGTGAATGCCTCTTTGCAGGCCTTTACGACAGTCCTGGATGTTAGGTCAGACAGTTTCACTACCTCGGGGTAACTGGAGAAGTAATCAATTATCAGGACGTCGTTACACCCATTGGCGTGAAAAAGGTCCACTCCGACCTTAGACCACGGAGAGGTCACGATCTCATGCTGGTGGAGCGTTTCTTTGGGCTGAGCAGGCTGGAAGCGCTGGCAGGTCGCACAATTGAGGACAATGTTTGAGATGTCCTCATTGATGCTGGGCCAATAGACAGCCTGCCGGGCCCTGCGCCTGCACTTCTAAATACCAAGGTGTCCCTCGTGTATCTGCGTGAGCACCAAGCTCTGGAGGCTGCGCGGAATGACAATGCGATCCAATTTCAGGAGGATCCCCTCGGCAACAGTTAGGTCATCCTTTACATTATAGTATTGGGGGCATTGCCCTTTCTGCCAGCCATTCGTGAGGTGATGTATGACCCACTGCAGCAGAGGGTCCTTGGCGGTCTGTTCTCGAATGATGCCGAGTCATTCGTCGGATGTCGGGAGGGTGCTGGCACACAGTTACACCTGTGCCTCAATGTCGTGTATGAAGTCTACCTGCTCACATGGCGAGGTGATGGCATGCGACAGGGCATTGGCGATGATTAGCTCCTTTCCAGGTGTGTAAACCAGTTCAAAATCATACCTGCGGAGTCGAAGGAGAATGCGCTGGAGCCTGGGTGTCATGTCATTTAAGTCCTTGTGTATAATGTGCACTAGGGGTCTGTGGACCGTCTCTACTGTAAAGGTCGGGAGACCATGGACATAATTGTGGAATTTCACGATGCCAGTGAGAAGGCCCAGGCATTCTTTCTCTATTTGAGCATATCGTTGCTCAGGGGGGGGTCATGGCCCTTGACGTGTAGGCCACTGGAGCCCAGGACAAGGTGGCGTCCTTCTGGAGGAGCACCGCCCCAATGCCGTCCTGGCTGGTGTCTGTGGAGATTTTAGTTTCCTTTGCTGGGTCAAAGAAAGCTAAAACAGGAGCGGTGGTTAGCTTCGCTTTCAACTCAAGCCACTCTGCCTGATGTGCGGGTAGCCACTGGAAAGTGGTGGACTTCTTCACCAGGTGTCTGCGGGCCGTGGTGTGTGATGTGACGTTGGGAATGAACTTCCCCAGAAAATTTACCATCCCCAGGAAGCGGAGGACCGCCTTCTTGTCCTCTGGGGTCTTCATCGTGTTGATTGCCTTGGCCTTGTCCGAGTCCGGCTGCACGCCCTGCTGGGAGATCTGATCACCCAGAAACTTAATTGACGACATGCCAAAGGAGCATTTGGTTTTATTTAACTTCAGGCCGTTGGCATGTATGCACCTGAAGACCCGTTGCCCACGAGAAATATGTTCCTCCGGCATCGTGGACCAGATGATGACGTCGTCAACAAAAACCCGCACACTGTCAATGCCCTCGAGCATTTGCTCCATTATTCGATGAAAGATTTCGGAGGCCGAAACAATGCCAAATGGCATGCGGTTGTAGCAATATCTTCCGAAGGGTGTGTTAAATGTGCAGAGCTTCCTGCTGGACAAGTCCAGTTGTATCTGCCAGAAGCCACACGATGAATCCAGCTTTGTAAAGAATTTGACATGCGCCATCTCGCTCATCAGCTCCTCCCGCTTCGGGATCGGGTAGAGTTCCCTCATGATGTTGAGGTTCAGATCCTTGGGATCGAAGCAAATGCGCAGTTCTCCAGAGGGCTCCTTGACACAAACCATCGAGCTGACCCAGTCAGTTGGTTCCGTCACCGTGGATATTAATCCCTGATCTTGGAGCTCCTGCAGCTGCGCCTTTAGACAGTCCTTGAGGGGCGCCGGCACCTGGCGTCGGGCATGGACGACAGGCGTGGCGTCAGGCTTGAGCAGAATTTTATAGTGGTAGGGCAGCGTACCCATCCCACTGAACACATCCGGGTATTGCAATAGGAGCTCCTCAATGTCGGCCTGAAGAGTGCTGTTGGCAGAGGACATGGCATGTACACGCTGGACGAGATGGAGTAGCTTGCATGCATGGGCACCAAGCAGAGAAGCCTTGCCGGGCTTGACGATCTCAAACCACAAAGTGGCCTTGATGACCTTGTTGGATACATGCAGGTAACAGGATCTAACGCCGTGATGGCATTCCCATTGTAGTCGAGCAACTGGCAGGCCGGCGGAAGAATGGTCGGCTGTCTTTGGATATGAGCAAGATCTGCTTGAGATACTAGATTGGCCGATGCACCGGTGTCCAGCTGAACCGGATGCTACAATCATTGATTTGTACTGTGGCACGCCACTCGTCCGCATGATCCACATTGAGGATGGGTGTGTGTGTTGCTGAATGCGAGGAGGCCTTGTCATGCATGGTGATGCTGCCCACTCGATATGGGGACTCCGGGCAGTCGTCCTCTGGATCGGTGACGGGATCCGGTTCCAAGTCAAGCAACCCTTGCTACACACTTCGAACACGTCTGCGTTGGAACTGGGATCGCTGGCCCCTTGTCAGAGGTGCAGACCTGCACAAAGCCGCATAATGGCCAAGCTTCTTGCAGTTGAGACATCGCCTGCCTCTTGCAGGGCATTGCCGCTTTAAATGGGTGGTGCCGCAGTTGGGGCATGTCATCACGTCGACGTCGTGACGCTCGGCGCGTCGTCGCACATGCGCAGTGCGGTCAGTCGCCACTCGCACCTGCGCAGTGTAGTCTTTGGCTGCTACGTTTCCCGACCGTGGTGCGCATGCATGGGACCCCTGGAAAATGTTGGGGAGGCAGTTAGGGAGGCAGTAGCGTAGTGGTATTGTCATTTGTCGAATGTTAGGGAGGCAGTAGCGTAGTGGTATTGTCGTTTGAGTAGTAATCCCGAGCACCCGGGTTTGAATCCTGCTGGGGCAGATGGTGATATTTGAATTCAATAAAAAAAATCTGGAATTAAATGTCTAGAAAGTGATCATGAGACCATTATCTTTGTCATAAAAACCAATCTGGTTCACTAATGTCCTTTAGGGAAGGAAATCTGTCGTCCTTACCTGATCTGGCCTAAACGTGTCTCCAGACCCACAACAATGTGGTTGACTCTTAAATACCCTCAGGTATGGGCAATAAGTGATGGTCCAACTAGCCACACCCTTATCCCATGAACAAATTTTTAAAATTTGGGCGGAGGTTCTTTGCTCAAAATTGGTGAAAGGTGTGCTTAAAAATTTACCTGCAACCTAGAAAATAACCTTCAACATGGATGCGAAGTATTCATTTAGATTCTTGTTGCTCAGAATAGTCTGGCAGCTGCCACCAGTGACGTTTGCGCCCAACCTGAAGTCAGGAATAGTGAAGAGAAATCAGGCCGAGATGTCCGTTAAAAATGGATATGTCTGGTTTATTAAAGGGTGCCGCAGCATAAAGATTTTCCTGTTTTTATTACTTAACGCTCTTTGAAATGTGGTTTGTAAGTCTTGGCTTATTATGCTTACTAATAGTTAATGATCCTGCCAGACAACCATTTTCCAAGAGGGTTGTTTTTAATAGGTTGATCAGTAGTTTGATCATCTTGACTCAGATGGAACAGCCTTGTCTCTGCATCAGTAGGGTTGTAGATTCTGCCCCACTTCAGGAGGCCTGAGCACCTAATCTAGGTTACATGGCAGTGTACTACATTCATCACACAACCATAAAATATCTCTCTGGTCATTTATATCTGGGCCATTTCTGGGGCTTAGTTTTGCTCATTTTGGCTGCTGCGTATTGCTATTTATGATTTATTGGCTGTGAACCACTTTGGACATCCTGAGGATGCAAAAGATGCGATATGAATACCGGGCGCAATCTAACGGAAAGGTTTCTAAGTGTCATTTCTGGTGGGTTTTGTTGGGAGTTTTGCCCTGGTTCTGTCGACTAGGTCCCCATTTGGGCCCTGGGGAGTTTATCCCTGGTCAAGACGGCACTTAGAATTATTTTCATCATTGGGGAGCTGAACTCACTGGCCGGACCGGCTACTCAGCAATCAGGCCATTATTTTGAAAGGGTTCCTGAATCTCTAAGTACCAATGTGCTTGCATTCGAGGGGGAGAGCCAGAGGGCTACCCAGCCCTGTCCCTGACACCCCCAGGGCCTCCAATGGCCCAGGAGGCCCCTCAGGTGCCATTCACCTGGTCCACATTTGTGTGGACCAGTATTGAACGGCGCCTGGCTGCGGCCTCACTGGGGAAGCTGGTAGATGCCGTGAGCCTGATAGCTCCAGGGTCAGCATGCCTAAAGAGGTTTTAAAACTCCTTAGACATGCAGCGCTTGGGGTGGGATCATGATCATGACTCCCTGCGGGATCTGGGTAGACCTCCCGAGGCATACTGGCTGTCGGGAAGCCTATGGCAGGCCTCTCCCAGCATCTAGCGACCCCACTGCACTCCCATTCAGGTGCAACACGGCTGGTCAATTACGCCCACCATTTTTTTCTAGATAACAGCCATCTTATTCCACAGATAATTTTGGTGCTGTAAATTACTCTACACTTCTAATTAAAAAATGATATGCTATTAAATCCAATTGATGCAGGCATAATCATCCACGGGGTTTTTCTTTACATTGTTTCCTCAACACCCTGCAGATCTCAATCCTCTGGAGATGGACTGGGAGGCAGAAGTGTTTTTAAAATGCAGGAGGATGGGGTCAGAGAGGATATTCTCAGAAGTGGGAATGGCAGCAGTGTGGCCGCCCATCTCCAATTAATTCAGTCTGGTGGTCAATTAACAACCACTCTCTGGCCTGTGGTCACTTTATTAGAAACCATTTCAGATATATTGGTGCGGCCTCCCAGTGGTTTCCCGGTGTGTGGTGGGGAGAGCTGTGGGGGAACAGGGGCTGTGAGACGGGGGGACCTTCCATTTTGGCTGTTCCATAACCCACAGGGGTGCCCCTGGCGGCAGTGGCTGCGCCCTTGACTCTGATGCCACCACTGGAGGGTTCACCTCCCTGGGGATATCTGCCTGCTTGTCTGGCCCTAGTATGGAGGTGCCCGCTCCTTCTCCCTACAGCTTGGCAGTGACCATATTGATCAGTGGCCTTGCCAATGTTGCCGGGCTGCCAGCTTTCTGTTTGGGCCAGCAACTCCAAGTGACGGTCCTAGCGTGGGGTCGGAAAGAGTGTTTTGGTCCCAGCAGCAGGACGCCCGGACTCAGATTCCAGCCATCAGTCAGTGGCAAGAGTAATTTCCACCAGCCTGCTACAAATCTCCTTTGAAGCCCTGCCTTGGATCTCGAGGTAGGAATTTTAGTTTGAGACTGAAGCCTTGTTAACTGCACTCACATGGTTTCAGTCAACACATGGGTATTTCTCTTCACCACTGAGAGCTGCTTCCCTTTAACACAAACAATAAGCGCCAGTTCTCCAATTGAGTTTCATTCAGATCGTGAACAATAGTGCTTTGTTGTAATGTTCTTCCTTGTTCTCCTGCCTTCGTGCTGAGATCACTGGTGACTGTTAATTAGTCTGAGAAAGGGCATTCAGCGTTTTCAGTCTGTTGAACTTTTATGCATAGCAGAGTGAGAGATGTCAGTGTTGGGGAACAGGATATTTGTAGCCCAGGCATCCCTGCTCAAGTGCAGATTTGACTTTCTTCTACTTTACCTTAATTATGCACCAAGGTCTCACCCCAGGATAGAACTTCTTGGGAACAGAAACCTGACAACAGTCGTCCTTATGCTTTCCCTGTGTGAGATTGCCAATTTACAGCATGCCCGGGGCCGAATTGTGGGCACATTGGTTCTGGAAAGGAAAGGAGGCAGCAGAGGCAGCTGAACTGATGGTCTCAGTCTTAGTGACAAAGAAGTTTATAAGCTCTTCATTTTTGTTGGAGGTGAGGCTGGAGAGGGAATGGCGAGCGGGCAGGTGGTTGGTAGTGGAGAGACGGACCAAACTCGTTTTATATAGAATCTTTCTAATTAGTCAAGGGAGCTTTCCGTTACGTATTTCAATCCAAACTCCACTGTGTTAATCCACTGCACGAGAAGAAACAGTGACTTTGTGACACCCTGAACTTCTTTTGCTGTCAAATCCATCCTGTTTACATTAGTTGACAGTTATGATTTGTGGCCTTATTTTCTGGCCCATGGCCCACGGCTTGAATCTCTGAACTCCACTCGCTCGCAAAATAAATAGTAGCTGGTGTCACTGAAGGCAGCATTTAACATTCTCTTTGTGGAACTTCTGACCCCAGAATGCCAGGTGGATTTTAGTACTTTTCATTTTTCTTAGTGTGTTGTCAATGAAAATCAGGCTGTGAACAGCAGCAAAGCTTCACAGCAAATGTGCCATTCAATTGAAACCATGACTCTCATCCACAGAACTATGCCAGGTGGCCATTCAGCCCTTTAAGCATATCCTGGCTGTTTCTCTGAGCAATCCAAAATGTAACTCAAGAGAGCTATGCTTTTGTCACATTGCTCTATCATTTGAAATGTTTATCCCTTTTCGCTCGGAAAGGGTTCATCGACTGCAACTATTCCCTGTAGCACAGCATTCCGATGCTCCAGCAAAACTCTGTGTGCGGAAATTTAACTTTGACTTTCTCAAGAGGGGGATTAAAGTGTGGAGGGATGGGGGGGGCCGGGGGCGGGGGGGTGGGGGGGGGGGACCGCTTCAATTCTCCAAGTTCTGCTTTTGACTGTAGTGTGATAGGTTGATGCATGCAATCCCTTGGGTAGGAGGTGGGTGTCTTTCTCAATATTTTAGGGGAGGCAGTGACTCAGTGGTATTGTCACTGGACTAGTAACCCAGGGACCCAGAGTAATGCTTTGGGAACCCGGGTTCAAATCCTACCACGGCAAATGGTCAAATTTGAATTTAATAAAAATCTGGAATTAAACATCTAAAGATGACTATGAAACCATTTTGGGCACGATGGAGGATTCGAGCACTGAGGCAATATGGGTAGAGCTAAGAAATAGTAAGGGTGCAGTAACATTGTTGGGACTTTACTACAGGCCTCCCAAAAGCGAGAGTGAAGTAGAGGTACAAATATGTAGACAGATTATAGAAAAATGTAGGAGCAATAGGGTGGTCGTGATGGGAGATTTTAACTTCCCCAGCATTGAATGGGACTCATGTAGTGTTGGAGGCGTAGATGGAGCAGAATTTGTAAGGAGCATCCAGGAGAGTTTTTTTAGAGCAGTATGTAAATAGTCCAACTCGGGAAGGGGCAATACTGGACCTGGTATTGGGGAATGGTCCCGGCCAGGTGGTTGAAGTTTCAGTCGGTGATTACTTTGGGAATAGCGATCATAATTCCGTAAGTTTTAGAATACTCATGGACAAAGACGAGAGTGTTCCTTAAGGAAGAGTGTTAAATTGGGGAAAGGCCAAGTATAACAAAATTCGGCAGGAGCTAGGGAATGTGGATTGGGAGCAGCTGTTTAAGGGTAAATCCACATTTGAAATGTGGGAGTTTTTTAAGGAAAGTTTGATTAGAGTGCAGGACAGACATGTCCCTGTGAAAATGAGGGATAGAAATGGCAAGATTAGGGAACCATGGATGACGGGTGGAATTGTGAGACTAGCTAAGATGAAAAAGGAAGCATACATAAGATCTAGGCGACTTAAAACTGATGAAGCTTTGGAGGAATATCAGGAAAGTAGGACAAATCTCAAACGCGCAATAAAGAGGGCTAAAAGGGGTCATGAAATATCTTTGGCTAACAGGGTTAAGGAAAATCCCAAAGCCTTTTATTCATATATAAGGAGCAAGAGGGTAACTAGAGAAAGGATTGGCCCACTCAAAGCCAAAAGAGGGAATTTATACGTGGAGTCAGAGGAAATGGGAGAGATTCTTAATGAGTACTTTGCATCAGTATTCACCAAGGAGAGGGACATGACGGATGTTGAGGCTAGGGATGGATGTTTAAATACTCTAGGTCAAGTCGGCATAAGGAAGGGGGAAGTTTTGGGTATTCTAAAAGGCATTAAGGTGGACAAGTCCCCAGGTCTGGATGGGATCTATCCCAGGTTACTGAGGGAAGCGAGGGACGAAATAGCTGGGGCCTTAACAGATATCTTTGCAGCATCCTTGAGCATGGGTGAGGTCCCGGAGGACTGGAGAATTGCTAATGTTGTCCCTTTGTTTAAGAAAGGTAACAGGGTAATCCAGGGAATTATAGACCTGTGAGCTTGACGTCAGTGGTAGGCAAACTGTTGGAGACGATACTGAGGGATAGGATCTATACACATTTGGAAGAAAATAGACTTATCAGTGATAGGCAGCATGGTTTTGTGCAGGGAAGGTCGGGTCTTACAAACCTAATAGAATTCTTTGAGGAAGTGACAAAGTTAATTGATGAGGGAAGGGCTATAGATGTTATATACATGGACTTCAGTAAGGCGTTTGTTAAAGTTTCCCATGGCAGGTTGATGGAAAAAGTGAAGTTGTCTGGGGTTCAGGGTGTACTAGCTAGATGGATAAAGAACTGGCTGGGCAACAGGTGACAGAGAGTAGTGGTGGAAGGGAGTGTTTCAAAATGGAGAAAGGTGACTAGTGGTGTTCCACAGGGATCCGTGCTCGGACCACTGTTGTTTATGATATACATAAATCATCTGGACGAAGGTATAGGTGGTCTGATTAGTAAGTTTGCAGATGATACTAAGATTGGTGGAGTTGCAGATAGCGAGGAGGACTGTCAGAGAATACAGCAAAACATAGATAGATTGGAGAGTTGGGCAGAGAAATGGCAAACGGAGTTCAATCCAGGCAAATGCGAGGTGATGCATTTTGGAAGATCTAATTCAAGAGCGGACTATACGGTCAATGGAAGAGTCCTGGGGAAAATTGATGTACAGAGAGATCTGGGAGTTCAGGTCCATTGTACCCTGAAGGTGGCAACGCAGGTCGATAGAGTCGTCAAGAAGGCATACAGCATGCTTGCCTTCATCGGACGGGGTATTGAGTACAAGAGTCGGCAGGTCATGTTACAGTTGACTTTAGTTAGGCCACATTTGGAATACTGCGTGCAGCTCTGGTCGCCACATTACCAGAAGTATGTGGATACTTTAGAGAGGGTGCAGAGGAGGTTCACCAGGATGTTGCCTGGTATGGAGGGTGCTAGCTATGAAGAAAGGTTGAGTAGATTAGGATTGTTTTCGTTGGAAAGACGGAGGTTGAGGGGGGACCTGATTGAGGCCTACAAAATTATGAGAGGTATGGACAGGGTGGATAGCAACAAGCTTTTTCCAAGAGTGGGGGTGTCAATTACAAGGGGTCACGATTTCAAGGTGAGAGGGGGAAGGTTTAAGGGAGATGTGCGTGGAAAGTGTTTTACACAGAGGGTCGTGGGTGCCTGGAACACTTTGCCAGCAGAGGTGGTAGAGGTGGGCACAATAGCATCATTTAAGATGTATCTAGACAGATATATGAACGGGCGGGGAACAGAGGGAAGTAGATCTTTGGAAAATAGAAGACAGGTTTAGATAAAGGATCTGGATCGGTGCAGGCTGAGAGGGCCAAAGGGCCTGTTCCTGTGCTGTAATTTTATTTGTTCTCTGTTCTTTGTTCTTTGAAATCTGCCTTTACCTGGTCTGGCCTACATGTGACTCCAGACGTACCGCAATGTGATTGACCCTTAAAATTTCCTCTTAAATGGTCTCGCAAGCCGCTCAGTTCAAGGACAATTCAAGGACAGTTCAAGGGATTGCCAATAAATGCTGGCCCAGCCAGCAACACCCATATCAAATGTGAGAATTTAAAAAAATCTTTGGGTCGGACGGGGGTGTCTATTTTAATATGTTAATCGCTCAATCGGAGCAATGCCAACGTGGGTTTTACAATTTACTGTGGGTACATGCATTCCCCAGGCAGCCTGGAACTCACCAGCGAAGATCAAGCAAGAACACAACAACAATTGAAGGGTTAAAGATATGACAGGGGAATATGCCAAGAAGCACTCAGCAATCACAGCTGATTTCCTGCCTGCCTGTGCGAAAGTGGTTATACTGAGGTTACCTCATACACTTTGGAAGTATCATCTACCTTTGAGGGCTTTGGAGGTTCAATTTGCAATTTGGAGCTCTGGCCTATCATACCAGCAGGACTGTCACTAACAATGTTACTTTAGAGCTTGGCTGAGGATTTAGACAACCACCAGCACCAACAGCACCTGCAACTTTTTTCAGACAGAGCTGTGGCTCCACAGAAGATGAGTGTCATGATATTCAAACACACATCACAACACACACATCATGATAGACAGACCAACAGACCAATTAGCACACATAACACGACAGTCAATCACAGACAAGAGCAGACACAGTATAAGACAAGAAACACAACACCTCCTGGAGTCCATCTGGAGACAGGACAAGGCCAGGACCTCATTAACAAGACACTCATACTGTCACCACGTGCTGAGTACCAAGTCAGATGTGTAAATAACTAGTTGGAATAAAACTGCGTTGTACCAATCGCAACCGTGTTGGTTTGTCTGTACCTCACAGCACCCAACACCACAATGAGCAGAGAGGTGCAGCCCACAGTAGGCCATACCCAGCACAGAGGGTCTACAGGCAGACGTTATGCTTCCTCGACATGTCCGAACGCCAATGCCACATGGTGTCATGTCAGGTGGCTCAAGGCATTTGCAGCCTGCTGGAACAAGACCCGTTAGCAATTGGACCTGGTGGGCACTTTTTACTCATAACTGTCAAAGCCACCACTGCCCTCAATTCCTTCACCTCTGGGTACTTCCAGGTCTCTGCCAGAGGCATGTGCCTGATCCCATAGTCAACAGTGCGCAAATGCACCAAACAGGTACAAAAAACGAAAACACTGGACAATCTTAGCATCTGTGGAGACAAAAGGGAGCTCACGTTTTGAGTCTGGATGACTCTTTGTAAAACTGCGTAACACAGTTGAGTGATTGCTTCTTAGAATTGACAATTATATTGGCCTTTCCTGCAATGATGTCAGTCAGAGTGGGCAGGGGTTCGGGCTTGCAATTTTGACTTTGGTTTATTGTTCATAGCGTCATCGACTCCACACACGTGGCAGTTAAGGCACCCATAGATCGCCCAAGATTATTGATCAACTGTAAGGGCTTCCACTCCATCAATAATGTGAAGTTAGTATGCAAACCCAAAGACATCTTTATACAGATGTGTGCAAGATTCCCAATCAGCTGCCATGATTCTTTCAACCTGGAGCAGCCCACCTACCCTGATATCTTTCCACTTCGACGTACAGTTACTGGCTGGCTGTTCAGAGTGTTATGGGCCAGGGTTTAGAGAACCCCAAAGTGTATCATGGAGTTCACCTGACCCACAGCTTTTACTAGATTGTGGTATGGGGAGCACACTGCCCACTCTACAGGTGTGGTACAGCAGAAATGGAAAAGTATTTTTTTAAAGCAAAACAATGTTTATTCTATGAACTCAAGTTAACCTTTTTAAAACATACAGTGAACATCTTAGCAACCATCAATTCAAATACAACCCCCAAAGAATACAACACTAAGTAATCCTTTAAGCTTTCCTTTTAACATCCAGGAGACTTAAAACACCTTTTACCAGAAGGGCATCAGGTTAAAGTCCCTACTGTTATTAGTTTTAAATCACCAGGATCGATTTAGTCTTTAGATTACAGCGAGAGATTCTTACACCTTCTGGCTGTGACTGTAGCTATCCAGCTCTGAAAAAGAAACTAAAACACACCCTGCAGAAAGCAGCCTAAAACGAAAGTAAAAAGCTGACAGACAGCCCAGCTCCACCCACTCTCTGACATCACTGCAGTAATAAACACCCATTTCTTAAAGGTACTCTCACTACAGATATTTATACACACACCCATTTATAAACACCCATTTCTTAAAGGTACTCTCACATGACAAGAGAGAAAGGATATCCACTTAAAACAAGATTGATGGCACCTCTCAGATACCTGAGGAATCAACGATACAACAAAAGCTGTGTGATTACAAACTGTATCATTGAACAGGCTGTCGGCATGCTGAAGAGGCACTTAGGTGTCTGGTCAGATGGTGAGGTTCCCTTTATTGTGGACCAGCCAGGGTCTCCAGAATGGTCAAGGTTTGCCCGACTTTGGATAGAATTTTCTGCTCCTTGCTTGGCGGCGGGGGATCTTCATTTGGCAGGAGGTCACAAATCAGTTTCCCGATGGCGAGATAAACTTTTGCAATTCTGTTCTCGGAACAAGAGGTGAAGGGTGCTGCGGAGGCTGGCAGGGAGTGAGGTCCCATGGGGAAGGGTGCCGCGGAGGCTGGACAGGGAAGGGAGGTCCTGGGCAAGGGTCTTGTGGAGACTGGACAGGGGAGGGATGCCTGGGGGGTAGGGGGGGTTGGGGTTGGGGGGCAGTGTTGTGGAGACTGGACAGGGGAGGGAGGTCCCCGGGGGAGGGTGCTGTGGTGGCTGGACAGGGGGGTTGGGGGGAGGAACAGCTACAGCGAGAGGCGGGAATGGGATGCAGTAGGATGACAGATCCATGGTCATGGTTGAGTAGCAGATGGTCTCATGGGAAATGGGGTCACAGGACTGAACAAAACTGATGATGCAGATAACAGGGAGTTAAGGATGGGCAAATGATCGATAACTGGTACAATCTCAGAGGCGAGAGAAGGCATGTGGACAGTAATGTTTATAAGTCAAGGGTAAAAGGGGGCAGAGGAATGTTATACTGAGTGGGTCAAGGATTATGGGGGGGGGGGAAATTGGCAGATGGGTGACAGGGAGAGGGTAGAATATGGTGGAATGGATCTGAAATGTGTTGCGTGCCATTTTTTCCAATGTGTTTGTTGAAATACAGTCATTCTGAAAGTGTGGTCATTCAAAGTGGTGGGAGGATCATTTTGGGTGGGTGGAGTTCAAGTTGAGTACCATTGGCCGACTGAAGGAACACTCTAATAGTCATGAGCCACCTGGATGTGAACCATGCTCAGGTTCTCCTCTCTATAGCGAAGCCCACTTGGCAGCAGGTTTACTCCCTGACTTAGAATGGTCTTGCAACATTGAGATCCCAGCAAGTGGTTGGGAGCTTCAGTAAACCCTGTGCTAAAGGGCAACTCAAGTTGACCAAGACAATGAGGGGAGGGGGAAGGAAATGTCGTGTTGGGTGTTCTGCTGCACAAATGATCCAACACGGCTGTAGATGGTAAAACTCTGTTTTATTGTCTAAACAATAGTAACAACTAACTGCTCGCTTGGGTACGTGCTTCATCAGCTAACCTGTGCACCCAGCTCTATCACTATCTTAGTGAGGCACTCAGCACATGGTCTATGTCTGAGTGGCACGCTGTGAGCTCTGAGCTATCTCCTGGTAGAATGAGTGGGAACTGTGGTGTTCCCTGTTTTATAGTGCGTGTGCTCTCACTGGTGATTGGCTGCGATGTTATGTGTGTGCTGGTTGGTCCAACTGCCTGTCCATCAGTGTGTGTGTGATTGCACCATGATATGCTGATGTGGATATCATGCCATCCCCCCCTTTCACAAAGGATATGTGCCTACATGCTAATAAATAGAAATGTGCACTGAGTGCATCTGAGTATGTGTGTGCAATATTTACAACATGTCCATGAGGCTAAACTATATACAGAGGAAGGTGTCAGGTGCAACAGAACAACGAGGTTGTACCAATAACAGAACAAATGCAATCAGCAAACGACGAGAGAAAACTTCTGGAACAATGAACGACAAGAAAAGATACTCGTTAACAGTACTGTAAAACAATTCAGTGAGTCCAATGTGCTGACAGGCTCATAAGTCAAGTCTCTCAGGTGGGCGACGAATTCGGGTTGACTGTTAGGGTGGCACACCACTCATCGCCCGGATCAATGATGTGCACTGGCAGCGGCTGGTGGTTCCGACTTGGGGACATTTGGTTCTTGTGGATTACCGCAACGCGGAAGGGCTCCCAGTCTTCGGTATCGCTGGTCTGCATACTATCAGGATATGACTCAGTGTAGGGGGGCTGAATCGCCCACACGTCCCTGCGAGGCTGGCGGAATTGTTGGGAGTTGGCAGATTGAGCTGCTCGACAGCAGGCAGCATAGTGGCCCATCCTGCCACAGCGGAGGCATTGTCGCGCTTTGACCGGACATTGCCGCTTTAAGTGGGCGGAGCCACCGTTGCCGCACGTCGTGACGTCATGGCGTTCGTTGCGTTTGTTGCGCCACCACGCATGCGCGGTGCGGTCCTGCGTAGAGTGCGCCTGCACATCACGTCGCTCTGCATCAATGTCCCCTCTTTTGCCGCGTACAAGCGCGGAAGGCCTCGGAAAGCGTGCAAAATGGCCGCCCTCATTCGGGCCGCGGGCCGGGAGGAACTCGATCGACTGGACCCGCTCCGCCTCGTAGGACCCGTGCCGTGCCGTTTCAGCCGCCTGGATTTGGGAGTACCAGGTGGTCGTGTTCTCATGGAGGACGCAGGTCTTGATGGCAGTCGCTAGGGTGAGGCGCTTTATTTTAAGGAGATGCTGGCGTAGGGCGTCCGAGATGACCCCAAAACCTATCTGATCCCGTATCATGGAGTCGGAGGTGGCCTCATAGCCGCAGGACTGCGCGAGGATACGGAGGTGGGTCAAGTAAGATTGGAAAGGCTCATCCTTACCCTGCAGGCGCTGCTGGAAGAGGTACCTCTCGAAGCTCTCATTGACTTCCACGCTGAAGTGTTCCTCGAACTTCAGCAGCACTGTCTTATATTTTGTTTTGTCCTCGCCTTCCGCGAATGCCAGGGAGTTATAGATGTGGATGGCGTGTTGCCCCGCCGTGGAGAGGAGGAGGGCAATCTTCCTGGTGTCCGATGCATTCTCCATGTCTGTGGCTTCTAGGAAGAGCTGGAAGCGCTGTTTAAACAGCTTCCAGTTTACGCCAAGATTTCCAGCGATTCGGAGTGGCTGATGGTGTCCATGGCGCAGGATGGCGGATCTCTGAAAGGGTGCAGGTAGGTCTCACAGTCGCTGGTTAGCTTCCATTACTGGTATCATGTCGTGTTGGGTGTTCTGATGCACAAATCATCCAACACGGCTGTAGATGGTACAACTCTGTTTTATTGTCTAAACAATACTAACAACTAACTGTTGGCTTGGGTACGTGCTTCACCAGCTAACCTGTGGACCCAGCTCTATCACTATCTTAGTGAGGCACTCAGTACATGGTCTATGTCTGAGTGGCACGCTGTGAGCTCTGAGCTATCTCTGGGTAGAATGAGCGGGAACTGTGGTGTTCCCTGTTTTATAGTGCGTGTGCTCTCACTGGTGATTGGCTGCGATGTTATGTGTGTGCTGGTTGGTTCAACTGCCTGTCCATCAGTGTGTGTGTGATTGCACCATGATATGCTGATGTGGATATCATGACAGGGAATGGAGGGAAGGATGGAGGGAGGAAACAGTGGTTACCTCTAAAGGGCCCAGTGACAGAGAGCACAACAAAATGCGCTGATTTATAATTACAGAGCCTCCACTCCCCTACTTGCAAACACTCACCGCACTCTGAGTGTTGAAATTCCTGCACATCTCTGAAGGGGTCCCCGGGAGGGACTCCTGCTGCGATTCCTGGGAAGTAGCACTTCCCACCTTTCCTGGACAACCTTGAGGAGAATCTGCAGTGAGGCTTCACAAAACCTTGAAGGCCACACATTGTCCTCTCAGTGACATATTGTCTGTGATCTGCAGAAGCTGAAGCCCTTGGCTTGCAGTGAGTGAATGGCCGTCTGAAATTCCTTTAAACAAGGCACCTGAACCTTCGCACCCAGGAGGTAACGGCGGGGTAAACGACTTCCTGCCCACCCTGCCATGAGATTCGGCGTGCTACTTGTGAATGTATATGTGATGAGATGAACAGTGCATGGCCAGCTGTTCCGCTACCCAGCGAAAATACCCGATCCTCCATTCCAACATACGTTAGACTCCAGAATGGAAGATTCTGCTCTCTGCTCAATATTGCACAGCAGCCAGGTGTGGGTCTCCAGAAGGACCAAGACCCGGAGCACAGAGCCTAGGCACACAATTCCGAGGAAGTGGGGGAAGGAAAGGAGCAGGAGGAGGAAGGCAGTGCTGCCTGCAATTGCCTCATTATTGAAAGGCTCACTTAAGTTTCACCAGTGCACCCATTGGCCGCCACATTCAAAAATTACTTTTGCACATCCCCCACAAATGTCCCTAACACGAAGCTGTCCTGTAAACAACAAGCCTCCCTTGCAGGCCGACCCCACCCCCCACCCCATTGCTTTTTGTTAATTCACATCACTTACCAGGCAGCAACCCAGACCTTGCAAGATAGGAAAGTGGTGCAAAAGAACAATATTCATGGGGCTCAAATATGAAACAGAAGATCATCAATCCAACATTGTGCAGCACAGCCTTGTACAGACTCTTGTGGAAACAGAAATCTTTACTTTTTCCCTTCTGATCACTTCTACATGGTGGAACTCCTGTGGCTTTAACAGGGATAGTGGCATGCTGTTCAGATCCATGCTCTGACTGCTTGGTCAATGCCATCTAGATTTTGGAGCCTGGAGGACCCTGGTAAAGACTGTTCCCCCTGCGCCTGTACAGGGACAGCCCGGCCACTGGGAAACCCAGCACCATGTGGTGTTCTGACTGCAGAATGAGAGGTGGGAGGCCCAACAGTTGAGAAGTGGAATTATTTTGGATGGAGTCCCCGCGTATAGATCCCCTTTCATCATCATACCTTAGAGTTCCCTACTAGCAATGAGTTGATTAATAATTTGTTAGAGATCAGTGGAGCATTGAACAGCCAAAGTTAGTACGTTAAATCATGTTCATTGATGACCTGTAGGGTATAGCATCTGTGTCCAGCTGAGCAGAGTTTGGAACATCCTGAGCCCTCTGATGGGACTCTCCACTGCCGTTCCTATATCTCCACATCTATAATGATTTTGATCTGTGAGTCTCTGATGCAAACACAGCTAGTCACTGTGGTATTAACATAAATATAAGAACTGCAAGGGTTAATGAAATGTCTAGACCAGCCACTAGAGGGAACTATAGTTACAAGTATATAAGACATTGATGCTAAGCCTTGGGGGGAGAGAAGTGAAGTACAGACTGAAGGAAAGATAGTGTGAGTGAGAGCAGATCATAGTTTATAATAATGTAGAGATTAGTTGTAGATGAGTGGAGATTATATGTTAATTATCAACTGTGCATTGTTTAGGAGTACATGTCGAATTCAAATTAGTAGTGTTAATAAATTTATAGCTTTGGTTAAGTTCAAGCTATTTTGTGGTCTTTGTGAACATTATGCCAACCATCCTGAAAAAGCAACACAAAGAACACCACATTCACCTTACTGACCTCACTAAAATGTGAAGACCTGTGTTGATGCATGGTCTGATAGCCCATAAACATGCCCATCTAGGGGAGAACTTCTTCCCCGACACTCTCTGCTCCACTTTTCCGCTGAATCCACCCAAAGCATGCGTGAAAAGGGCCAAAACCAACACCTTCGAGCAGGAGCCACTCTGTGTGCAACCACTCACTGCATGGTCGCCACTGGAAATCCCCGGATCTTCTCTTTTTAAATCTCCTCTCAACCTCCACTTGGTGACAACTAAAGCTTCTCATTTCTTGTTTCATCCTGATTAATCAACAATATATGTTACCTGCTCCATGACAACTGGAGATTGGTACCTTGGTAACACGACCATGATTTTCATGTGTGCTGAAGCAATGCTCTTTAACATACCTGCTAGTCGCCATATATATGTTATCAATTCATCAGTCACTCCCACATCTTATTATACTTATCAGTATACCAAGTAAACGTAACTGTTAATTGTCTCGCAACCTTTTATGTGTGTATGTAAATACACACCTGATAATACAGGCGCCACTAATGATCCAATTTAGACTGGAATTTTAATGACCTTCACCTCTTATAGCAACTTACTTAATTCTAGCTCACTGGCCAATTAACTCAGTCACCTTTAATAATTCAGTGCAGAGCAAGTTCAGAATAACTTCTCCCTTATGGCGCTCAATTCATTTAATTAAAATTTATAGTTCAATTAACTCATCTCGGCTGAAACATTGGGTCAGCGTTGTCTTCTCTTTGTTACTTTCGTAAGCTCCCCATAGGGTTGTGACTTTGCACTGGCTACGGTTGGATTCTGTGCTTTCCATTTATCAGTTTACCATTAATTTTACGCATATAAAGGTATAATAACAGCCCACTACATTGTACTAGGACCTTATGTTTAGTTTTTGGCTTTTGAGATCTAATTATGGAAGCAACGCATTTGTGAGGTTATGGAGTCTCATTTTGATAATTAAAGACAATCCTATATTGAGCCTTTGAATCAAAGAGGCAGGTGGGCCTGGCCCATCCAAGTAGTCCATATTTATATTCCACACTAATTACATTGTGCATTCAACAATGTTTCTGATGTTATGATGCTTGTTTGTGTTCTCAGGTCATGGCTTCCACGAGTTTGTTATTTATAGTTGGAGACAGATCTCCTCACAGCCATCAAATGATCCGAGTGTGTTTGCAAACACACTGGGCACTGAGGTCTTGGGGGTAAAAAGAAAATCACCTTTAACCAAGTTACTGCACCACAGAAAATCCGCCAGATGTGCACATTTACACTCGACTTATGATCGTACATGGAAAATGGCTTCACGGTAATTATGGAAAAATTAATAAGCTATTTTGTTTCTTTAAAATTGTTTACTCCTGATGCGGCATGTTGTCACGGATTCTGGGGAATTTGGGATTACAGTGATTTTTCTTTCTATAATTTATATTTAGTCATTGCCCTGAGCTAACATATTTCATGTGACAGTGGAATAATTGCCAAGCTGTGCAGTTTTTTCATGTGATCTATTCAGTAACAGCAATGCAAGTTTGCGATTGAATTTTGGAAAATTCCTGTCCATTTCCAGTCAGAGTAACAGAAGGAGAGAGAGTGAACAATGGTTGGTGGTTCTCTGGTGAATCACCATGGGCTCTATTTTTGGCTGTTAGTAATTCTACTGTTTATGGAGAGGAGAAAATTACACTTTGGCACACAAGATATTTTTAGTGGTATTGCAGCCACAGCGCATTTTCAAATATGGATTGAGCACAATGGTAAATGCTTACTACTCCCGAGCTAAAATCACTAGTTTGGTTATTTATGAAGGCAGGAGGTGAGGGAGTGGTGGTGGTTGTTGTAATATGGGTTCTTCAGCTGTCTCAACATGAGATTTGTATATTTAAACATGGACCCTTTATTGTTAGTGTTTAACTATTTATAATCCCAGGTTGCTGTCATGCATGGAGCTGCTTCCTTCTGAGTCCATTACCATGTGGCTCGATACATCCAACTTAGGTGCTATTCTCCAGCCCCACATTAATCTTTGCTCTGTCGAGCACCATTACATTAGAATGGCATGCGCACAACATCCCCCTTTCTTCTCTAAAAAAACTTTCCTCCCTTCCAGTGGAGTATTACAATGCAATATTTCCTTGCTATCCTTTCTACCCCACCTCAAGTTTCTGACTTTACAAATTCAGATGGTCTTGAGTCCTGACAGTCCTCCCACAGCTCGGTCTGACACTTGTGGTAAAATGGTAATAGTACTCTATGTTTCTGGTGCCTGTTTATCTCCATTTGATTTGCTTTTAGCGCTCCTTCGAGTTGCCTTTCTCTTCATTAACAACCCACCTGCTTTTTCGGGACACTGGGGGTTTGTTCCATTCCTTCCAAAAAGGAATGTGCACTCCTTTCATTTCTAGAGTGGACTTGAAATTCCTTTCCCATGGTATCCACCGTGTTCTTGCTGGATGCATGTTTCGCAAATGGAATCTTCACCCCCATGTGTTTCACAATGTCAGCCAAACACTTATTTCCTGTTTTATTTTCAAATTGCTTTGCAACCATATGATCTTTTCATTCAACTCAATGGTCTTCAGCCCATCTGAGCCATCCAGTGCTTCTTCTTCTACTTCAGGGTCGAATTTATATTCTCCAATCTTATTTCTGTCTTTTCTTTCTCTGCCTGCAGCTTGGAAAGTTTGACGGCTTTTCCTTCCGATGCCTCCTCTTTGCCATTCAACTGCTTCTTCAGCTCTTCAGCCTGTTTCTTGTAGCTTTTGGCTTGCTCCTGGGATATGGAAGATAGCTGAGCCTTGTCTGCCAACTTGCTCTTCACTTTGTTCAGAGTGACGTTAAATAAATTTTGCTTCTCTTCATAATTCTTCCGAGGAACAAACTTTGATCTGAGGGATTCTTTCAACGTGCGAAGGTTTGTCGACAGGTTTTCCATTTCTTTGCGATGCTCGCCTCCTTCATCTAGAATTTTTCTGTTGAGCTTCCGTGAGTTCCTTCTGCTGTGCTTCCATTCTGCAGTTTAAGAGAGCCTTCATCATGTTGCTGAACGGTCACCTATTCCTTTTGCATGTGATCTTAAAGGGCAATCAACTCTTCTTTCAACTGTTTATTTTCTTTATTAATGTCTTGCCAAGACACTCAGGGTTTCAGTCCATCATCTCGTTAACTCAGCTTGAATCTTGTGCTTCAACTTTTCCAGTTCAGCTCTGGTACAAACAATTTTCTGCAGAACAGCTTCATTTACTATTTGCACATTTTGCTTCTTTCGAGTTACGTCGGATAGTTTTCCTTCTTTCACAGCCATCTACCCACTCTGCACTGCCACCTGCTGTTGTTCTATGGGTACTGTGCCTGCATCTTCAAGAACCTCTGGGCAGAGTTCTCCCATCTGGAACTAAGTCCCGTGGTAGGGGAGGGAGACGGAGATGGGGATAGGAAGTGTTTTCCTCTATGGAGGGCGATGGGAAACCATGGCATGATGTACATGTGTCTGCCGTCATATCTTGGTGCCATATTTAAAAGGCAGCCAAATCACTGACCACTATTGAAGGAAGTTGTTGGATCTCCAGGAATACCTGGGTGACCCTTAAGCTGAAGGATCTACCTGATAGATGTCCCCCCCACCCCCCCCCCCCCCCCCCACACACCTCCCCCCACCGCTCACTGCTGTGGTGCTCCAGGGTCACTGGTGGCCTCTGTCCCGCACTCCAGAGGCAGTTCCAGGCATTCTTCAGGTAGGTCCCGACTTCTGCATGTCATGTTGTTGCAGACTTGGGAAGCACGGTAGCATTGTGGATAGCACAATTGCTTCACAGCTCCAGGGTCCCAGGTTCGATTCCGGCTTGGGTCACTGTCTGTGTGGAGTCCGCACATCCTCCCCGTGTGTGCGTGGGTTTCCTCCGGGTGCTCCGGTTTCCTCCCACAGTCCAACGATGTGGATTAGCCATGCTAAATTGCCCTTCGTGTCCAAAATTGCCCTTAGTGTTGGGTGGGATTACTGGGTTGTGGGAATAGGGTGGAGGTGTTGACCTTGGGTAGGGTGCTCTTTGCAAGAGCCGGTGCAGACTCAATGGGCCGAATGGCCTCCTTCTGCACTGTAAATTCTATGATAATCTATGACATGTTCTGGATCAGCGTGCTTTCCTGCTGGCATTGTAGAGAATTGGGTAAGGGGGGGGGGGGGGGGGGGAGATTCCAGTTGAGCCTTCATCTGCATCCCATTAGGGGGACGCAAATCAGTTTCATGCCAACCTCCAGTGGGTTTCCCGATTCGCCATGGCAGGCATCAGCAGAAGATCCTGTGGGGAAATTCACGTTGGCATAAAATCAATCTTTGCGCCTCCTGCCAAATTTACCCCACCCATCAGTGATCCATCGACGGGGGCATGGCAGAATTCTACCCTCTGGTCAGAATTCTTAGAATGGTGGTGGCTTGGCCTCCGCCATCGAGAGAGTTGATGGGGGAGACATCCCCACTGACACCAGCAGCTCCAGTGCTTTTTATGCGCTAACGAGCATTGATCGGAAGTAGGCGGGCTTCCCTCGGGAAGAAGTTCCACCTTAGAGAATTTCCAGCCAGCTCTTCCAGAAACAGTGCTGTAGTGTCCAGAAGAGGCACTGCAAGATGTTTCCTGATCTAAGTCCAGGGAACCAGAGGAAATGGTAAGTGTCAGGGGTCTGGTTGGGGACAGTAGCAGAAGCCTGAGGGGTTGGCTCTCCTTAATTAATTCAAGCCTCCAAGTGTCTCTTAACATTTTTCCCTGATTATTATTTCCATGACCTGATCCACCACTGATGTAAAATTGATTGGCCTATAGTTACTAGGAATGTCCTTGTAGCCTTTCTTGAATTAGGGTGTCACGTTAGCCACTCTCAAAACCTCTGGCACAACCCCTGGATTGAGGCAAGACTGGAAGATTATGACAAGCGTTCCCATTATTTCTGCTTCCTCGTCCCTTAGCAACCTGGGATGCAAGCCAGGTGATTTATCCTGCCTGAGCATAACCAGCCCTTTCCGGCATTTTCTCCCTATCCATTACATCTACCATCTCTGCTTATTCTGATATTTTGCGTCTTCTTTAGTAAACACCAATACAGTGTGTTCATTAAGTATTCTAGCTTTACCCTGCATCTCTAAGCATATATCATTCTTGCCCCTAATAGACCCATCTCTTACTACCCACTTACTATTTACCTGTCGTAGAAGATTTTTGGCTTCCGTTTTATGCTTACTGCAATTCTATTCTCATATTCATTCTTCGCTAGTCATATTTTCCTTTTCACACCCCTCCCAGCTATATAGGTACTATCTACTAAATACAAGTTGCCATTGTAGCCGTCGCTAAAACATTGGTATCTACCCAACAAGATGAAAAAATCTATAATTTGTTATTTTCAGGTTTGTCAGCGTTGACTTTTTTTGAGGTCTAGCATTTACACACTAAAACCAATATGTCGTCATTTCATCTTTTTAATACCGGACAGAAGTTGTAATGTAAACAAGTGATTGAACCATATGAATGCATGTGGATAAGTTTTCTATGCTGTCAGTAGCAGTGCATGAAGGGGATGAAGTGCTTATATATTTTTGTTTGAAATTGGTGTGAAATCACAGGCTGTATAATTTTTCTGCAACGTTCTTCCCTGTGGGTCCCTGCTCCCACGGGCAGAGCGGAAAAATGAGAACGGTCCTTATAAGGTTTCAGAACGTAGATATACGTTATATTGCGAATATATTCAGAATAGACAATTAGAACATCTGACATTTTTTTCTGGTGGTAATGAATTCCAGGGGCTGGATTTTCCCATTTTGATGTGGGGCCAAATCGTGTCTGGCAGGCTGTAAAAGTGGCATCTGGGATTCATGCCTCCATTCCTGGGCCTGCAGTTATCAGCAGCATCGGATAAGGGGATAAGTTGCAGGCCCCTTGGTGTCCAGAATTTTCCAGCTCCAAAGCAGAGGTGGCCATTTCAAACCTTCCGCAATTCTCAGAGTCGGGCTAGTTTCGGAAACCAACGTGATTCACACCAACATAGATGAGTCGTGAATCATGGTTTGGGGTTGGGAACCATTTGAAATGTAAATTCAAATGGTGTTGCCAACATAACATGTCATATTGTAGCATGGGTATCTGAAGGTATTTATGTTTTTAATACTGTGAGCGATGGTAGGACTTTGTTTTGAAAAGATAATTAAATTAACCATTAACGTCACCATCACTTCTGTCATCTGGCAAGCTGTCAAGACAGTGAACATCATTTTAAAACATTCTTTCACAAGACGAGGATGTCGCTGGCTAGGCCAGTATTCTTATTGCTCTTAAGAAGATGGTGAGCCACCTTCTTTAGCCGCTGCTGTCTATGTGGTGTAGGTGCACCCACAGTGCTGTTTTGGAGGTAGTTCCAGGAGTTTGATCTAGCAACAGTGAAGGAATGGCAATGTGATTCAAAGTCAGGATGGTGAGTGGCTTGGAGGGGAACCAGGTTGTGGTGTTCCAATGCTTCTGTTTTCCATCAACTCCTAGGTGGTACAGCTCATAGATTTGATGTTGAATGACCCTTGTTGAGTTGCTGCAATACATCTTGTAGACACTGTGGGCGGGATTCTCGACGGCGTCAACATGGCCTCAGGAGCAGCGATTCTGACCCCTACAGGGGGCCAGCATGGCACTGGAGCAACCCACGCTGCTCCAGCTGCTGATCCCGGCGTCAGATGGGCGCCGCGGGTATGCGCATGCGCAGTGGGACTGGCGCCAATGCGCACATGCGCAGTGGGACCAGCGGCAATGCGCGCATGCACAGTGGATCCCTTCTCTGCGCCGGCCCCGAGGCAACATGGCATAGGGCTACAGGGTCCGGCGCGGAACAAAAGAGGCCCCCAGCTCGAGAGGCCGGCCCACCGATCGGTAGGCCCCGTTCACGGGCCAGGCCACAGCGGAGGCCCCCCCGGGGTTGGACCCCCACCTCCCCTCCACCACCACCAGGTCGCCCCCGGATGCATGCACGCCGAGGTCCCGCCGGGTAAGAGCAGGTGTGAACGGCGCTGGCGAGACTCGGATTTATTGCGTGGCCGCTCGGCCCATCCCGTGCGGAGAATCGCTGGGGGGTGAGGGGCCATGTAGAGCAATCCCCAACCGGCGACACGCCCGTGCCAATGGCGCCAATTCTACGCTCTCCGCAGAATCGGCGGACCGGCATTGGGGCGGCATCGAGCGATTCGCGCACGTCCCAGCGATTCTCCGGCCTGGCCTGGGCTGAGAGAATCCCGCCCCGTGTGTTGATGGTGGAAGGAGTGAATGTTGGAAGTGGTAATTGGAGTGCCAATCAGGTGGACTGCTTTGGCCTGGATAGTGTCGAGCTTCTTGAGTGATTTGGAGTTGTACTCATCCAGGCAAGTGGAGAGTATTCCATCACGTTCCTGACTTGTGCCTTGTAGGTGGTGAACAGGCTTTGGAGAGTCAGAAGGTGTATCACCCACCACAGAATTCCCACCCTTTGACTTGTTCTTGTAACCACAGTATTTACATAGCTGGTCTGGTTTAGTTTCTGGTCAATGGTAACCCTCAGAATGTCGATAATGGGGGATTCAGCGATGATAATGTCATTGAATGTCCAGGGAGATGACTAGATTCTCTTCTTTGGAAGTGATTTTTGCCTGTCACTTGTATGGCATGAATGTTACGTGCCACTTATCAGCCCAAGCCTGAGGCTTGTCCAGATATTGCTGCATATGTGAAAGTGTAAAAATCTACAGATACATTTGTGTATTTTATTACTAGACAAATTACTAATCAACATTGCATAATAGTGAAATTCAGATTTGATTATATGAAATGTCCCCTTTGCTTTCAGTTTTTCTTGAAGGTCAGCTCAGTAATCTGTTGTGCTGTTCCAAAGCTTTGACAGATAGTTGAGCTTCTGGCTTTCAAAGACTTTAATACATTCAGTTTAGGAGATTTTGTTCACACAGTGGTTCAATGCAATCTCATTATGAATGCTTGGCTGTGTTCCATTTGGGTTGACTTCCATTTTTGGCACATCGTTGAACATTCTCCTGTAAAACTCCTACTTTCCCTCTTTAACCAAGTCTTCACCTGATTTAACATAAACTAATGCTCTGAGATTAATGCTTAGTGGAGTTTCAACCTCAAAATCTAGCTAAACACACTTAATAGATTAGAACATATGAACTGACCCTTAACATGAATCTAAGGAAAGTGGCATACGACATCAATATTATAAATATCAATGTTTGACTTTCAGGTGATCAACAGATTGAATGAGCTGGTTGGCTGCCCCTTCTGGTGGTGAAGAGGTTCCCATCATTTTAAGGCCTGAACTTCATTTCCCAATTTTGCGGGCAAGCTGTGGGTAATGAAGTAGACATCCGTTCATTGTATGCTGTGGCAACCACCAACAATATAAGCTGCTGGGTGTTGTGAGGGTTGACGTGGGGGCAGGGAGGGGGAGATTTGGTTAGCATTAGGGTCGGCACAATCGGGGATGGTAGTTTTCTCAGAGCAGTAGGTGTCTTGATTGTGTGAGCCTCTGAGACGTCAATAATAAATCAATACTTAACATCATCAAATCTCTTGTCCAACATTTATGATTTGATATTAATGCTCTTAATGTGATAGGACCCTGACTTCCATATTTAAAAGGGCCTGTTGTCTGTAACATAGGACATCTTGTGGCTCAGTGGGTAGCATCCCTGCCTCTGAGCTGGAAGCTCAAGGTTCGAGTCCCATCCCAGGACTTGATGGTCAAGGAAGGTGCGTTCATTAGGTGGTCAAACATGTTGAGTGTGCCAACCTGCAAATCGTTCCAGACACACCAATGGCTGGCGGTAAGCGCAGGAGAGACTTCTGGTCAGCCACACTTGATGTGGAGTGGCGTCCCTCAAGCTATACGCTCATGGTAATAGACTAGCTACGGAAACAGACGGAAGTCTGGCTATGCGTACAGCTAGGTGCAGGAAGAGACCTGATATCTGGCAGTAGGTTCCTTTCAAAATGGAGCTGAATAAATGGTCTTAATGGAGCGGTCAGTGGCAGGTCAGTGCGACTGGAGGACTGACAGTGATTAGAGCAGCTCAGAAACCTCATCAACCCCCCCCCCCCCCCCGCCCCCCCCCTACCCACCACCCCTCTGCTCTCCAGCATTTATTGCCACTCTTCTTTCAATACGTCCTCCTCACTCTTTTCCATTTTTACTGTCTCCTGAGATTATAATGTTGATGTTAATTTGAAAGAACTATTTGTGGAAAAACGAGGCAGTGCTCTGATTAAAAGACTGAGCTGTCCAAAGACTGCCAGCTTTCTTACAATGAGACTTTTCCAGAAGACACAAAGCACAATACATGATTATGGACAAGGTATTTTGTGGCAAAGATTTGCTTTTATAATCCATTGTGTTTCGTCTGATTAACCAGTTAACTTTGGCAGATTTGAATAAGGCAGGCAGCTACCACCGTCACCAGAAAATGCTTTTAGATGTAAAGCGCATGCAACAACTTCCAAACTTCCAGAATAATAAATATACTTCACCAAGTCCCATCTCAGCCACTTCAAGCTGTTATTACTGGGCATGATACATGGGTTGAGAATTCTGCATCAACTTCCAAAATAATGACAGCTGCCCAACCCCAAAATAACTTTTTCTACCTTGGAGGCTCAGCATAATTACAGTCTTACTGGACCATCGTGATTGTTGGACAATTGGCAAGGGGAAAGGGACTATTCTTGAAGATAATTGCATGAATCCAGTAACTACGCATATTAATGAGTGGCTTCTACTGCATTCAGTTGGAAGAATTTTACCCTCATTGTGCTATTTTTTTCAGGTGCAAAATAAATGTAAAATGGTTCAGTTTCAGGGCATAATGTTCTGTAATAAATCTGACCTTATTTTTAAAGGCATCCGGGGCAGACGCCTAAAACAGGTGTTGGACCCCTGCACATAGCAATGTCCTCCTGCTTATATTGGAATGGGCTTGGGCCATTTTAACCTGCAGGGCTTATTTCCATCTCTCCAGTGGATGTCCAAAGAGTCTTTTTGAAGAATAAAGGGTTATGGTGTTCAGGCAGGAAAGTGGAGCTGAGTCCACATAAGATCAGCCATGATCTCATTGAATGACAGAGCAGGCTCGAAAAGCCAGATGGCCTACTCCTGCTCCTAGTTCTTATGATCTTCCGAGCAGGAATCCATACATGGCTTCTGGGTGGGAGTGCAATTTTGGGCTAGCACCAGGATCTCTGGGGAGAAATTGTCTGGGGCAACGGGCATCAAGGTTTCCTTGTCATGTAGCCTCCTGCTCCTTCTCGAGACAAGGAAAACAGTGAAAAAGGAATTACAATTAACTTCTTTTGATCCCTTCTGGATCTGCTCCTGGCTGCAGACAGGTTTCTCAGGTGAGTCTGACATGGTTGTGGGTTGCAGAACTACACGTTAAATTACTTTGGCCCCGACTTGCATCATGAAGCCCAGAACGTTGCATTTTATGAGGCGTTCACCTGCTTACCACACGTTCCTCACTGACCTACATTGCCTCTCAGCCCCCTATTGCCGCAAATGTAGAACTCTCATCTTATTTATGTTCATCATGGTTTTGTTACTTTCTATTTCTTTAATCTCTTCCAGCTCTACAATCTCCCCTAAACATTCCTTTAAAGTGTGAGGTTGTCCATTTTGTATCAAGAAAGGATAGAGCAGGGTACTTTTTAAATGGGAAGAGGTTAAGTACAGTGGATATCCAAAGAGACTTGGGGGTACAGGTGCACAGATCTTTAATGTGCCACGAGCAAGTGCAAAATATAATCAAAAAGATTAATGCAATGCTAGACTTTATATCTAGAGGATTGCAGTATAAAAATACAGAAGTTCTGCTGCAGCTTTACAAAACCCTTGCGTCTTTGGCTATGTTTCTGGAGTCTTGCCTCTTTGACTTTGTCTTTATGTATGTTTCTGGAACCCACCTCTTCATTCACCTGGGGAAGGAGCTACGCTCCGGAAGCTAATAATTCGAAATAAACCTGTTGGACTTTAACCTGGTGTTGTAAGACTTTTTACTGTGCCTACCCGAGTCCAACGCTAGCATCTCCACATCATCACACAACGGGCAGTAAAGGTTTGGAACTCTCTCCCACAAACAGCAGTTTGAAGCTTGAACAGTTGTTAATTTTAAATATGAGATAGATTTTTGTTAAGCAAAGATATTAGGGATATAGGCAGATATATGGAGTTAGATCACAGATCAGCCATGATACCATTAAATGGTGGGACTGGCTCGAAGGGCTGAATGGTCTACTCCTGTTCCTATGTTCCTAAATCTGGCCTCTTCTGTAACCCCCATCCTTTGCAAAGTAAAACATCCCACCTGCGGAGTCTGCACATCCTCCCCACGTGTGCGTGGGTTTCCTCCGGGTGCTCCGGTTTCCTCCCACGGTCCAAAGATGTGCAGGTTAGGTGGATTGGCGATGATAAATTGCCCTTAGTGTCCAAAAATTGCCCTTAGTGTTCATAGAATTTACAGTGCAGAAGGAGGCCATTCGGCCCATCGAGTCTGCACTGGCTCTTGGAAAGAGCACCCAACCCAAGGTCAACACCTACACCCTATCCCCATAACCCAGTAACCCCACCCAACACTAAGGGCAATTTTGGACACTAAGGTCAATTTATCATGGCCAATCCACCTAACCTGCACATCTTTGGACTGTGGGAAGAAACCGGAGCACCCGGAGGAAACCCACGCACACACGGGGAGGATGTGCAGACTCTGCACAGACAGTGATCCAAGCCGGAATCGAACCTGGGACCCTGGAGCTGTGAAGCAATTGTGCTATCCACAATGCTACCGTGCTGCCCTGTTCTTTGGGGTTACTGGGTTACTGGGTTATGGGGATAGGGTGGAGGTGTTGACCTTGGGTGGGGTGCTCTTTCCAAGAGCCGGTGCAGACTCGATGGGCCGAATGGCCTCCTTCTGCACTGTAAATTCTATGATATGATTCTATCAGGTTATATACAAAGATATCTGAGGTTTTGAGATTCATTTCTATTAATCAGAAAAATTCCTTGAACCTAAGGTGATTTTCATGAATAGGTGGGTCTGATTTTGCGTGGGTCTACTTACTGCAAGGTGGTGGCAAAATATGGGCAAGGAAAAGGGGCCAGACTGTCAGTGTTGGTTTCAGCACTCCGCTGATGATTCTGATAATGGCGTTCAGTTGCAAATCGACAAGATTTGGACATGACCTTCCTGCCCAAAATGGCACAGTGGTTAGCACTGTTGCCTCACAATGCCAGGGTCCCAGGTTAGTCCGAGTTAGCAAGACCAACATTACAGGCAGCCACATGTGCAGGAGTTGTCATCCAAGAGGACCTTGAGCACTGTGTTTCCGAGCTATGCATCCGTGAGGCTGAGAGCTAGGTGGCTAGCATGGTTCTGTATGTGGTCACCCCACATCTTAAGGGTGTGCAGGTAGAGAGAGAATAGGTAATCAATAGATAGTCAATGATCACCAAGCAGGTAGCACTGGGAGTCCCCTGAGTGCATCTTGCTCTCGAACCTGTATTTCATTCTGAAGTTCATGACATCTTGGCTGGCTCAGTTGTGCAGCAAGGCAGAAGGAAGAGTAGGAAAGGAATAGAGACAGAGGATTCTGTAACCAGGAAACAGACAAGCACTTCTTCAGCTTCTGACATGAATCTAGGATAGTATGCTGCCGCTCTAGTGCCATGGTCAGAGATGTCACTGAGCAACTGCGGAGAGATCTGGGGAGGGTGAACAGGCAGAGGTCATGGTCCACATTAGTACCAATTACATTGGTAGAAAGAGGAATCATAGAATCCCTACAGTACAGAAGGAGACCACTTGACCCATTGAGTGTGCACTGATCCTTCGAACGAGCACCCCAACTCGGCCCACTCTCCCGCCCTATCCCCATTACCCCACTGAACCTTTGGAATGATGTCCTGCAAACCATTTTAGGGACCTGGGAAAGAAACCATCTATCAGAACCTCACATTAGTAACCTCCATGATACTCCTGGTGCCATGGGTTAGTGAGTATAGAATTAGGAGTAGTTGAATATGCGCTGGAGAGATGGTTCAGACGGGAAAATTTTAATTGTCAGGGACAGGGGGAAGATTCTGGGGAGGATGAGCACTGTACAGGCTAGAAAGGTTGCACCTCAACAGAGCTGGGACCAATGTCCTGATGGAATGGCTTGCTAGTTCTGTTGAAGAGAGTTTAATATAACCTGGCAGGGGGATCAGAACAAGTGTGCAGCATAAGGAAGGATAAATAAGGTGCACAATGTTTTGAGAGATGGAGTGGTTGTGGTTGTTGGAAGTTATTCATCTAAGTCCCAGGATGTCATTGCAGGCGTTCCTCAGGATTTAAAAATATTCATTCATGGATATGGGCGCCATTGGCGAGGCCAGCATTTATTACCCATTCCTAATTGATCTTGGATCGCCGCCACAGGTGCCTCTACACCTACATGCTGTTAGGGAGTTTGTACAATTGAGTGGCTTGCTCAGCCATTTCAGAGGGCATTTAAGAGTCAACCACATTCCCATGAATCTGCAGTCACTTACCATAGAATTGCTACAGTGCAGAAGGAGGCCATTTGGCCCGTCGAGTCTGCACTGACCCTCTGAAAAAGCACCTACCTAGACCCACTCCCCACCCTATCCCCCTAATCCCACATGACCTGAACATCTTTGGACACTAAGGGGACATTTTAGCATGGCCAATCCACTAACCTGCACATCTTTGGACAGTGGGAGGAAACCAGAGCACCCGGAGGAAACCCACAAAGATATGGGGAGAACGTGTAACTCCACACAGACAATCATCCAAAGCCAGAATTGAACCCGGGTCCCTGGTGGTGTGAAGCAGCGGTGCTAACCACTGTGCCACCATGCCGCCCCTAGAATAGAATCCTTACAGTGCATTAGGAGACCATTCGGCCTATTGAGTCCACACTGACACTCTGAAAGAGGACCCCACATAGGCCCACTCCCCCACCCTATCCCCGTAACCCTGTAACCCCACTTGTCGGCCTGACCAGGTAAGGATGGCATTTTATGACAATTGACTGTGGTTTTGTGGTCACCATTCAACTAGCTTTTAATTCCAGATTTATTAATTAAATTTAAATTTCACCAACTGCTGTGATAAGATTTGAACCTGTGAGGACTAACCAAGGTCTAGTGATATAACCACTACACTACTGCCTCCCACAGGGCAGTGTCTAGCCCCAGCTTGCTGCAGTTGCTTCATCAATGATCTGCCCTCTATCATAATGTTAGAAGTGGGGATATTTGCTGATGATTGAACAGTGTTCATTACTATTCATGACTTCTCAAATACTGAAACAGTCTGTGTCCATATGCAGCAAGACCTGGGCGACATTTGGGTTTGGCCAGATGAAAATGGTAAGTAATGTTTACACCACACAAGTACCAAGCAATTACAATTTCCAACAAGAGAGGGTAGGATTAAAAGCCATGTCCTACTGGGTAACGTACAATATACTGCATTATCTTGTTCACCTTATTCTCAGAGTCAATGTGGCTTCACACTGTTCACTGCCATTAAACTGAATGGCATCATGTGCACTTTATAGCAATGTATCATTACTGTCTAAGTTAAAAAACCCTGTAATCAATTCGTCATACAGCCAATTGATGTTCCACTGCCCTGTCTTCAAAAAAGAAATGATACAGCGGTGGATGCAGGTCACCTGGCTGTTTCCGGGCATAGAATAGTAAATATATTGGGAGAAGTCAAAGTAATAATCTAGTTGGCATAATTAACAGTTATCAGGGTTTAGACTTGTCCTGTGCTTTTATTAATATTCGTTTTTCCTTGCACCTAAACAGTTACTAATATTATAAAATCATTCACTGTTAGCTAATTTTCAGGCAAGTAAAAAAATTGAATCTCATTGCGTATGCTTTGATCACCGCAACTATTAAAATCTTAGGTAGCAGAATGTATTACTGGCATGATTCTAAAAAGATGAATCATTTTAAATTGTTAGATACAAAAATGTGATTGAATACAAAGTTAGAAGTCAAATTTATTCCGAAAAATCCATAGACAGTGGAAGAAAAGCTGTGCGATTTATAAATCGCACTATCTGCCTGGACTTAATGTGAAGGGTGTGATTTAATCCGATTAGCTATTCTTCTCATTTTATATATGTAACATAGGCAGGAATGTAACCTTATTAAAGGTCCTTGCAAAATATTTGTAAACAAAACACATACTTTATTTGAAGCTACAGTGATGTTATCTCCTCGATCGAGACAGTTTACAGTGGCTCATTTCCCAGAACAATAAGCTCCATGAACTCTTGCTTTCTGGCTACTGCAGCAAGGTCACTCATGAGGAGATGCTGTCAGGGAATTCTTCCTCATTATTTGTAGATAAATCATTCATTTATTCTTTCCACAAACATATATGATTTAACTGTGAATACCATACTGGGGAACTGCTGCTACACAGAATGTTACAATAATGCTTCAAAAATATTTATCGCTGGCATTCACTTATTGGTGTGTTCAGTTGTGCTCCTCAACCAAGTTCGATCCCTGATGCATTCTAAAGTGTGCTCATCTTAGGGAGGTACTTCAGTTGGACATAGTATGGCCGAGAGAGAATAAAAGGTCAACCAAGATTCCAGCTTCCGATTGTTTTCCAGTGGTTCCGAGCATGAGGTACGGTTCAGATATGATCTGTCCCCTTCAGCCACAGGCAAAATGCAATAAGCTTGAAAAAGAATTACTGAAAGGACAGCTGAAATTTTTGGAACCATACCTAAACACTAGTTAGAGGCTTAGGTGTCCCCTGTGGCTCTAGAGTGCCACACTCGCCTCTAACAAGTAGGTTACAGACTTCAGCACCTAATCTAGGCTGACACTCCAATGCAGTGCTGCACTGTCAAGTGGTTCTGTCTTTCGAATGAGCTGTTAAACATGAAGGCCCTTCTGCTTTTTCAGGTGGATGTAAAAGATCACAAAGCACCATTTCAATGTAGTTCGTGGCCATAATTCTTCCCTGAATTAATATCACTAAATCAGATTATTTGGTCATTCTTACAATGCAGTTTGTGGGAGCTTGCTGTGTGTAAATTGGCTCCCACATTTCCTACATTTCAACAATGATTACACTTCAAAACTTGGCTGTGAAGTGCTTTGGGCCAGATAGCGGGCCTTGAAACACTGTAAGCAGGCTTTTGTTTTCTTTTTCAGGGAAGGAGAAAGGAACATTTGGCATATTTATCGTAACTTTATTACAACTAAGCTAAAAATTCCAGCCAGGTTAATCATTTTCCCCCCTCCCCCACTTCCAGTAGCATCCTACCAGACATGAACTTTCTATCTGTGAGAGGACGTGTTAAATTGACACTTGATTCGAACGGTTATTGCTTTTAACTTCAGCACAGACAAATCAGAAAGAGTTTCCCATGGTAAATTGTAGGAGATAATAATCCTAATTGGACTGGTGATTTAGTCAAGTTTTGCAGGTGACAAGTAATTGGGGAAATTCTAATTATCACCATATGTGATCACCACAGTTGGGAAAGTCAGTAATTATGCTTGTGAATTATTATGAGTGTGGCATCTCTGCTTTATCTAGTCAAAATATATTAGCTTAGACATTAGATTGTGCTGCATCTTTCAGCTTAAAACAGGCACCCAGATGTCCAATATGGTGGGCAGCATACACCTCCATTCAGTGCAGGAAGTGTGCAGCCTGTGCATTCTGACATTTTGAAGTGACCGATGACTGAGGTCACAGATTCCAATGCCGACATTGCAGCCCAAATGGAATAGCAAACTGCAGCAGGCAAAGCTCAGGCAGCTGCCATGTTGTGGTGGCTCAGTGGCCCTTGGTTGAAAGAGGCTTGCAGTGTGGCTCTGATCTGTCACCCAGCAGATCACAGGGTTGGCTGTACAAGAGTCCGCGGGACAGTGGTGCAGGAACTGGTCTGACCTCTCTCTCCAGGAAGCAGCAATGCTGCTGCTTCTCTTGCCTCTGCACCACTGCTCCGCCGTTGCTTGTCAGCCAGGTGGAGCAGACGGCTGACAAAGCGACAATGCAGCCCACAGCCTCTTTGAGGATTCACGGAGGACATCTGAAGGAGGCCACCTTCAGATTCTCAGCAACCATCCTCCTTGACACTCCTTGGGACAGCATGGTAGCATAGTGGTTATCACAGTTGCTTCACAGCTCCATGGTCCCAGGTTTGATTCCCAAAGATGTGCAGGTTAGGAGGATTGGCCATGTTAAATTGCTGTTGTTGTCCAAAAAGGTTAGGTGGGGTTACTGGATTACGGGGATAGGGTGGAGGTGTGGGCTTAGGTGGGGTGCTCTTTCCAAGGGGCGGTACAGACTTGATGTGCCGAATGGCCTCCTTCTGCACTGCAAATTCTATGATCTATGATCTGTTACTGTCACCAGGGTTTCACTTCAAACGTGCGCAAGATTGCATGAGGGCTTATCCTTAGATAGCTACTAAGGGTAAGCACAGAGTGAATAATTTAATATTTGTTGGTTATGTCGTGTTTACGTTGTTAATTTTTGACGTACATAATGAGTGATGATCGTAATTGGATATGTGGTAAACCACTGTGTTCTTATATTAAGGGTTGTACGGTAGAACCTGCACTACAGGTTCACCTGGGCCCCTGCATGCTAGCTCCGCCCAGGAGCCGGGCTATAAATATGCGTGGCCTCCAACTCGCAGCCATTTTGTCAACTGCTGTAGGAGGCCACACATCTGACACTAATAAACCCTCAGTTTGGATTCAACTTCGTCTCCAGTCAAATTGATCGTGCCTCAGGATAGTGATGGAATTTGTGGTCTTTTTAATTGCGATAGCTGTGGGGAAGGGGTTGAAGGGATTGAGTATGGATGATGGACTGCCTGATGGATCCTAATTCGTGGAATTTACATCATGCGACGACAGTGCCCCGGAGTCCGATGGTGGAGCATGTCTCTCAAAGGCACTCTTCTAATAGCTGCTGGTGAGCGTCCCTTCCAGGTGTGGGCTGCCTAACTCAAAGTCTCTGGTGATCTCCATCCTCTTCCTGTTGAGGTTCCTGAGCTTCACCCTATGGCATAATTGCTGGAAGTACTGACTGACCTCTCGTGATCACCAAATTGCAATACACGTATCAAATCACCACAACTTGCCAACCATGACCTTTAGGGAAACACAATCAAGGTATCAGGACCCCAATGATCTGCCCAGTGATTATCGATGGCGGATAGAGTGGTTCTATTCTATGAGTGCTTATTCCGGGGTTTTCAAGGGAGTTGCTCTAGAATTATTATGACCACAGAGGAGTCCGCACCAGAGGCGTAGAGAAGCTGGTTATTTATTTATATTCACAACTATTCACACTCCGGACGAGACTACTCTGCTCAGCTCCCACTTGGGCCGAGCTTTAATATATAGTGTCCAATGCTCCGCTGATGGGGCCCTTGCCCCTCAGTGGGGGAGCTTGTAATCGACGAGCCTCACGGAGGGACTAATTGGTCCCACCCAGTAGATCTCGTGCAGGTTATAACAAGAATCCCTACAGTCCAGAAGGAGACCACTCAGCCCATCAAGTCTGTACTGACCCCCCAAAAGAGCACCCCACCCAGGCCCACCCCTCCCTGCCCTATCCCCGTAACCACATCCAACCTTGAACACCAAGGGGCAATTCAGCATGGCCATTCCACCAAACCTGCACATCTCTGGACTGTAGGAGGAAACCAGAGCACTGGGAGAAAACCCATGCAGATACTGGGAAAACATGCAAACTCCGCACAGACGTTCACCCAAGGCCGGAATTGAATCCGGTTCCCTTGTGTTGTGAGGCAGCAGTGCTAGCCACTGTGCCACCCCATGGCAAGAGAGGGTATCCTTGATCACCTAGCTTCCAGTAATGCACATTGTGTTAGGGTTCAAAGCTCTGTAGGATGAATGACTGTCTCATTATAAAAGCATTGCATCCGGGAGTCCAGGGGGCGAGAGAGGCTGACGTTTTGGCCTTTGCATCCTTGGTAGCCCGGAGACGGATATTACTAGCGTGGAGGGACTCAGAGCCCCCAAAATTAGGGGTATGGGTTAGTGACATGGCTGTGTTTCTCAAACTTGAGAAAATTAAGTTCGCCCTGAGAGCATCAACGTTGGGGTTCATAGAACATTACAGCGCAGTACAGGCCCTTCGGCCCTCAATGTTGCGCTGACCTGTGAAACCATTCTAAAGCCCATCTACACTATTCCCTTATCGTCCATATGTCTGTCCAATGACCATTTGAATGCCCTTAATGTTGGAGAGTCCACTACTGCTGCAGGCAGGGCATTCCACGCCCTTACTACTCTCTGAGTAAAGAACCTACCTCTGACATCTGTCCTATCTCTGACTATCTGATATCTATCTCCCCTCAATTTAAAGCTATGTCCCCTCGTGCTAGACATCACCATCTGAGGAAAAAGGCTCTCACTGTCCACCCTATCTAATCCTCTGATCATCTTATATGCCTCAATTAGGTCACCTCTTAACCTTCTTCTCTCACGAAAACAGCCTCAAGTCCCTCAGCCTTCCCTCATAAGATCTTCCCTCCATACCAGGCAACATTCTGGTAAATCTCCTCTGCACCCTTTCCAATGCTTCCACATCCTTCCTATAATGCGGCGACCAGAATTGCACATAATACTCCAAATGCGGCCGCACCAGAGTTTTGTACAGCTGCAACATGACCTCATGGCTCCAAAACGCAATCCCTCTACCAATAAAAGCTAACACACCGTATGCCTTTTTATCAACCCTCTCAACCTGGGTGGCAACTTTCAGGGATCTATGTGCATGGACACCGAGATCTCTCTGCTCATCCACACTACCAAGAATCTTACCAATAGCCTAGTACTCTGTCTTCCTGTTATTCCTTCCAAAATGAATCACCTCACACTTTTTTGTATTAAACTCTATTTGCCACCTCTCAGCCCAGCTCTGCAGCTTATCTATGTCCCTCTGTAACCTGTAACATCCTTCCGCACTGTCCACAACTCCACTGACTTTAGTGTCATCTGCAAATTTACTCACCCATCCTTCTACGCCCTCCTCCAGGTCATTTATAAAAATGACAAACAGCAGTGGCCCCAAAACAGATCCTTGTGGTACACCACTAGTGACTGGACTCCAGTCTGAACATTTCCCATCAACCACCACCCTTTGTCTTCTTCCAGCTGGCCAATTTCTGATCCAAACTGCTAAATCACCAGCTCTCTGGCCGGTAGATATTCACCTACATGCTGTACCATCTGGGGTCACACACCAACTGCAAATTGACGGAATTGAACCTATCCTGTTCCTGAACAACTCCGAGTTTAAATGAGGGGTTTGAATGGTCACACGAGGAATTCCGCAATCTTGTCGAATCCTGGAGCTCTTCTCTGGCAATAGGGAATGGTTTTTAATATTTCCTAAGATCTTGTAGATCTTATGCAGAAAAGCACAAAGGATTGCTGGATGTGGCTAATGTTGCATGTGAAATGAAATGAAAATCGCTTATTGTCACGAGTAGGCTTCAAATGAAGTTACTGTGACAAGCCCTTAGTCGCCACATTCCGGCGTCTGTTCGGGGAGGCTGGTACGGGAATTGAACTGTGCTGCTGGCCTGCCTTGGTCTGCTTTAAAAGCCAGCGATTTAGCCCAGTGTGTTAACCCAGCCCCTATGGGCTGCCTGGAAGGCTCCAGTAGCATAAAGATTGTTAGTCTGACCCTGATTGCCACAGGCAACGCAGTCCTGGCTATGCTGTAACATCAGCCTCGTACCATTCCCGTACCAGCCTCCCCGAACAGGCGCCGGAATGTGGCAACTAGGGGCTTTTCACAGTAACTTCATTTGAAGCCTACTTGTGACAATAAGCGATTTTCATTTCATCAGACTCTTTGTTCCATGAGGCCGCAGATCTCTGCCAATGATTCCTTCATAAAGCAGAGCCTCCTCATGCGCTGGTGCTGTCACATGAATTTAAGATTGCTTGTTTCTCCTCCTCGAATTCCTCATGCACAACAAGGTGGCGTTTCACCTGGTAACTCCTAAGGTCCAATACAGCGCCCCCCCCCCCCCTCTTTTAGGGTGAAGTCTTGAGAGAATCGTCAGGAAATATTGATGGAGTATTGAAGTCTTAACAATGCGTTCCAATGTCATAGTTAGAGAGTTACATCGAAGCACAGAAGAAGGCCATTTGTCCCATCAAATTTGTGCTGGTTCTCTGTAGAGTAATCTAGTAATACTTCAATCCCGTGCTATATCCCCATATCCATATCCATTATTGAGGGTGTCTATTTCCCTCAAACACCCATCCAATTTCATTTTGAGATCATGCAACATCTCCGCTTCCACTGCACCCGTAGGCAGCAAGTTGTAGACCAATACTATTTGCTGCTCAAAAATATACTTCCTTACTTTGCCCCCTCCTCCCCCACTCCGCACCTCTTAGACAAAACCTTAAATCTGCGTCCCTCTAGTCCTTGTACCATGAACGAATGGGAACAATTCAAAAGTTCTCTTCAAGTGCAGTGTACTCAGTCAATTATAATCAGACAGTGAATATTGAAAGAGGAACATGACTTTAAGTAGGACTCCCATTCCTCAGGGATAAATTGGTTCCTCCCGTTCAGCTGATCACTGTTAGGAGAAGGTGGTGAATGAAGCATTATCCACCAAAATATCAATGCAGCCTTTTTATTAAATGTCAGCAGGCAATTTAATTGTTGATCACAGCCTTATCAATATTTTGAGTGGCCATGCCTAGAAGCATGCGTCAACTCCTTTATCAAGACAGCATCTTTCACCAAAGCACGACTGAACCAACATTTCTGTTTCTGACTCCAATTGGCCACCAAAAATATTCACTGAAAAATCACCACCGTGGTTTCAGATTTTAAAAATTCAGTATCCGCACTGTATACGACAGAAAAGAAAGTATGAAAATATCATAGGTCATTTCCTTAAGAATGTTTCTTTGTGAAATCTGGCCAGGGTATGCATAATATTGTTGCAATTTTGCATTTTTAATTAAAAGGGGAATTTATTTTGGATAAATTGTAGATAAATTAGCTGAACTGTGATTTACTGTCTGTAAAGGAACATACAGTTTAATGTTCTGTGAATTTTCACAATGATAGGAGGGTTCTGTATCTTAGCCAAGATGGTGTCAGAGTCCTCATACAGGAAGTCTCATGCCAAAGGCTAGTACCCACTAGTTTAGCCAAGGGGATAGGTTGTAGTTGTATATTCATGATACATTGATGTAGCTGCACATATAAAACTGCAGCTGCCTTCAATATTTGTTAGTGGAATGCCCAAACCATGACTCATGAAACATTTGAGCAAAAGGTCTGAAGATTCCAGAGTTATTTGGAGAGGTACCGTGTATTTTAGAAAGGTAAGATACCCTTTCAAAGAGGTCCAGGTACCCCTTTGGGTCAGGAAAAGTGTCCTTTTTTGAGAGGCATGGTATCCTTTGGGATTGCTAACGGTAGACATGAAAATATGCAAAATGCAGATAAACTCAGTGGAACTGTAAAGCTGTCAAGATATTTAAATCCGCAAGCTCTTTAAATCGTTAGAAGAAAAAAAACCTGCAGTTGAAAGAAATCAGTGCTTTCAATTTCACTAGCTGTCTGCAGACATACACATGAGGGCTTCCATTAGATCATAGAATTTACAGTGCAGAAGGAGGCCATTCGGCCCATCGAGTGTGCACCAGCCCTTAACACCACTTAAGCCCATACCTCCACCCTATCCCCGTAACCCAGTAACCCCACCTAACCTTTTTGGACACTAAGGGCAATTTAGCATGACCAATCCACCTAACCTCGGCACATCTTTGGACTGTGGGATGAAACCGGAGCACCCGGCGGAAACCCACGCAGACACAGGGAGAAAGTGCAAACTCCACACAGACAGTGACCCAAGCCGGGAATTGAACCTGGGACCCTGGAGCTGTGAAGCAATGGTGCTAACCACTGTGCTACCATGCGGCCCATTACTGGATTAGTGCTGCTTGACTGATACTATAACTTTTCATTATCACCGAGGGGAGGGGGGGGCGGTGTCCTGGAAGTGCGCAGTTTTATTGCCAGCTCAAAGTGTTTATAAGTCTTTAATGTGGAGCGATGAATACAATTGTTTGCTTTCATAGAACATTAAGTACTTGAAGGAATATTTATTTTTATGAGGTATTAAGTACTTGCATGAACCTAAATGTATTGAATAGTTTTTTTATGAACTTGAGTTGTTTTGATAGTGAAGTCATCAATCAACATTTAGAAATGTATTTTGTTTCATATCACCATAGCCCCTGAGATCTGCCCATGGTGGATTCTGGGGGAGTTGACAGTGAGGGTGTAAGTGCAAAGGGTTGAAGGTGGGGGGCATGGATAGACATGAGTTCACACTAATATTGGCATTGAGAGTATCAAGGGTCATGGGCCTGAGTGGAGGAGCATAGGGCATTAAGGATATGAGAGGCCATAGGTGTAGGTGTAGTGGTATAGATTGGCATGGGCAGTATAAGAGGGCATAGGAGTGGGTAATAGGGCATACATTGACATGGATGGAATGAAGGACTATGAGGTGGATAGAGAGGCTTAGATTTGCATGGAGGGTATGAGGGGCCAAGGTTCTAGGGTGGGTGTATGAGGTGGCATGAGATGGCATTGGTGGGAACGGGGAGTGTGCGTGAGTGAGGGCTAGTGAGCAATTGTTAGGTTTTTTTTTAAAGTTGGGAAGGGGTCCTGAAGCACTGAGGTAGGCATTTCACATGGCCCACCTTTGCACCTGACAGCCCCTCTCAGATTCTCTACAATCCAGCCTCGGGCCTTAGGATGCCTACTTGTCATGTGTTGCTGTGGCGAGGTACTGACAGGTGTTCTTGATGGTGCAGAGACTGTCTACTGGCGAGAGAGACTTGTATATTTTGCTCCCTCTCTGCAGCAAGCTAGCCAGTGGCAGTGAATCATCCAACTGCACTTGATGCATAACATCACCCTGTGGCAAACCATTAACGCAGAATATTTACAGGCTGTTATATCATGTTCTGCATCATACTCAAGCCTAATCCTGCCTGTCCTGTAAGGATAATTTGACATCTATTAGGAGCTGGAACCCTGGCGCATTTCCCTTCCTTTGAAGGGTACTTATGCCAATTGTAGCATTCTTATTATTGCCTTGGCTAAACTGCTTGCATCAACAGGTTATTCAGCAGACAGTTATCACATACAAGTCTGATCATGTTTCTATCATTAACACGTGTGCTTTGCAATAGGAATCACCATACAACAGTTGGGAACCCCGTCTGATTTTACCTTTCTTCCAAGATTAGGATTACTGATGCCTACTCTTCATCCCATGGAGTGGCAGGTACCAATCAAATGAACACAGACTACGGATCAAACCTCATGCACCCTAATCGGTATAATATTGTTTGATGCAGTCATTCCATCATATGTTTGGATTGGCCCTTGATAATATGTACTAGCTTTTATACATTAATAACCATTATATAATTAATTTTAGAGTTCTAATTTTTGGCTTCTAACTTTTAATCATCTCCTCATGGGAAAAGCTGTAAAGAATGCATTCATATCATGAAATGAAGCTGAGAAATAAGAGTTAAGAGCATTAATTGATTTCCAGTCTCTATACTAAATATTGACCATCGCTTATTCTCTACTGCAGGATAAATTGTTGTACCACAGACATTTCTCTCTTGCTGCACATTAGCTCCATATATATTATAATGAGTGTTAACAATGGCATTTATACTTGAATGGCTCATGGTTTCCAGATATTTCATGTTAATTCTAACCCTGTAGAAAAGTGTTTACAATATACCAGGAAACAGACTATAAGAAGCTTTCAAATTCCTTTAGTTTATTTTCTGATTTGACAATCTTCCAAAATTTCCAACCAACTCCGACAAATAAAGAATTGCTTTGTGTCAATGAGAAAGAAAAGGATTTGACAACATTAATGAATATCTGACTGTGTGCTGGATTTGAATTTCCTGCGACACAGGCAGGTAGAAGTTCCTTTGTTAGTGCAATAACAAAATTCAAAGCTGCTAACTCCATTAGCTTCACAGATGGATGCAGAACTGGACAGAAATGATTAAGGCAGAAAGGGCTAATTGCCAGGAAGGGTGTTTGACTTGGCTTATGTTATATGAAATGTTTGCCAAATTTGAACAGCGCGGCAAGGGGACAGGAACACTAGGTTCTTACGATCGCAGGAGGCTCCGCTGAAGTTAATTGGCCAAGGGTAGAGCTTGAGTTTGGTCAATAGGGCAAATGCAAATTTCTTCTCTGCCTTTTGGTGTTTTTTTAGGTTGAAGTATGTTTTCAGGTTGCCGTGTGAAACCCATTGTCAACGCGAAAACAGGTTTGAATCATTCTAAAATGAACAAATTCAGCATTTAAACTGTTCAGCACAAAATGCATTGAAATACATGACCCAATTCTATTTTCTGTACCTCCTATTTTATAATTGTTATTGCCTTTTAATTGTCATAATTATTTAAACTGCCTACAAATCTGTGCACAAATGGAATGGACCAGTGGCCTTGAAAACCTGTGGGGGTTCTACAAGGCAGCACGGTAGCACAAGTGGATAGCACTGTGGCTTCACAGTGCCAGGGTCCCAGGTTTGATTCCCCGCTGGGTCACTGTCTGCATGGAGTTTGCACATTCTCCCCGTGTGTGCGTGGGTTTCCTCCGGGTGCTCCTGTTTCCTCCCACAGTCCAAAGACGTGCGGGTTAGGTGGATTGGCCAAGATAAATTGCCCCTTAGTGTCCAAAAAGGTTAGGAGAGGTTATTGGGTTACAGGGATAGAGTGGAAGTGAGGGCTTAAGTGGATCGGTGCAGACTCGATGGGCCAAATGGCTTCCTTCTTCACTGTATGTTCTATGTTCTATGTCCTACTGAATTTAGTATGATTTCTTTACATAATAATGAGAACTCCATTTCAGGGTGCCAGACGATTACTAATTCCGCTCCAGCACTTGGACAATAGCCATGATATAGAACGCTTCTGCATTATTCTTTTCTTTGAGCTGGTGCCGGTTGCTCCACTGAAACAAACTCTTCTAATCCCATCTCTTTAGCCAAATTTTCAGTTACCCTCCTGAATCTCTCCATCATTCTGCAGTGGCTATCCTTATTTATGAAGTGCCTTTGGGCATTTGTTACATCAAGGATACCAAGACACATGCGAGTTGCTATTGTTGTACCTGATGGCAACTGGGAATCACATTTAAAGTACCAGTTGATGATGATCTCCAGTTTTACACGATACCTATGTTCACTTAATTCAGTGAAGGCCACGATGGGGAGTATTGCCTTTTAGAGATGCAGGCTACTTTTAGATTGCTGCTGGGTGTTTCAAGCACTCCCAACCCCCACCCCCAACAGGTGAGATGCCTAGCAGGATATTAACTGAGGAGATTAAAATGGTCCAAGCCTCCTGCCAATACATAACATGACATTCACCACTGCAATCTCTTTAAAATGAGAAAGAAGTGGTACTGTTATCAGGTAATTGTTTCTGTTTATTTTGTTCCAGAGACATTTCAAATTCTTCAAAATTTTTGATTTAAATTATTGCAATTATGTGCAGGAATCAAACGTAGCAAAATAATCCTGAACTAGGATAACTTTCTAAAATAAACCGCTGAGGAAAATATCAATTATCTATTCCTATTTTTCATGACTCTGCAATTGGTCCTGTCAGAGTTCCGGTGGTAGGTTTCCTGGAAGGTTCTGCTGGACTTTCACTGGAGTTACCGCACTAAGATTCTTTGCAAACATTTGGCAGTAAGGTTCCTTTTCAAGAAGCACACAATCTAGATTTACATTTCATTGCTTACGGCGGAAGTGTTGTACTATCCGGTGAGCCACTTTACATCATAGAGCTTGTCCTTGTCTATATGTAAAATATCCCATGTTACAATTGGCTGTAAAGTGCTTTGGGCCATCAGCAGGATGTGATAAGGTGCTAAATAAATGCAAGATCTTTTTTACCCCCTCATGACTAGATCTGCAGATAATAATGTTGACCAATACAAATGAGAACCAAATTTTCTCTGTAATTTGGTGATGTTAATGTAGCAATTAAAAGAAATAGCAAACAAAAGCATGATACTCCCTTCTTTGTCTCAAGGACATCTAGATTGGGTTGCATCATGATAGCCTGCTTGACATTACACAACCAACATGATGTTGACTCAGCAAATACTGAGGTGCACATTTCACTTGCTGTGGGTTTGTACCAGGCAGGAAATTCCTATTCATTAATCCCAAATTATCGTTGCAAATGAATTTTTATTTATAAATAAAGGAAAAGTTCCTGATTTCCGTTGTGACCTTTTGCAAAGGGTGCTACAAAGTAAGGAACACAACTCGGTATTTTATCAATTCACGAAGTAGGCACAGATCAGGAAGGTCAATGAGCCCCTTAACTTGTCCATTCAGGTAAAATCTACAGCCCTGCCAACATGGAATCCAGTCGTTTCATGAATGTATTCAAAGTTTTTGCCTCCACTGTCCTAGCCTGAAATGTGTTGAGTGTTCTTTGTGTGTGCAGAACTTTCTGACATCAGACCTAATTTTGCCTTTGCCCCTTTGAATGAGTCGCAGCGTCACAGTAGTTATTTAATTATTGCATATTTTTAGAAGAGGCAGGAAGGAAAACTCCCGTAGAGATTAAGGGTTGGAAATAAGGCTTACAGATTGTTGCCTACGATGTGTAATAATATATCTACAACAATTAAAAATTCTGGATTTGAATGAGTAAATTCCAAAGGAGCATTTGAACAGTCCACATAAATTATAAAGAACGGGAGCCCAAGATAATCTAAGGCTGGTCAAATTGTGAATCCTTTTATAACACCAGTCCATTCTCAGTGTCGATTCTCTTGTCTCTCTTCTTCCATTTCTCTTCTTCTCTTTCTCTCTACATCTCTGTTTATTTCCCCTTGTGCTTCAGTCCTGATCGTTTCCATTTTCTGCCTATTTTCTCTTGGAAGCTGCTCGATAGTATGGTCGATAAAGAAACCACCAATAGCTGCGTTTGAGGTGGAATTGTGGTGAAAATGTAGTCGCCATCTTCAATTTCTGCATGTCCCCCCCTCCCAATAAGTCTGCTTTCCTCTACCCCTTCACTCCCATCGCATCCCTTACCCCTTCACTTGCCGACTACTTCCTCCAGTTGCTACCACACTCGGATTCTCACTACTACACCAATGTATTTTTCCTTCTTCCTTGCTCACTTGTCACTCACCTAGACCTTAACCGACCACCCAGAACCCTGGGCTGGCCAATAGAGGGAAAGCTGCTTCCTTGACCTTGTTCATTGAAGGGTGGGGGTGGGGCATGGGAGGGGGGGTGGGACAGGATTGAATGGTGCTTCAGGTAAAGTCTGGACTAATGAACATTGGTGAGAGATTTTAGATGGGTAGTAAGGTCCCCAGTCTCCTCATAATGTTTAGATATAAAACAGATGCCCGGAGCTGGGATACCAGGTCCACTAGTTGTGGAGAGGTAGGTGTCTGACGAAGGTAAGAGTCCAGTGGACAGGTGATAGACAGGTGTGTAAAGTGCCAAAAATGTAGGTTGATACAACTGAGAAGTTGTAAACTTGCCAAGGTGCCAAGCATTTTCAAACGGCGGCGATCAGGCTGGGAGTGCCCTGCACGGGTGTTGGGGGAGGATTATGGGGGGGTGGGGGGGATGGGGGGGGGAGTGGTTGGAGACCCCCTCATAGTGAGTTGAAGCTTGGTGGTGTAGCTGATCGCGGCGGGGCTCCAGGGATTGTGATGCCATTTTAAAATGGTGTCCCGATCTCGCACTACACTGAGGAGTTCCGGCGAGTAGAGCTCCTTCGTGCAACCTCAGCTGCGCATTCCCCGCTGAGGCCCCTTACCTAACCCGAGTGACGTTAGATAGAGTTGTGTTTCTCGGCGCTGCAAGCGCGAGGAAATACGTGGCTAAATGCACTTGCTGTGGGACTTCGTTCTTATTTAGTTCAATTGTGCCCAATGATTCTGCAGGGGAATAGGAGACCTCAAGGCAAACTCTCAGAAGGGAATGTGTGCAGGTGGGAAGGGAGGTAAATTCCTAGAGTCTGGCACTGAAGGCCTGACAGTTCTCCAGCAAGAAATTTAGTGACCTTGCAAGGATGGTCAAGGTAAGTGAATGCATCTTCACTGGACATCTCCTACCCACCGCAACACCAACCTCTCATGAAGCTCAATACACCACAGCCCCACTGTTTACTCATCAGCGATCTAAAGATGTGCAGGTTATGTGGAGTGGCTGTGATAATTGCCACTCAGTGTCCAAAGGTTTGGTGGGGTTATGAGGATAGGCTGGGGGATTGAGCCTAGGCAGGTGCTCTTTCGGAGGGTCAGTGCAGACCCGATGGGCCAAATGGCCTCCTTCTGCAATGCAGAGGATTCTATGGATTCTGTAGCTGTCAGCACTCAAACCTAACATTTAGAGGCTCCATCTCATATTCACACAACTATCAATGCTACCAACCTCACAACCACCTTTTATTGTTTCCACATACCTCCACCTATTCAGCTATGGTAGGCACATTGTTCAAACACATTGCTTCACATTCACTGATATTCTGTCTTCCCTCTTGCAGGGTAAAGGTGATCTATAACAGAAGAGAGCAGAGCAGAACCAGAGGGGGACAGGCACATCTGCTTCACCTAAGGTGGAATTAATGCTCTGCATCGTGGGGGCCCATTGCATCTGATATCGCAGAGTATATTTAGTAATGTAAGGATGGTATGATTTTGCCTTCCACTTCACTATTTTCCTGCTCTCTGGTAGAAAGAGCAAGTTGCAAATTTGTGACCATGAACCACTTGCTTTCGATCCTACCCCTCTTTTCCTCAACCCAACCCACCCTCTTCAGCGTTTATGCTTTCAGAATCGCAGGAACTGCATCTGTCCAGCCACTGCAGCCTCATGAGGAAGGGCCAGAGCTGCTACTGAGCTCTGAGGAAGGTCACATGATCTGACACTTGCTGCCACCAGTTTGTATGCCGGCACGGCACATACCTTAGGGGGCAGTATAGAGGCAGGATCTGCACAAGGTGAGAAATGGCTAGATGTGGGTTGCAGCCAGGCCAAGGGGAAAGGATAATGCACGTGCCAGCTCACCGGACCTTGATGGTGCTGTCGGGTTCGGCTGCTTTGATTGTCATGTACATCAAAATGCTTGGCATATTGGCAAAGGTGCCAAACAGCCTGCCAACACTGTCAAGGTAGCAGGGAGGAGCCTGGCTTCAACGTGGCTCAGGCTTCGTATAGAGTTTGGAGCCGACCCTTTCCAGGGTGGAGGTAGGAGCCAGCTGCATGATAACCATGCTGCAGCTTCCTGTGACCAATGGCTCATCTTCCACAGCGGGAACTGGAGAGGCCAGCCAACATCTCAGTGCTGCAGTGGAGGCTCAGACTGGGGCCTTGAGACCAATGCTTTCTTCCTCTGAGGCTCAGACCCCTGCCATCATGGTTGCTGGTCTCAGTGCTGAAAGGTGCATTCTGGCTCTCAAAGCAGTCCAGTCATCTGTCCTCCAACAGGATTGCTTGAAGGAGTGGCAGTGGTTTCACATCTGCTGTCCTCTCTCAGGGTGACTGCTTTCATGCTCCCACCACTGCCGCACTCCCAGTGCCCTCTCACCTCTCAGTCAGCCAGCCCAGATTGATGCTGTCCAAAACTGGCCCGCAAGGCGTGGGGTTGCTTGAGAGTGCCCTGCAGGACCACCTACACTTTCCCCCACTACAAGTCATGGTAGTGACAGCACTGTATAGGAACACTGTGACAAGCAAAGGTACATGGAAGACTGCCACTTACAGAATCTACAAGTGTAATTAGTTCAGGTTTGTACATAATAATGGAGGTGTTGTTGAATGAAAGGATTTTACTTCAGGATTTTGACCAAGTGGAAGCTGTGATGACACTGAACAAATGGATTGAAAAGATGCAAAATGATAATGAGGTCATGTTTCAGGAGAAATGGAGTCTCATTGGTTACTCATGGACAGCTTGTCCAGAACAAAGGGTTCCTGGATCCTCATCCCTGCTTCCTCTTCCTTCTCCTGAGGTGGCCTCTTGATGCCTCCGGGTGGCAACGGCTGTGCCCTCAAGGTACTGAGGTAATAGAGGGTGCAGCAGACCATTACAAACCTGGAGGATCCACTCTGATGCATTCTTGAGTGATCCAAGCAACCAAACAATTACATGAGGGTGCCAATGTTCCTTGTGACTCCATGGCTCTGAGTATTGTCCTCAGGTAGTTGAGTAGCGGAGGAAGTCATGAGTAATGTTCACCCTGGATATCCCTTTTCTGCAAGAAGCCAGCCATTGGTTCTTTTGTGGTGGCTCAAATACACTGGAATGAAGGTATTTTGGCTGTTGCAGGGATAGCAGGAATTCATCACTATGCTGCTCAGTGCATGGCCACACACCAACTGCATGTTGATGGAGTAGTATCTCTCACAGTTCCCTTACCTCTTATATGAGGAGACTGAATATGTGCATATGTTCAAAGGAACCCATATTATTGGTAATTGGACAGCTTTGTCTAAGCTACATGTCTACTCCCTGTTTCTCTCTGTAATCCATACTATAACAACTGGTGTATTTATATGACATCTTTAACAAGGTCCTTCATGAAGGTCTAGTCAGGGGAAAATTGACAATTCAGAGTATATCCACCTTAACATTTTTCGTCTCACACGCAGGGCGATATTTTAATTCGTTCAAAGCACTGACATAAAATCGAGCCCCCACACAGATGCAAATGCATGAATGTATTGGGCAAAATGTTGTTTTTCTCGTGTCTGAAGTGTTGTGTTGGGCACTCTGGATCCGTGGAACACATACAGGTCACCAACACTTGAAATAGTGCAACACTATTTTATTGAGTCATTAACAGTTTAACATACTCTCACTGTGGGTTAACACGATACTAGCTTTAACTAAAGACCTTTGCCTTGTCCTAACCAGTCGATGCACTCAGCACACGGTGAATGTCTGTGCTGCAGGCTGTGAGCTCTGTCCTACTAGGAAGCTGCAGCTCGAATGAGCGGGAACTCTGATGCCCCCTGACTTTATAGTGCGTGTGCTCTAACTGGTGATTAGCTGTGGTGTTGTGTGTGTTGATTGGTCCCACTGTGTGTCCATCAATGTGTGTCTGCACCATGATATACTGGTGTATATTATGACATCCCCCCTTTTATAAAAGAATGTACATGTGTGGCAATAAATAGTGTGTGGTGAGAATGTCCCTAACTACCTGTGTGCAAAAGACATATTTACAGGACTATGTACATGAGAACTAAGCTATTTACATGGGAAGGTGCCTGGTGCAGAAAAACAGTATGCAACAAGAATACCGAGATGAACACTATATACAAACCATGTAAATGATCAAACGGAAGAACAGAACAATTCAGAAAGTCTATAAGTCCACAAAGTTCACAAATTAAGTCTCTGAGGTGGGCAACGAATTCTGGTTGACCGTCAGGGTGGCACACCACTCATCGTCTGGATCGCTGCTGTATACCGACAGCGGCTGGTGTCTTTGCTTCGGGGACACCCTGTTTTTTGTCACGATACCGACTCAAAAAGTCACCTTAGGGTCCTCGGTGTCACTGCTTTGTGGGAGGTCCGCATCGGACTCGGTGACCGTGGGTTGAATTGCCTGGACATTCCTGCGAGGCTGGCTGAAGCGATAAAAATTGGCAGGCTGAGCTGCTCAGCATAAGGCAGCATAGTGGCCAAGTCTGCCACATCTTAGACATTGTCGAGATTTGGCAGGGCATTGCCGTTTTAAATGGGCGGAGCCACAGTTGCCGCACATCGTAGTGTCAGCACGTTCGCTGCGCCACTGCACATGCGCGGTGCGGTCGTGCGTGGTGCTCGCCTGCGCATTACGTTCTTCGATGTCGCCGTCCCCTTGTTTGATGCGCACAAGCGCGGGAGTCCACGAAAAGCGCGCGAAATGGCCGCCCCTATCCAGGCTGAGGCCCTGGAATTGCTCAATTGCTTGGACCCGTTCTGCCTCGTGGGGATATTGCCGCGCCGTTTCAGCTGCTTGGATGTGGGAATACCGACTCGTGGCGTTTTCGTGTAGGACACAGGTCTCAATGGCGGTCTCTAGGGTGAGATGCTTTACTTTGAGGAGCTGCTGTCGTAGGGGGTCCGACTGAACACCGAAAATGATCTGGTCGCGTATCATGGAGTCGGAGGTGGGCCCGTAGCTGCAAGACTGTGCAAGGATGCGGAGGTGAGTGAGAAAGGATTGGAAAGGTTCATCCTTATCCTGCAAACGCTGTTGGAACACGTAGCGCTCGAAACTTTCATTCACATCTAACTTGAGGAGGACCGTCTTGAACTTTGTTTTATCTTCATCATCCGCAAAGGTGAGAGAATTGAAAATGTGGATGGCATGGTCCCTGGCCGTGGATAGGAGGAGAGCAATCTTCCTGGTATCGGAGGCTTCCTCCCAGTCTGTGGCCTCAAGGAAGAGCTGGAAGCGCTGTTTGAATATCTTCCAGTTGGCCCCTAGGTTGCCGGCGATGCGGAGCGGCGGCAGCGGGCTGATGTTGTCCATGTTGCAGGATGACGGAATGCTGGCGGAAGGCAGATCACTTGCAGATAGGTCTAAGAAGTGCTAATATCCCTCAACTCCTGGTATCATGTTGTGTTGGGCGCTCTGGATCTGTGGAATACATACAGGTCACCAACACTTGAAATAGTGCAACACTATTTTATTGAGTCATTAGCAGTTTAACATACCCTCACTGTGGGTTAACACGATACTAGCTTTAACTAAAGACCTTTGCCTTGTCCTAACCAGTCGATGCACTCAGCACATGGTGAATGTCTGTGCTGCAGGCTGTGAGCTCTGTCCTACTAGGAAACTGCAGCTCGAATGAGCGGGAACTTTGATGCCCCCTGACTTTATAGTGCGTGTGCTCTAACTGGTGATTGGTCCCACTGTGTGTCCATCAGTGTGTGTGTCTGCACCATGATATACTGGTGTATATTATGACATGAAGGACCGTTAACATTGAGCAGATCAACTGGCTCAGCTGCCCAGTCAGGCTGATTCAGGTCGGCAGACAGAAGAGATCATCTGAGATAAGTATAAATCCTCCAAGCCCTACATGAAAACTTACACCTCTAAAACCTTCTTGAAACCCCCTCCCATTCAAAATTGCATGCAAGTCCATGAAGTGTACTTCTGGATGGGATAGAGGCAATGAGAGACTATAGTGCACATGGCTGATGAATTCCAAATGGATCGGACTAACTCGATGCACTAAATGTCCTTCATTTATTCACGCCTACTTCTTATTTGCTTATTAATGCCTTCCTTATTCACAATGTTCACCTGAGGCATAATTAGAAGAAGCGTTCCTTAATATTGGAGAAAATAAATGACTCCACCGTGAGCCTGAGTTGGATATTTCATTTTAAGGAGGAAATATCCTGTATGTCTTTATGCCAGTGCTGGCTGCCAGATGCGCTATGCGATTGCTCTGAACTGTGCTTGATCCAAACCCACTCAATATCATGTCAGGCATTCTCAAAATAGACATGTCCCTGCACTGAGTGGAAATGATGAGGAAAGTAATAGCAACAGTCACAATACGGTTAGTGGAAGGATGCAGCTTCAGATCTATCTGCCAAAGACATGACATCATGTGGCCAATATTTTGGCAGCAAGAAGAACATGGCGTTGGATCAATGGCAGGTTGCAGTAATTCAGAGGAGACTCAATACTACTTCAAACTCACTTTGCTCTCTGTAGCACAGCCAGAAGTTCCATTTGCAAACCCATTAATGGATTAGTCTGAATGGCTCTGTGGTACATGCAGTGTCAGCTTGACATATGACAATTGGCAATGCATTGTGAACCATGTTTGCTGGTATGTGTGTTTCCTGTACATTTGGAATATCGCCTTACTGAAAACCTGGCCAAGGTTTTGTGTAATTATGGCATTTCCAATTACACTTGAAGAGATTTTCCCTTCCCAAAGTCCAATGATATCAAATGCCTTATTGCCGAAAATCAAACAAATCTGAATAGTTCATACACCTATCCTCGCCAGTTTGTAGTTTTCTTTTCCCCTTTCTTTAAGTTTCCCTGTATTATTCTCCTCAGGCCTCTGCAAATATTTTCAAATGTATCTTTGCAGGGGATGTGGGCATCACTGGCAAGACCAGCATTTATTACCCTACCCTAATTGCTCTTGAATTGAGTGGCTTGTTAAGAGGCCATTTCAGAGAGCAGTTAAGAGTCAGCCACATTGCTGTGGGTCTGGAGTCACATGTAGGCCAGACCAGGTAAGGATGGCAGATTTCCTTCCCTAAAGGGCAAAGAACCAGATGAATTTTTAAAACAATCAATGATTCATGGTTACCATCACTGATCTAGGTTTCAAATACAGATTTTATCGCTTAGATTTAAATTCCACCAGCTGCCATGGTGGCAACCTACATCTCCAAAACATTAGCCTGGGCCTCTGGGTTACTAAGCCAGTAACACTACGCGACTATCTCCCCACCACGCTACTTTGCATTTTGTAGTAGTTGTGCATGTCTAAAGCAACAAAATTCCTTTCCCACCTCACTCTCCTTTTACCTCATCTTATTCTACAACTTACTTGTCGGGCTCTCAAGGTATATTCTGAAGATATATATATATTTTTTTGCTACTCCTTGGGGTTTTTGTTGAAAGGACTCCTGAGCTTTATTGATTTTCACATTAATTACTTCCCATTGCTGTTCTGTCAATTTCCCCCAATCTATCTTTCTGAGTTCCATTCTCAGTCCCTCGAAACAAACCTGTTGGACTTTAACCTGGTATTGTAAGACTTCTTACTGTCCTTAAAATTAGTTATCTTCCTTTCTATTCACCTTTTTGCTACTTATGTCTTTCTCAATTATTGTCTTGAACTTAAATTATGTTACCATTACTATTGCCTAAATGTTCCCCCATGCTTACTTCTTCTACCTTCTCTAGTTCATCCTCAAAACTCAATCCAGTAATGGTAAGAAATTAGTCTTGTACACATGTTAAAAACTCCATTCCCTTTTCCCATTCCCCTACTTCATGTTGAAATTTTATTTGGAGGCAGGTGAAATTTCCCATGACTATAGTTGATAGGATCCAAGCTGGTTAACGAAGCTGAAACCAAAACACAGAGATTTTCTTTATTGGGAGAGTTTGTTGACTTGTTGACGGCTGCCCTCTCACAGAACCCAGTGTCCCACCTATTCCACATTTATTCTTTTTCAATAAAATGGAACAACAAAAATGAACAATAAGCGAGAATGGGTGACAGCCATGGTGGGGTAATCCCCAATTTAAATGTGCTCAAAGACAATTAATATCATCACCTGTTTCTCTGAACACTAATAATTTAATTGGCATTAACAAACTTTAACAACGTGATTGATAAGACATTGACAAAGGGGATGTTGATTGTGTGGGATTCAGTGATGATAATGCCATTGAATGTCAAGGGGCGGTGTTTAGATCCTCTCTTGTAGGAGATGGTCAATGCCTGCCACTTGTGTGGCGTGAATGTAACTTGCCTCTTGTCAGTCCAAGCCTGGATATTGGTGCTGCAGTATCGCTTAGACCCGAGTCGATATACTATTAGAAATGAGGTATCTGCCACTGCAACCATCTGAATGTGGTCTTGAGGACATATACCGAGGAGGTCATGCATATCGAGGGCTTCATCAAGTTGCCTGTGGAAGTTAACAAACAGATCGTGCAGTTGCCTCTTCACATTGTTCAAGGAAGCTTTCCAGCATTGTTTGGGAGATCTTGGTTAAGGAAGATTAAGCTAAACTGGGCCGCCATGAACCAACTAGTTGATTTTACGAAAGATCTTCAACTACCTTTCAGAAAACATTGCGAAAGTATTCGCAGAGCCACTTAGATCCATAACTGGGGTCGAAGTGAAACTCAAGATAAGTGTTAGAAAGTGTGTACCATACCTATGCTATTTGACCTAAAGTGGAAGAGGAACTCGAAAGGTTACTGAAGACAGGAGTCATTGAGCCTGTTACCACCAGCGATTGGGCAACACCAATCGTCCCAGTCTTAAAGAAGAATGGTTCAGTACAAATATGCGGGGTTTTCAACAAGACTATTAGCCGTGTATTATGTGGTGATCAGAACCATCCACCACTTGCCAAAGATATTTTTACAGGTCTCAGGCAGCCAGGAATTTAGAAAAATTGGTCTCTCCCAAACCTATCTGCAAATGAACGTAGTTATTGAGTCTCAACCATTACTGACCATAGTAACACACAAGGGCCTGTTGCAGTCTTGGAGGCTCCCGTTCTTTATAATGACAGCACTGGCTCTCATCCAATGATCTATGGATGTGATTTTGAGTGGGCTCTCGGGTGTGCAATGTTACCTGGACGACATTCTTATTACAGGTTCGAACAATGTAGAGCATGTAAAGAACCTAGAAGCTTCTCTTCCAAGAGGTTAAGAAAGAGAAGTGCGAATTTTTTAAACCTTCTATTCACTATCTTGGACACATCATCGACCAAGATGGTCTTCGCGTAGAAACTAAGAAGATGTTGGAGATCCTGGAAGCTCCACGACTGCAGAACACGACTCAGTTAAGGTCGTTGCTAGGATTATTAAATTACTATGTAAAGTTTGTACCGCACTTAGCAACGGGCCTTTACACATGTTGCTTTCCAACAAACAATCTTGGCTCTGGGCGAAAGATTGTGAGGGTGCTTGCCAAAATGTAAAAACAAATATACGAATTGGAGTTATTAGTCCATTATAACCCAAAACTGAAGCTGCAGCTTGCTTGCGACAAATCACCTTATTGGGTTGGAGCAGTTGTCTTGCATATAATATCTGTAGGCGAAGAGCGATCAATAGCATTTTCTTCCAGGACGTTGATTAATGCTGAGTCTAACTATGCTCAACTTGAGAAAGAAGCTCTTAGCATTATTTATGGAACTTGAAGACGCCACCATTATTTGTTTGTCCATCAATTTATTTTGGCTAATTTTATTAGCCAAAACAGGTCCGATTTCACATGCTGCACCATTTGGCGATGAACGAATTTAGCGTTGGTCACACTGACCAATTATTGTCTGCATGTAGGATAAGTAGAGAACCTGTACCCTATCTTTTCACCACAGAGAGTATGGACAGTGACATGCCTGAGTTGAGGACTACAACTGCCGAAATTACTGAATTTGTTACAACAGAATCATCCACACAACCAGAGACAGTTCCTGAGTTGGTTTCGCCGATGTAACACTGGCCAGTGTAGAGGAAGAAACTTCTAGTACCTCTTAAAGCCAGGTTCCTGAACGTTATGCGCTGACTAAACAAGACAGATATCCACCCAAGAGACTACCTTACTTTTTTTTTTAACAAACAATTTTATTGAGGTGTTTTTTGGCATTGTAAACAGTTACAGATTACAGAAATATGCAAACAACAACAAAAAGCCAACATTCCAATCAAAACCATAATGCACATACCTGCTCCTCTCCCATAGACACTACCCGCCTATTTATCCCTCCTACTCTACTCTAATCTCCCCCACTCCCCCCCCTGACGTTCACTCTCCCGCGAAGAAGTCGATGAATGGTTGCCACCTCGGCGAACCCCAATACAGATCCCCTCAAGGTGAACTTGATTTTTTCCACACCCAGAAAACTTGACATGTCCGAAAGCCATAGTTCGGTCTTCGGGGGTTTTGAGTCCCTTCATGCCAGCAGTATTCGCCGCTGGGCTATCAGGGAAGCAAAGGCCAGAACATCGGCCTCTTTCTCCCCCTGGACTCCTGTGTCTTCCGAAACCCCGAAAATTGCCACCTCTGGACTCATCACCACCCTTGTTTTCAGCACCCGGGACATGACCCCCGCAAATCCCTCCCAGTGCCCCCTAAGCTTAGGGCATGCCCATAACATGTGAACATGGTTCACTGGTCCTCCTGTGCATCTAGCACACTTGTCCTCTACCCCAAAGAATGTGCTCGTCCAAGCCACCGTCATGTGGGCCCGGTGAACAACCTTAAATTGAATCAGGCTGAGCCTGGCACATGTTGCGGTTGAGTTTACCCTACTCTTTTAAAAAAAAATATATCTATTAAAGTTTTTTAACACAATTTTTCTCCCTTACAAACAATAACCCCCACCCTCGTAACAAAAAAAAACGAGAAATCGCGCAGAGCAAGATATATACCTGGCAAAATGATATATTTACACAGCTTTGTACACTGGCCCTCACCCGTACGTGCCAGTTTCCCCAACCCTTCATGTTATCTCTTGCTCATCCACCCTTCCAGGCAGTCCCCCCTTCCCCCCCACTCCCCCCCCCTCCCAGGACGTCCCCTCCACCCCACTCCCCACCCCCAAGGTTGCTGCTGTTGACCGACCTTCCTCTAACGCTCCGCGAGATAGTCTAGGAACGGTTGCCACCGCCTGTAGAACCCCTGCGCAGACTCTCTCAAGGCAAACTTAATCCTCTCCAACTTTATGAACCCAGCCATATCATTTATCCAGGCCTCCAGGCTGGGGGGCTTCGCCTCCTTCCACATTAGCAAGATCCTTCGCCGGGCTACTAGGGACGCAAAGGCCAGAATGCCGGCCTCTTTTGCCTCCTGCACTCCCGGTTCGTCCACTCCTCCAAATATTGCTAGCCCCCAGCTTGGCTTGACCCGGACGTTCACCACCTGAGATATTGCTCCTGCCACTCCTCTCCAGAACCCCTCCAGTGCCGGGCATTACCAAAACATATGGACATGGTTCGCCGGGCTCCCTGAGCACCTTCCACATCTGTCCTCTACCCCAAAGAACCTACTCAACCTCGCCCCCATCAAGTGCGCTCTGTGGACCACCTTAAATTGTATCAGGCTGAGCCTGGCACACGAGGAGGAGGAATTAACCCTACCTAGGGCATCAGCCCACAGACCTTCCTCGATCTCCTCCCCCAGCTCCTCCTCCCATTTACTCTTCAACTCTTCTACCAGCGCTTCCCCCTCTTCTTTCAACTCCTGGTGTATTTCCGACACCTTGCCCTCCCCGACCCATACACCCGAGATCACCCTATCTTGAACTTCTTGTGCCGGGAGCAATGGGAATTCCCTCACCTGTCGCCTCACAAAAGCCCTCACCTGCATATATCTAAAGGCATTTCCCGGGGGTAACTCGAACTTCCCCTCCAGTGTAGTTTACCCTACTCAGGGCTTCCGCCCATACCCCGTCCTCCATCTCCCCACCGAGCTCCTCCTCCCATTTGAGTTTCAGTTCCTCCGTCTGGGACCCTCCCCCCTTCATGAGCACCTCGTAAATATCCGAGACTCTACCCTCTCCTCCTTCTCCTCTCGAGACTATTCTGTCCTGGATCCCTATTGGCGGTAGGCGTGGGAAGGATGGGACCTGTCTGCGTTCAAAGTCCTGCACCTGTAAGTGACGAATGTGATATAAAATAGTTACTTTAGAGATATTAGTTACTGTAATGTAGAGATAGGCCAGTCACATTCTGGTGAGTTCACAGACAAAGGATTTCAGACCGCATGGCAAAGCAAGGAGGAGGTGTGTCCACCAAAGGAGAAGAAAAGGATGCTGGGTAATAGGGGCCAGAGGAAGGGATTGGAAGTGAGCCAATCAGAATGTATGACCAGGTCAGGAGGGATATAGGATGACCTATGGGAATCGTGTATGTGAAACTTGATACCATTTGAATTGATTTGCAGAGATCCCTTTGTCTCTTTGTTCATTCGCTTTCCGGGGTGTAGGAGACTGGATGTGTCTTATGCCTCTGAGATGAATCAGGCTTGCAAGCCAAATAAAATAACTAATGCTGTACCTGCAAATCCATCTCGACTTTTATTGAGGCCAGACTGACGGGTAAAGAAATTTGGGATTTGTCATTTGGTGCCGAAAACCCGGGATTTCTCAAGACGGTTCTGACCAACTGCGAAATCAGAATTAGACTGATTATGAACAGGGAGAGTGGGAAGAAGGGGCCCACAATGTATAGCTGGAAAATCACCGCGCATTGCTTTTTCCCCTCTTCTTATCGTCTGATTAGTCTGGTCACTCGCGGTTGGTACGGAAAGATCGTCTCGACGAAATCAAAGGTCAGTCTGGGGATTAGCAAATTAAACTGATGGGATATCATAATTGATAGTTCAGTTTTGGGTTAATTGTGTTGTTGACGACTGATGTGACTTCAGCAGATGAGGGTTCAGTTAAATAAGTGTTTTTAAATCTGAAGATGGTTCAACTTCAGCACGGTAGCATAGTGGTTAGCATAATTGCTTCACAGCTCCAGGGTCCCAGGTTCGATTCCCGGCTTGGGTCACTGTCTGTGCGGAGTCTGCACGTTCTCCCCGTGTGTGCGTGGGTTTCCTCCGGGTGCTCCGGTTTCCTCCCACAGTCCAAAGACGTGCAGGTTAGGTGGATTGGCCATGCTAAATTGCCCTTAGTGTCCAAAATTGGCCTTAGGGTTGGTTGAGTGGGGTTACTGGGTTATGGGGATAGGGTGGTGTGGGCCTCGGTAGGGTGCTCTTTCCAAGAGCCGGTGCAGACTCGATGGGCCGAATGGCCTCCTTCTGCACTGTAAATTCTATGATTCTATGATTCTAACTCCATGTGTGAGTTCTGATTCGGCTTGGGTTAGGTTATGGGTTGATGTGACATCTAAAACAAATGGTTCAACTCCATGTGTGAGTTCTGATTCGGCTTGGGTTAGGTTATGGGTTGATGTGCCATCTAAAACAGATGGTTCAACTCCATGTGTGAGTGTTTTAAATCTATAGTTGATTAAGCTAAAATTGTACCCTTGGACTGTGGTGGTGAAGGGCGCAGTTCTGAGGACTAGTTGAGATTGTGGGGAATTGCTTGGATAAATTTCAAGACAAGAACATCCATACAGCTGGATGCTGCATATTGGTTGAAGCAGAAGTCTCTCAAAGGGTTAACAGCAGCAGCCAAAGTTGAAGACGACAGACAGTGCTTCTCACTCAGGCCTTGAGATAACAGCAGCAGCCTGTAGTGTAATCGGATACCTTTCCTTTGAGTCAGTGAACTCCAGCAAAGTTACGTTTTGAATTAATTAAAGGAAACCAGTGGGTTTCTCCACCTCTTTGATAAAAGTTATTATTTTCGAAAGCAATTGATTGAAATTGCCAGAATCTTAAGTTTTACTTACTTGAAATAATGTTTATCTCATTTTATTTGTGAATTAATAGAAACTTAAAGAAGATCACTGACACCATTTTAAAAAGTGTAAATCTGGAGATGATAGTTGACTTTGCTCCGGTATACATCACCTCCCTCATTGATAGCAGCCAACATTTTTGAGAATGTAAGAAAAACTTGTTAAAAGAAAAATTGTTAAGATAAAGAATTAATTAAGTTGTAAATGTTATACAAGTTTGCAAATTATAAGCAAATCGTAAATTTAGTTCTGAGTTGAGATCAGAGCTAAGCTTGCAAGTTGCAGTAATTCAATTTGAATTTTCAAACATTTTTAAGTTTTAAAAGAACACTGTTAGAACCTTTTCAATCGTTTTGCCAAGGAAAAAAAAATTGCCATTGGTTATAAATAAGCAAATAAAAAAAAATATATATATAATTTAAAAAAAAGAAAGAGCCAAAGTATGAAAGCTAAAGAATTAATTGGATTATGGTGACAATATTGTCAAGAGGAAAGAGATAAGATCATGTTATCAAGTTGGCAGGACAATGCCCTTAAAATGGGAATTCCAATTAGTGAACAGGGTAAAAAAAAAACATTACAGGTCTTGAAAAAGGAATGTGCATTCAAAGAAAAACGCGCAAGTAGAGACAGGAAAGGCTCGGGTCAAACAAAAGATGGGCTACGTAGTTCAATGGCTGGCCTTGAATTGACAGAAAATGATCAATTCGATAATTTAAAAATGTCAGTAAAAGTTCCGACTGCACCTGTAGCATTGTCTGCACTAATTCCCGAACCACCAGAGTATAATAATTTATATCCAGTCACTGCTCCCCAGATTCCAATCATGCCAGTAACTCCAGCCCTTTTGGTTGATAGTGTGGGTCCCGATTTACCATCTTCACGATCAAGGGGAAGAGGAGCTTTGTTCCGCAAGCCCAGTTAGCTCTAGGACCAGATCTCGGCAGCGAGAGAAGGGCTTGATCCTAACCAGAAACAATTAAGCATACCACCTAAATCCCTCCAGACCAAGGGGAAACCGCAAATTTTGAGAACAAAGGGAGATGCAACAGATGATTTTTAAGAGAAAGAACTCCCTCTAGTGACAGGGAGGGTCGTCGAAGTCTTGGAAGAACCAGAGGAAATAGCTAGAGTGCCCCCTGGTGAGACTCGGAGACAGTTGCCGATTAGGAAGATACCAATCACCTGAATTATGCTAGCCACGCCGCACCTCAGCAAGCCCATGCGTTAGACTATGATAGAGGGACACAAATCCTGAATGCGTTGAATAGCACATTTCAAAAGCCCATAAATATTTCTGCTATCTTAGACCTAAAACCTAAGAAGATTGAAGAGCCAGAGGAATTTCTGGAATGTTTTAATGAAATCTACCGTGGGCAGTCAGGCGACTTGCCATATCAAAATGGTTAGAATTCCCCTCAATATTGTGCTATGTTAATGCATTGCCTACCACCTTCCGTGGCTACTGCTGTGAAATGTAATAACATGAATTGGACAGAGAGCGACCCTTCCCAGATGGCAAGGGCAGTCAGATTTTATTGGAAGGAGGGTGTAGGCCAGGAAGGAGGCTCAGTTACAAAGATTAAGACTGAGTATGTAATGAAAAAGGATGATCTGCGACCCCAACAAGCGGCGGAAACGGTAGCTTACCAGCTGGAGCCCCAATATTGTGACTTTGGGTGAGTGGATCAGCGAGGGGGAGGACATCAAACCCACCCAAAGGGACCCACAGCTCCTTTTTATGGCCCACCGTATGCATCAACAGCTTTACAACCGCCGCCCTCTCTGAGGGGCCATTGGTCTACTGGGAGACGAGGACGGGGCAGATATAGAGGGAGCAATGCATGTTATAATTGCGGCCGTGCAGATCACTGGCAACAGGAATGCCCCTTTAAAAGACAGGCAGCAGAAGGAGATTATCCGACCCAAAGGAGGGGGTACCCACCAAGGGGAGGACAGACGAGATACACTGACTTCTCCCAGGCAAACCCTTTCCCAACACAGGATTGACTAGCTAATTTAGTCATAAGGACTCTCCAATCGGACAGGGAACCTATTATCTCTCTGCAGATAGGAGATCAACATCACTCATTTGTAATCGACACTGGAGCAGCCATGTCTTCTGTGCAATCAGAACTTCGACTACCATTATCCGACTACACGCAGCTATTGTCGGGGTTCCAAGGACAGGTGTGTGAGTATCCTATTTCTGAACCTGTGACAGTCACTTACGAGAATAAGTCTGCAGATCATCAGTTTGTAGTAACTACTGGATTGGACTGTAATTTGTTGGCCCGAGATTTACTGTGTATCTTCCAGCTACAGCTAGAGTACGAAGACAAAGGGGTAACGGTCCAATCATGGAGGATGAGACAACAGTGCTATATTTCTATCACCCCCAGTGGTGGACGTTAGACATTGAACATTCACTGCATCACGTTACCCTGGCCTATGACAGAACCGGACAAAACAGGGAGTTGGAGGACAAATACCGGCCATTAATTGGGACCGAATGGCCAGTCAAAGTTACAGCCACAGTCACGGGAAAAGAAGGTACAGCCGATTTTGTTACAATACCACCACATTTATGGCCACAGTCAGCTTCGGTAAGCCCTCATATTACACGTCAGGTCCACGACCAGTATCATGCCAGGGATTTGGGGCCTATGGTAAGGAGGGCAGTGGATCATTCAGATCCAACAGAGTACGCACTTCAAGTCACGCCAGACGGCACTGCCATAAAATATTTTGAGGTCCCTGAAACGATTAACACTCGACTGCAGCCCCGTCTCTGGACAAATTAATCCGAGAGCTGTTGCAACAGGGTATTTTGGTCCCTTGCCAATCAGAATGTAACACCCCCCATACTTGCTGTGCCTAAACCAGCCAAGCCAGACCAGTACTGATTAGTACAGGATTTACGTTCAATCAAGGCCATCGCATAGCCATTACATGCTCTCACTCTCCAACAGGATATTACGGTGTATAGCTTCCACTCGGTCATCGCACTACTGAGGCAACTGCAGACTCAGCATCTTACCGCAGCTCGTCAGAATAGGTATGAGATATACCTTTTGAACAATCCACGCCTGACATTTAAACACTGTACCACTATCAATCCAGCCTGTTTTCTTAGTGGTCCCCCTGTCCATGAAGACGCACCTGGCCACGACTGTTTAGCCTTGATTCAGGAAACTACCACAATAAGGGACGATTTGAGTGACATTTCATCAGAACAACCTGACATGATTATGTGTGGTCAAATATCCCACCGGGGTTTAGTTAATGACTTACTGCAGGCCCTCCTTATGCCCGTGCAGATTTTCGTCATTAAGTGCGCTGCCCACACAAATGGTAAGACCCCAGTTAACGTTGGTAATGAACAAGCAGATTGTGCAGCGCGGACAGCCGCGCAAATTCAGCAAGAGATGGTGCCTAAAATGTTAAGTCAGACTAAACGATCTACTATAAATATGTCTGCTTCTGACAAGTCAATGCCAACCATCCAAGATATCATAAGGTTACAGGAGGACGCTCCTGAGAGTGATAAACAAATGTGGAAATGGTTAGGTTGTACATATGATTCTGTTTCCTCTTTATGGACCACGCCAGCACATCAGACTTGTATGTCTGATGTACTGGCTTTATGGGTCATCGAATGTGTACACTTTGCAACTCATTGTGGGGCTCGGGGGACTAGTGATTTGCTGCTGGACACTTGGTGGCACCCTAAAATGCAGGGGTTGGCCCAGAGTATCAGTAATCGGTGTTTGATTTGTCAGCAATATAACACCGGAAAAGGTATCCCTTGTGGGATGGGGCAAACCCCGTTGCCCAGTGGTCCCTTTGAGTCGCTACAAATGGATTACATTGAGTTGGAAAGGTGTCAATGTTATAAATATGTTTTGGTCATTGTGGATGGGTTCAGCAGATGGGTTGAGGCGTATCCGACTACCGATAATAAAGCTGCTACTGTGGTTAAAGTTCTGATGCGGGAAATCATTCCCCGGTACAGTATACCATCTCAGTTGAGTTCTGATAACGGGCCTCATTTTCTTGGACAGATTAACCTGCCTCCCTTCCCCAGTGCTATTTTACAGGTGTGGAGCATGATGGAGTGGCTACGCACCGTCTGTGTGATATTCAGCCTCACCTCGCTTGGAGTGTTATTGGCGACGGACATGGAAAAGGGAAATATTATCTACATTTTTAACCCCAACCAAGCTACAAGGACATTTCAGTATGCAAAGGTGATGTTCTTCGCTGCCCCCATATACGAGGACATGGTATCGACTCATGGAAGGTCGTCAAAGTTAAGGAGAATGCAGTAGTCATGAAGCAATTGCACCGGTCCCGGCGATGGGAAGGGAACATTATACGGACATTGTCTTGTTTTTGGAGTACATGTAAATTTGATTTTGGATGTGTTAGATTGGTGCGATAAAGGTAACATCAGACCGTCAGGAGAGCATAGGAAGAGGCTGTGAGAGAGAGAGAGGGACTAGAGAGAGGACGGGGCATGTGAGAAGGGAAGTACAGCTAGAACGTAGGTTATCGGGAGATACACTTAATTTAGTTAAAGGTCAAACTGAGGAAAACCTGGGTAGTATGAATCACTTCTACCAGATTTACCACCGCTTGTATGGCCACAGACGGGTTGTCTGTTACCCGAACCCTGCAGCGGTGTCTAGGTTATTTTCTGTTTCACCGCTTTGGGGAACTCCCCAAACAGTGGTTCATTGTCAGCGTTCCGAGCCACCGCCCGAGCAAGTCACTCTTCCTTACGATCCGGGTTCAGCACCACCGGCTATTTGCCTTCCCCTTCCTCGGGATAATCCCCACTCACAGTATGATAGGCTGCAACGGTGGAGGGTGTATATACCTAGCCACTTCACTCCCAATAGGGATTCCCGGTCGTACGAGAGTTGTTTCAGCAGTGAAGGATACGGCTGTTTGCTGGTAGAGGTGGAAACGAATATAGCATGTCTGTTCCCCACCTGTACGGACAGGAGGTGTCATATCACCCAGGCGTCTGGCCAATGCGTTTGTTACAACACCACTTGCGTTCCATTGAACGCCGGCCTCCAGCTCCTTTGTGGCTGGGCAAATGTCTCTCATATCACTGTTGGGACTAGGGCTTTCCGCATTGCTAGGCGGCCCGAATGGGCGTTCCAAAGCTGGATAAACTGGGCTACTGGGGGATCCTTACGCAACCGATATACTGATTGTGATGCTAGCCTGCACACGGAGCAAGGATACTACTTTTTATTTAATGGCACAGCGACCAAAGTTTTGTCACCCCCATTTCCCCGACAAATTGCTATTGGGACTCTAGTCCCTACCACAGTCCCCTGCCCTTCGGCGTGGATGCTGCATAATCAGTTAGCATGCCGGGCAGTCTCAGCTGAATTCTGCGAGAACTGGAAAAAACCTCAGGTTCTCGCACCCAACCGGGGCCCCACAGCCCGGTGGGGAATTCGGAGCGTCTTGACACTGGGAGGTGTGGGGGTTCCTTGGCTGTCAGCAATAGGAATTATTTTATTTGTGGCCTTACCATCTTGGGAAATGAAACCTTGGGAGCCCTCGGGGCAATAACCAAGGAATTGTCTCAGCTACGGTTGTTTGCAATGCAGAACCGGTATGCTCTTGACTATCTTCTGGCCCGTGAGGGTGCGGTATGCGCCATAGTACAGGGCAAGTGTATCATGGGAGTTCAGGACTTGACCGCTAACATCACTAAATTTATGGATCACATACGGGATCACCTGGACGGAATGCAGGATCCTGGCTCTTGGGGTAACTGGGGATTTGGAGGTTGGAAGGACTGGTTGATAAATATGGCCATGTATTTAGTGGTGGCTATCGGCTGCATCTTTGTGGGCCTAGCCATCCTTAAATGTGTGATGGGTAGAATGCGGGGTGCACTGGAACAGATCAACGCCCCTAAAACCTTAGCTGTCAAAATCCATGAGGGTGCAGCAGATGAAGGGGGGCTACGCCAGGAATTGGAAATGCAGCGACGGATCTTTTTAGATGAGGGACCGTAGCTATGGATTGGATAGTTCGGTTATCATGGAATGATAAAAGGAGGGAATGATGAATGTGATATAAAATAGTTACTTGAGAGATATTAGTTACTGTAATGTAGAGATAGGCCAGTCACATTCTTGTGAGTTCACAGACAAAAGATTTCAGACTGCATGGCAAAGCAAGGAGGAGGTGTGTCCACCAAAGGAGGAGAAAAGGATGCTGGGTAATAGGGGCCAGAGGAAGGGATTGGAAGTGAGCCAATCAGAATGTATGACCAGGTCAGGAGGGATATAGGATGACCTATGGGAATCGTGTATGTGAAACTTGATACCATTTGAATTGATTTGCAGAGATCCCTTTGTCTCTTTGTTCATTCGCTTTCCGGGGTGTAGGAGACTGGATGTGTCTTATGCCTCTGAGATGAGTCAGGCTTGCAAGCTAAATAAAATAGCTAATGCTGTACCTGCAAATCCATCTCGACTTTTATTGAGGCCAGGCTGACGGGTAAAGAAATTTGGGATTTGTCATAAGTACCTAAAGTCATTTCCCCTTTCCAGCCCAGCTTTCTCCTCCAACCCCCTCAAACTCACAAAGCTTCCCTCCAGGAAGATATCGCCCACCCTCCTCACCCCCGCCCGCCGCCATGTTCGAAACCCTCCATCCATGTTCCCGGGGGCGAATCGATGGTTATCACAAATTGGAGCCCAGCCCGATGCACCCACCGCCCCTGCATGCTTTCTCCACTGGCCCCAAATCCGCAGGGCCGCCCCCAGTACCGGGCTGGTGGAGTACCTGGCTGGCACAAGCGGTAGGGGAGCCGTGACCAGGGCTGCCAAACTGGTGCCCCTGCACGAAGCCGCCTCCACCCGCTCCCAGATAGACCCCGTACCCACCATCCACTTCCTTATCATGGCTATGTTAGCCGCCCAGTTGTAGTTGATCAGATTCGGCAATGCCAGTCCCCCCTCGCTGCGGCTCCTTTCAAGCATCGCCTTCTTCACGCGCGGGGATTTTCCCGCCCAGACAAAGCTCATGATGATTTTGCCGGTCCTTTTGAAGAAGGACCGTGGGATAAAGATCGGGAGGCACTGGAAGATCAACAGGAATCTAGGGAGGATTGTCATCTTTACCGTCTGCACCCTCCCCGCAAGTGACAACGGGAGTGCATCCCATCTCCGAAACTCCCTCTTCATTTGTTCCACCACTCTAGTCAAATTTAACTTATGTAACTTGCCCCAGTCCCGTGCCACCTGTATCCCCAAGTACCGGAAACTTTCCTCCACCAGCCTAAATGGCAGCTCCTTCAGTCTGTTCTCCTGGCCCCTTGCCTGCACCACAAACATCTCACTCTTGGCCATATTTAATTTGTACCCTGAAAACCGGCCGAACTTCCACAATGTTTCCAGTATATTTTCCATCCCGGCTAGTGGGTCCGACATGTACAGGAGCAGGTCATCCGCATAGAGAGAGACCCTGTGCTCCACGCCCCCCACCCCCCACCAGTCATTCCCTTCCACCCCTTTGCAGCTCTCAGCGCAATCGCCAACGGTTCTATGGCCAGCGTGAACATCAACGGGAAGAGTAGGCATCCCTGTCTGGGCCCACGATGTAGTCTGAAATAATCTGACATTATCCTGTTCGTCCTAACGCTAGCTTTTGGGGCCTGGTACAATAGTCTGACCCAATTAATCAGTCCCTCCCCGAACCCAAACCGTCTGAGTACCTCCCACAAATAGTCCCACTCCACCCCGTCGAAGGCCTTCTCAGCGTCCATTGCCACCACTACCTCCACCTCCTTGCCCGTCGGGGGCATCATGATCACGTTAAGCAATCTTCTCAAGTTGGCTGTCAGCTGCCTGCCTTTCACAAACCCTGTCTGATGGTCCCCAATCACCTCCGGTACGCAGTCCTCAATTCTAATCGCCAGGACCTTGGCCAGGAGCTTGGCGTCCACATTGATCAGGGAGATTGGCCTGTATGACCCGCAGGATTCCGGGTCCTTGTCCTGCTTTAATATCAGCGAGATGGTGGCTTGTGACATCGTCGGAGGCAGGGTCCCTCTGTCCCTTGCCTCATTAAAAACCCTTGTCAGGACTGGTCCCACTATCTCCGAGAACTTCTTGTAAAACTCTACTGGGTATCCATCCGGTCCCGGGGCTTTCACTGACTGCTTGGTCATTAGGCCCCCCAATACCTCCTCCGCTCTAATCGGGGCCCCCAGCCCATCCAATAGTCCCCCGCCTACTTTTGGGAAGGTTAGTCTGTCCAGGAACCGTTTCATCTCTTCCGGCTCCTCCGGGGGTTCTGAAATGTAAAGATTACTATAAAAGTTCCGAAATACCTTATTCAGTCCTGACGGGTCCTCCACTCTGCTCCCCTTCCCATCCACCACTCTACTTATTTCCCTGGCCACCTCCCTCTTCCTGAGTTGCTGTGCTAGCAATCTGCTGGCCTTCTCCCCATGCTCATATACCACTCCCCTCACCTTCCTAAGTTGTTCCACGGCCCTACTCGTGGATAGTACCCCCAGTTCCGCCTGCAGTCTCTGTCTTTCCCTGAGTAGGTCCTCCCCCGGGGACCCCGCATGCTGCTCGTCTATTTGGTGAATCTCCTACACCAATCTATCCATTACTGCTCTGTCCGCCCTATCCCTGTGAGCCCAAATTGAGATCAGCTCCCCCTCACTACTGCCTTCAGCGCCTCCCACAGGGTCGCTGCTGAAAATTCCCCTGTATCGTTCACCTGCAAGTAATTTTGCATACATTTCCGCAGTCTCTCACATATCCCCGCCTCCAACAACAATCCTACATCTAACCTCCATTGCGGGCTTTGGTAATTCGCCCCACCGACCTGCAGGTCCACCCAGTGCGGGGCATGGTCCGAAATAGTGATTGCCGAGTATTCCGTATTCTTTACCTTCTCTACACAGTCCCTGCTCAAGATAAAGAAATCAAACCTAGAATATACTTTATGAACATGCGAGTAGAACAAGTAGCCCCTTCCCGTCGGCTGTCTGGCTCTCCATGCGTCCACTGCCCCCATTTGCTCCATGAACCCTTTCAGCTCCCTTGCCATTTCTGGGAGTCTGCCCGTTCTGGGATATGACCGGTCTAGTCCCGGGTTGAGGACCGTATTAAAGTCCCCCCCCCCCATCATCAACTTGCGTGAGTCTAGGTCTGGGATCTTCCCCAGCACTCTTTTAATAAAGTCAGCGTCGTCCCAGTTCGGAGCAGATATGTTCACCAGCACCACTCTCCTCCCCTCCAGCTTGCCCCTTACCATAAGGAATCTGTCCCCGCCGTCTGCGATTATGCCCTCCGCTTCAAATTGAACCCGCTTATTGATCATAATTGCTACCCCGCTAGACTTAGAGTCCAAGCCCGAGTGGAAGACCTGGCTGATTAAGCCCTTCCTTAGCCTAGTCTGGTCAGACACTTTCAAATGTGTCTCCTGCAAAATAATTACGTCCGCCTTTAGAGCCCGTAAGTGCGCGAACACACGTACCCTTTTTGTCATAATATCCATGCATGTATATAATGAAGTGCAGACAGGCAGTGATTGACACACAGGAGGACCAGTGAGCACATGGCACGTTGCAGCCAATCACCAGACAGGACACCACCACTATAAAGCCAGAGGGCACCAGGTTTCCCGCTCTCTCTGGACTCAGCCACTGAGACAGTCAGGGTCCACGAGGTAGCACAGTGCAAACACCATGCGGTAGCTAGTAAGTCTGGTCAGGCTAGTACAAGGTCTCCAGTCAGTTCAGTATTGTGTCGACCCACAGTTAAATATGTATGTTAGCTCTATCGTTCAATAAAACCGTGTTGGATTTTCTACAGTGTTAGAGGTCTGTTTTTCGCATCGCTGCATCAAGTGCAGTCCACACCGAACCGACCTGCCTAACACATCATGGTACCACGGAGTGATACTGAAAATTGACGGACCTACCTCGAGTGAATCAGCATTTGACCAGCAAGCAGCCATCCGGTGACATGGAAAACATCCAGCCTCCTCCGCAGCTCCGCATCTCCGGCAACCTCGGCGCAAATTGGAAGCTCTTCAAGCAAAAGTTCCTCTGGTACATCGAGGCCTCCGACCTCGAAGCAGCATCGGATGCCAGGAAGATCGCGCTGTTTCTCTCCACCGCGGGGACCACGCCATCCACATCTACAACTCCCTCACGTGCGCTGACGGCGAAGACTAAACAAAATTCAAAACAGTCCTGCTGAAGTTTGACAGCCACTGCGACATTGAGGTGAATGAGAGCTTTGAACGGTACGTTTTCCAGCAGAGGCTTCAGAGTAAGGATGAACCTTTTCAGTCCTTCGTCACCCATCTCCGCATCCTAGCGCAGTCATGTAACTATGACTCGACGGCTGATTCCATGATCCGGGATCAGATTGTTTTCGGGGTCCACTCTGACTCCCTTCGGCAGCAGCTCCTGAAAGTCAAACAGTTGACCCTCTCTGTCGCTATTGAGACGTGCGTTGTCCATGAGCATGCTAAGAATCGTTACTCCTACATCAGGGCGGCGGAAACTGCAAAGCTGGCCTCCCACGAGGCGGAACGGGTGCCGGCCATTGCACAAATGCAGGAGAGTGGCCATTTTGCACGCTTTTTCCGGGTCCCTGAGCATGCGCGCCATGACCGAGTGGGCGACAAGCCCGACAACCCGCCTGCGCAGGTGTGTACGTCGACCGATCGCACTGCGCATGCGAGATGGCCCACGGAACGCGCTGACATTGGCGTCATGACGTGACTGAATTCTGGCTCCGCCCATTTAAAGTGGCAATGTCCGGCAAAAGGACGCCGGTGTCTACAGTGTGGCAAGCTTGGCATCTACGCAGCCCTTTGCAGATCTGCTCCACCGCTCGGCAGCCAACGATCCCAGCTGCGGAGCAGAAGTGTCCGCTCAATACAACAAGGCATGCCAGATTATGATCCCGACAGCCCAACGGACCCTGATGCTGAGTGCCTCGAGTCCCCATACTGGGTGGGCATCATAACTACACATGCGCTGCCTTCCACCACACCTACGCAACGCCTCTCGATCCTCAGTGTGGATCCCGACGACGAGTGGTCTGCTGTCCTCACAGTGAACAAGGCCGGCATTTGGTTCAGACTGGACACCGGCGCATCGGTGAACCTCATCTCGAAATCCGACCTCGACACCATCCGCGCCAAACCAAGCATTCTTCCACCGGCCTGCCAGCTCCTTGACTACAATGGCAAAGCCATAGCTGCCAGTGGCTTGTGTCAACTGGGGGGTATCCAATAAAGCGATCAAGGCGATGCTGCGGTTTGAAATTGTCGGGCCTGACAGAGCATCTCTGCTCGGTGCTCGTGCCTGCAAGCTCCTGACCCTTGTTCAACGCGTCCACACCATGTCATCATCACCGGCGACGCCCTCGCCCGATGGAAACTTGCAGCCAACATAGATGACTTCATCACGCAGTACCACAGCGTGTTTGACGCAATGGGCACGCTCCCATACCGATACAAAATCCTGCTCAAGCCGAACACCACCTCTGTAATTCATGCACCTCGCCGGGTGCCGGCGCCCCTCAAGGATCGTCTGAAGAAGCAATTACAGGACCTCCAAGACCAGGGCATCATATCAAAGGTTACAGAGCCCACAGACTGGGTCAGCTCCATGGTCTGCGTCAAGAAGCTGTCAGGGAGCTTCGCATTCTGATCGTTGCAGATGCCCTGTCCAGGTCCATTACCACACCGCATGAACAAAGTGACTTCATCTGCCACACAGAAGCCCAAGTGCAGTTGTGTTCCACCAACCTTCCGGCCTCCGACGAACGGGTGGTCCAAATTCATGAGGAGACAGCCAAGGATCCTCTGCTGCAGCGCGTGATGCAGCACCTCAGCAATGGCTGGCAGAAGGGACGATGTCCCCAGTTCTATAACGTAAAAGACCACCTGATGGTGGTGGGGGGAATCCTTCTGAAACTCGAAAGAATCGTAATTCCTCAGAGTATGCGTGCTATGGTGCTAGGTCAACTCCATGAGGGTCACCTTGGGGTCGAGAAATGCCGACGCAGAGCTCGGGAGGTGGTCTATTGGCCGGGCATCAGCCAGGACATTGCTGACACAGTCCTCAATTGCCCTATCTGTCAGAAGTTTCAGCCAGCTCAACCCAAAGAAACGTTGCAGCAGCACGAGATCGTGACCTCTCCGTGGTCCAAAGTAGGAGTAAACCTTTTCCACGCCAAGGGGCGTGACTACGAACTCCTGGTCGACTACTTCTCCAGTTACCCAGAAGTAGTGAAACTGTCTGACCTCACATCGAAGGCGGTAATCAAAGCCTGCAAAGAAACCTTCGCCAGGCATAGGATATCGCTCACGGTGATGAGCGACAATGGTTCTTGCTTTTACAGCCAGGAATGGTCTAATTTTGCACAATCCTACAACTTCCGTCACGTAACCTCCAGTCCCCACTACCCACAGTCAAACGGGAAGGCCGAGAAAGGGGTCCGTATTGTAAAGCGGTTGCTGTGCAAAGCTGCAGACTCAGGCTCCGACTTCAACCTGGCATTGCTGGCATACAGGGCAACCCCACTGTCCACTGGATTGTCTCCAGCGCAGATGCTCATGAATCGCACTCTGAGGACCACAGTTCCAGCCATCCATGTTCCCGACCTTGACCGCCTCACGGTCCTACAGAAAATGGTGCAGTCACGGGCCCAACAGAAAGCCACGTACGATGCCCATGCCAAGGATCTGCCCGAGCTGGCCCCTACTGATCATGTTCGTGTCCAGTTGCCTGAGGGCGGCTGGTCAGCCACAGCTGCTGTGCTCAAACAACTGGCCCCAAGATCATTCCTTGTCCGCGTGGCTGATGGCACCCTGCTATGGCGCAACAGGCGGGCACTGCGAAGAGTTCCATGCCCGCCACCTGACCGGTGTGCCCCGCCGCCTACGATGCCTCCTCCGGACATACCCTACCACGAGGCCACCGATCTACCAGCAATCCAGCCGGTCCACGCGCCCATCGCAATGCCAGCGATCCCGTCTCTCCAAGCGCAGGCGGCTCCTAATCCGCCTCTGCGGCGATCAACAAGAATTCGTCAACCACCACAATCTATAGACTGAGCTTTTGTGCATTTTTGTGACTTCACCAATTGGACCTCTGGAAATATAATTTTGTTTGCCATGCATCTGCACTATCGCAACCTTCCTATGTATATACGTTCATTTAGACATCTTTCTGTATATAGTCAGGCACATATATATATATATATATTTATAAGCATCCACACCTTAGTATTTATTTTTTATAAAAGGGGAGATGTCATAATATCCATGCATGTACATAATGAAGTGCAGACAAGCAGTGATTGACACACAGGAGGACCAGTGAGCACAGGGCATGGTGCAGCCAATCACCAGACAGGTCGAAAAATAAAGTCACTATAAAGCCAGAGGGCACTAGGTTTCCCGCTCTCTCGGGACCCAGCCACTGAGACAGTCAGAGTCCACGAGCTAGCACAGTGCAAACACCATGCGGTAGATAGTAAGTCTGGTCAGGCTAATACAATGTCTCCAGTCAGTTCAGTATAGTGTCGACCCACAGTTAAATATGTATGTTAGTTCTATCGTTCAATAAAACCGCGTTGGATCTTCTAGAGTGTTAGAGGTCTGTTTCTCGCATCGCTGCATCAAGTGCAGTCCACACCGAACCGACCTGCCTAACACATCACTTTTGACTGGCCCATTTAGTCCTCTGACATTCCAGGTGATCAGCCTGGTTGGGGGACACCCCCCCCCCCCCACCACACTCACACCGGTCAGCCATAACCTTTCTTGGGCCCGCCCCCGGCCCATGCACCGCGCCGCTCTTGGCTCTCCTCTTGGCCGCCTCCACCCCCGACCTCCTCTCCATTACCTACTTCAGACCCCTCCTATGTCAGCAGAATAACTTCCCCCCTTCCCCCCCCTTGCCCCCCTAGCAACATCTCCCGATAGCCCCACCCCTGCCTCTACTGGCTGTATTCACCCCCCCACCTGACTCCCTTGACTAACCAATCTGCTAGTCCGGTGATTCATCCCTCCGGCGCCCACTTGTCTAACCCCCATTGTTTCCCCGACCTCATCTCCCCACTCATCAACACACCATCCCCCACTCCGACCCACTGGAGCAGTCTCACTAAAATGGGAAAGAACAAACAAGATGGAAACATCAAACAGCACCGCGAGGCTGCTCCAGGTGCAATACAGTTCCAGCTGTGTACACCGAAAAGTGTTAACCCACGTCCCTTTCTGAGCATTAATAAAATAGCAACACAGTAACATAGTACTCGTATATCACCCACCTGAAACAAACATAAAAACCATAGACATAAAAAAAAAACCAACCAACATCATTAATCCCCATTGCTTACCGGCCACCTTTATGTCACAATGAAGGCTCCAGCTCACCCAGAGAACACGACGAAAGGTACCAGCAACAGCAGAAAAAAGAGAACAGAAAAAAAAGAGCATATGAGAGGGGGATCCCCTCCCTCTCCCCCCGCACCCCCCTGCACCTCCCGTAGGCAAAAGCTGCCCAAAGATACAACACATGGAACCTTTAAAGCAGTAAACAGTCAACCGTCAGTCCAGGCACAGTAGGCATCCCCCAAACGATAACTCTCGGACCCTAGCTTGCGTCCGTGGGTCCTTTTTTTGGGACCAGCCCATGATCCCTTGCGAAGTCCATTGCTTCTTCGGGCTCGGAGAAGTAGTGGTGTTGGCCCTGATGCGTGACCCAAAGACGAGCCGGGAAGAGCAGGCCAAAATTCACGTGCTTTTTAAATAACACCTCTTTAACTTGTTTAAAGGCTGCTCGACGCCTGGCCACCTCCTGGCTTAGGTCCTGATAAATGCGAAGAACACTGTTATTCCACGTGCTGCTCTTAGCGCTTTTTGCCCACTGCAACACCCGCTCCTTCTCCACAAACCTGTGGAACTGGATCACCATCGGACGGGGGGGGGGGGGGAACCCCCCGGATGCATCTGCCTCTCCTGTACTCTGTGTGCCCCCTCCAGCTCCGGCGGTCACGGAAAGGCGTCAGCCCCCATCAGCTGCATCAACAGGTCAGCCACAAACGCTGTGGCATCTGCTCCGTCAGCCCCCTCCGGGAGGCCGATGATCCTCAGATTTTGTCTGCGGGCTCTATTTTCCAGCTCCTCTACTCTGTCCAGCAGTCTTCTCTGTCTCTCCTTCAACCCATCGACCTCTAGCGCAGCCATCGTCTGCGCGTCCGCCTGCTCCTCCACCGCCTCACCCCGCTCCTTAACTTTTTCGTCCTGGGCATCCAATCTCTGGTTCAATTGATCCACTACCTCCTGAAGTGGGTCCAAGTTATCCCGCTTCAACAATTCAATACTGTTTTTTATCACCTGCAGCATGTTTTCCAGCGCTTGCTGGATCGCCGGGTCCGAGGTCCGTAGGTCTGCCATCTTTGCTCCCGGGTCAGCTCCCCTGCGCCTTGCCTTTGTCCTTTCCTCTCCCGCTTTCACTGCTTTCTGCTCTCCCGCGGTTCCACGCAGCTCTGCCAGTTCCTCAGCACCCCCGTGGCCTACTTTCCAGTGCTCCGCAGTCCCGCAAAACCGGGGAACCATCCCGCCGGAGTGAGAGCCACCGAATGTGCGGCTCACTCACTCATCACCGCCACCAGAAGTCAAGAGACTACCTTGCTAATGTACATATGTATCCATAACATAGCAATGTTAGTTACGGCATAATATGTTGGATTTTTGTTAAAGTGTTTGATTAAGTAAGAAGACCGGGGATAACACCATTGGCTGGTGTAATGTCTCATGTTTTGCAATGACATAATCGGAGCATTTTGCAGGCTCTTCTGGAATTCACCATTGTAACAAATTTGAGCAGCATCTTGTAAATCAACCCTTTGCACTATTTTATATAAACTCGATGTGTGCCACCTCTGATTCTTTCTTTTTGCTACAACAAAGAACATATCACCTCCCCAGGCTACAACAAAGAACATAGCACCTCCCCAGGCAATTTCCTGGACGCTGAATCAATGGCGGAATAGGTGCTTGCAAGTGGCAGATTCCTGGAGGTTGCCTTCCAGTGGCAACTGGGATGGGGGAAACAATGTTCGAGGAAGACTTCAAGGCCCTCCTCCCTCCCAGCCAGCTTAGCCGTAAGCAGCCACAGGCCAACCTGTGTAGGAGTACACCCTCTACAACCGTGGTCTGGCCATTTTTTACTTCAAATTTAAGAAATGTTGAGATTGCAGCTCCGCATGGAGGTGTCCTCCCTCTCTGCCTTACCTGCAATGGCTGCCTTACCTGCAGCTTCTTCCATTCTGGAGGGCCTCCTATTGATTATCCAACGTTGAGAGCCTGAAAACATCGAGCGTGCCTTCGGGCCACTAATTGCCAATCCAGGCAAAATTGACATTGGGTGGCTGATCGTGCCACAGTACAGGGTTTGACCCCAATAACAGTGTCCCAACCCAAAACGCAAAGTCTTTCCCTTCTTGTCTTGTTTCTGATGCTGTGCACATTGGTGTACAGACAATTTAATTTGATTTTATTAATTGTGCCCCATAGATTATTTGTTTAATTATCTTATACTCGTGCCATGATTGCATTTGTTCCCTGACAATTTATTTTGAAGCTTGATCTGACCTTCACTCTTAAACCCTTATTCCTTTCATTTTCAGGCATTAAGTTATCAAATTTGTCCACCCATCATACTCGCTAAAGTCTTGTTCACAACCATGTTTGCCATTTCTGCTCGGGCACTGGTGCCATTCCAATTCAGGTAAAGAGCCCATCCCAAGGGGTGGCATGGCGGCACAGTGGTTAGCACAGCTGCCTCATGGCGCTGAGGACCCGGGCTCGATCCCAGCCTCGGGTCATTGTCTGTGTGGATTCTGCACATTCTCCCGTGTCTGCGTGGGTCTCAGCCCCACAACCCACAAATGTGCAGGGTAGGTGAATTGGCCACGCTAAATTTCCCCTTAATTGGAAAAAGAATTGGGTACTCTTCCAGAATTTCAACTTCTGCCCTAATATTGGTGCCGATATCCCATGACATGGAATTCCTCCTACCAACACCAGTCTTTCAACCATGCCTTCACCTTTCTGATCTGCCTTTCCCTATTCCAAATTGCATATAGCTCACAAAGCAATTCTTCTCCCCCCTTTCAGAGTTCCTCACCAGCTTCTCCAAGATATCCCTTACTTGTGTGCCAGACACCCTCCCAGTCGTGAATGCACAGGAGGTTAGATATCCCCTTAGTTATAGAATCCCATGTAAATACAAACTTTCTATTCTGCTCCTTCCCACCCCCCACCACCCCTCCCTTGGACCGTGTCTTGCTCCACAGTGTCATAGTTAGTATCCTGGCAATTCTCCCTGCTGCCTATCTTCACACAGGTCAACAACAACTGCTTTACACCATTGTCCAAAGATAAAATTATTCCCAATGTGTTTCCAGTGACATATACTTAGTTAGAATACAGAGGAAGTAGGTTCTTAGAGACGTGTATATGAAAGCCAGAGTGGCTACAAGAACACTTTATGGCGTAATGCTCATATATTTTGGTCTTTCATTGTACACCTGAGAAAGCATGCATAAAACAAGCTTCAGCCCTATCTGTAGTAAATGTAAAAACAACTCCTTTCATAGAGTTGACTGAAATTTGTTTTCTGCAATTTCATCAGAGACATGAATTATGCCAATTGTCAATACATCATGTTCCCACCGATTCTAGATCAGTGAAATGGGGCTACAAAGTAGATACAATTGGAAATAAATTCGTTTTGGATTCAAATGAATAGTCTAAAAAAAAATCAATTTTGAAAAGCTTTTAGTGTCAATATCGGGTGTTCTCTGTCAAGCTCCTGTTATTGTAACACTACACTGTGAGAGACTTCACCGATCAGTCTTTTGTTTTTATGCATGGTGTTCTGCAAAATCATGTTTTCAACAACAAACAGATGGGTACAAAAGGTCAGTTGAAGATACACATGCACGCACTGTTTGTTACTTCCACCAGCATCGATGAATCACTGAGAACCACAAATCAATTAAATATTGATTGAAAACATTGCATTTGCATCCACTTAAACTAAATGAATCCACCCTACATTAAATGTTTTGATCTTTCGCTCTGTAATTTGACTGACTGAGCACCTAGAATTTTTACCAATCAGAGGTGGGCTGACTCCCACAAAAGTCTTACGGCAAAGGCACCAGTAATTCAGCGATGGAGCGAGTCCCAGGGAATACTCAGATACTCCCTTGTCCCTGGACAAGGAGGGGAAATGTCGAACAACACTTTGACTCCTGATCGCTGTCCAGTTACATTTCACCGAAGGACATCATCTGTGTGGAAAAGGCTGCGTTCAAGGATTATGATCACACCAACACTTGATGGCGCAGCCCCTCAGGCATGGGCTATTCCAGATATTGGCTGCTCCATCACCAAAATTAGCAGTGCTTGCACAATAATGCAAAGTCAACTCATTTAAATATTTCAGCTGTACTTCTGGCACATGGTGCAAATTGCAATTAGGAGGGGTTAGCAATGGAAATGCTATTGGCTGCTGGTGCAGTTTCTCTTATAACGTGTCGGGGAACCAATGTCCCTGTTGACAGATTGACCCTTGGAGCTCAGCGCACAGGTGGGTGACTAACGAAGGGGTAGGCATATGGCAAAGCATGGGACACTCAACACACTTGACTATCATTTTATTTGAACAAGTCTTATTCATTTGTGCCCCTGTAGTCATTGTTATTTCGTCAAGATTTGTTTTTTCACATTGGTTCCTCTGGATTTATTTTCGCTCTCAAGTTGTTTTGGTTACTGCATTTGAGATCCAGTTCTGTTTGAATTAGTGGAGCACTGCTCACATTTATTTGGTAAGGATCCCTAAACCTAAAGTCCTGGGCCTTTTGTATTTAGTTGTGCTCGCGTGCACTTCAAAACCATTTTACCCATTGCCTATTCTTCAACGTGATATTTCCTTCAATGTGAGCCATGGTTCAGCTGGTAGCATTTTATTTTTGTCTCTGAGTTACAAGGTTGTGGGTTCACATCCGACTCCAGTATCACCGTAGGCGGGACCAGAAGTCCCTGCCGCCAGGAAGGTTTGAAAGATCCCGAGCATAGGCTGACACTCCAGATAAAACTGCACTGTTGGCGGTGCTGTTTTTCAGATGAGATACACTTTAACCTCTTCAGGCCAAAAATGTTTGTGACCGAGTCATTTCTGGAATTTTCTGGATTATAGGATGACTTTAGAATTCTCAACCAGAGTACGTGAATCGGAAAACACCGTAGATATAAACATTTACGTGAAACTTGAAACTGAGGTAAAACGCTATAAAGCAGTAATGAAAATTGTTTCAATTATCCAAATGCTGTAGCTTCCACTTCTTTGCTCCCAAAGTACTGTATAAAAATGAAACCGTGGGTTGCTGGGGTCTACTCTGTAACTGGGCGCCATTGTTAAATTCCCACAATTTTCTCAAGCATTCCTTGTGAAGGATTTCACGTATTTTTGAATTTTGTTCACTCTGCCTCCCCTCCATGTTATTCTCAGTTGAGAAAGCGCAACAGTCCTGGGCATCTCAGGGGCAGCACGGTGGCGCAGTGGTTAGTGCTGCCTCACGGCGCCGAGGTCCCAGGTTCAATCCCGGCTCTGGGTCACTGTCCGTGTGGAGTTTGCACATTCTCCCCGTGTTTGCGTGGGTTTCGCCCCCCACAACCCAAAGATGTGCAAGGTGGTGGATTGGCCATGCTAAATTGCCCCTTAATTGGAAAATGAATTGGGTACTCTAAAGTTATATTAAAAAAAAGTCCTGGCCATTTCAATTAATGCTGTTAATATTGTTCCCTGACTAACTCCCAGGGCATGTATTGCAGCAGCAGGGACATTAATGATCGAAGGAATGTGAGTGGACTTTGATGCTTACGTTTAAATTACGGAACAAACGTGATGCAATTGTAAAGATAGCGGTGTCATTAAAAGCACGAGATTTGTTGACATTTTCATTCAGAGCTGATGAAACAGAGAGGTCAGCTGGGACGCTAACATAACAGATTGGCAGCTCAGTGTTGTGTGCCATGCAATGGTCCACAAATATGATTTGCTACAGCAGAGAGTTCTATCCGCCATTCGAGAGCAAAACCCAAATCAGGTAGTTTTCAAACTGCTCATGTTCCCCAATTTTTTCAAGTTCCAAAGCAGACAGCGATCGAGGGATAAAAAGAGAAAATGTTGGAAATATTCATCGCCCTGAAGATAGAACCAACTCTGTTTTTCTCTCTCCACAGTCGCTGCCAGATCTGCTGAGGACATTCCAGCGTTTTCAGTTTTTCTAATTTGATGTTAAAGATGTAGCAATTTCTCTGTACAAGACTGGTGGCAGACAACACCTCATTGTTGAAGATGATAAAAATTGCAACAACATGTTTAAAAATGGTCCTCATCTCTTCAGCAAACCTCATTGCTGGTTTTGTAGTGTTACATAGGATTGCTGTTCTAAAGAATGCTTGTGGTTTAACACAATAAAGAGTAATTTAGGATGACAGGCTGCAAAGAATTTTCTAATTTTATCAAGATCGGTACAAAAATAAGTAAAGCCAGCAACACTTTCTTGTAATGCTCCGACATATTACTATAAACTTACCCCACTTTCCCTGTCACGTGGCACTATTTTAATTACTTGACAACAAATGGTAAGCATAATTGAGTAGGGTCACTCAAGAATGAGTTAACAGGATAGGCCACTGAAGTAGACTCTGAAAATGAGATCATCACTGTTGATAAAAACAATTTTCTCCTGAGAATATTTTTGATATAGGTTTTTGTTATGTAAGGGTATCAAAGGATATGGATTAAAGGTGGGTCATACGGAGGCACGGCACCTGACTGAATGGTACATTAGGCTGAAGTGCATACTTCTCTTCCTGGGTCCTACATTGTGAACGCTATGTGAATCCACAACCCTTTTAACAGAACTGTTTACCGTATATGTTTATATTACTACACTGGTATTTCAGGGACCCTGACAATTTAAGGTGTGTTCAACTCCCACCATAGTTGCTTTGAGCATTCCAACGCAATTTGAAAACATGGAAATAAAAATCTAGTATTGGTATAAGTGACCACAAGGCTGTCGGAAAAACCCAACTCATTCACTAATGTCCTTTGGCAAGCAAACCTGATGTCTGGCCAAATGTGATCCAATCACCACCAAAGTGGCTGACTTTCACAGACAAGCGTCCATACAAACAAGGAGGAGGCCATTCAGCCCCTCGAGCCAGCTCCGCCGTTGGCTGATCTTCAAATTTGCATTCTGCCTAGCCCCGCCAACCCCTTGCTTACCAAGAATCTATCCAACTCTGCCTTAAAAACATTCAAAGACTGCTTCTCCCACCTTTTCAGGAAGAGAACTCCAAAGACTCACGGCCCTCTCTCTGAGTGAAAAGATTTTGCCCCATCTCCATTTTAAATGGGCAACCCCTTATTTTTAAATAGTGACCCCTAGTTCTAGATTCTCCCGCAAGAATATTGCCCTCTGGAGTGGTCAACAAAGTCACTCGATTATTGAAAGAAGGCCCACCTCGCAGAAAATGTTGCTTTACCCCCAGTGATGCCAAGCCTGAAAATGGAAAACTCTGGGCGTGATTCTCCCAGCCGAAATCGCGCTCTGCGCGGGGGCAGAGAATGGGCCGTCAGACCCGCAATCGGGCCTGACGCCTTCCCACAATTCTCCGTGGACCGGAGAATCGCCGGCAGTCGAGGGCACGCAGTCAACGTGGCGCCGGTCGGAGCCATTGAAAGAAGCCCCCACGGCGATTCTCAGCCGGCAGCTGCCGAGTTCCCGCTGGTGTGGTTCACCCATGGTTCCACACGGCAGGAGCTCGGACTGGTGGCTGTGGGCCTAGTCTGCGGCCGCCCTGGTGGGGGGGGGGGGGGGGGCAGGGGGATCCGTCACGGGGGGGTGGGGGCCTTCAGGATTGCCAGGCTTGTGATCGGGGGCCGGCTTGCTGTGTGGGTCGGCCAGTTTGTAGAGGGCCCGCCGCAGGCGGACGCGCGCGCATGCGCGGACCCATGGCTGGAAGTGCAGGGCCCCGTTTCGGCAGCCGGAGCTGCGTGGACTACTCCGGGGCCTTGCTAGCCCCCTTCAAAATGGAGAATTACTCTGGATTTTCTAGAAAAAAGTCCAGAGTGATTCCCGCCCGTTTTGTGGCGGGCGTGGGGACATAGCCCCATTTTCAGAGAATTCCGCACAAAATGTATCCACACTAGGAAATTTGGCCAGTTTTAAGTTTTATCTGTTGCACTTCCTGCTGGTTTTAAGCTTTCACAAGCCTGTTCAATTCAAAGAACTTGTAAGAATGCTTGGAACGTACTGTCAACATTGTGATAATTTGTGTGGAAATTGTAACAAAAAATCCAAGAGTGGGATTCCCCCGTCTGCCAGCCACGTTTTCCTGGGCAGCGCCCCCTCACCGGCAGTGGGATTCTCCGTTCTCACCAACCGTCAATGGGATTTCCAATTGTGGCCACCCCACACGGCCGGAAAACCTGCAGGCTAGAGTGCGCTGCTGGTGCACCGGAGTTCCTCTCCCCCTCTAACCACCCTCCTCCATTTCCTAGAGTCTCTCAACGCTATGGCCAGTGGTTCAATTGCCAGCGCGAACAGTAATGAGGACAGATGGCACCCCTGCCTCGTTCCCCTGTGTAACCGAAAATACCCCGATCTCTGCCGATTTGTGACTACACTTGCCACTGGGGCCCCATATAGGAGTTTAACCCAACTGACAAACCCCTCCCCGAACCCAAACCTCCTCAGCACCTCCCATAAATACTCCCACTCTACCCTATCAAATGCCTTCTCTGCATCCATCGCTGCCACTATCTCTGCCTCCCCCTCCGCTGGGGGCATCATTATCACCCCCAACAGCTGTCGCACGTTAACATTCAGTTGTCTCCCCTTTACAAACCCTGTCTGGTCTTCATGCACCACCCCCAGGACACAATCCTCGATCCTCATCGCCAGCACGTTTGCCAGCAACTTGGCGTCTACATTCAGGAGTGAGATAGGCCTATATGACCCGCATTGCAGCGGATCTTTATCCCGCTTCAGGATTAATTATATCATCGCCTCCGACATTGTCGGGGGTAGAGTCCCCCCTTCTCTGGCCTCGTTAAAGGTTCTTGCCAACAGCGGGGCCAACAAGTCCACGTACTTCCTATAAAATTCCACCGGGAACCCGTCTGGTCCCGGGGCCTTCCCTGCCTGCATATTCCCCAGCCCTTTAGTCACCTCGTCCACCCCGATTGGCGCCCCCAGACCTGCCACCTCCTGCTCCTCCACCCTCGGGAACCTTAGTTGGTCCAAAAACTGTTGCATCCCCTCTTTTCCCTCCGGGGATTGGGACCTATATAGCCTCTCACAAAAGGTCTTAAACACCTCATTTACCTTCCCTGCACTCCGCACCGTAGTTCCCGTTCCATCCCTAACTCCCCCTATTTCCCTCGCCGCTATCCTCTTACGAAGCTGGTGGGCCAACAGCCGACTCGCCTTTTCCCCATATTCGTATCTCATCCCCTGTGCCTTCCTCCACTGTGCCTCTGCCTTCCCTGTGGTCAGCAGGTCAAACTCCGTCTGAAGTCTTTGCCTCTCCCTATATAGTCCTTCGTCCGGGGCCTCCGCATATCTTTTATCCACTCTCAAAATCTCCCCCACTAATCTCTCCCTTTCTTTGCCCTCTTTTTTCTCCTTGTAAGCCCTAATGGAGATCAACTCTCCCCTAACCACCGCCTTCAGTGCTTCCCATACTACCCCCACCTGGACCTCACCATCATCATTGGTCTCCAGGTACCTTTCAATACATCCCCGCACCCTTCCACAGACTCCCTCATCCGCCAATAGTCCCACATCCAGTCGCCACAATGGGCGTTGTTCCCTCTCCTCTCCTAGTTCCAGATCCACCCAGTGCGGGGCATAATCTGATACGGCTATGGCCGAGCACTCCATTCCTTCCACCCTCGGAATCAGTGCCCTACTCAAAACAAAGAAATCTATCCGGGAGTAAGCCTTATGAACATGGGAGAAAAAGGAAAACTCTTTGGCCAATGGCCTAGCAAATCTCCACGGATCCACTCCCCCCATTTGCTCTTTTTCCACTTTATCAAGACCCGCAACCTGCTCTACTCCATCGAGGAGGTCAGGACAGCCACCAGGGACTGCCAAATCTGCGCGGAGTGCAAACCGCACTTCTACCAGCCAGAGAAAGCGCACCTGATAAAGGCTTCCCGTCCCTTTGAACGCCTCAGCATGGACTTCAAAGCCCCCTCCCCTCCACCGACCAAAACACGTACTTCCTGAACGTGATTGACGAGTACTCCCGGTTCCCATTCGCCATTCCCTGCCCCGACATGACCACCGTCATCAAGGCCCTCCATAGCATCTTTGCACTGTTCGGGTTCCCCGCTTACATACATAGTGATAGGGGATCCTCCTTTATGAGCGACGAACTGTGTCAATTCCTGCTCAGCAAGGGCATCGCCTCGAGCAGGACGACCAGTTACAACCCCCGGGGTAAGGGACAGGTAGAGAGGGAGAACGGAACGGTCTGGAAGACCGTCCTACTGGCCTTACGGTCCAGGAATCTCCCAGTCTTCCGCTGGCAGGAAGTCCTCCCAGATGCCCTCCACTCAATCCGGTCACTGCTTTGTACCACAACTAACCAATCACCTCACAAACGTCTCCTTGTCTTCCCCAGGAAGTCCTCCTCTGGGGCCTCGCTCCCGACCTGGCTGGCAGCTCCCGGACCCATCCTGCTCCGAAAACACGTGCAGGCGCACAAGTCGGACCCGTTGGTCAAGAGGGTCCATCTTCTCCACGCTAACCCCCGGTATGCCTACGTGGCGTACCCCGACAGCCGACAAGATACGGTCTCCCTTCGAGACCTGGAGCCCGCCGGAGCCCAACGCACACCTCAGCCACCAGTCCCACCCTCCCTCCCACCAGTGCACCTTACAGGAGGATCGGTCCTTCCGCCGGCCCCGTCTAGGCCCCTCCACCCACCAATGCACCCCGCAGACACTCCCTTCCCAGGTCAACCATTTTACCCACCAGCGCCGTCTAGGAGTGTTGAAGCTGCCACAGAGATCGAGGCCACGCTCCCGGAGTCACAGACGCCCGAGCGTCCACTGGAGTCACCACCGAAGCTTCGCCGATCACAGAAGACGACCAGGGCCCCCGATCGACTGATTGCTTCATTTTCAAGTGTATAGTTAATTATGAATCATATATTGTAAATCGTAAATAGAATTGTAAATAGTTACAAAACGCTGTACGGAGGTATTATGGTACCTCCATAACTATAATTTCATGTTACCATGTTGTAATATCAGGCCACCACCCCCGCCGGACTCTTTTTTAACAGGGTTGAATGTGGTAGACTGTGTAGAGGTATTACGGTACCTGGTAATGCTTGAACACCATTGGTAGATATTGTATGTTTCCTATTGGTCAAGTCAAGCTGTATGGTAGCTCCGCCCTGCAAGGCGGGGTATCTTGTATGGACGCCCCTGCAAGGCGGCACCAGTCGGCGGACATCGCGCCGATACCGGAGAATTTCGCCCCTGGTCTACTAGCATCAACAGCTGCTGCCCATCTCCACCCCATCGCAATCACATAGCAACCCTCCACTTGCTAATTGCTAGGTAGTCTCTGGGTTACCTGATTTTGCAATGGCCTAAATTCTATTTGGCAACCATATCTCATTGGGCCTACTTAAATGGGTCTGACTCATCACTCCTGGCACGGCTCATACGCTCCACATGTCTCTGCCCACCGATGAGTGAGAATCTTCCCCACCCACATCGCCAACATGGTCTTATCCCTTCTGTGCGCCGTTCTCAATCTAGAAGGTGGCAACCACTTAAAACCACTGGCCTCTGATGAGCTAGTGGGCAGATAAGATAAGATTTTTCTGCAGATCAAGGCCTAGAACACTAAGCATTGGAATGGTTGCATCGTCAACAATTGAGTTAGCGGCATTGATGTCAACAGTACCCACCATACAGGAAACAAGTGGAAGCAAGCCAGCTGCCTGAATAACATGCTGCCTGATTCTCCTTTCCACTCCTGTCATTCTTTTGAAGGGGGGGTGACCCATCGGGGCTCATTCCTCCCTGTTGGAAACAGTTCTATTTGATCCCGATCCCTGACATTAGTTGACGTGTCAGTTTGGTTTGTTTTCACATTGGATGAATAAATATTTTACATATGAGGCAGGAATCCTGATCATGCTTCGCTCATAAATCACGATCAGACATGAAGTGATGATAGAGGACGCCTGACATCATCAGTAAGGAGTAATTTTTGCTCATGTTAAATTTCACACTGATGGATATCAAAAACTATTAGGTTAAAAAGATTCAGTTTGGAGTTTTGATAATTTAATATAGGCCTAAGATATTCTTCACAGGAAATATTTACATTCACACCCTACTCCCAGAATTGTGATATTAGAATAGTTATTCTTCTAAAAGAACATGTAGAGCTCCATTAGCTGAGGTATGTACTGATACATCATCTGATGATTGTGGCTGAAGACTTTTGGCCTGCATTTTCCCAGTCACATGGTGATGGGTTTGGATGCGGTGGGGACTGGGAATATATTAAGGAACCATACCAGGACGTCTTCATTCCTACTGCCGGGGAACTTTCTCAGGGTTGGCCTGGGAAAAGGATCGTCTGTCCACGCCTCGGAATCAATTTACATTCCAATTGGGGGCAATTTAGAGGGATCATCTGCATTGGATTGGTGACGGGGCGGCCCCCGCCCTCCAGCCACCACCACCACGTGCAGCTGCTGCCAGCTCAACGGAGGTGGCTTTTCTGTGGAGCTGGAGGCATGTTCCAAAGAGAAGACCACAGGCAGGAAAGGCCATCCCCTTGTGGTCCTGACTGCTCATCCAGAGGCATTTTTACTCTGATCTGAATGACCTACCACCCTATCCATCCTCTGATTTATTTTTATTTTTTTTAGAAAATATTTTATTGAGGCATTTATAATTTTAAACATCAAATTTCAAAAAGAACAAAATCACAACAATATAACCAACAAGCCACCCAAGCACAGCCCCCAGCCAACATGGCTTACACAAAGAGTGCCACCTTCCCCAGCCCCCCCTCCGTTGGTTCTCACCCCTCTGATGTATTAATATGATTCTAACCCTCTGATGGCACCTCCATGTTTAGTAGTGTCCACCTTTCCTGGTGAGGGTGCCAAGACTCTGATTGGGCCATCAGCACCTCAAGTCCACTAGCCACCCTTAAAATAATTCTGAGCATGGAGGCAGCTAATTTTCAGGTGAATGTAACTAGCGGTGTGCCACAGGGATCAGTGCTGGGATCCCATGTATTTGCAATATATGTTTGTGTCTTGGATGAAGGGACTGAATGTATTGTGGTCAAATTTACTGATGATAAGAAGATAGATTGGAAAGCAAGTTGTGAGGAGGATACAAAGGGGAGATCTTCCGGTTGTTCATGCCGGTGGGATTTTCCAGTCCCACTGATGGTGCACCCCCACCACAGGTGTCCCAGTGGTGTGGGGTGGATTCAATGAGAAATCCCATTGACAGCGGCAGGACCAGAAGATCTTGCTGCTGGCCAGTGGCGAGCTGCCTCCCGCTGCCAATAAACACACTGCCACGGAGGCAAAAGAATCTTGCCTAGAGAGTCTGAAAAGAGATATTGATGGGTTAAGTGAATGAGCCAAACGTTGGCAGATGGAGTACAACGTGGAAAAAACGTGATGTTGTCCACTTTGACAGGGAGAACAGAAAAGAGAGAGTACAGAGAAATCTCGGTGTCCTCATACATGAATCGCAAAACATTAACATGGAGGCACAGCATGTAATTAAAATGGCAAATGGAATGTTGGCCCTTATTATATTGGTGGGGCGTACGGAGTATAAAAATAGGGAAGTATTGCTACCACCATACAAGACACTGGAGATCACACATAGATCACTCTATCTGAAAAGTTTTGGTCTCCTTATTTAAGACAGGATTTATTTGCATTGAGGCAGTTCAGAGAACTTTCACAAAAATGATTCTTTGAGATGAGGGGTTAGTTTTATGATGTTTAGTGGCTCAGAGGAGGCTGGAGATAAACGAACATAGGTTTATTTACACTATTTACAAAGGTCTACATAATGCAGCATATCACTCCCAGTAAAATCCTAGCCGGGGGGACTAGCCACACCAGGCCCTGAGTTGGGCCTGCTTTTATATTAGCTCATAATGACTCAGATTTTTGGCGTCTGCCCCCTAACTGGGAAGCTCATTTTCCACGAGTCCCATGGGGAGATCAATGATGGTTTTTCCCGTGGTCTTCATGGGGATTATGACATGAGGGAAGGTTGAGCAGGTTGGGGGCTGTACATATTTGAGTTCAGAAGAATGAGGGGTGATCTTATTGAAACACATCAGATTCTGAGGAGACCGTGACAGGGTACATGCTGAAAGGATGTCTCCCCTCATATGGAAATCTGGAATTGGGGGCTTTCAAACCAAAGGGCCTTCCATTTAAGTAAGGAGGAATCTTTTCTCTCAGAGGATCACTAATTTTCAGAGATCTTTACCACAGGGAGCATGGAGGCAGGGTCATTGAATATAGTCAAGACTGTATTAGACAGATGCCGGGATTCCCCGGCCGTTGTGATTCACTGTTCCCGTGACAGCGCATCCCTGCCTCCGGGTTTCCCAATGGCGTGGGGTGGCCTCATTGGGAAATCACATTGACAAGCGGCGGAACTAGTGAATCCAGCTACCAGAGAACACTGCGCTGCTGAGAAGCACGGGCTGGGGGACCAGAGAATCCAGCCCAGAGATTTTATCTGAAAAGGAGTTAAGGGCAATGGGGACGCAGAAAGGAAAGTAGAGGTAAGACCACAATCTGATCAGCCATGATCTTGCTGACTGGCGGCGCAGACTCATGGGAGAAAATGGCCTGCTCTTGCTTCTATTCTTGTATTTATGTTCTTAATTAGGATAGCCTCCATGATTATGGTCGAGTCAGTCTCACTGCCACCAAATCCGAGCTCACCCCCACTTTGTCCCGATACTGGGGCTATAGCCATTGGCAAAATTAAAATTTGGGAAGTTCTTAATTGTTTTTGTATCAGGGGAGCCTGAGCAATGGTCTTGACTCTGAATTATAATGCCGAAATGTATTTCTCCACGAAAATGACGGTAGATTAACTAGTCCCATGTAATTTGCTGCATGTTCGACATTGCTGAGTGAAAATTAATTGCTGCATTAACAACATTGATTATGTGTCAAAACTGCTTAATTAGCTAGAAAGTGCTTTGGGAATTCATAAAGTCATGAATAATACTGTACAAATATAAAGGTTCATTTCTCTCTTTTTGCTGTTTTGTCAGTTGTTTGCATGAATGAAAATGTATAAATGCCTGATATATATTTAGAGCCGTTTAAGATGAATATATCACAAGCCCTGTGAGTTGCAGCAATGCAAAATGTTAAGATTCTGTTTGTGCAAAGCTTGGTGCAACTAACTGTAACATGTACACTTCCAATTTACAATCAAGCCCTTCTAAAACAGATGTGGATCATTTTGTCATCAGCAGTTCCAAAAAGAAATGGTCACAATCCACTGCCTCAAATTGTAGCTGCTGAAAAGTCAGGGGGCTAGATTCTCCGTTTGGGAGACTAAGTCTCCACACCGGCGTGAAAACGGTGGTGTTTTACGCCAGGAAAACTGACGCAAAGCAGCCATCGATTCGCCGTTTTGCTGGGGGCTAGCAGGGAGGCAGCACAGAGCTTCCAGCTACAGCTGCCGACATGGCACTGAGCTTTTCCAGATCTGTGGCCCGCCGTGCTTCATGGCGGACTCAGCCCACGGACCCGGGCTGCAAAAATAGTATCCCCCTTCGGCCGCTCGCGTGCACCCTGGACTGCCCGCCCACAGTGCTCTCAACCCCGATTGAAGCCACCCCCTGCCCGCAGATCAGCCCTCCACCGACTGTGGCGGCGCCGGACTGAGTCCGCAGCCACCACGCTAAGTTCACGATGGGTGAGGCCGTGGATATGTGGCGGGGCGTACTCCTAGAGTATGCCGCTTTTCAGGGCGTGTAGAATTTGAAAACCAGCGGTGCCCCCGATTTCGGTGTCAAAACGAATTCTCTGCCCCGGTGCCAAAATCGCGTTCGCCGTCGGGGAGCGGAGAATCCAGCCCAGGAAGAGGCAACTGTGACAGTGTTGGAAGTTACAAATGCACTTACAGCACCACGGTTGAGAAAACTAGCTGCTTCGTAAAGATTTGACTTCGCCACAGTATTAAAAGATGGTAAAGGATCGTCATTCCTTCTGATAGGAAAGAGCGGGTAGCTGCGGAAATAAAGATGAACTACCTGTGCATTTGGACAGTAAAGTTTGTTGAACATTTTGAACAGTCTTGCACAATAATTGGTAATGCTGACGTTTGCCGGACAGGGAGGTATCTTTAACGCAAGGACTGTAACAGACAAAACATGAATGACGTCCACACCTTACAAACAAAGCAGATAAAGTCAATGGGATCAGGCAGGGTTCCTTTAACCTGGATTCATTTAATGACAAACGTTGGCTTTAGCTTTTTTGATAACATCTTCAGTAATGCCAACAATAGGAAAGCAAACCGAAATCAATAGACATAGCCTATTAGAGTCCTGAGTGTAAGATGTCAAACGTTAAATGCAGCAATAAATATGGCACTCAGAATCTTTTATTAGTGCCAATTATTATCAGAAAGATACAGAAAAAATCTCAAGCAACGATTTGGCAAAAAATTTAATTTTTTTAAAGGGAAAAAAACAAAGCATTTATGTTTTTGGATACAATGATAGTATTGCAGAAGACTGGTTTGGTGTGTAATCATTAACTGAGGTTGCACAGCAACACTTGAATAATGTTCATTCATGAAATTCTGATTTCACCTAATTGTATGTCAGAAAAAATGTAGATCAAATGTCTTGTGCTTGAAAATTACACTAATATTCTATAATACATAGCATCGCATAATTCTTAGCCAAATATTTAATGAGCTACTCTGGAAATTCATCATAAATGTATTTATAAGTGCATGGGTTCCTGAAATCTGGTTCAAACCTTCTGTATTTTGAAGTTATAATTAGTTAAAGGTTCATATTTAACAAAGGCTCTCATGTTCCAGAGGTGGTTGTCAAGGTGGTTGTCAATCACAGAGATTGACACACTTTGTTGTTCCCATTGCATCATCCATAGATCTGCACAGTGGATTGATGCCACCATTTTCATAAACATCCAGGTATGATTGACATGTTCGCAGCCCTTCAAAAGCAGTTGGGTGCTTTCTGCTAAGAAAAAGAGGAAGCAAAAGCACTAATCTCCTAGATGTTTATAAACAGTGTGGTTAGGTTCACAGCCAGATACTTGAGATGTATTATTTTATTTATTCAATCATGAAGGGACATGAAAATAAATACCGAGGCACCTGGTTGACTGGAAGCTATTACTCTGTCAATTACAGCCTACTAAACATAATTTCTCTTTGAAAGTGAATAGAATCCTCACAGATCATGGGATCTGAGGGAGTTTAAAGCCCTGTGATGTGTTTTGGCTTTATGAAATAACATCTGCTGCTTTCTATGCTGCTGTCTGAGGCAGCAGGTATAAGGGACAGGTAAGTGAGACAACCATGATTTTTCATTGTTTCTGCCTGGACTGCTCTTTAACTTGCAGGCAGGTTTGACTGGGGGGGGGGGGGGGGGGCGGTCTCGGATATGAGGGAGTCTGATGCGAGTCTCTGTGGGATGGGCCAGGATTTGCATTGTGGGAGGGAGGGGATCAGTCACTGGACCTCGGTTTCGGGTCATCCACTGAAAATAGTGGCCTAATAGTGGCATTTTGAATGGAGATTAGCACGGAGAAGGAGAGCAAATCATTCTTGGGTGCCGTTCCTAGTGCCAGCGCAGATCTGGAGATGTTCTACTCTGGCAGGAGAACATAGTCTCCAAACAGAGAATCAAGCCGAAAGTGTCATTTCGGGCTGATAATTCCCGCTGGGTGGATGGGTGCGATCCAGATCGCAATTCACCCACATTTAGTGCACACAATGACCCTCCATGTGAATCACACTGAGACAGAGTCACCAGGCTTCTGATTGGCTCGACTGGGGGTTTAGCTGTTCACTGTTAACAATGGGAGGCTGCAATAAACAGTCCCTCAACACTCATTCCAGTAAAGGCAGGAGGATGGCAGCTTGGAGATCTACTCCTCTGGATGTTGACCTGGCCAGGCCTCTGGAGGTTGTGGAGGAGAGGTGGGGAAACCTATACCCCAGAACACTATGACAAATCCCGCCTGGGAGGCGGGAGTGGGTGTGCAGAATGAAGGTTACCAGCACAAATGGCTCGCTGTATGGCACTCTGAAGGAAGGTGGGACTGTCATGTTAAAGGCAGAGGAGGCACAGTGCAAGTTCTGGCAGCCCAGCTACATCGAATGCGATGGCATGACAGTAATAAAATCTCCGGTTGTCCAAGGCTGGTATTGTGCGCATAGTTGTATCTCCCCTTGTTGACTCTGTTAAATCCCGTGTCCTCTCACAGTCCGGGTCTGGCCACTACAACCACTTGACCACCACTCTCAGCTGCATCACTCTCCAAGTTTGGGTCAGTGGAAGACTCCTTCAATGGCAAGGGCTGAGGGTTGCAGGCCAGATAACCTGCATGGTTGCCGAGAGCGCCGGGCACAGTGATGGCTGGTCAGTTGCCAGGGTTCTGAGGACAAGGGATTGTGGGTAGGGTTGGGGGGTTGAGGGTCCCAGAATGGATGACTTTACTGACTGTCGGGCTCTCTCCTTCTCCACATCCTCCAAAATAAAAGATGAATTTTGGGATTGAGCCAATTGAGTTGTCCATCATCCTGGTAGTCACAGCCGAGGTTGGCAGATGTCGCCAACTGCACCAAGGCCAACGCAGGCTGCAGCCTGCACCACAGCAACAGTGTACCACTGCTCAGGCTCAAGACCCGGCAGCCCATCAGGCTGAGGAGGGAGCAAGAAGAGGACACTGATAACGAGCTAGAGTGTACAGGACTGGACGGTCCTTCAATGAGCTTAAGGCCACCATGTGCCGCAGAAGACTGCGTCTCACCAGGGAGACAGTGCGGCTCGTGTGCCACGTTCCAGCAGATCTGGCACCATGTGGAGGAGGAGGCCATCTGCTCCCAGTGGCTGTGAAGGTTATGGCTGTCCGCAATTTCAACACCACTGGGTCAGTCCATGCCTCGAGCAAGGACCTGTGTGGCATCTCGCAATTGTCAGCCCACAGGTGCTTCTGGGAGGTCATGGAGCTCTGTATGCCCGGGCATCCGACTGCATGAATTTCAACCTGGACCAGGCCCAATAAGATGCATGGGTTGCAGGATTCACCCCCATTGTCGGAATGCCTCAGGGCCAGGTGGCCATAGATGGTACGCATGTCACCCTGTGAGCACTGTGGCATCAGGGAGTGCCCTTTGTTAATGGGAAGGTGTTCCACTCCCTGAATGTACAGATCCTGTATGACCGCTGCCTCAGGATCATGCACGTGTGTGCATACAATCCTGGGTCTGATGGGATGATCTGATGGGAGGTCTGATGAGGGGGTCTGATGTGGGAGCTGATAGTGAGGTGGGCAGGATTGTATTGTGGGGCGCCCTCCAGTAGACTATGGGGGCACCGACATTACATACTTATCCCCTTGACCGACCATGGGGTCCACCCCGTCAGGACTACGTTTGGATATACGTGCACCAATCCACGCCCACGTGAATCCCGGTTGAGAGGGCCGGAGTATCCCGGAGTTGTAGAGAATCGGCCTTCCAGCCCATTACTCGAATGCAAATAGGATCAAAGGACCCATTTGCATTCTCCCGCCGGCACGGGGCGTGTAGCCCGCTGCTCCCACCGGCGCAGGACCGGAGCATCGGAACGGCACCGATCCCATTTTTAGCCAGGCCGTCGATTCTCCGCCGCATCAGGAACCTGCTACCGGCGGCAAGCAGCGTAGAGTCCACCCGGATGCGGGAGAATCGTGCCCAATGTCTCGATTTGTGTTGCTTAAAATAAAAAGATGGGGAAAGAATATCGAAAAAGAGGGCAAGTTGTCAAAATCTCTAATAGAAAAAACTTGAAAAAAATGCAGTAATAATGCACAATCCCAGATGGACTTAGTGAAGAAGATGGGACAAGCTGTGTATCACTATGTGGTAAACCACTGTGTTCCTATATTAAGGGTTGTACGGTAGAACCTGCACTACAGGTTCACCTGGGCCTCTGCATGCTAGCTCCGCCCAGGAGCCGGGTTATAAATATGCGTGGCCTTCAGCTCGCAGCCATTTCGTCAGCTGCTATAGGAGGCCACACTTCAGATACTAATAAAGCCTCAGTTTGAATTCAACTTCGTCTCCAGCCAAATTGATCGTGCCTCACACCGGGAATTGCAAAGATGGTAAATGTTGAAATCAGTACTGTTGTTGGATATAATTTCTACTTAATGTGGTTGTACGTCTCACAACCTGAAAATTGAAATGAATTTTTTTTTTAAACTCAGTGAGTATAAAACCCCAAATCTCCTCCAGAAATTTCCTCATGGCTCCATAATGTGATTAAATCTTTACAGATCCAGAGATGGGGTAACCCCAGGTTAAAGAGGTGTGAATTGTATCAAGCCAGGACAGTTGGTAGGATTTCGCAGGCCAGATGGTGGGGGATGAATGTAATGCGACATGAATCCCAGGTCCCGGTTGAGGCCGCACTCATGTGTGCGGAACTTGGCTATAAGTTTCAGCTCGGCGATTCTGCATTGTTGCGCGTCCTGAAGGCCGCCTTGGAGAATGCTTACCTGGAGATCATTCACACCTCTTTAACCGGGGTTTACCCCATCTCTGGATCTGTAAAGATTTAATCACCTGCTAATGGTCGCATTCCAAGCATTGTTTGGCATCTTTGAATTTGTCTATATATGTGTTTCTGGAACATACCTCTTCATTCACCTGAGGAAGGAGCAGCGCTCCGAAAGCTAGTGACATCGAAACAAACCTGTTGGACTTTAACCTGGTGTTGTAAGACTTCGTATTGTGCTCACCCCAGTCCGACGCCGGCATCTCCACATCTTGATTATTTAAATCATTGACACGACGGGTGTATGGAGGGTCCCCCCTCGCCTGCATTCCTGACCCGTGAAACCCGAAAGCGTGCAAGATCGTGCCCGGTTTTTGTACCAAGGCCACTTTTCGGAACTTTAACCCGCACTTACACCCAAACCTGCCTTCCACTTGGCTGTTCAAATTCTGCCTTTGGTTTCTGATTCCGCGATTGGAAGGGACCTGAGATAATGTTTAGGGATCAGTGTTCGGTACACAGCAAATGCATTCTTGTAATTAATGATTCTTGGGAAAACTGGAATCTCCTGACAACAGATGATACTGAGAAGAAAGCTTTGTACAAGCAGTAAACAAGCTGTTTAAAATAAATGGATTAATGCTTTTGCTAAATTGGCAGAAACAGTTCCTGAGAAATGCATTAATATTTTACTAGCTCGCTGTATAATTTCCTGACATTTACATTTACTTCTGAATTTTGGTATTAGCGTTAAGCAAAATTATTCAACATCACAGAATATTTCTGAAATGACAGTATTGTTCAATGAGCAAAGCATACAACTGGAATTGTGTTTTGTTTCAGCTTTTGAAATATTAACACAAAGATTCAGGGTTCAATAGGTTTCAGGATGCTACAGCATTGATGTTAGTTGATTTTCAAGTGAGCAACCTTTGTCTATTGAATAACACATTTTTAAAACTAGAGAGTCTGACACTTAGTACACCTATTCAATTAATGTTTAAACACTTCACAGCACCAGGACTTGGAGTTTAGAAGAATGAGGGATGACCTTATTCAAAAATAAAAAATCCTGAGGGGGGTTAACAGATGGTGAAATGTTTTCACTAGTGGGAGAGTCTTGGACAAGGGGACATGGCTTCAAGATAAAGGGCCGGTGTGCGTAGAAATGTCTTCTCGCAGAGGGTGGTGAATCTCTGGAATTCTCTGGGTGGTGGAGGCTGGATCATTAGAAGTATTTGTGGTATTATCAGGTATTGCAGTACCCGAGAGGCTGTAGACCATTGGGTAAACCTAGGAGTTTACCATTGGCTGTTTAGTATGTAGCTCCGCCCTGACAGGTGGGGTATAAGAACCGGTGCCGTCCCAGCAGCCCTCATTCTGTACCGAAGCTGCTGGGGAACAGATCTAGTCTATTAAAGCCTTCAGTTATGTTACAACCTCGTCTTTGAGTTTAATTGATCGTGCCTCAATTTAATAGACTACTCTTAAGCTGAAAGAATGGATCTCTGAATCAAGCCGGAGTGTCTACAACTCAGCCCCCACGCGGAGAACTCGGCGGCGATATTTAAGCACTGGCTGGCGTGTTTTAAAGGCTACCTCAAGACGGCCGTAGGCCCCCCTCAGGACAACAGAAACTGCATCTCCTGCACTCGAGAGTAAGCCCTGGAATCTTCACCCTCAGCGAGGAGGCGGAGGACTACGATGCTGCGATCGAACTGTTAAAAGGACATTATATCCGCCCTGTAAACCAGGTCTACGCACATCACCTGCTTGCAACTAGACGGCAAAGCCCCGGGGAATCGCTGGAGGACTTCTACCGGGCGCTACTGGTGCTCGGCAGAAACTGTGGCTGCCCGCAAGTTTCGGGCAGCGAGCCCACGGAACTTCTAATCCGGGATGCCTTCGTAGCAGGTATGAGCTCCTCAGAGATTCGCCAAAGACTCTTAGAAAGGGACACCCTAGGACTGAGAGAGGCACGGGCCCTGGCAGGGTCCATGGATGTTGCCTCCAGAAACGCGCAGTCCTATGCGCCCGACCGCGCGGCGGCCCTTTGGGCTGCGTGGCATTCCGCAGCGGCAGCCCCAAAGACCTTCCCTGTGTCCCTGCAGGCCTGCGCTGTAAGACGGCCCATTATCTCCGTCGGGCCCCGCTGTTGCTTCTGCGGGCAGGCAAAGCATCCCCGCACGCGCTGCCCGGCCCGCACCTCCACCTGCAAAGGGTGCGGCAAGAAGGGCCATTTTGTGTGGGTCTGCCAAGCACGAGCCGTGGCCACGGTCTCCAGCGACTCCGGACCGCCGCGGCAATCTTCGCCTCGAGCCCCAGGCGGCCAGCACTCACCGCCACCCCCCTATCCTAGGGCCACGTCCGACCCACGGGCACGGCCATCTTGCCCTTTGGACACCACGCTGGACGGATGGGCGCCGCCATTTTGTCCATCCCCGCCGCCATTTTGTCCATCCCCGACCACCATTTGCGATCCATGGGAGACGCCATCTTGGATGGGGCCCCAAGCCCCCAGCACGGCCCGACTACACGCTGCCCGATCACAACTCGCAACTGCTCTATCTGGCCTCGGTGACGCTGGACCAAAATCGACCTCGGACACTCACAACTGCAACGACAACGGTGTTCATCAACAGCCACGAGCCGTTTTGCTTGATCGACTCTGGGAGCACGGAGAGCTTTATACACCCCGACACAGTAAGGCGCTGTTCACTTGTTACCCACCCTGTAAACCAAAGAATCTCCCTGGCTTCCGGGTCACACTCGGTGGAGATAAAGGGGTTCTGCCTAGCAGACCTCACTGTCCAAGGCAGGAGATCCAAAAATTTCCGCCTTTATGTCCTGCCGCACCTCTGCGCGGCTACACTCCTGGGGTTGGACTTCCAATGTAACTTGCAAAGCCTAACCTTCAAATTCGGTGGCCCTATACCTCCCCTTACTGTCTGCGGCCTCGCGACCCTTATGGTCGACCCGCCTTCCCTGTTTGCGAACCTCACCCCGGATTGCAAACCCGTCGCCACCAGGAGCAGACGGTACAGTGCCCAGGACCGGACCTTCATCAGGTCAGAGGTCCAAAGGCTACTGAGGGAAGGGGTCATTGAAGCTAGCAACAGTCCCTGGATAGCTCAAGTAGTGAAGTGAAGACCGGGGAGAAACATAGGATGGTCATTGACTACAGTCAGACCATCAACAGGTTTACGCAGCTGGACGCGTACCCTCTCCCCTGCATATCCGACCTCGTGAACAGGATCGAGCATACAAGCTCTTCTCCACGGTGGATCTCAAGTCTGCCTACCATCAGCTACCCCTCCGCACTAGTGACCGCAAGTACACTGCCTTCGAAGCAGATGGGTGGCTCTACCAATTTTTAAGGGTTCCCTTTGGTGTCACTAATGGGGTCTCAGTCTTCCAACGCGAGATGGACCGAATGGTTGACCGATACGGCTTACGCGCAACGTTCCCGTATCTGGATAACGTCACCATCTGCAGCCATGACCAGCAGGACCACGACAGCAACCTCCGGAAATTTCACCAGACCGCGGAAATCCTTAACTTAACGTATAATAAGGATAAATGCGTATTTAGCACCGACCGCCTAGCCATCCTCGGCTACGTAGTGCGAAATGGAGTTATAGGCCCCGACCCTGAACGCATGCGCCCCCTTATAGATTTCCCCCTCCCTCACTGCCCCAAGGCCCTGAAGCGCTGCCTCGGGTTTTTCAGTTATTACGCCCAGTGGGTCCCTAACTACGCAGACAAAGCCCGACCTCTAATCCAGTCCACAACCTTCCCCCTGTCGACGGAGGCCCGCCAGGCCTTCTGCCGCATCAAAGCAGACATTGCAAAGGCCACGATGCGTGCCATCGACGAGTCCCTCCCCTTCCAGGTCGAGAGCGAGCGTCCGACGTAGCTCTGGCCGCCACCCTCAACCAAGCGGGCAGGCCCGTGGCTTTCTTCTCCCGTACCCTCCATGCTTCAGAAATTCGCCATTCCTCGGTCGAAAAAGAGGCACAAGCCATAGTAGAAGCTGTGCGACACTGGCGGCATTACCTGGCCGGCAGGAGATTCACTCTCCTCACAGACCAAAGGTCGGTGGAGTTCATGTTTGATAATGCACAGCGGGGCAAGATAAAGAACGACAAGATCTTACGATGGAGGATCGAACTCTCCACCTACAACTACGAGATCTTGTACCGTCCTGGGACGCTAAACGAGCCTCCCGATGCCCTGCCCCGTGGCACGTGTGCCACCGCACAAGTGGACCGCCTCCGAGCCCTCCACGAGGACCTCTGCCACCCGGGGGTCACTCGTCTTTTCCATTTTGTCAAGACCCGCAACCTGCCCTACTCCATCGAGGAGGTCAGGACAGTCACCAGGGACTGCCAAATCTGCGCGGAGTGAAAACCGCACTTCTACCGGCCAGAGAGGGTGCACCTGATAAAGGCTTCCCGTCCCTTTGAATGCCTCAGCATGGACTTCAAAGGCCCCCTCCCCTCCACCGACCGCAACACGTATTTCCTGAACATGATTGCCGAGTACTCCCGGTTCCCATTCGCCATCCCCTGCCCCGACATGACTGCAAACACCGTCATCAAGGCCCTCCAGGTTAACTTTACACTGTTCGGGTTCCCCGCGTACATACGCAGTGATAGGGGGTCCTCCTTTATGAGCGACGAACTGCGTCAATTCCTGCTCAGCAAGGGCATCGCCTCAAGCAGGACGACCAGTTACAACCCCGGGGGAAACGGGCAGGTTTAGAGGGAGAACGGAACGGTCTGGAAGGCCGTTCCACTGGCCCTACGGTCCAGGAATCTCCCAGTCTCCCGCTGGCAAGAAGTCCTCCCGGAAGCCCTCCACGCCATCCGGTCGCGGCTCTGTACAACTACCAATCAGACACCTCATGAACGTCTCCTTGTCTTCCCCAGGAAGTCCTCCTCCGGGACCTCGCTCCCAACCTGGCTAGCGACACTCGGACCCATCCTGCTTCAGAAGCACGTGCGGGCGCACAAGACGGACCCGTTGGTTGAGAGGGTCCACCTCCTGCACACTAACCCCCAGTACGCCTACGTGGCGTTCCCTGACGGCCGGCAAGATACAGTCTCCCTCCGGGAATTGGCGCCCGCCGGAACCCCACGCGCACCCGAACCATTACCCCCCCCTCCACAGCACCTCACAGGGGGGTCAGTCCTCCCACCGCTCCTGCCTAGGCCCTCCCACCCACCGACGACCCCTACAGGCGCCCCCCTCTCGTGTCAACCGTTTGCCCCACCAGTGCCGTCTAGGGGTGACGAAGCTGCCATGGAGGCCTAGGCCACGCTCCCGGAGTCGCAGACGCCCGGACCCCCACCAGAATCACCACCGAGGCTCAGACGATCCAGGAGGATGACCAGGCCACCCGACCGACTGATTGCTTGACTGTAACTGTAACTGTAAATGAACACTGACTGTATATATCTTCCACGCTTGTAAATATTCTCGACAACCCTGTAAGGAGGTATCACGGTACCTCCATATCTGATCATACCATGTTAAATGCAATTGTAACCACTGGCCACCACCCCCGCCGGACTCTTTTTTAACAGGGGGTGAATGTGGTATTATCAGGTATTGCAGTACCCGAGAGGCTGTAGACCATTGGGTAAACCTAGGAGTTTACCATTGGCTGTTTGGTATGTAGCTCCACCCTGACAGGCGGGGTATAAGAACCGGTGCCGTCCCAGCAGCCCTCATTCTGTACCGAAGCTGCTGGGGAACAGATCTAGTCTATTAAAGCCTTCAGTTATGTTACAACCTCGACTTTGAGTTTAATTGATCGTGCCTCAGTATTTAAAGTGGAAGTGGATAAATGTTGGATCGATTGTGGAATAGAGGGCTATGGGGAAATGGAACAGAAAAGGAGTTCCGGCACAGAACAGCCATGATCGTATTAAATGTCGGGACAGGCTTGAAGGGCCCAGTGACCTACTCCTGCTTCTAATTCTTGTGTTCTTGTGTTCAAGATGTAGGTTTGGACAAAACAATTTATTCTGAGAGAAAATGTCTGATTTGATGCTATTTTGTAAAACCTGGTGCGTTATATAAACTCACATCAACTGAGAGACAAAAACAGTAGAAAATTAATTTTAGCTTTATTTCAAGGAATAGAAAATGCCATCGTCATTGTCCCGTGAGATAAATCTAACCCATTCCATTCCACATTTCAAAGAGGAATGCAACCTACCCTGGAATATTGATTTTACTTTAATTCACTCTCCCAATATTTTCCTTTCAACTCATACAGACTCTATGAAATATCTTGGGCCATTTCCCTACTCGTTATCAAATAAATAAAAAGTTGCTCTCAGAATATAGCTGATGAAAGCAAGGCTGCATTCATTGGCACTGATGTTCTTCGGGAGAGGAAATATGTCGCCCTTACCAGGTCTGGCCTACATGTGACTCCAGACTCACAGCAATATGGTTTGTTTTGCTTTTGAAATGTAATCATTACTACTTGTCCTATTTTGCTTGCTATAGTCATGTGATCATGTTTTAAAAAATAATAATCATTATTGTCACAAGTAGGCTTACATTAACACTGCAATGAAGTTACTGTGAAAAGTTACCGAGTCGCCACATTCCGGCGCCTGTTCGGGTACACAGAGGGAGAATTCAGAATGTCCAAATTACCTCACAAGCACGTCTTTCGGGAGGGAACCAGAGCACCCGGAGGAAACCCATGCAGACAGAGGGAGAATGTGCAGACTCCGAACAGACAGTGACCCAAGCGGGAATCGAACCTGGCACCCTGCCGCTCTGAAACTGGCAAAGGGTTGGGAAGGAAGCCGCCTTACATTCAGTTCAATAAAGGCATTAAACTGGATTCTTCGGTCCGCCAGCTGCGTTTTCCGGGGTGACGCGTCCCCGCCAGCAGCGGGATTCTCCGTTCCAGCTACATGCCAATGGGATTTCCCATTGTGGCCACCCCATGTCGCTGGGAAACCTGCCGGCGCAACGGAGAGTCCCTTCGGCGGAGAGTTCCGCTCAAAGTCTTTGAACTTGTAACATGGTTGACTCTTAACTGTCCTCTGAAAAGGCCTAGTGTGCTCTTCTGTTATATTAAACTGCTTCAGAAACATTGAATACAAATAAAATTAGATGGACTATCCTCATCAAACAAGACACCGGAGTGACAAAAGCACACCCAGCTCAGTGACCTGCAAAGGCCTCCCCGCTGACATCCTATAGCTAAATTGGGAGAGTTGTCCCACAGCCTGATATAGTCATGCCCTACAGCCACTGTCCCAGACTTCTTCAACACCATCCCTGAGTAAATCCATCCCCTCCCTGCCCCACCAGAAGTGGCAACACACTGGGTTACAGTCAGGAGGGAGACCCTGGGGTTCTTCAACATTCACACCACAGTGTGTATGCACCAATGTGATTTACAATTTTATGTCCTCAAACCAAGCAGTGAAGTGGACACAAATACTCTGAGACATTTACTGTAACAGCCAACCACTGGCAAATGGGTATGGCCTGAAATATCTTCATAAATAGAACCTTATAATGCACTCCACCCTTTAGAAAGATGATCTGCAACCTCCATATGGATCCTTAGGTGTACTTATTAAAAATAGACTCCATCCACAAAATTCCACAGGGCTCATTATGGAGCCAGTACAATCCACAAATAGCGGAACAGAGTCACGACTATTTTAAAAAAAATCAGGCCCCATAGTCATTAAGCATTGCTCAGTTGCCATCTGATGATTACATTGCAATTACCTTGTTATCAAATGCTGGTTCACATCCTCCTAGAGCAATAATTCCCCTACATCTCAATGCTGCAATTCTCATTTCAAAAGAAAAACCACAAATGCTAGGAGTCCAAAACGAAAATAGAAAATGCTGGAAATACACAACGGATACACTGGCCTCTCAAAGTGAATGACAGGTCAGTATATTTGGGGACCGATTTTGAGCCTTGGTAGCTGTGTGCGAGATTGACGGTGCAGACCCAAAATCCGGGGAGAATTGGAAAACTCAAATTCCTCCAGAGAGATCGCGATTCCGATTTTCTTTTTTAAAAAAATATTTTTATTCTCCTCCTTTTTCACATTTTCTCCCAAATTTAGACCCAACAATAAACAATAATCATTAACAAATGTAATGTCAATCCCCATATCAATAACAACGATCCCATCCTCCCACCAAACCCCAAACATTAGTCCGCATGTTAACATAAACAAATGACAAAAAGGAACCAGGAATCCATAGTCACCATTAACACTTACAGTCCCCTCCCCCCCCAACCCTCCGAACCCCCAACCCCCCTAACGTTCGATGTGATCCAATTCTCGAAAGTGCATAATGAATAACGCCCATGAATTGTAGAACCTCTCCATCCTGCCCCTCAGTTCAAATTTGACCTTCTCAAGAGTCAAGAATTCCAGCAGGTCCCCCCGCCCCGCCAGGGCACTGGGTACTGGCTGCTCTCCATCCCAACAGGATCTGCCTTTGGGTGATCAACAAGGTGAAGGCTACATCTGCCTCCGCGCCCGTTTCCAACCCCAGCTGGTCCAACACCCCGAATATGGCCTCCCGAGGGCCCGGGTCCAGTTTCATGTGCACCATTTTAGAGATTACCGTAAAACCTCCTCCAGTAAATCTCCAGCTTTGGATATAACCAAAACAGATGAACGTGGTTTGTGGGGCCCACCCCCCCGCAAAGTTCACACACATCTTCTACCCCCACAAAGAGCCGGCTCACCCTCGCCCATGTAAGGTGTACTCTATATACCACCTTCAGCTGTATCAGCCCCAACCTCTCACACGAGGTGGAGGCGTTCACCCTCCGGAGCACATCACATCAGAAACCCTCCTCCATACCCTCTCCCAACTCTTCCTCCCACTTTGCCTTAATCCCTTCCAAAGGCGCCTTGTCCTCTTTCAAAATAGCCCCATAAACCGTCAATGCTACCCCCTCCTCCAGCCCCCCTGTCGTCAGCACCTCCTCCAGCAATGTGGAAGCCGGCTCTACTGGGAAGCTCTGTGTCTCCTTTCTGGCAAAGTCTTGAACCTGCATGTATCTAAATACTCCAGCACATACTTTGCTCCCAGCTCCGTCAATCCTGCAAACTGACTCAACGAAGCTATTACTACCAGACTCCCTGAGTATCTCCCCGGGGCCGTCAGGGAGTTAGCGCCTTCAATCCCGACCACCTACCCAACTCTCCTCCATTTTGACCCATTGGGAGTCAACCCCTCTGACCCAGCTCTGTACCTTCTCCACATTCGCCGCCCAGTAATAATACATCAGGTTCGGAAGACCCAAACCCCCTGCCTGCCTTCCCCTCTGTAGCAGCACCTTTCTAACTCTGGCCACTTTCCCTCCCCATATGAACGAGGTAATCATCCCTTGAATCTCTCTAAAAAATGCCTTTGGCAGGAAAATCGGCAGGCATCGGAAAATAAACAGAAATCGTGGCAACACATTTATTTTAACCGCCTGTACCCGACCCGCCAGTGACAGAGGGCGACCGTCCCACCTTGCCAGATCAACTTTCACCCTCCCCAACAAACTAGAAATGTCGTACCTACAGAACCCCCACCAATCCCGAGCAACCTGCACCCCCAGGTATCTAAAGTGTGTCCCTGCCCTACGGAATGGCAGCCCCCTGTAGCCACCTGGGTTGGCCAATTCCCGACGTAAAATAGAGAACAGCAAAGGCTGAAGGGAAATTCAGCCAACGCAGGCAGAAACTAGCAGGTGCAAGTTACTGTGTATTAGACTCTGCAAAAGCCCAGACAGCATTGATACAAGCAGCCATCTGCATAATAATGTAGCGGCCATCTACGTACTAATGAGCGATCCCCGGGAACAATCAAAACATTTGAGATAAACAAGGCCAAGCCAGACTCCTCGGCGCCAGCAGGAGCCAACACAAAAGAGGTTAACGGACTCCTAAAGACCGCCCATCGATCAGGGAACCGCTCCAGTATTGGAGAAATCGAATCAAGCGATTTGAACGAAGTCCAATCACTTGAAACCAGGTACGGGGTCCGCCCCGAAAGGCGGGAAGCCCCTGGGGACTATAAAGTAAAGCCCCCAAGTTCAAATCGTCCTTCTTGACAGGGTCACTCAGCAACGTGAACCAACCCTTGACAGTGACCTGTCCAGCTGCCACCAAAGAACATAAGTCTCAAGTCAACGCTCGCTATGAGATAGGCGCTCCTAGCTACCAGTCCATACCAGCTTTTGAATCCCGCAGACTCAGAACCCGAACGAAAGGCCATTTGTTCCCCTGACCTGGTGGGCCAGTCCGAAGCTAAGTATAGGGCTGTTAGTTATAGAAATAGCCTAGAAAGTAGAGTTTATGCATGAGTAGCGATTTACTGTGTATAATAAATGTGCTTTGATTTGAATCTTACTAATTGGTGTATTGAGTTATTGATCATTACTTGAACTTGCACCTTGTGGTGGTATATTAAAGATACCTGGTGACTCTAGAGCAAAGGTTATAAAACAGCCAATTGAACCAACCAAAAGTTAGCAACACCCCCCCACTGCGATTTCCGATTTTCAACCCCCTTCGCAAGCGGAGAAACGTGAAAAACGCCGTGGGATTTAGGAACCTCATTTTAATACATTAGCATGTCATTAGCCAGCCCTCAATCCGGGACGTCTCCTCTCACTGAGCGTTCAGCAGGCGCCGTTGCGACGTCATGGCGGCGCCGTTTACAACAGCTTTATAAAAATGTGAACCTGCCGATCTCACTTCCGAAGGGGATATTGGAGGTGAGCTTTTGGGTCACCCTCACCTTCTTGGTGTCAGTCACAGAGGGGGCAACCAAGAGGACACGGAGGACCCAGAAAGGTTCAACTCAAGGCCGGGGCTGGGGCTCAGTCTCTCAATCCCGGGCAGAGGGGTTGCTCGCAGGCCTTACTTTCTCTTTATGTCAGGGCGCCACTTAGTTGGAAGGGGTCTGGCGGCTGGCATACAGGCAGCGCTTCCCGCATTCTCCTTGCTGGGCTTGTTGAAGGATTGCCGTTCCAGAGTGGGAGCTGGAATGTGGCTGGGAGAGGTGATTACAGAGGGTTAGCATTGGGGCAACTTTGAGTTTCTTGGTTGGGGTCCCAGAGAGGCCAGGCTGCAAGGGCAGAATAGGAGACTCAGGAAATGGGGTGCTACCCTGTCACAGGAGGCCTGACGACCCTCTCAAACTGCTGTGAGATTTGAACCCCACAAGCAGGACAAAGGGGATAAGTTGCATGGGAGGTCAAGCCCACTTGTTATGGAGGTTTGACCGTGTGGGATTAGTGTCAGGATAGAAGTTTGTTTTCGATGGTTGGGTCATAAATCTGCAGTCCTTTTGAGCTGGGGGAATGAAGATGCCATCTAGGAATGAGGTTGACATGCTAATTTCAGTCCTCACACAAATCAGGCATGCTTTGCCTGCCACAAGAGGAAGCCAGTTTCCTCATCACCTCCCTGACCCTTCCTTGATGAGTCAATTGTGCCAATTAAGTCATCATAGCAATACATGAGTGTGCCACTGATTGCAGCCAAGATCTTAACCCTTTGCAAGCACTAAGCCCAATCATTGCACTCCAATGCTCACAATAAAATCTACATTAGACAGATCACACTAATGTGGACCCCACTGCAAAGCGTTATGTTGAAATCTCTCATCACCTACCTTAACACTTGGATTGGGGGGGGATTGGGGGGGGGAGGTGGAATGGTTGGGGATGAAGTACCACTTGGACTCTCTACAGTGGGTGTGCTTCATCCAGGTGGATTGGGAGGAACAACTGTGGGGAAGTGGCTATTGTGTTGAAAGGGAGGGTGTGAGGCTCAGAGGAGGGGGGCTCATTAAGGGTGAAGCGCATAGGTGGATGTCCCAGAAGCATTGAGGGCTTTGAGATGCACGGGTGTTGCAGTGCTGCCCTCCTCGGTGTGTCACTCACAGGGAGGTGAGGGGGGTATCAGATGGGCTGGACACCTGCAGGGTATCCTGGGTGGAAGACCCCAGGCTTCCCTCCTGCCTATCCCCTTCCCATCTGGTCTCCATGGGCCACTGTGCTTCTCCACGGGATAGAGCGGTAGCTGGGGTGAGATCCAGAAGCCCTGCTGTCCTCTGGCATTGACACTCATGGATTCCCACCAGTGCCCGCACCATGCAGTTGAAGACCTGCACCGTGGAGCTCAAAACACAGCCTGGAGGTCATGAGCTGAACCATGGAGCGGACATCCCCCACCATGGAGTACATCTCCTGCACCCAGGTCTCCACTGCAGACGCCACCATTGCAGTCTGAGGAGAGATTATGCCATTTCTTCCTGATGCTCATGGCTCTGACTTTGGAGTTCCATCACCTCTGGGATGACTGGACCAAGGGGCATGTCATTGGCCTGGCACTCAGCAATGTCCTGGGCTCCAGCATCCCACCAATTGCCAGTTCCCTGGGGCATCCTTGCCTCCGCCTACGGTGGATCATCAACTGTGAGGTGCTCACCAGTGAGTGACCCAGAAGCCTGCCTACTAGCTAATCCCACTGAGGTATGAGTATCTGCACTGGTAGAGGGTGCAGGTGGCAGATGTGACACCTCTTTTTTTTAAATTTCTATTGATTGGGATTTTCCATTAAAAAAAAAATATTCATTTGAAAAAAGCAAAAGCAGAAAAATAGCTCTCGGTATCAATACACAACAGGTACAGCACAAATCAATAATTATTGCACACTTGGAAACAAATAAGACCAGATAACTCAGGGACAAAATCCCCAACATATTCCTTCCATAGGTGCACAACCTGTCTCTTCCCTAACTGGATACGGGCAATGTTCCAGACCTACATCACACCCATAGCAACGGAGCAAAATGACAGAAGAAGAAAACAATACCCGAGAACTCCAGTGCTAAGGACAATTGACTAACTCTTACAGCGCAATTCAAACTCTTCTCCATGTCCAGACTGAAGCAGGCAGCCATGCTATAACTTTGAGATGTCAAAATGACAAAACAATGAGTGAACCGGGCACAACCAAACCTTAATACTCAGCCTAGGATCTCCCATAGATGATGTAAAAAGAGAGCGAGAACAAGAGCGGCATGGTGGCACAGTGGTTAGCACTGCTGCCTCACAGCTCCAGGGTCCCGGGTTTCATTCTGGCCTCAGGTCACTGTCTGTCTGTGTGGAATTTACACTTTCTCACCGTGTCTATGTGGGTTTCCTCCGGGTGCTCTGGTTTCCTCCCAGAGTCCAAAGATGTGCAAGTTAGTTGGATTGGCCATGCTAAATTGTCCCTCAGTGTCCAAAATGTTAGGTGTGGTTACTGGGTTACGGGGATAGGGTGGTGGCGTGGGAGTAAGTAGGGTGCTCTTCCAAAGAGTCAGTGCTGAGCGATGGACTGAATGGCCTACTTCTGCACTGTAAATTCTATGATTCTATGAAGAACCAAGAGGCAGAACCTCTCCCAGCCCCAGACCAAAGGACAAAACACATCACCGGACCACCAGTACCGTCCTCAAGAGGACAACAAGATATCATGCAGCCAAGAACCAAAAGGAATATAAACTGGTCCCGATCCTAAAACAGGGGGGAAACCCACTGCAGGACGAGAGGGCCACCAAAATGACCCTCAGACTGGCCTTCCCTGGGAGGGAGGACCAAGCCCAGCAGCCCCCCTACCCCCCACCCAACCCATAAGACCATAAGACATAGGAGCAGAATTAGGCCACTCAGCCCACGGAGTCTGCTCCATCATTCAATCATGGTGATATTTTCTCATCCCCATTCTCCTGCCTTCTCCCCATAACCCCTGATCCCCTTATTAATCAAGAACCTATCTATCTCTGTTTTAAAGACACTCAGTGATTTGGCCACCACAGCCTTCTGTGGCAAAGAGTTCCACAGATTCACCACCCTCTGGCTGAAGAAATTCCTACTCATCTCTGTTTTAAAGAATCGTCCCTTTAGTCTGAGATGGTGTCCTCTCTCTAGTTTTTCCTACAAGTGGAAACATCCTCTCCACATCCACTCTATCCAGGCCTTGCAGTATCCTATAAGTTTCAATAAGATCCCCTCTCATTCTTCTCACTCCAACGAGTACAGACAGAGAGTTCTCAACCGTTCCTCATACGACATGTTCTTCATTCCAGGGATCATTCTTGTGAACCTCCTCTGGACCCTTTCCTAGTCCAGCAAGCCTTCCTTACATACGGGGCTCACAATACTCGAAATGGGGTCTGACCAGAGCCTTATACAGCCTCAGAAGTACATCCCTGTCTTGTATTGTAGCCCTCTTGACATGAATGCTAACATTGCATTTGCCTTCTTAACTGTCAACTGAACCTGCACATTAACCTTAAGAGAATCATGAACAAGGACTCCCAAGTCCCTTTGTGCTTCTGATTTCCTAAGCATTTCCCCATTTCGAAAATAGTCTATGCCTAAATTCCTCCTTCCAAAGTGCATAACTTCAGCACTTTTCCACATTGTATTTCATTTGCCACTTCATTGCCCACTCTCCTTGCTTGCCCAAGTCCTTCTGCAGCCCCCTTGCTTCCTGTCCCTCTACAAATCTTTGTATCATCTGCAAACTTAGCAACAGTGCCTTCAGTTCCTTCTTCCAGATCATTAATGTATATTGTGAAAAGTTGTGGTTCCAGCACAGACCCCTGAGGCACACCACTAGTTACCTGCTGTCATCCAGAAAAAGACCCCTTTATCCCCACTCTCTGCCTTCTGCCAGTCAGCCAATCCTCTATCCATGCCACGATCTTACCCTTAACACCATGGGCTTTTAACTTATTTAACAGTCTCCTATGCGGCATCTTGTCAAAGGCCTTCTGGAAATCTAAATAAATCACGTCCACTGGTTGTCCTTTGTCTAACTTCCTTGTTACCTCCTCAAAGAACACGGGGAGTCCGACCCCCCTCCCCCCCCCTTCCCCACACAACCAGGGCCACTCAAAAGAAGAAAGGATTAAACCACTCAAAGGCCAACGTAAGTCCGTCTCTGAGTGTCCCTGACATCAAGACCCACCTCAGCTAACCCTCACAGGCACCAATACTACGCGAGAAGCAGAAGCAACTCCCCCTGAACCTCTCAAAGTCAGAAGAGTGAAGAACAAAAACTGTCAAAACTAACCCCATCGGACCCACAAGCCACCTCTTATAATATACGCTTCAGCCCGACCTCTGTCACAAGAGCTCTGACGGCAGTTGCATCCTCTCGACCCCCCCTAAAAGGGAGTCTAGCAAACCTCAGTCCTCAACAGGATAATACACAGTCAGCCTGTGCCTGCGGAAGAAAAAATAGATTAGCTCTCACTGAGGGGGCCTTCCTTGAACATAGTGAAGAACAGAACTAATCCTAACAACCCAAGTCCTCCACCCCTCCTCCCACCCCCGCTGCTCATCAACAACATCGTGAGCAGCCATCCTCCATCGGAACACACCACACCGTCGGGACGAGAGGTCTCCCAAGAGCAGTTTGGTTGGAAATGAGAAAGCCCCAACCCCAACTCTTTCCAGCCACCATGAAGCAACGAGGATTTAAACATTTGTATCCACTCAATATTGCTGAAATATTGGCCAACAAACCTTGAGTCATAGTAAATATATGTATGCCAGCAAAAGACATAAAAGAAATGCGCAAACAGATTTTAAAAACGGGTTAAAAGAAGAGCAGAGTTGGAGCTCACGATTGATTGATTGACTGATTATCACGCGAACCGAGGTACAGTGAAAAGTATTGTTCTGCATACAGTCCTGGCAGGTCTTTCCATACATAAATGCACAGAACGTAGGATAATAATTAATAATTATAGAACATTCTATAATAACAGTTATAAAAGATGTAGGAAGAGGATCTGCAGGGGAGAGCTCGCAGAAACCCCCCTACACAGATGCCACATCTGTGCTGCTCTCTGAGATGCCTCCCTCTGCGATGCTCTGGTCTGTGGTCTCCAGAGGGCGCGAGGATTGTCCTGGCTGCTTGACTGATTGCCCTGCAAGGGAAGGGAGCTGGCATTAGTACATTAAGGGATATAAATGATTGGACAATGATTATCACATGAGGCTTGAAGTATGGCTGTGTGTCTTGACGGTTGTCACTCTTGTCTGCTGCTCCCACTTCACCCTCTGCATAGGTGTGGTCCTGCTCCTCACCAGCCAACTTAAGACCGTGAGGAATCTGAGGTTGGGCATGACTCCAGGTGACTGTGCCCATTCGCCGTTTATGGTCGCATTTGTCCTGCAATGAGACAGATGGAGGGGCCCGATCTACCACCCGCGTTGCACCCAAAAGACAGTGCGCTGCTGCCAGTAGTTGCCGAGAGTGAGACATAGAACATAGAACATAGAAAATACAGCACAGAACAGGCCCTTCGGCCCACGATGTGGTGCCGAACCTTTGTCTAGATTAATCATAGATTATCATTGAATTTACAGTGCAGAAGGAGGCCATTCGGCCCTTTGAGTCTGCACCGGCTCTTGGAAAGAGCACCCTACCCAAACTCAACACCTCCACCCAACACCAAGGGCAATTTTGGACACTAAGGGCAATTTATCATGGCCAATCCACCTAACTTGCACATCTTTGGACTGTGGGAGGACACCGGAGCACCCGGAGGTAACCCACGCAGACACGGGGAGGACGTGCAGACTCCGCACAGACAGTGACCCAAGCCAGAATCGAACCTGGGACCCTGGAGCTGTGAAGCAATTGTGCTATCCACAATGCTACCGTGCTGCCCTTAAGAACAAATAAATCTACACTTTATCATTTTACCGTAATCCATGTACCTATCCAATAGCTGCTTGAAGGTCCCTAATGTTTCCGACTCAATTACTTCCACAGGCAGTGCATTCCATGCCCCCACTACTCTCTGGGTAAAGAACCTACCTCTGATATCCCTCCTATATCTTCCACCTTTCACCTTAAATTTATGTCTCCTTGTAATGGTTTGTTCCACCTGGGGAAAAAGTCTCTGACTGTCTACTCTATCTATTTCCCTGATCATCTTATAAACCTCTATCAAGTCGCCCCTCATCCTTCTCCGTTCTAATGAGAAAACCTCAACCTTTCCTCGTAAGACCTACTCTCCATTCCAGGCAACATCCTGGTAAATCTTCTTTGCACCTTTTCCAAAGCATCCACATCCTTCCTAAAATGAGGCGACCAGAACTGTACACAGTACTCCAAATGTGGCCTTACCAAAGTTTTGTACAGCTGCATCATCACCTCACGGCTCTTAAATTCAATCCCTCTGTTAATGAACACGAGCACACCATAGGCCTTCTTCACAGCTCTATCCACTTGAGTAGCAACTTTCAAAGATGTATGAACATAGACCCCAAGATCTCTCTGCTCCTCCACATTGCCAAGAACTCTACCGTTAACCCTGTATTCCGCATTCATATTTGTCCTTCCAAAATGGACAACCTCACACTTTTCAGGGTTAAACTCCATCTGCCACTTCTCAGCCCAGCTCTGCATCCTATCTATGTCTCTTTGCAGCCGACAACAGCCCTCCTTACTATCCACAACTCCACCAATGTTCGTATCGTCTGCAAATTTACTGACCCACCCTTCAACTCCCTCATCCAAGTCATTAATGAAAATCACAAACAGCAGAGGACCCAGAACTGATCCCTGCGGTACGCCACTGGTAACTGGGATCCAGGCTGAATATTTGCCATCCACCACCATTCTCTGACTTCTATCGGTTAGCCAGTTCGTTATCCAACTGGCCAAATTTCCCACTATCCCATGCCTCCTTACTTTCTGCAGAAGCCTACCATGGGGAACCTTATCAAATGCCTTACTAAAATCCATGTACACTACATCCACTGCTTTGCCTTCATCCACATGCTTGGTCACCTTCTCAAAGAATTCAATAAGATTTGTAAGGCAAGACCTACCACTCACAAATCCGTGCTGACTATCCCTAATCAAGCAGTGTCTTTCCAGATGCTCAGAAATCCTATCCTTCAGTACCCTTTCCATTACTTTGCCTACCACCGAAGTAAGACTAACTGGCCTGTAATTCCCAGGGTTATCCCTATTCCCTTTTTTGAACAGGGGCACGACATTCGCCACTCTCCAATCCCCTGGTACCACCCCTGTTGACAGTGAGGACGAAAAGATCATTGCCAACGGCTCTGCAATTTCATCTCTTGCTTCCCATAGAATCCTTGGATATATCCCGTCAGGCCCGGGAGACTTGGCTATCCTCAAGTTTTTCAAAATGCCCAACACATCTTCCTTCCTAACAAGTATTTCCTCGAGCTTACCAGTCTGTTTCACACTGTCCTCTCCAACAATATTGCCCCTCTCATTTGTAAATACAGAAGAAAAGTACTCGTTCAAGACCTCTCCTATCTCTTCAGACTCAATACACAATCTCCCGCTACTGTCCTTGATCGGACCTACCCTCGCTCTAGTCATTCTCATATTTCTCACATATGTGTAAAAGGCCTTGGGGTTTTCCTTGATCCTACCCGCCAAAGATTGTTCATGCCCTCTCTTAGCTCTTCTAATCCCTTTCTTCAGTTCCCTCCTGGCTATCTTGTATCCCTCCAATGCCCTGTCTGAACCTTGTTTCCTCAGCCTTACATAAGTCTCCTTTTTCCTCTTAACAAGACATTCAACCTCTCTTGTCAACCATGGTTCCCTCACTCGACCATCTCTTCCTGCCTGACAGGGACATACATATCAAGGACACGTAGTACCTGTTCCTTGAACAAGTTCCACATTTCACTTGTGTCCTTCCCTGACAGCCTATGTTCCCAACTTATGCACTTCAATTCTTGTCTGACAACATTGTATTTACCCTTCCCCCAATTGTAAGCCTTGCCCTGTTGCACGCACCTATCCCTCTCCATTACTAAAGTGAAAGTCACAGAATTGTGGTCACTATCTCCAAAATGCTCCCCCACTAACAAATCTATCACTTGCTCTGGTTCATTACCAAGTACTAAATCCAATATTGCCCCTCCTCTGGTCGGACAATCTACATACTGTGTTAGAAAAGCTTCCTGGACACACTTCACAAACACCACCCCATCCAAACTATTTGATCTAAAGAGTTTCCACTCAATATTTGGGAAGTTAAAGTCACCCATGACCAAGTCACCCTGTGACTTCTGCACCTTTCCAAAACCTGTTTCCCAGTCTGTTCCTCCACATCTCTGCTACTATTGGGGGGCCTATAGAACACTCCTAACAAGGTGACTGCTCCTTTCCTATTTCTGACTTCAACCCATACTACCTCATTAGGGTGATACTCCTCGAACTGCCTTTCTGCAGCTGTTATACTATCTCTAATTAACAATGCCACCCTCCCCCACCTCTTTTACCACCCTCCCTAATCTTATTGAAACATCTATAACCAGGGACCTCCAACAACCATTTCTGCCCCTCTTCTATCCAAGTTTCCGTGATGGCCATCACATCGTAGTCCCAAGTACCGATCCATGCCTTAAGTTCACCCACCTTATTCCTGATGCTTCTTGCGTTGAAGTATACACACTTCAACCCATCTCCGTGCCTGCAAGTACTCTCCTTTGTCAGTGTTCCCTTCCCCACTGCCTCATTACACGCTTTGGCGTCCTGAATATCGGCTACCTTAGTTGCTGGACTACAAATCCGGTTCCCATTCCCCTGCCAAATTAGTTTAAACCCTCCCGAAGAGTACTAGAAAAGCTTCCTCCCAGGATATTGGTGCCCTTCTGGTTCAGATGCAACCCGTCCTGCTTGTACAGGTCCCACCTTCCCCAGAATGCGCTCCAATTATCCAAATACCTGAAGCCCTCCCTCCTACACCATTCCTGCAGCCACGTGTTCAACTGCACTCTCTCCCTATTCCTAGCCTCGCTATCACGTGGCACCGGCAACAAACCAGAGATGACAACTCTGTCTGCCCTGGCTTTTAACTTCCAGCCTAACTCCCTAAATTTGTTTATTACCTCCACACCCCTTTTCCAACATATGTCGTTGGTACCAATGTGCACCATGACTTCTGGCTGCTCCCCCTCCCCCTTAAGGATCCTGAAGACACGATCCGAGACATCCCTGACCCTGGCACCCGGGAGGCAACATACCTTCCGGGAGTCTCGCTCGCGACCACAGAATCTCCTATCTATTCCCCTAACCATTGAATCTCCTACAACTATTGCTTTTCTATTCTCCCCCCTTCCCTTCTGAACCCCAGAGCCAGACTCAGTGCTAGAGACCTGGTCGCTAGGGCCTTCCTCCGGTAGGTCATCCCCCCCCAAAAGCATCCAAAACGGTATACTTGTTTTGAAGGGGAACGGCCACGAGGGATCCCTACACTGTCTGCCTGTTTGTTTTTTTCCCCCTGACTGTAACCCAGCTATTCTTGTCCTGTACCTTGGGTGTGGTTACCTCCCTGTAACTCTTCTCTATCACCGCCTCAGCCTCCCGGATGATCCGGAGTTCATCCAGCTTCAGCTCCAGTACCCTAACACGGTCTTTGAGGAGCTGAAGTTGGGTGCACTTCCCGCAGGTATAGTCAGCGGGGACACCGGTGGTATCCCTCACCACCCACATCCTACAGGAGGAGCATGCAACTGGCCTAGCCTCCATCCCCTCTTACCTGACAGAATATAGCTGCCCTGTGGACTAACTAGATCTCCGCCCTCTGACTCTGCTCCCAGTCAGCTACACTTTCTGTAAACTCCTGGCTCTCTTCTCACTCTTTACGGAAATGTCGGAAACAAAATGAAAGCAGCACCTTACTCCCTCCTCACCTAACTCCCTCGGTCACCAAACTCTTACTATAGCACTCAAAATGCACCAAATTCAACACTCAGTGCAGACCTAGACAGCTAGTATCATTGTAATATGCAATCCCCTGATCTACCTGAGGTGTTGGGATCTAACCCCTTCGCCTCAGAGACCTTGGACGAGCGCTGTTCAGTGCTGGTTTCCACAAACGGGAACTAGATGGAACGGCACTCGTGGGGGTCTCCCAGGAGATTGGGAATGGGGTTTAGCATTTTGGCCATCCATTGCCGTCGGGAAACCCGCGGGCGTGATGCCAGCGGACCGGAGGAACCGGTGATGGACAATTCCAATGATTTTGTTTTCAAGAAGGAGTTAGATATAGCTCCTGGGGCGAAAGGGAATCAAAGGATATGGGGGGAAAGCGGGAACAGGTTACTGAGTCGGATGTCCAGCCATGACCATAATGAATGATGAAGCAGGCTGGAAGGACCGAATGGACCCTCCTGCTCCCATTTTCTCTGTTTATGTTTCTATATTGGCCTATCCTTGTTCTTAAGAATTCTTAAGTTTTTACATCCCCACGATACTTTGCTGGTTTTGTTTTCATTTTCCTCGGCCGTCACTGCTACAATGCATTTTTTATGTCCTAAAATTTCTTGCAGTATGAACGTTCACCTCTAAGTCGTGGCAGTGTCAGCTTCAGTGTGCATGTCATTTTACCGCAAGGAATTTTATCGCGACTAGGGGTGATGATGAACCAGCTTTATCTGGTGTAAAATGCTATTAATGTCAACCTGACCGCATGTCTTCCCTATTAAAATATAAAACTCCCACCTGTTTTGGATGAAAGTTTCCATTGGAAACTTGGGTGTGAAGCAGGCTTGGTGAGTAGCCAGCACAATGACCACCTATTTATGTGTTCCATTATGCCCTCTCTACATTTGCATCTGTAAAAGATATTAAGCTAATTTGAGGTGATAAATGTTAAAGAGAATTTTGATTCCACTTCTCAACTGTGTATTTATCTACTAAATTACTTACAGGAAAGCTTTTAATAGTCTCCTCAAAACATCCTATACTGCAAGTTGCACCCGTGACCCAGCTCCATGGGCTGTTATTTTAACTTCTGTTTTCTTTCCAAGCCAGACTTTCCTACATTAACTCATTTTGCACACCCACTATCCATGATGGTGCTCAGTCTTCTATGTAGCCTTTGATTTCCATGTTTTTTATGGCACGCACCAGATGTCTTCTCCTTACTCATGCTTTGCTCAGTTTTGCTTGAGGAAAACATCTGTGAATGCCTGAGCAGAAACTAAAGAATTCTATTTCTTATCTCTATGGAGTTGCATGTCCACTGCAAAATTCCTATGTTTTGTCCAGTTTCACACTATTTTTCAAAACTTGCCTATTATTGCTATTCCACCCCCAGTCTATTTCAGTAAAACTGGCTCACTTTACATTAAATAATACCCTTCCCGTCAGGCACTGCCTGTGCACTGTGAAATATTCCTTTGCCACCAGCATTATTTACCAACTTATTACAATTCTAACTGTTTTTTGAGATGATAATGTACAACCTGCCCTTGTTAAATTAGTCTTTTTGCTTAAAAAAATCAAATGATCTAAATAGTACAAATTAAGGCATTTGAATTAAACAGCAATGAACCGTTTAATGCATGATTTCGATTCACATCGATAGATAACCGAGTAAAGGGAGTTGGCATTAGATGTATAATTGCATGCTTATCAAGAATCTCTTCCCTTGTAAAATGTAGTGCAAGTGAGATAGATCTGTTTATTATGTTTATTTACTTTTTTCTGAAGGAACACTTGTCATCCTGTTTAAGGCTGACTGGACAGTACATCATTGAGCGTGATTCTCCATCCAGTGACACCGGAATTGCGAAACGCGATCGGACGGAGAATTGCACATCAAGTGCCGGGCACCCAACGGAATGCCATGTTCCGGCACCTCAACAGCACCTCAAATGCATTCCATGCCGCACGCCAGCTTGGGCATGCAAATTGTACAGTCACGGCCGTTAGCATATCAGTAATGGGCCTGACACGGTATTATCCAGTCTCCATGCCTATGGCTGGGGGGGGGGGCCGTGACCCGCTTGGCAGCCAGTTGGCTGCACACTCCACTGACTGCCCACTGTGCCATCCAAATGTCACATGGGTGCCGCCTCCCCCCAAGACAGACGCCACACCAGTGGCACCACCAGCCATCCCAACCTGCAGGAATACCAGCTGCCACCAAGCCCCACCTGCCCAATGCGCCCCAGCTCCCACCCACACCACCCCAGGACAGGATGTCACAACCAGTGTGCTGTCCGCAGGACCCATGGTACAGCAGAGCCAAGATACCCATGGGTGCCCACCAACTCCCAACCAGGCACCACCCACGTGGCCAGCCCAAGAGGGCACCCAGGTCAGACCACGTAAGGCTGACAGGGATGGGTGGCAGGACTGGAGGCTCCCTGGTGACAACGCTGGTGGGGCTAGGGGTGCGGTGCAGGAGGTAGGGCGTCTGGGACAACGGCTGGAGGTAGTGCTAGGACAGGGAGGGGGGAGTGAATGGGGGTGTGGGATATGCGGGGGGCAGGGGCTGCAGTGCAGGATCTGGCTGGGCACGGGTGTATGCTCCATGCCAATATGTCAGCCTCTAACCCCTGCAGAAAATGGATTTCAGATTAGAGCCAGACAATGTTGGCATCTGTTGTGCCGCTGCAGCCCTGGCAGATGCCCTGAGGCTGCACGAGCAGAAGTGCTCAGGAGGACCCTGCAGAACAGGAGCCTGTTCCAGAGGCGCAGGAGCCAGTAGGTGATGATGGAGAGCTGGCCGCCCAGCAAGCCGAAGGGGGGGAGGGAAGGAGGCGCCACATCAGGCCTCGTGTATACCGGCAGCGCCTGTTGTTCGAGGACCTGCTGAAGACTCTGGTTGAGCCAGGACGCTGTGCACCACCTGTGTCGAGTTATGCCGCATCTGCCACCGTGGGTGCAAGGTGAGAGCATCCGCTCCTGGGCGCCATCAAGATGACGGTTGCCCTGAACCTCTTCGCAACGGGGTACTTCAGGCGTCGAGTGGAGACCTGTCAGGGATCTCCCAATCCTCCGTGCGCAGGTGCATCGCGCTGTGACCTATGCCCTGTATGATGGGGCAGCGCATTACATCACCGAGCCCACATGGTTGCCCGGGCAACGGGATTTGGCACCATCGCCGGCATGCCCCAGGTCCAGGGGGTGATTGAGGGGTCACGTGTCCCCCTGTGGGCACCGGCACATGAGGGGTGCCCTTCATCTATACGAAGGGATTCCACTCCCTCAACGTGCAGCGAGTGTGTGATCACCACATACACATTGTGCACGTCTGCGGCCGATACCCGGGGGCAGCACGCACGATGCCTTCATCCTGGCGCTTTCATCGGTGTCAGAGACATCGAGGTGCCTCCCCCCCCGGATGAGGGGCTGGCTGCTGGGCGATAGGGGTTATCAGCTACTGCCGAGGCTGATGCGCCTATCTGGAGGCCACAGATTATGTCAGTGACATAATCATTTGGTCCCGCAGGAGCAGGTCAGTCGCCTCCAGCACGTGTTCAAATGCATACGTGAGCAGGGCCTACTCCTCAACAGGGCCACATGCTCTTTTGGTCAGACGGAACTCAAGTTCCTCGGGGACCATTGATGCGGAATCAATTACACTCAAGACAAAGGCAACCGACTGTTGGTCTGTGAGGAGAGTAAATCTCATGCCGGCCAGGTAATGCCTCCAATGTCTCACAGCTTCTACTATGGCTTGTGCCTCTTTTTCGACCGAGGAATGGCGAATTTCGGAAGCATGGAGGTTACGGGAGAGGAAAGCTACGGGCCTGCCCACTTGGTTGAGGGTGGCCGCCAGAGCTACGTCGGACGCTTCGCTCTCGACCTGGAAGGGGAGGGACTTGTTGATGGCGCGCATCGTGGCCTTTGCAATGTCTGCTTTGATGCGGCTGAAGGCCTGGCGGGCCTCCGTCGACAGGGGGAAGGTTGTGGACTGGATCAGGGGTCAAGCCTTGTCTGCGTAGTTGGGGACCCACTGTGCATAATAGCTGAAGAACCCGAGGCAGCGCTTCAGGGCCTTGGGGCAGTGAGGGAGGGGGAACTCCATAAGGGGGCGCATGCGTTCAGGGTCGGGGCCTATAACTCCACTTCGCACTACATAGCCTAGAATGGCTAGACGGTCGGTGCTAAACATGCATTTATCCTTATTGTATGTCAGGTTAAGGATTTTGGAGAAATTTGCGGAGGTTGGTGTCGTGGTCCTGCTGGTCATGGCCGCAGATGGTGACGTTATCCAGATACGGGAACGTTGCACGTAAGCCGTACCGGTCAATCATTCGGTCCATCTCTCGCTGGAAGACCGAGACCCCATTCGTGACACCAAAGGGAACTCTTAAAAATTGATAGAGCCGCCCATCTGCTTCGAAGGCAGTGTATTTGCGGTCACTATTACGGAGGGGTAGCTGGTGGTAGGCGGACTTGAGATCCACCATGGAGAAGACCTTGTATTGTTTACCTGTTTACCAGGTCATCTATACGGGAGAGAGTGTACGCGTCCAGCTGCGTAAACCTGTTGATGGTCTGGCTATAGTCAATGACCATCCTATGCTTTTCCTCGGTCTTTACCACCACTACTTGAGCTCTCCAGGGACTGTTGCTCGCTTCGATGACCCCTTCCCCCAGCAGCCTTTGGACCTCTGACCTGATGAAGGTCCGGTCCTGGGCACTGTACCGCCTGCTCCTGGTGGCGACGGGTTTGCAATCCGGGGTGAGGTTCGCAAACAGGGAAGGCGGGTCGACCTTGAGGGTCGCGAGGCCGCAGACAGTAAGGGGAGGTATAGGGCCGCCAAATTTAAAGGTCAGGCTTTGCAAATGGCATTGGAAGCCCAGCTCCAGTAGGGTAGCTGCGCAGAGGTGCCGCAGGACATACAGGCAGAAATTGTTGAATTTCCTGCCTTGGACAGTGAGGTTCGCTAGGCAGAACCCCTTTATCTCCACCGAGTGTGACCCGGAGGCCAGGGAGATCCTTTGATTTACAGGGTGGGTTACAAGTGAACAGCGCCTTACCGTGTCGGGGCGAACAAAGCTTTCCGTGCTCCCAGAGTCAATCAGGCAAGACGTCTCGTGGCCATTGATGAAGACCATCGTTGTAGCTGTTGCGAGTGTCCGCGGTCGACTTTGGTCCAGTGTCACCGAGGCCAGATGAAGCAATTGCGAGTTCTGATCGGGCAGCGTGTAGTCGGCCGTGCTCGGGGCCTGGGGCCCCATCCAAGATGGCTTCACCCATGGATCGCACATGGTGTCGAGGGTTGAACAAGGTGGCGGTTGGGATGGACAAAATGGCGGCACCCACCCGTCCAGCGTGGCGTCCGGGGGGCAAGATGGCTGCGCCCGTGGGTCGCACGTGGCCCTAGGATAGGGGGGTGGCGGTGAGCGCTGGCCGGTCAGGGCCTGAAGGGGGGGTTGCCGTGGCGGTCATAGTCGCTGGAGACCGCGGCCACGGCGCGGGCCTGGCAGACCCCCACAAAGTGGCCCTTCTTGCCGCACCCTTTACAAGTGGCGGTGCGGGCAGGGCAGCGTGTGCGGGGATGATTCGGCTGCCCGCAGAAGAAACAGCGGGGCCCGGCGGCGTTAGCGGGCCGTCTCGTAGCGCAGGCCTGCGGGTTCAGGGGGAAGGTCTGTGGGGCTGCCGCTGCGGGGTGCCACGCAGCCTAGGGGGCCGCCGCGCGGTCGGGCGCATAGGGCTGCGCGTTTCTGTAGGCAACGTCCATGGACCCTGCCAGGGCCCGTGCCTCTCTAAGTCCCAGAGTATCCCTTTCTATGAGTCTTCGGTGGATATCTGGGGAGCTCATTCCTGCTACGAAAGCATCCCTGATTAAAAGTTCCGTGTGCTCGTTCCCCGACACTTGCGGGCAGCCACAGTTTCGGCCCAGCACCAATAGCGCCCGGTACAAATCTTCCAACAATTTTTCGGGGCTTTGCCGTCTAGTCGCAAGCAGGTGACGAGCGTAGACCTGATTTACAGGGTGGATATAATGTCCTTCGAGCAGTTCGATCGCGGCATCATAATTCTCCGCCTCCTCGATAAGGGGGTAGATCCCAGGGCTGACCCTTGAGCACAGGAGATGCATTTTCTGTCCTTCTGAGGGGGTGCCTCCGGCCGTCTCGAGGTAGCCGTTAAAGCACGCCAGCCAGTGTTTATAAATTGCAGCTGAGTTCTCCGCGTGGGGGCTGAGTTGAAGGCAATCCGGTTTGATTCGGAGATCCATCCTTCCAGCTTAAGTCTCATGGATTAAATTGATGCGCAATCAATTACACTCAAGACGAAGTGATTTCATAACTAATAGGCTTTAATCTACTAGAACCTGTTCCCCAGCAGCTTCGATACAGAAAGTGAAGGCTGCTGGGATGGCACCCTCTCTTATACTCCGCCTTCAGGGCGGAGCTACGTAATACAGCCAATGGTAGACTCCTGGGTCTAACCAATGGTCATCAGCCTCTCAGGTACCGCAATACCTGGTACTACCACAACCACATCTCCCAGTTGGGTGTGCGGCCGGATGCGGACAAGGTGGATGCTATCACAGCCATGAAAACGCCAGAAGACAAGAAGGCAGGCCTACGATTTCTGGGCATGGTCAACTTTTTAGGGATGTTCATCCCTAACCTCGCCTCTCATACCACGGTTCTCAGGTACCTGGTCAGGAAGACGACAGACTTCCAATGGCTCACTGCCCATGACCGCGAATGGAGAGAACTCAAAACCAAACTCACCACGGCCCCGGTCTTAGCTTTCTTTGATCCAGCAAAAGAGACCAACATTTCGACCGATGTCAGCCAATCCGGCATTGGGGCAGTACTCCTGCAACGTGATGAGGCCTCATCATGGGCACCCGTTGCATATGCGTCACGTGCCATGACCCCCACGGAACAGCGCTACGCGCAGATAGAACAGGAGTGCCTGGGCCTTCTGACCGGTGTGGTTAAGTTTCACGATTATGTGTACGAACTTCCTCAATTCACCGTCGAGACCGACCATCACCCGCTGGTCAATATAATACAGAAAGACTTGAACGACATGACACCTCGCCTCCAGCGTATTCTTCTCAAGCTCCGGCGAAACGACTTCCAGCTGGTATACACCCCTGGCAAAGACCTCATAATTGCCGATGCTCTCTCCAGGGCAGTCAACACTCCATGTGACCCAGCGGGCTTCATCTGCCAGGTTCCAATCTACCTGCCACGGATGAACGCCTCGTCCAAATTTGCCACGAGACGGCGGCTGACCATTTGCTAGAGCGTGTCATGCGCCACCTAACAGACGGGTGGCTCAAGGGCCAATGCCCTCTGTTCTATAAAGTCAGAGATGATCTGGCGGTAGTAGACGGGGTTCTCCTGAAACTGTACCGCATTGTCATCCCGCATAGCATGCACCAGCTCATCCTGGAACAGCTACACGAGGGCCATCTTGGCATGGAAAAGTGCCGCCGACGGGCCCGAGAGGCAGTGTACTGGCCCGGCATTAATGAGGACATAGCCAACACAGTGCTCAACTGCTCCACTTGTCAGCGCTTCCAGCCGGCCCAACCATGTGAGACCCTGCAGCCCCATGAATTGGTCACGTCACCTTGGACCAAGGTGGGCATCAACCTGTTCCACGCGCTGGGCAGAGACTATGTCCTGATTGTGGACTACTTTTCAAATTACCCGGAGGTGATATGGTTGCACGACATCACATCGTCTGCAGTAATCCGTGCCTGTAAGGGCACCTTTGCTCGACACGGCATCCCACTCACGGTGATGTCGGACAATGGCCCCTGCTTCGCAAGCCAGGAATGGTCCAGCTTTGCCAGGTGGTACAATTTTGCACATGTGACATCCAGTCCCCTGTACCCCCAATCCAATGGCAAAGCGGAGAAGGGCGTCTACACAGTCAAACGACTCCTCTGCAAGGCTGCCGATGCTGGGTCCGATTTCTACCTCGCCTTGCTGGCCTATCGCTCCACCCCACTGTCCACTGGCCTGTCGCCAGCCCAGCTGCTCATGGGTCCATTCACATCCCAGACCTCGACCACATTCCGGTCCTTCGATGGATGCAGCTGTCTCGTGCACAGCACAAGGCGGCTCATGACTCCCGTGCAGCTAATCTCCCTGCTCTGGCTCCAAATGACAACGTCCGCATCCATCTTCCGGATGGTGGTTGGTCTGCAACTGCTGTGGTTCTTCGGCAGGTGGCCCCCCCGCTCGTTCCTGGTTCGTCTACCGGATGGTTCCATTCTGCGCTGCAATCGACGTGCCCTTCATCTCATTCCGTGCTCGCTACGTGATCCTCCACTGTCGCCTCGCCCTCCTGCTGACTCTGCCATGGACTATGCAGAGATCCCAGTCACTCTGCATCCTCCTCACTCTGACGCAGTCCAGCCCGCGGCTCCCGACCCACCCTTGAGGCGGTCAACCAGAATTCGTCGCCCACCTCAGAGACTTAATTTGTGATCTTTGTGGACTTATGGACTTTCTGATTTGTTCTGTTCTTCCGTTTAATTGTTTACGTGGTTTGTATATAGTGTTCATCTCGTTATTCTTGTTGCATACTGTTTTTCTGCACCAGGCACCTTCCCATGTAAATAGCTTAGTACTCATGTACATAGTCCTGTAAATATTTCGCACACACGTAGTCAGGGACATTCTCACCATACACTATTTATTGGCACACAGGTACATTTTTTATAAAAGGGGGGATGTCATAATATACACCAGTATATCATGGTGCAGACACACACTGATGGACACACAGTGGGACCAATCAACACACACAACACCGCAGCCAATCACCAGTTAGAGCACACGCACTATAAAGACAGGGGCATCAGAGTTCCCGGTCATTCGGGATGCAGCTAGCTAGGAGGACAGAGCTCACAGCCTGCAGCACAGACATTCACCATGTGCTTAGTGCATTGACTGGTTAGGACATGGCAAAGGTCTTTAGTTAAAGCTAGTATCGTATTAACCCACAGTCAGAGTATGTTAAATAGTTAATGTTCAATAAAATAGTGTTGCACTATATCAAGTGTTGGTGACCTGTATGTGATCCAGAACACCCAACACATCACTCCCTGGGTCAGGGTTCGGCTGGAGCAAGCTCCGAGGCTCCTCCGCTGCCTGGTTTTGCCAGTCCTGGGTGTTTCGCTCATGCGTCGAGCAGGGTCTCGATGTTCTTAGCCATAGAGTACAGTGACTGGGCCACGTCCCTCTGGGACTGTGCCAGGTCCCTCAGTGACTGTGCCAGGTCAGGCAGCGGCCAGCCACTGCTTTCGGCATTCACAGTCATGTTGCATTGTGACTGGACCATGCTCTGCAATGTGCAGCAATGTCCAGCTGCCTGTGTGATGGGGCCCCCCTGCCCTGTGCCTCAGCCGCTACTTGCACACTGTGCACCAGACCTCCGACATTCTGACCCATGGTCGGTACCTTCGCATCCTAGGCTTCCACCATGCGTGCCACACGTTCAGTGTTGGCTTGGGTAGCACACATGATCAGCACCACCTCCTGCCCTGCAGGGTAGTGCCAGGGGCATGTGGGTAGTGGCCCACCCGGGCCACCCTGAGGAGATCGTGCAGCTTCTACCTGCACTTCTGCCCAGTCCTGACGGTGGGTCCATGGCACTCACGGCCTCTGCCACCTGTGTCCAGGCCCAGTTGACATCCGCGGGTTGCAGCCCCATTCTTAACCAGACAACAGGGTGTCCCTCCTCTCCTCCACAGCATCCAGCAGTGTCTTGAGCTCTGCGTTGGCGAACCTCGAAGCTGCTCTTCGGGGTGCTATCTTCTTGGCTGGAATGGAAGTGTGCAGGGAATGGGGTGCTCATACGCAGCTCCAGCTTGTCAGGCTCTCTAGTGCCAACACCACACCAGCAAATTCGATGTCGGTGTTGGTTGGAATTGCACGAGTTCCGCGTGGCTCCGGTGCGGGCCAATTTTCATGCCCTGAATTGCTCCAGGACCGGCATCGTTAACGGGATCGTAGAACGCCAGTGACTCAGTCCCAGTGTCAGCACCTAGTCTGCAGAACGGAGAATCCAGCCCATGATTACCACATCCTCGCTCAATCTCACTTTAAGCGAAGAACATTTGAGTCACCATTTTATGGAAAGGAAGGATTTATATTTATATAGCGCCTTTCAAGCCGATATCTCAAAGTACTTCACAGTTGACAAATTACTTTTGAATTGTTATCACCGTAGACAAATGCAGCACACAGTTTGAAAACATCAACATTCTACAAATCTGACGAACAAGCTTGATCTAGTTTTGTCACAGTGTTAGTTGACGGATAAATATTGGCCAGGGCACCTCCTCGGCATATCTTCAAAATTTGCCTCGGATCTTTTACTCTACCTGAACATGTAAACAGATTGGAGGCCCTAGGCTGAATTCTCCGGTCACGGACGTCAAAATCATTGTCGGCGACTGGCCGGAGAATCCAAGTTTACGACAGAATCAGGGGCGGCGCTGCTTTCGCGATGCTCCACCCCTTCCAAAGCAGCGTACTCTAGGAGTACGCCGCCCCACGTATCAACGGCCTCAGGACATTGCCTGAAGCCCGCCCCATGATGCTCCACCCCTGACCGGCTGACTTCCCGACGGTGGGGTCTCTCATGGTCTAACCCGCCGGGTTCTCGGCATAACGGCAGCGGACTCTGTTCAGCGCCGCCATAGTCGGGGGAGGGCCGATCCGCGGGCAGGGGGGGACATTATTTGGGGCTGGGGGCACTGTGGGGGGGTTGTCTGGGGCGTGTGAGCCGGCCGAAGGGGGAAGCTATTTCGCCGGCTGGGTCTACGAGTGCCTTCCACCATGAAGCAAGGCACAGCCGCTGCAGGTTGTTGCCATGCGCATGCGTGGCCACGGATACGGCAACTCGCCGGGGCATATCGGCAGCGAGAGCCGGGTACTCTACTCTGCCGGCATGCTAGCCACCAGCAAAACGGGGAATCGATGGTCGTTTTGCGCCAGTTTTCCTGGGCCAGTTTCCACTGTTCCCACTGTCGCCCATACGCGAACTCGGCCTGGTGCCAATCCGGTGTCCGCAAGGATGGGAAATGCTGGGTTCGGGGGCAGGACTTTGAATTTTCAGCCATTTTCAGGATTTCCAACACTCAGTCGGGGAAAAAAATCCAGGCCCTCGTGTATCTCTTAGAGAAGATCACAATTTATGGTCAGAACACGGACAGACTCCCTGCAAAGTTCAACTTGTCCAAATATCATTCATCATAGCCAGCACAGCACAATGGGCCAAAGAGCCTCTTTCCATGCCACACGCATGATTCTATGATTACCTTGTCAGACTGAGTGGCATTTGGGATATTCAATCAACGCACTGTGCACATTTCTACATCCAAGAAGGGGAATACAAGGGTCAAACACAAAACAGAACAGATATGCATCGGTGAGTGACGTCTAAAATAGCAAACTCGACCACAGATTTATTTACTGGCAAGAGCCACTACATTTCTCATTCAAAAAATAACATAAGGTAATCGTTATCCCATATCTTGCTTCTTGCAGAGCAGTTTTTAATACAAAGTGTTGTTTGAATGTGTAACTTTTTCTTTGATAATTATTTGTTTTTGCAACTATTGCGTGGATACGGAATCGTGATACAATAACTGGTGTTACTTTCTCAATTTGCATTAAATGAGAGCCTGCCAAATAGAACACAATCAGTGCCCTGTGGATGACCCTGGCAGCGGTATGTATGCTGGTGTTCAGTGTGATTACTGGGGGAAGGAGATCAGAGGATTATTATTGTAAGCTAGCTCGGCCGAACTATACTGAGTCCTTGTTGGCTTATTTGAATTGATTTGGATATCATGTGTCTTTTTAACATTTGCAGTGTGGGGGTGGAAGTGGGTGTAGGGGTGGGGTGAGGCTGTACATGTTGTCTTTGTACACCCCAATCAACCATTCTGTGATTCTGTGAAAACTGGCAAAACCTATCCAACAGCATCACGAAAGCTGACACAATCCCATCCCCTTGCTCCTTCCCCCACTCCCCCTGAAAAGCTGGTAACCTTAGAATGGCCTTGATTATAAGCCTACGACTTGTGAACATTTTGTGCTGAATTCTCCAATCTGAGACTAAGTTCTGTGGTGAGGACTGGAACGTGGAGTGTTTCCCGCTGCCGAGGCCGGCGGGACAATACACTAAATCTTCCAGCCCCGGCTTCATTAATTAGACCACCGGGTGTTTTGCGCCATATTCAGCGGTGGGGCAGATCCGGATGGTGCGTAGTCCGCCGTCCTATCTGGGTGCCATATTGAAAAGGCGCCCAACATCACTGACCCACTATTGAAGAAAGAAGGAGGACCTCCTGAGAATGAAGATGGATCTCCAGAAATATTTTGAGGCTAGGAGATGGGCCCCCTCCATGACACCCAATCTGGAAGATCCACCTGCAGTTGCTCCACCCACCCACTGCTGTGGTGGGTTGCTGATGGCCTCCGTCCTGAACCCTGGGCATTGTTTAGGTGAGTCCGGACACCAGCACGCCATTTTGTTTTCGACGTGTTTACCGCTGACAACGCAGCGAATCAGGCATGAGTCATTGGCCCTTCATCCGCATTCTATTAATGGGATGCAAATCAGTCTCACACTGGCCTCCAGCAGATTCCCCGAGCTGTCATGTTGGGCATCAACTGAAGATCCCACCATAAATTCACGTTGGTATGAAATTCAGTTTAGAACGTCCCGCCAAATTTTCCCCCAGACCCCATTTACCATTGGACCTGCTAGCGGGGACTTGGGAGAATTCTGCTCTTTGTAACTTATGCACTGGACATGCCCAACATTTCTTCAGCTTTATTGAAGGGGATAAAAATAAATATATGAGAGGCCAATGGAGGAGGTCCAAAAGCTAAAGGCACAACATTGACCTGTCCATGAAAATGTTGTAATTTTTACATTATAGATGGTTCACATTGCATAAATAAGCCTAAAAGAAAAAATGAAGTAACATTTATACTATCAACAGACCAACCAGACCATGATTAAATTACCTTAACAGTCACCCTGCTGCATCCAACCCCTGTCTCTCTTACGAAGGCAAAGTCTTTATCCTCTCCAGATCTAATTCACAGAGACCCTCAGAGATTCATAACCCATCTGGCAACACGCCCTTTAACAGAGGTTCTCATCGTCAGCAACACTTCCACTTCATCACATTCCCATTTTCCTGATCCAGACAAGAGACTGCACAAAACCCAGAGAAGTTGATGATTAGATTTACTACAGCTGACAATTCAGAACACATTGTAAAACTGAAAAAGGACCTTGAGTAAAGTCCTGTGGCCTAGGCCTCTGCTTCAAGATAATTGAAGAAAGTAAATTTAATTATATTACTTGAATGGAAAGATTTTTATTGGTATTTTGTGATCATGTTTTGCAATTTTGTTTGTTTCATTTCTGTGAAAAGTAAAATTCAATGGCTTTATGTACGGCATATCTGCTATGTTCTTTGTATTAGCAGCAAAGAATCAGAGGGTACCAGGCTGGCAGTGCTAGGGTGCCTTGCTGGTCCCAGCAGATCTCACGAGTCATTGCGGGCTGGGTAGATCCCGGAAGCGAGGTTTCCTGGCTATTCTCGGCACGCTGCGCTGCGACAAGCTGCTTTTCGGGCACAGCATGGCCATTCGATCACGTCCTGGGACAACATTCACTGTCTGTGCGGAGTCTGCACATTCTCCCCGTGTCTGCGTGGGGTTCTTCCCACAAGTCCCGAAAGACGTGCTTGTTAAGTAATTTGGACATTCTGAATTCTCCCTCAGTGTACCCAAACAGACGCCAGAATGTGGCGGCCAGGGGCTTTTCACAGTAACTTCATTGCAGTGTTAATATAAGCCTACTTGTGACAATAATAAAGATTATTATTTTAACTGGCTTTTAAATCTCAACACTGGTATTTGAGTGAGATGTTCAACCCAGGTCCCAGCTCCCCTCTGAGGTGGTTGTAAATAGAGTAGGGGCGTTCGCTCCATTGTCGGTGTGTTAGCAGGGCTGGTTTAGCTCAGTGGGCTACACACCTGGCTTGTGATGCAGAACAAGGCCAGCAGCGTGGGTTCAATTCCCATACCAGCTGAGAATTCTGAATTCTCCTTCTGTGTACCCTGAATGTGGCAACTAGAGGCTTTTCACAGTGACTTCATTGCAGTGTTAATGCAAGCCTGCTTGTGACAACAAAGGTTATATTTAAATTGGCTGCTGATTTTCCTGCATTAAATCAGTGACACTTCAATAAAGTAGTTTGCTGGATGTAAAAAACTTTGTGGTGTCCAGAGGTTGTGACACGTGAATGTTCTTCCTTGATTTTATCCAATCAGTACTTCCTAATTTATTGTGTCTTCTTTTCAAAGAACAAAGAAAATTAGAGCACAGGAACAGGCCCTTTGGCCCTCCCAGCCTGCGCCGATCCAGGGGCGAAATTCTCCTGCCCGCCCCGCCACATTTCTGCCCCGACCGGCCGGCGGGAGTCTCCGTAACACCGGCCGGTCAATGGGGTTTCCCATTGTGGGGCAGCCCCACGCCGTCGGGAAACCCCCGGGCGCCGGCAAAACGGAGACACCCGCCGGCGGAGAATGACGCCCCAGATCCTTTATCTAAACCTGTCTTCTATTTTCCAACGGTCTACTTCCCTCTGTTCCCCGCCCGTTCATATATCTGTCTAGATGCATCTTAAATGATGCTATCGTGCCCGCCTCTACCACCTCCGCTGGCAAAGCGTTCCAAGCACCCACCACCCTCTGCGTAAAAAACTTTCCACGCACATCTCCCTTAAACTTTCCCCCTCTCACCTTGAAATCGTGACCCCTCGTAATTGACACCCCCACTCTTGGAAAAAGCTTGTTGCTATCCACCCTGTCCATACCTCATAATTTTGTAGACCTCAATCAGGTCCCCCCCTCAACCTCCGTCTTCCCAACAAAAACAATCCTAATCTACTCAACCTTTCTTCATAGCTAGCACCCTCCATACCAGGCAACATCCTGGTGAACCTCCTCTGCACCCTCTCTAAAGCATCCACATCATTCTGGTAATGTGGCGACCAGAACTGCACGCAGTATTCCAAATGTGGCCTAACCAAAGTCCTATACAACTGTAACATGACCTGCCGACTCTTGTACTCAATACCCCGTCCGATGAAGGCAAGCATGCTGTATGCCTTTTTAAAAAAAATTTTTTTAATTTAAAACAGATTTGTAACATTTACAGAGAAAAAAGGCCATATACAAAAGCCTTAACATATTGAAAACGAACAGTGGGAAATAATAAACATATTAGTAAGGCACTTCCCCTATCAGCTCTGTTTGCCCATGCCCCACGTGTTCAACTAAACTAAACTAATGCGGCTCTAACCCCCCCCCCGCCCGGGTGCTGCTGCTGTCGGTTTCTTACGCGGTTCCCTGCAAGCGACTTTCTCCCCCGGGGGATCCCTGGTCACCCCCCCACCACCACCTTGCCCTCAAGTCTTCTCTGCGCTCTTTCCCGGCTGCCCCCCCTCCTGCCCCCCCTCCCCCTCCCCGGTGCTCCCCCCCCCCCCCCCCCCCCCCGAGGCCTGACCTGCCAGTCCGCCCTGCGCTTGGCCCTAGCCCGCCCCTTCTCCTACTCTCCCTGGTGCCCCCTGACCTACGCTAGCTACGCTGAACCCTGACCTTGGCGCCCGACTGTCTCCCGCCCAAATGCTCGGGCCCTCCCCACACACACCAAGGACCCATTAACCTGATTGTATCTCCCCGTGCCCTTTCAAGTCCCTTAACCAGCCCCGAGCCCATCCCCCCATCAGAGGCCCCGATCTCCCGCCAAAAGATACCAAGTGCAGGGCCCCCCCTGCAGGGCCCCTCTCCGCCCCCCCCCCCCCCCCCCCCTCGTTACAATCTCCCAAAATCACCCTAAGAGGTGCACCCTCCAGCCCCCGCTCTCTGTCCAGGCTGAAAACAATCTTAGATAAAACATTACAGTACAGGATACTTTAACAGACCGCTGCCAAACAAAAGCTCTGTGAGCCCAGAGTCCTTTAGTTAAAGTCCAGCTTCTTCTTTTAATAAAAGTCTGTTCCTAGTCAAAGCAAGTTAGAACACTGAAAAAACTAAGTGCCGTTAGTTCAAGTCCAGCTTCTTCTCTTTAATAAAGGCCCAAACCTGTTCTGGTGTCTCGAAGTAGTGATGGAGTTCCACAAATGTAACCCAAAGCTTTGCAGGGTACAGCATTCCAAATCTCACCTCATTTTTGTAGAGGGCTGCCTTTACCATGTTGAATCCTGCACGCCTCTTGGCCAGCTCCGTTCCCAAGTCCTGGTAGATGCGCACCTCGCAGTTCTCCCATCTGCTGCTCCTCTCCGCCTTGGCCCATCGCAGCACACGATCCCTGTCAGCAAGCCGGTGAAAGCGAACCACCAAGGGCCTCGGTCAGTCGCACGTCCTGGGCTTCCTTGCGGGGGCTCTATGCGCCCCATCCAACTCCAGGGGTCGAGGGAAGGCCTCCGGTCCCATCAGCGTTCCGAGCATACCCATCACGTATGCGCCCGCATCCGATCCCTCACAGCCCTCGGGGAGGCCCACGATCCTCAGGTTCTGCCTCCTGGCTCTATTCCCCAGCTCTTCGAGCTGCTCCTGCATCCTCTTCTGGCGAGAGTTCAGCTCCTCCACCTTGTGCTCCAGCTCCGTTACCGTGTCCGCCTGCTGGAGAGCTTCACTTCGACCTCCCTTAGCGCCTTCTCTTGGACCGCCTGCGCCTCGACCATTTGATCCATCACCGCCCTCATCGGGTACCAACGTGTCCCTCCTCAGTTCGGTGAAGCAGCTCCTAAAAAACTCCATCTGCTGCTCCCTTGGCCAGTGAGCCTCCGCTCCCTGGTCCCTGCCTTCCGCCACGCTTCGCCGCCCGGCCTGGGGTCCCCGCAGCTCCTGCTTCGAACTTCGCCGCTCCACTCGACCACTTCTGGTCCAACTGTCCATACCCCGGGGGGGGGAAACCTCTTCCTTTTGTCCTCTCCACAGATTCAGGTCGCCAGGTCCCAAAACAATCCTGCGAAACAGGTCCGTTTGCCCATCGCGGGCGAGAGCGATCCGACCTGCGATCTGCTTCCTCGAGGGCGCCACCGGAAGTCCTGTATGCCTTCTTGACCACTCTATTGACCTACGTTGCCACCTTCAGGGTACAATGGACCTGAACTCCCAGATCTCTCTGTACATCAATTTTCCCCAGGACTCTTCCATTGACCGTATAGTCCGCTCTTGAATTAGATCTTCCAAAATGTATCACCTTGCCTGGATTGAACTCCATCTGCCATTTCACTGCCCAACTCTCCAATCTATCTATATTTTGCTGTATTCTCTGACAGTCCTCGCTATCTGCAACTCCACCAATCTTAGTATCATCTGCAAACTTGCTAATCAGACCACCTATACCTTCGTCCAGATCATTTATGTATATCACAAACAACAGTGGTCCTGCTTCAGAACCACTGAAGGTTTCTGCTTCAACCCAGGTGATGCCCGCAATTTAGCCCTTCAAACGTAACAATATCCCTCTCCAGAGGAAAGCCTTAGACTACAGGGCGAGATCGATGGGCTGGTTAGATGGGCTGACTAGTGGAGGGGTCGATAACCGGGGGGGCCTAGATTTAAGGTAAGGGGCAGGAGGTTGAGAGGGCATGTGAGGAAAGACTTTTTCTCCCTGAGGGTGAATGGAATCTGGAAAACCCTGCCTGAAAGGGTGGTAGAGGCAAGAACCCTCTCAACATTTAAAAAGTATTTAGATGGGCATACAAGGCTGTGGAAGTCTGTATTAAGGGTATTACGGTACCTAGGTTGGAGGTACCTGATACTGTAAGATCATTGGTGTTGGAGGTACCTGATACTGTGAGATCATTGGTGGAGCCTGCCTGCTGGTTCCGCCCAGAAAGGCGGAGTATAAGAGTCTGTGTTTCCCTAGCAGCTGCATTCTGTACCTGCGCTGCTGGGGGAAACATCTAGTTCAATAAAGCCTTCAATTGTCCTACAATCTCGCTTCGGGAGTTGGAGATCGTGCATCAATTTATTGAACTAGATTTGAAGAATGGAGCTCCGCATCAAGCCGGAGTGCATACAACTTAGCCCCCACAAGGCAAACTCAGCGGCGACCTTTAAACACTGGCTGGCGTGTTTCAACGGATACATCAGGACGGCCACCACTACACCCACGGAAGACCAGAAACTGCAGGTTCTCCACTCAAGGGGGAGCCCAGAAATCTACACGGTTTCGAGGCCGCAATGACCCTGTTAAAAGGACACTACATTCGCCAGTAAATCAGGTTTACGCCCGACGTCTCCTAGCTACCAGACGACAAATTCCGGGGAAATCGCTAGACGAATTCTACCGCGCATTGCTAGTACTAGGTAGGAACTGTGACTGTCCGCAAGTTTCAGCCAACGACCACACCAAACTTTTAATCTGGGACGCCTTCGTTGCAGGTATGCTGTCCTCGCAGATCCGCCAGCGGCTGCTGGAAAAGGAGATGCTGGGTCTCAAGGAGGCACGGACACTCGCAAGCTCCTTAGACGTAGCCTCCCGCAACGCACGAGCATACGTCCCCGACCGCGCGGTATCCCCATGGGCAGCGTGGACCCCACCCGCAACCGATCCCGACGCATCCCCCAACCCCCCACAAGCTTGTGCCGCGCAGCTGCCAGGCAACCCCGGGGGGCCCCGATGCTATTTTTGCAGTCAAGCCAATCACTCCCGGCAACGCTGCCCAACCCATTCAGCAACTTGCAAGGGCTGTGGGAAGAAGGGGCATTTTGTGGCGGTATGCCAGGCCCGGTCGGTCGCCGCTGTCTCCGCAGGTGAACCGGAGCCGCTGCCATTCCCCTCCTCACAGGCCCGTGGGCGCCGCCATCTTTGGTCCCGCGAGCCACGTGCAGACCCCGGGCGCCGCTATCTTGTCTCCCAGAGGCCACGTGCAATTCATGGGCGCTGCCATCTTGCCCACCCACGGCCACGTGCAACCCGTGGGCACTGCCATCTTGGCTGGAGTCTCAAGAACCCGATTCGGATGACCGCACACCGCCCGAGGAAATCCATCAGCTTCTGTCACGATTCGCCTCGGTGACACTGGACCAGTCTCGGCCCCGAACCCTTTCGACCGCTACGACGACAGTACTCATCAACGGACACAAGACATCCTGCCTGATCGACTCCGGGAGCACGGAGAGCTTTATCCACCCCAATAAGGTAAGGCGCTGCTCCCTCTATACACCCAGTTAACCAGAAAGTCTCCCTGGCCTCCGGGTCTCACTCTGTGGCGATCAAGGGGTACTGCATAGCTAACCTCACAGTCCAGGGAAGAGAGTTTAACAATTTCCGACTCTACGTCCTCCCTCACCTCTGCGCTGCCACACTCCTGGGATTGGACTTCCAATGTAACCTCCAGAGCTTAACTTTTAAATTTGGTGGCCCTATACCCCCTCTCACTGTCTGCAGCCTCGCGACCCTCAAGGTCGACCCACCTTCCGTGTTTGCAAACCTCACCCCCGATTGCAAACCCGTCGCCACCAGGAGCAGACGGTACAATGCCCAGGACCGGAACTTCATCAGGTCGGAAGTCTAGCGGTTATTGAAGGAAGGTATTATCGAGGCTAGCAACAGCCCCTGGAGAACTCAAGTGGTGGTTGTAAAGACCGGGGAGAAGCACAGGATGGTCATCGATTACAGCCAGACCATCAACAGGTATACGCAGCTCGACGCGTACCCTCTCCCCTGCATATCTGATTTGGCCAATCAGATTGCACAATACAAGGTCTTTTCCATGGTGGACCTCAAATCCGCCTACCACCAGCTCCCCATTCGCCCGGACGACCACAAGTACACTGCATTCGAAGCAGATGGGCAGCTCTACCACTTCCTGAGGGTTCCCTTCGGTGTCACAAATGGAGTCTCGGTCTTCCAATGGGTGATGGACCGAATGGTTGACCGGTACGGTTTGCGGGCCACGTTTCCGTGCCTCGATAACGTCACCATCTGCGGCAACGACCAGCAGGATCATGACACCAACCTCCGAAAATTCCTCCATACCGCAAAAATCCTTCATCTAACCTACAACAAGGACAAATGCGTGTTCAGCACCGACCGTCTAGCCATCCTCGGCTACGTAATGCATGATGGAGTCATAGGCCCAGATCCCGAACTCATGCGCCCGCTCATAGAGTTTCCCCTCCCCCACTGCTCCAAGGCCCTGAAATGCTGCCTGGGATTTTTTTCATATTATGCCCAGTGGGTCCCCAACTATGCGGGCAAGGCCCGGACACTAATTCAATCCACGGTTTTTCCCCTTTCGGCAGAGGCCCGCCAGGCTTTCAGCCGCATCAAAGCGGACATTGCAAAGGCCACGATGCACGCAATCGATGAGTGCCTTCCTTTCCAGGTCGAAAGCGACGCATCCAACGTAGCTTTGGTGGCCACCCTCAACCAGGCGGGCAGGCCCGTGGCCTTCTTCTCACGCACCCTGCATGCCTCCGAAATCCGTCATTCCTCCGTTGAAAAGGAGGCCCAAGCCATAGTAGAAGCTGTGCGGCATTGGAGGCACTATCTGGCCGGCAGGAGATTCACGCTCCTCACTGACCAACGGTCGGTAACTTTCTTGTTCAATAATGCACAGCGGGGCAAGATAAAGAACGATAAGATCTTACGGTGGAGGATCGAACTCTCCACCTACACCTGTATCATCCCGGGAAGCTAAACGAGCCTCCTGATGCCCTATCCCGCGGCACATGTGCCAACGCACAAGTGGACCGACTCCGGGCCCTCCACGAGGACCTCTGCCACCCTGGGGTCACTCGATTCTTCCATTTCATTAAGACCCACAACCTGCTCTACTCCATCGAGGAGGTCAGGACAGGCACCAGGGACTGCCAAATCTGCGCGGAGTGCAAACCGCACTTCTACCGGCCAGAGAAAGCGCATCTGGTGAAGGCTTCCTGCCCCTTTAAGCGCCTCAGCATGGACTTCAAAGGACCCCTCCCCTCCACTGACCGCAACACGTACTTCTTGAACGTGATCGATGAGTAGTCCCGGTCCCCATTCGCCATCCCCTGCCCAGACATGACTGCAGCCACCGTCATCAAAGCCCTCCACAGTATCTTTATACTGTTCGGTTTCCCCGCCTACATACATAGCGATGGGGGGTCCTCCTTTATGAGTGACGAACTGCGTCAATTCCTGCTCAGCAAGGGCATTGCATCGAGCAGGACGGCCAGTTACAACCCCCGGGGAAAGGGACAGGTAGAGAGGGAGAACGGAACGGTCTGGAAGACCATCCTACTGGCCCTAGGGTCCAGGAATCTCCGAGTCTCCTGCTGGCAGGAGGTCCTCCCGGATGCTCTCCACTCCATCCGATCACTGCTATGTACCACGACCAATCAGACACCTCACGAACGTCTCCTTGTCTTCCCTAGGAAGTCCTCCTTCGGGACCTCGCTCCCAACCTGGCTGGCTGCTCCTGGACCCATCCTGCTCCGCAAACACGGCGGGCGCACAAGTCGGACCCATTGGTCGAGAGGGTCCATCTCCTCCATGCTAACCCTCAGTACACCTACGTGGTGTACCCCGACGGCCGACAGTATACCGTCTCCCTACAGGACCTGCCGCCCGCTGGATCCCCACACACACCCTCACCATCAATCCCACCCTCCCTCCCACCGGCGCACCCCACAGCTGCCCCCTTCCCAGGTGTGTCGGTTCTCCCACTGGTCCCTTCTAGGGATGATGAAGCTGCCGAAGAAGCCGAAGTCCCGCTCCCGGAGCCACGGATGCCCGAGCCGGCGCCTGCATCACCGCCGAAACTGCGACTATCGCAGAGGATGACCAGGGCCCCCAACCGACTAATTGTTTCATTTTGAATGTAAATAAATACTGTAAATAGTTGCGACATGTAACGAGGCAAAACTCTGTACTAATGTATACTGGGTACCATGGTTGCTAACTTTTGGTTGGTTCAATTGGCTCTGTCTTATAACCTTTGCTCTCGAGTCGCCAGGTATCTTTATGATACCGCCACGAGGTTCAAGTTCAAGTAATGATCAATAACTCTATATACCATTGATTCAAATCAAAGCACATTTATTATACAGAGTAAATCACTACTCATGCATAAATTCTACTTCTAAGCTACTTCTACAACTAACAGGTTGATACTTAGCTTTGGACTGGCCCACCAGGTCAGGGGAACAAAAGGCCTTTTGTTTGGGTTCTGAGTCTGCGGGATTCAAAAGCTGGTATGGACTGGTAGCTAGGAGCACCTATCTCGTAGCGAGCGTTGACTTAAAACTTACGTTCTTTTGGCGGCAGCTGAACAGGTCACAGTCAAGGGTTGGTTCACGTTGCTGAGTGACCCTGTCAAGGATGATTTGAACTTGGGGGCTTAACTTTATAGTCCCCAGGGGCTTCCCGCCTTTCGGGGCGGACCCTGTACCTGGTTCCAAGTGATTGGATTTCTCCAATACTGGAGCGGTTCCCTGATCGATGGGCGGTCTTGAGGTGTCCGTTAACCTCTTTTGTGTTGTCTCCTACTGGCGCCGAGGGGTCTGGCTTGGCCTTGTTTATCCCAAATGTTTTGATTGTTCCCGGGGATCGCTCATTAGTATGTAGATGGCTGCTACATTATTATGCAGATGGCTGCTTGTATCGATGCTGTCTGGGTTTTTGCAGAGTTTAATGCACAGTAAACTTGCTACACCACCATAACCTCTACCACTGTATAACGCGAGACCACCACACCCACCGGACTGTTTTTTTAACAGGGGGTGAATGTGATAGTCGGTATTAGGGGTATTACGGTACCCAGGTTGAGGCTGTAAGATCATTGGTGTGGGAGGTACCTGAGACAGCAATATCATTGGTGAAGCCTGCCTGCTTGTTCCGCCCAGTAAGGCGGAGTATAAGAGCCTGTGTCCCCCTAGCAGCTGCATTCTGTACCTGCGCTGCTGGGGAAACATCTAGCCCAATAAAGCCTTCAATTGTCTTCCAATCTCGCTTCTGGAGTTACTGATCGAGCATCAGGGAGTTATTGATTGTGCATCAAAGGCTAAGTGCTGGAAAATGGGATTAGAGTAGATAGGTTCTCTTTGGCAGGCGTGCTGAAGTGCTGTAAAAACTATATGACTATAATTCTAAACAGTTTATGGTTAATTTCATTTCTTTATAAATCCATGCTGTGATGATATAAGGTGTGTTAAACCATACCACCCAGAATGATTTGGACTTAGTGTGGTAAACACCACTGGTATCACATTGCATGTATTACGGTACTGCCACTGTATTACAGGTACCACAGTAAATCCCAGCCTGCTGACTCCTCCCAGCAGGCGACGTATAAAAGTGTCTGCTCTCCTGCGCTGCTCCCATTCTGGTTCCAGCTGCAGGAAGCACAACATCCTGTGCAATAAAACCTCGATTGTTTCACCATTCTCGTCTCGTGGTAATTGACGGGTCATCAATTTACAGATTCTCGGTAGGAACTGTGACTGCCAGGCAGTTTCGGCAATCCAACACACCAAACTACTAATCAGAGACGCTTATGTCACGGGCATTAAGTCTACGTATGTTCGCCAGCGACTATTGGAAGGGGATACGCTCGATCTTGCAGGGACCGTGCAGCTTGCTAATTCCCTAGATGTGGCCTCCAGATTACACCTCCGACCGCGCGGCACCCTCGTGGGCATCGTGGGCCCCACCAGCTGCCGATTCGAGTACACCGCAAGCCTGCGCCGCGCGGCAGCCAGCCAACTCCGGAGGGCCCAAATGTTATTTTTGTGCCCAGAGCAAACATCCCAGGCAATGCTGTTCGGCGTGGAGCGTGATCTGCAACAGGTGCGGGAAGAAGGGCCACTTTGTTTCCGTTTGCCAGGCCCGGTCGGTCACTGCTGTTACCAGGCCCGGCATTGCTACACCCCCCCACGTGCGATCCAGGAGCGCTGCCATCTTCTCCACCACAGGCCACATGCGGCCCGTGGGCGCCACCATAGAACATAGAACATAGAATATTACAGTGCAGTACAGGCCCTTCGGCCCTCAATGTTGCACCGACCTGTGAAACCACTCTAAAACCCATCTACACTATTCCCTTATCGTACATATGTCTATCCAATGACCATTTGAATGCCCTTAGTGTTGGCGAGTCCACTACTGTTGCAGGCAGGGCATTCCACGCCCTTACTACTCTCTGAGTAAAGAACCTACCTCTGACATCTGTCCTATATCTATCTCCCCTCAATTTAAAGCTATGTCCCCTCGTGCTAGACATCACCATCCGAGGTAAAAGGCTCTCACTGTCCACCCTATCTAATCCTCTGATCATCTTGTATGCCTCAATTAAGTCACCTCTTAACCTTCTTCTCTCGAACGAAAACAGCCTCAAGTCCCTCAGCCTTTCCTCATAAGATCTTCCCTCCATACCAGGCAACATTCTGGTAAATCTCCTCTGCACCCTTTCCAATGCTTCCACATCCTTCCTATAATGCGGTGACCAGAATTGCACGCAATACTCCAAATGCGGCCGCACCAGAGTTTTGTACAGCTGCAACATGACCTCATGGCTCCGAAACTCAATCCCTCTACCAATAAAAGCTAACACACCGTACGCCTTCTCAACCTGGGTGGCAACTTTCAGGGATCTATGTACATGGACACCGAGATCTCTCTGCTCATCCACATTGCCAAGAATCTTACCATTAGCCCAGTACTCTGTTATTCCTTCCAAAATTAATCACCTCACACTTTTCCGCATTTAACTCTATTTGCCACCTCTCAGCCCAGCGCTGCAGCTTATCTATGTCCCTCTGTAACTTGTAACATCCTTCCGCACTGTCCACAACTCCACCGACTTTAGTGTCATCTGCAAATTTACTCACCCATCCTTCTACGCCCTCCTCCAGGTCATTAATAAAAATGACAAACAGCAGTGGCCCCAAAACAGATCCTTGTGGTACACCACTAGTAACTGGACTCCCGTCTGAACATTTCCCATCAACCACCACCTTTTGTCTTCTTCCAGCTCACCAATTTCTGATCCAAACTGCTAAATCACCCTGAATCCCATGCCTCCGTATTTTCTGCAGTAGCCTACCGTGGGGAACCTTATCAAACGCTTTACTGAAATCCATATACACCACATCAACTGCTTTACCCTAATCCACCTGTTTGGCCACCTTCTCAAAGAACTCAATAAGGTTTGTGAGGCACGACCCACCCTTCACAAAACCGTGTTAACCATCTCTAATCAAATTATTCCTTTCCAGATGATTATACATCCTACCTCTTATAAACCTTTCCAAGACTTTGCCCACAACAGAAGTAAGGCTCACTGGTCTATAGTTACCGGGGTTGTCTCTACTCCCCTTCTTGAACAAGGGGACAACATTTGCTATCCTCCAGTCTTCTGGCACTATTCCTGTAGACAAAGATGACTTAAAGATCAAAGCCAAAGGCTTAGCAAACTCCTCCCTAGCTTCCCAGAGAATCCTAGGATAAATCCCATCCGGCCCAGGGGACTTATCTATTTTCACACTTTCCAGAATTGCTAACACCTCCTCCTTATGAACCTCAAGCCCTTCTAGTCTAGTAGCCTGAATCTCAGTATTCTCAACAACATTGTCTTTTTCCTGTGTGAATACTGACGAAAAATATTCATTTAGCACCTCTCCTATCTCCTCGGACTCCAAGCACAACTTCCCGCTACTGTCCTTGACTGGCCCTACTCTTACCCTAGTCATTCGTTTATTCCTGACATATCTATAGAAAGCTTTAAGGTTATCCTTGATCCTACCTGCCAAAGACTTCTCATGTCCCCCCCTGGCTCTTCTTAGCTCTCTCTTTAGGTCCTTCCTAGCTAACTTGTAACTCTCAAGCGCCCTAACTGAACCTTCATGTCTCATCTTTACATAAGCCTCCTTCTTCCTCTTGACAAGTGTTTCGGCTGCTTTGGTAAACCACGGTTCCCTTGCTCGACCACTGCCTCCCTGCCTGACAGGTACATACTTATCAAGGACACGCAGTAGCTGTTCCTTGAACAAGCTCCACATTTCCATTGTGCCCATCCCCTGCAGTTTTCCTCTCCATCCGATGCATCCTAAGTCTTGCCTCATCGCATCATAATTGCCTTTCCCCCAGATATAACTCTTGCCCTGCGGTATATACCTATCCCTTTCCATCGCTAAAGTAAACTTAATCGAATTGTGCTCATTATCACCAAAGTGCTCACCTACCTCCAAATCTAACACCTGTCCTGGTTCATTACCCAGTACCAAATCCAATATGGCCTCGCCTCTCGTTGGCCTATCTACATACTGTGTCAGGAAACCCTCCTGCACACATTGGACAAAAACAGACCCATCTAAAGTACTCGAACTATAGCGTTTCCATAACAACTACCCTGTTGCTTTCGCTCCTATCCAGAATCATCTTTGCAATCCTTTCCTCTACATATCTGGAACTTTTCGGAGGCCTATAGAAAACCCCTAACAGGGTGACCTCTCCTTTCCTGTTTTTAACCTCAGCCCATACTACCTCAGTAGACGAGTCTTCATCAAACGTCCTTTCTGCCACCGTAATACTGTCCTTGACTAACAATGCCACCCTGTGGTAGTATGTATTACGGGTCATGTGGGACTGTGAAGCCGTGATGCTATTGGCTGACAGATCCCGGGTCCTGGTTGGCTGTTGACTCCTGGCTCCGCCCTGATGGCGGAGTATAAGAACCCGAGCTTCTCCCCGCCGCTCCATTCTGTTGCTGAACTGCTGGGGACAAGTCTCGCTTAATAAAACCTCATCGACTTCATCTCTACTCGTCTCTCTCGTAAGTCATTGTGCGCTACAATTTATTAAGCGAGCTTAAAGGACTATGGAGCTCCGGATTGCCCTGGAATGCCTGCGGATCAGCCCCCACGCAGCGAACTCGGCAGCAGTTTTTAAACACTGGCAAGCTTGTTTTGAAGGCTACCTCCGAACGGCCCCCGGCCGGATCACAGAAGACCAGAAAATGCAGGTCCTGCATTCGAGGGTAAGCCCGGAAATTTACCCTCTCATAGAAGACGCACAGGATTTCCCGACGGCGCTCGCAGCACTGAAGAGCATCTACGTTCGCCCCGTGAACCAGGTCTACGCACGCTACCAACTCGCAACGAGACGGCAAAGTCCCGGAGAATCGTTAGAGGAATTCTACGCCGCGCTGCTAATTTTGGGACGGGGCTGCAGCTGCCCACCGGTGAACGCGATTGAACACAGGGACATGCTAATTCGCGATGCGTTTGTGGCAGGTATGAACTCTCCCCAAATCCGCCAAAGACTTTTAGAAAGAGAGTCGCTAGGACTCTCAGAGGCACGGGCCATTGCAGCTTCCCTAGATGTGGCCTCGCAAAACGCCCGCGCCTACGGCCCCGACCGCGCGGCAGCCCCTTGGGCTCCGTGGACCCCTGTTGCGACAAACAACCCCCCTCCCTCACAGGCTTGGGCGGTTAAAGCGCCAGATCATCCCGGGGGGGCCCGCTGCTATTTCTGCGGGCAAGCGAAACACCCCCGACAGCGCTGCCCGGCCCGCGCAGCTATTTGCAAAAGCTGTGGCAAGAAGGGCCATTACGCGGCTGTGTGCCGGGCCCGGGGGGTCGCCGCAATCCCCGGAGAAGAACGAGCCCAGCGCATCCCAAACGCTCCCCAACCCCCCCAGCGCCCCATGTGCCCCCATTTTGGGTCCCGGGCACCACGATGGGAGGATGGGCGCCGCCATCTTGTGACTCCCCAGCCACGTGCGATTCATGGGTGCGGCCATTTTGTCCACCCCCGACCACGTGCGATCCATGGGGGCGGCCATTTTGTCCACCCCCGGCCGCGTGCGATTCATGGACGCCGCCATCTTGGATGACAACAAAGGAACCCAGCATCGACGGCTCCACGGGGTCCGAAGAAGACACCGAGACACTACGACCACGACTGGCTTCGGTGACGCTGGTTCAATCACGGCCCCGGACGCTCCAGACGGCGACAACAACGGTGCTGGTCAACGGACACGAGACATCATGCCTGATCGACTCCGGGAGCACCGAAAGTTTCATTCACCCCGACACGGTAAGACGCTGTTTTCTGACCATCCATCCAAGTACGCAAAAGATTTCCCTAGCTGCAGGATCCCACTCCGTAGAGATCAAAGGGTTCTGGATCGCGAACCTAACGGTGCAAGGGAGGGAGTTTAAAAACTACAGGCTCTACGTCCTTCCCCAACTCTGCGCGCCTACATTACTGGGATTAGATTTCCAGTGTAACCTGCAGAGCCTAACATTTCAATTCGGCGGCCCAATACCCCCACTCACTGTCTGCTGCCTCGCAACTCTCAAGGTTGAACCGCCGTCCTTGTTTGCAAACCTCACCCCGGATTGCAAACCCGTCGCCACTAGGAGCAGACGGTACAGCGCCCAGAACCGGATATTTATTCGGTCTGAAGTCCAGCGGTTGCTGAAGGAAGGCATAATCCAGGCCAGCAATAGTCACTGGAGAGCCCAGGTGGTAGTAGTAAAGACTGGGGAAAAGCAAAGGATGGTCATAGACTATAGCCAGACCATCAACAGGTACACACAGCTAGACGCGTACCCTCTCCCCCGCATATCCGACATGGTAAATCGGATTGCCCAGTATAAGGTTTTCTCCACCGTGGACCTCAAGTCCGCCTACCACCAGCTCCCCATCCGCCCAGGTGACCGCAAGTACACAGCCTTCGAGGCAGACGGGCGTCTATACCACTTCCTAAGGGTCCCATTTGGTGTCACGAACGGGGTCTCGGTCTTCCAACGGGAGATGGACCGAATGGTTGACCAGCACGGGTTGCAGGCCACGTTCCCGTATCTCGAACCATCTGCGGCCACGTTCAGCAGGACCACAACGCCAACCTCCAAAAATTCCTCCAGACCGCTAACACCTTGAACCTCACATACAACGAGGAAAAGTGCGTTTTTAGCACAAACCGGTTGGCCATCCTGGGATACGTAGTGCGCAATGGGATAATAGGCCCCGACCCCGAACGCATGCGCCCCCTCATGGAATTTCCCCTCCCCCACTGCTCCAAAGCCCTGAAACGTTGCCTGGGGTTCTTTTCATATTACGCCCAGTGGGTCCCCCAGTATGCAGACAAGGCCCGCCCGCTAATACAGACCACTACCTTCCCCCTGTCGTCAGAGGCTCGCCAGGCCTTCAGCCGCATCAAAGCGGATATCGCAAAGGCCACGATGCGCGCCATCGACGAGTCCCTCCCCTTCCAGGTCGAGAGCGACGCCTCCGACGTAGCTCTGGCGGCCACCCTTAACCAAGCGGGCAGATCCGTGGCCTTTTTCTCCCGAACCCTCCACGCCTCAGAAATCCGCCACTCCTCAGTGGAAAAGGAAGCCCAAGCCATAGTGGAAGCTGTGCGACATTGGAGGCATTACCTGGCCAGCAGGAGATTCACTCTCCTCACCGACCAACGGTCGGTAGCCTTCATGTTCGATAATGCACAGCGGGGCAAAATTAAAAATGACAAGATCTTAAGATGGAGGATCGAGCTCTCCACCTTCAACTACGAGATCTTGTACCGTCCCGGAAAGCTGAACGAGCCGTCCGATGCCCTATCCCGCGGCACATGTGCCAACGCACAAATAGACCGTCTCCAACCCCTCCACGAGGACCTCTGCCACCCGGGGGTCACTCGGTTCTACCATTTTATAAAGTCCCGCAACCTCCCCTACTCTGTGGAGGAGGTCCGTACAGTCACCAGGAACTGCCACATCTGTGCGGAGTGCAAACCGCACTTTTTCAGGCCGGACAGAGCGCACCTGATCAAGGCTTCCCGCCCCTTTGAACGCCTCAGTCTGGATTTCAAAGGGCCCCTCCCCTCCACCGACCGCAACACATACTTCCTGAACGTGGTGGACGAGTACTCCCGTTTCCCCTTCGCCATCCCCTGCCCCGACATGACAGCGGCCACAGTCATTAAAGCCCTTGGCACCATATTCACACTGTTCGGTTGCCCCGCATATATCCATAGCAACAGGGTGTCCTCCTTCATGAGTGACGAGCTGCGCCAGTTCCTGCTCAGCAAGGGCATAGCCTCGAGCAGGACGACCAGCTACAACCCCCGGGGGAATGGGCAAGTAGAGAGGGAGAACGGCACGGTCTGGAAGACCGTTCTACTGGCCCTACGGTCCAGGAATCTCCCAGTTTCCCGGTGGCAGGAGGTCCTCCCGGACGCTCTCCACTCCACCCGGTCGCTTCTGTGTACCACCACTAACCAAACGCCTCATGAGCGCCTCCTTGTCTTCCCCAGGATGTCCTCCTCCGGAACGTCGCTGCCGACCTGGCTGGCGGCCCCAGGACCCATCTTACTCCGGAAACATGTGCGGGCGCACAAGTCGGACCCGTTGGTCGAGAGGGTTCACTTCCTCCACGCGAACCCGCAGTGCGCCTACGTGGCGTACCCCGACGGCCGACAGGACACGGTCTCCCTGCGAGACCTGGCGCCCGCCGGCAACACACACACACCCCCGACACCGATCATCCCCTCCCTGCCACCGGCGCACCCCGCGACCGCCCCCTTCCCGGGAGGATCGGTCCTCCTCCCGTGTCCGCCCAGGAGTGAAACAGGAACAAACACCGAAACGTTCCCGGAGACGACAACGCCGGAACAAGCACCTGCACCACCACCGGGGCTGAGGCGATCGACGAGGAAGACCAGACCGCCCGCTCGACTCGTGGCATCGGCGTGACACCAAGAATGTTGTTGAACTGTAACAAAAAAAAAATTCTCTTACTAATATTGTAAATAGTTTCACAAACCTTGTACATAGCCCAGTGTAAGGCTAAAACTGTAATGACATGCCCAAAATTTTCCTCCCAGGACCAGCCTTGTAAACCCCTACCACCATGCGAACCACCACCCCGCCGGGTTCATTTTTAACACGGGGTGAATGTGGTAGTATGTATTAGGGGTCATGTGGGACTGTGAAGCCGTGATGCTATTGGCTGACAGATCCCGGGTCCTGGTTGGCTGTTGACTCCTGGCTCCGCCCTGAAGGCGGAGTATCAGAACCCGAGCTTCTCCCCGCCGCTCCATTCTGTTGCTGAACTGCTGGGGACAAGTCTCGCTTAATAAAGCCTCATCGACTTCATCTCTACTCATCTCTCTCGTAAGTCATTGTGCGCTAAACACCCCTCCCCCTCTTTTACCACCTTCCCTGAGCTTACTGAAATATCTAAACCCCGGCACCTGCAACAACCATTCCTGTCCCTGCTCTATCCATGTCTCCAAAATGGCCACAACATCGAAGTCCCAGGTACCAACCCATGCCGCAAGTTCACCCACCTTATTCCGGATGCTCCTGGCATTGAAGAAGACACACTTTTAACCACCTTCCTGCCTACCGGTACACTCCTGCAACTTTGAAACCTTACTCATGACCCCACTACTCTCAACCTCCTGTATACTGGAGCTACAATTCAGGTTCCCAAGCCCCTGCTGAACTAGTTTAAACCCTCCCGAAGAGCATTAGCAAATTTCCCCCCCAGGATATTGGTACCCCTCTGGTCCAGGTGTAGACCATCCCGTTTGTAGAGGTCCCACCGACCCAGAATGAGCCCCAATTATCCAGAAATGTGAAACCCTCCCTCCTGCACCATCCCTGTAGCCACGTGTTCAACTCCTCTCTCTCCCTATTCCTCGTCTCGCTATCACGTGGCACGGGTAACAACCCAGAGATAATAACTCTGTTTGTCCTAGATCTAAGTTTCCACCCTAGCTCCCTGAATTCCTGCCTTACATCCCTATCCCTTTTCCTACCTATGTCATTGGTACCTATGTGGACCACGATTTGGGGCTGCTCCCCCTCCCCCTTAAGGATCCCGAAAACACGATCCGAGACATCACGCACCCTGGCACCTGGGAGGCAACACACCAACCGCTCTCTCTCGTTCCCGCAGAATCTCCTATATATCCCCCTAACTATGGAGTCTCCAATACTCCTCTCCCCCCTTCCCTTCTGAGCAACAGGGACAGACTCTGTGCCAGAGACCTGTACCCCATGGCTTACCCCTGGTAAGTCCCCCCCCCCCCCCCCAACAGTATCCAAAGCGGTTACTAAGGGGAACGACCACAGGGGATCCCTGTACTGACTGCTTCCTCCCAGCCCCTCTCACCGTCACCTATCTATCTTGAGTTTGGCGGTATGGAGGAATTTTTGTAGGTTTGCGTCGTGGTCCTGCTGATCATGGCCGCAGATGGTGACGTTATCTAGGTACGGGAAGGTGGCCCGCAGCCCGTACTGTTCAACCATTCGGTCCATCTCTCGCTGGAAGACTGCGGTGCCGCCGAAGACCGATTGGTGCCGCCGAAGGGAACTCTGAGGAAATGATAGAGGCAGCCATCTGCTTCGAGCGCAGTGTATTGGCAGTCCTCCGGGCAGATGGGGGGCTGGTGGTAGGCGGACTTTAAGTCTACTGTGGAGAAGACTCGATACTGCGCATTCTGATTGACCATGTGAGATATGCGTGGGAGGGGATACGCGTCGAGCTGCGTGTACCGGTTGATGGTCTGACTGTAGTCAATGACCATCCTATGCTTCTCCCCAGTCTTCACTACCACCACTTGAGCTCTCCTGGGGCTGTTGCTGGCCTCAATGATCCGCTCCCGCAGGAGCCGTTGGACCTCCGACCTGATAAAGATCCTGTCCTGCGCACTGTACCGTCTGCTCCTCGTGGCAACGGGCTTGTAGTCTGGGGTGAGGTTCGCAAACAGCGAGGGTGGATCGACCTTAAGGGTCGTGAGGCCGCAGATGGTGAGGGGGGGCAGGTGTCTGCCGAATTTGAAAGTAAGGCTTTGGAGGTGGTATTGGAAATTAAGGCCTAGTAACAGGGCAACGCAGAGGTGGGGGAGGACATAGAGCCTGAAGTTGCTGAACTCTACGCTCTGAACGGTGAGGGTCGCGATGCAGTACCCCCGGTTTCAACGGAATGGGATCCGGAGACCAGGGAGATTTTCTGGGGGGCAGGGTATACCGTGAGGGAGCAACGCCTTACCGTAGCAGGGTGGCTGAAACTCTCTGTGCTCCCGGAGTCAAAGAGGCAAGTCATCTCGTGCCCGTTGATCTTCACCGTTGTCGTAGCGGGCGTGAGGTTGCGGGGCTGAGACTGATCCAGGGTGACAGAGGCGAGCTGCGGAAGATGCTGGGAGGTCCCGGGCTGATCAGTGGTGGCGGAGGTATCAGTAGGCAGCGAACGGCCTGACGAGCAGGGGTCCTGAGGCGCGGTCCAAAATGGCGCCCATGGCGGGCGGCATCAAAGATGGCAGCACCCACAGGCTGCACGTGGCTTGCGGTGGAGAAGATGGCGGCGCCCCTGGATCGCACGTGGGGGGTGTAGTAATGCCGGGTCTGGAAATAGCGGCGACCGACTGGGCCTGGCAAACGGAAACCAAGCGTCCCTTCTTCCCACACCCATTGCAGGTCGCGCTCCGCGCCGGGCAGCGCTGCCTGGGGTGTTTGCTCTGTCCACAGAAATAACAGTTGGGCCCCCCGGAGTTGGCTGGCTGCCGCGCGACGCAGGCTTGCGGTGAGCTGGAGTTGGCAGCTGGTGGGGCCCACGATGCCCACGAGGGTGCTGCACGGTCGGGGTTATCGGCCTCCAGATTACGGGAGGCCACTTCTAGTGAATTGGCAAGCTGCCTAGTAAGATCGAGCTTATCCCCTTCCAATAGTCGCTGGCGAACGTATGTAGACTTCATGCCCAGACTTCATGCCCAGACTTCTTACCCTTCAAAGCAGGCTAGCCAGTGCTTGAAGCGGACGTGGTGTTGGCTACGTGAGGGCTCAGCTGCAGGCGATCAGGCTTGATTAGGAAGTCCATCTTTTAAAATCTTGTGCAATAAATTGATGTACCGTCAATTACCACGAGACGAGAATGCTGAAACAATCGAGGCTTTATTGCACAAGGTTGTGCCTCCTGCAGCTGGAACCAGAATGGGAGCAGCGCAGGAGAGCATACACTTTTATACGCCGCCTGCTGGGAGGAGCCAGCAGCCTGGGATTTACCGTAGTACCTCTAATACACAGGCAGTGCCGTAATATATACAATATATCACTAGTGGTGTTTACCACAACAAGCTACACATATTCGTACCTGCATTTTGTATCAGGGTCTTCCAATTGACATAAATCAAAGATTTGCATAATGAAACTGCAAAAATATGCCCATGCTCCTCATCTTAGGTGGATTGGCCATGATAAATTGCCCTTAGTGTCCAAAATTGCCCTTAGTGTTGGGTGGGGTTACTGGGTTATGGGGATAGGGTGGCGGTGTTGACCTTAGGTCGGGTGCTCTTTCCAAGAGCTGGTGCAGACTCGATGGGCCGAATGGCCTCCTTCTGCACTGTAAATTCTATCTGACTTCAACCAGACTCAATATGGCATCAGTTGAACTTGGGATGTGAATGAAATTACTGAATAGCCCATCCAATTTCAGTGACTGCTTCCTGTTTCCAGGCACAAAATGGACAGCTACGAGTTAAATTTCTCTTTTAAATGGTCTGTGATATTTCAAACAAAATTCGCCTTTGGCAGTTCACACACTGGTCTTATTTGGAATTTTACTTTCAGCCTGTTCTATGCAAATACACAGAAAGCCAAATGTCTGATGTATAATTCTTTTTGGCACCATTAAGACATCATTTCCTTCGCTACTGTTACCTGGGTTACATGTGTTTTACTTTGTACATGATAGCCGACCACTTCATAGCCATTTATTTTGCTTTGCTCTTGCAGATGGCACTGAGGTTGGTTATTGCTGAGAACCATTCAATGACCTGATATTATTCTCCTGTTGTCACTAACTGGATGGAACCTCACTTCGGGCCATTATGGCTATCCCCCACTATTACCAGCACTGTAGTAACCCTTCAATACTAAATCCTCGATTTTAACTCTGGGGGGGTTTTGGGCAGAAGGGTAGCAAGCTGAGTTCAAAACTTTCCCGTTGCCTCGTCCCAAGAACAGGCCTGGGATACTTTAAATCGCAGACCTTGTTAAAATTGGACAGACTGATTTTCACTGAGCTACCCACTTTGTCAGCACAGTTTCTGGCAACTCAGCCAGGGGCCTATTAAAAGCCAGAATATACCCCTTAAAGCAAGGTTGCAATTCCTTCTGCACAATTTTGTTGAAGGAGCAATGGAGCGTGACCGAGCTAGTAGGCAAGTCCCCAGTTTCTCAGAGATCTCCCTGAAGAGGTGGGTGTGTACTGTAATGAGAATTCCTGCTGGAAAAAAATCAGGGTGTGGATAGAAGTTTTCTTTCCAGTCAGTGAGAGGTAGATCTCTCGACACTGTGCACAGGGAATATAGAGAAATTGTTGAAATTGCCAGCTCCAGAAGCATCCTCACCTCCAGCGACCGCCCCCCCCCCCCCCTCCCACCCCCGCCTCTACCGCTTCCACAGTTCCTAGATGCAGTGCTGGAAGAACTTCAACACCTTACAAGAGTGGTAAGGATGTGTACAGCTCCACGACTTTATCTCTTTCCACAGCATGTGTCACTTTTCCTCTTGCCCTTCCCTCGCACTCAGCATTTCCTTCCTCTCTCACAGGCTCCACGAGCATAACTACACCACCTCTCTCTCTCTCACACACTCACCTCTTCCTTCATAACACAAAAACAGAAAATATTGGACAACCTCAGCAGGTCTGACAGCACCTGTGGAGCGAAAAGGGGAGCTAACGTTTCGAGTCTGGGTGACCGTTTGTCAAAGCCTTCTTCCTTAATCTCTGCACCTCACCCACTTGCCAGCATTCTCTTCTCAATTGGCAGATTTCTTATGCACAATTACCGCTTCTTTCACACTTTACACTCTCTGCCCCCTTTGCATTTTACCTCTAAAACCCCTTTTGTACCTGCATAACAAGCAGAAACCCCTCCAAATGTGTGCATCCTATTTTCTAAGAGACACTCTTTGGTGGTATGTATTAGGGGTAATACGGTACCCACCATGAATGCCGAGGAGCTATTGGAGGACAGATGCTGGGTCCCGATTGGATCTGCCGCCTACTGGGCTCCACCCAGATAGGCGGGGTATAAGAACCTGGTTTACTCCCCGCAGCTGCATTCTGTGACTGAGCTGCCGGGGAACAAGTCTGAACAAGTCTGCTCAATAAAGCCTCGATTGAAGTTCTCTACGTCTCGCCTCGTCTGCGATCGATGGTGCTACAATTTATTGAGCAGACTTAAAAAGGAATATGGAGCTCCGGATCGCCCCGGAGTGCCTGTGAATCGGTCCCCAAGCAGCTAACGCAACATCGGCGTTTAAACACTGGCTGGTGTGCTTTGAGGGGTACCTCCGAACGGCCCCCGGCAGACCAACGGAAGACCAGAAGATGCAGGTCCTGCATTCCAGAGCGAGTCCCGAAATCTACGCACTCATCGAGGACGCGGAAGAATTCCCAGCGGCGATCAACTTGCTGAAACAGACCTACATTAGGCCCGTCAACCAGGTCTATGCACGCTACCAGCTCGCGACGAGACGACAAATCCCCGGGGAATCGCTGGACAAATTCTTTAATGCGCTGACGATCCTGGGAAGAAACTGCGACTGCCCAGCGGTAACGGCGAATGAACATACGGACCTCCTGATCAGAGACGCTTACGTAGCAGGTTTGGCATTGTCACAAATTTGCCAGACTTTTAGAGAAAGACTGTCTCGGACTCACAGAGGCACGGGCCCTCGCAGCCTCCCTCGACGTGGCCTCCCAAAACGCCCGCGCCTATGGCCCCAACCGCACTACAGCCCCTTGGGCTTCGTGGACCCCCGCCGCGACCGACCCCCGCACCCCCCACCCCTCCGCAAGCGTGCGCGGCCAGAAACCCAGACCACCCGGGGGGGGGGCCCCGCTGCTACTTTTGCGGGCAGCCGAAACACCCCCGCCAGCGCTGCCCGGCACGCTCGACCACCTGTAAAAGCTGCGGCAAAAAGGGGCACTACGCAGCAGTGTGCCAGTCCCGTGGGGTCGCCGCTATCTCCGGGGAACAAACGGGACCACGGGCTCAACCCCCCAGCGACCCACGGGCGGCCAACGGGCGCCGCCATTTTGGACCCCGGACACCACGAGGGGGGGATGGGCGCCGCCATCTTCCTACCCACGGGCCGCGTGCAATCCATGGGAGCGGCCATTTTGTCCACCCCCGGCTGCGTGCGATCCATGGACGCCGCCATCTTGGCTGACAGGCAAGGACCCCAGCGTGGTCGGCTCCACACTGCCTGAAGACAACGATCTGATGCACCAACCACATTTGGCATCGGTGACCCTCGACCAGTCGCGGCCCCGGACGCTCCAGACGACAACGACAAAGGTGCTGGTGAACGGGCACGAGACGCCGTGTTTGATCAACTCGGGGAGCAAGGAGAGTTTTATTCATCCAGACACGGTGAGACGCTGTTCCCTGGTAATTCGGCCAAGCACCCAAAATATTTTCCTGGCGGCAGGGTCCCACTCCATTGAAACCAAAGGGTTCTGCATCGCAAACCTAACGGTGCAGGGGAGAGAGTTCAAAAATTACCGGCTGTATGTCCTCCCCCATCTCTGCGCTCCCACTCTCCTGGGGTTGGACTTCCAATGCAACCTTCAGAGCTTAACATTCAAATTTGGCGGCCCTATACCCCCACTGACTATCTGCGGCCTCGCGACACTCAAGGTCGAACCGCCCTCCTTGTTTGCGAACCTCACCCCGGATTGCAAACCCGTTGCCACTAGTAGCAGACGGTACAGCACCCAGGACCGGACATTTATCAGGTCCGAAGTCCAGCGGCTGCTGAAGGAAGGCATAATCCAGGCCAGCAATAGTCCCTGGAGAGCCCAGGTGGTAGTAGTGAAGACAGGGGAGAAGCAGAGGATGGTCGTAGACTACAGTCAGACCATCAACAGGTACACGCAGCTAGATGCGTACCCTCTTCCCCGCATATCCGACATGGTCAATCGGATTGCACAGTACAAGGTCTTCTCCACCGGGGACCTTAAATCCGCCTCCCACCAGCTCCCCATTCGCCCCGGTGACCGCAAGTGCACTGCCTTCGAAGCAGACGGGCGGCTATACCACTTCTTAAGGGTTCCATTCGGCATCACGAACGGAGTCTCGGTCTTCCAACGGGAGATGGACCAAATGGTTGACCAGCACTGTTTACGGGCCACGTTCCCGTACCTCGACAATGTCACCATCTGCGGCCACGATCAGCAGGACCACGACGCCAACCTCCGCAAATTCCTCCAGACCACTAACGCCCTCAACTTCACCAAAAACGAGGAAAAATGCATGTTTAGCACCGACCATCTAGCCATCTTGGGCTACGTAGTGCGTAATGGAGTGATAGGCCCCGTCCCTGAACGCATGCGCCTCCTCATGGAGTTCCCTCTTCCCCACTGTGCCAAAGCCCTGAAACGCTGCCTGGGCTTCTTTTCTTATTACGCCCAGTGGGTCCCCCAGTATGCAGCCAAGGCCCGCCCACTAATCCAGTCTACTACTTTTCCCCTGTCGACAGAGGCCCACCAGGCCTTCAGCCGCATCAATGCAGATATCGCAAAGGCCACGATGCGCGCCATTGACGAGTCCCTCCCCTTCCAAGTCGAGAGCGACGCAGCCGACGTAGCTCTGGCGGCCACCCTCAACCAAGCGGGCAGACCCGTGGCCTTTTTCTCCCGGACCCTCCACGCTTCAGAAATTCGCCACTCCTCAGTAGAAAAGGAGGCCCAAGCCATAGTGGAAGCTGTGCGACATTGGAGGCATTACCTGGCCGGTAGGAGATTCACTCTCCTCACTGACCAACGGTCGGTAGCCTTCATGTTCGATAATGCACAGCGGGGCAAGATAAAGAACGACAAGATCCTGCGGTTGAGGATCGAACTCTCCACCTACAACTATGAGATCTTGTACCGTCCCGGAAAGCTGAACGAGCCGTCCGATGCCCTATCTCGCGGCACATGTGCCAACGCACAAGTGGACCGCCTCCAAGCCCTCCACGAGGACCTCTGCCACCCGGGGGTCACTCGCTTCTACCACTTTATAAAGGCCCGCAACCTCCCGAACTCCGTCGAGCAGGTCTGAACAGTCACCAGGAACTGCCAAATCTGCGCAGAATGCAAACCGCATTTTTTCAGGCCAGATAGAGCGCACCTGATAAAGGCTTCCCGTCCCTTTGAACGCCTCAGTCTGGATTTCAAAGGCCCCCTTCCCTCCACCGATCGCAACACGTGCTTTCTTAACGTCGTTGACGAATACTCCCGTTTCGCCATCCCCTGGCCCGACATGACCGCGGCCACGGTCATCAAAGCCCTCTGCACCATCTTTACCCTGTTCGGTTTCCCCGCCGACATCCATAGCGATAGGGGGCCCTCCTTCATGAGTGACGAGCTGCGTCAATTCCTGCTCAGCAAGGGCATAGCCTCGAGCAGGACAACCAGCTACAACCCCCGGGGGAACGGGCAGGTAGAGAGGGAGAACGGAACGCTCTGGAAGACCATCCTACTGGCCCTACGGTCTAGGAACCTCCCAACTTCCCGCTGGCAGGAATTCCTCCAGGATGCCCTTCATTCTATCCGGACCCTGCTGTGCACCACCACGAACCAAACGGCGCACGAGCGCCTCCTTGTCTTCCCTAGGAAGTGCGCTTCTGGAACGTCACTTCCGACCTGGCTGGCAGCCCCGGGACCCATCCTGCTCCGGAAACATGTGCGGGCGCACAAATCAGACCCACTGGTGGAAAAGGTACATCTACGTCACGCCAACCCGCAGTACGCCTACGTGGACACGGTAGACATACGTAGACGGCCGAGAGGACACGGTCTCTCTGCGGGACCTGCCGCCCGCCGGAGCTCCCCACCAATCACCACCCCCTCACTCCCACCGGTGCACCCCACAGCCACCCCCTTTCTGGGGGGATCGGTTCTCCTCCCAGGCCCGCCCAGGAGTAAGGAAACAGAGAGGGACAGCATGATGCTCCCAGAGTCGACCGGACCCGAGCCAGCACCACCACCACCACCACCACCACCCGGGCTGCGACGATCGGAGAGGGCGACCAGAGCACCATCTCGACTCATCGAGTCGACTTGAGATGTATAGAATTCAGTGGCCCAGTGAAGCGGCATTGTTGTAAATAGTTAACGCTGCTAATCGGGTAAAATGTGAATAATTCAGTGGCCCAGTAAAAGCGGCATGATTGTATATAGTTCAATGGTTAAGGCACCGACCCTATAAACCCCGACCACCATACCACCCACCACCCCGCTGGGTTCCTTTTTAACAAGGGGAGAATGTGGTGGTATGTATTAGGGGTAATACGGTACACCATGAATGCCGAGGAGCTATTGGAGGACAGATGCTGGGTCCCGATTGGATCTGCCGCCTACTGGGCTCCACCCAGATAGGCGGGGTATAAGAACCCGGTTTACTCCCCGCAGCTGCATTCTGTGACTGAGCTGCTGGGGAACAAGTCTGAACAAGGCTGCTCAATAAAGCCTCGATTGAAGTTCTCTACGTCTCACCTCGTGTGTGATCGGTGGTGCTACACACTCATTCTCCTCCTGCATTGTGTCTGGTGCAAATCTCACAATGTCGGCAGAATTGCAGGAGAACCCCGAAACACCGCTCGCAATCAGTTTCCGATTTTCCCGGCCCATCTCCAGCTTTGGCGTCCTCCCCACAGCGGGAAATCACCCGGACGCGAATCACTACTGGTCCCTAAAAGTGGGGAGCAGGAGGTGAGTAACCCTCTCCATTTGCTTCCAGAGAGCACAAGGGCACAGCAGCTGCTGGCCAGATGCCGCGGGGGTCCTTCAAGGGAGCTGGGTGTTAGGGTCTGACGTGCGTCCTAAAAAGAGCATGTGCGCAATCTGAGTACTTTTTTTTTAGACTGGATATTTTTCAATCTCTGATGCCTGAACAACATGCCTGCACTGGGGGAATCGTCCCACCATACAAACAGCTGCCACCACTCAGACATTGAAGTGCAAGGTTCCTCAATGAGGACCTTCTCACAGCCACTGTTGAATTCATTGGATTTACCAGATGACCACACCTGGGGAGGGCCATAGGCCTTTGTAGAAATATGGTTAGAAACATGGCTGGACAGTGCCCTGGCAATGTCCCTGACACCTCGGTAGTGCAAACCTGGCAGTGCCAATCTCTGAGAGCCATGTTGGCACTGCCAGCATGCCAGGAGCAGTGCGGGGTTGGCACTGTCAGGAAGGGACCTGAAGGAGGGCAGAGTGGGGTGCTGAAGGGGGGCACCTAAAGAGGAAGTTTGAAGGGTGGGGTGCTTGAAATGAAAGCCGGTGAGGTTGCATGATCCCTGAGGGGGGACCCTGAAGCGGGGACCTTTAGCGACCTCATAGTGGGGTGTCGTTCACTTGCTGGATGGGGGGCTGATGACAGCAACTGGGGGGGGGCATCTTTCTGGCAAGAAGGGGTGGGGGCCTTTGCTGGTGAGAAGGGAAGGTCAAAATGGAAACCCGTTGGAAGAGCCCCGATGCTAGCAATTCTTGCGGGGGTGAGGGGGGTGAGAGGTGTTGATGCCAATGAGGATTGGTGGGAGTGGGCACTGAAGCCCCAATGCCGACTATGTTGAGTGGGGGGGGGGGGGTAGTTGCCTGGACTGTCACTTTGAGATTGGGGTGCCTCGGGGCATGATGTAATGATTTGTCGCGTCCAACACGGGACCAGCCAAGGTCCTTAAATCTCACAAGAGGTGTCTTGTGAGATTTACAACACTCGTTAGATCTCGCGAGGCGTTGCGGTCAGGATCCCGCCCTCAGTGGGCGGGATCCAAATTTGCAAATTTCAGTGTGCAGTTAAGCTGGAGTTACCCAAGGCGCGAGGCCTAACAGTCTCGCCTCGGAGACACAGATTGGCAGTGCCACTTGGGCACCCTGGCAATGATACCTTGGTGCCACTGGTGTGCCAAGGTGGCACTGCCAGGATGGCATGGGCACTGCCAGGGTTGTCCTGTCCTTATGAGGTGGGGTGCGGGGGTTCTAATTGGTAAGTTGAGGTGTTAGGGGAGTCCATAGGCCATGGCGCAGTCCAGAGGTCCATTTTTATATGGTGCCCCGATCTCTTCCTGCACTGGCGAGGGTTTCTCTGAACAAAGTCACTGCTCGTTACTTGCATCCCTTCCAGAGCCTCACTACACTAAGCTTCATTGAGATGCCAGGCATCTGTTACTGCCCAGCCACTAAATGCCATCCTTACTTTCGTCCCTTTTCTCTTTTCTCCAAGTACTTCTCAGCAGCTTCAAATTACAGAAGTAGATACCTCCGGGGAGGAGAGTCCTTCTGAGGAGCTGTTTTCACTTGCTGTACTACGTTGCTGGCACTGGCATCCAAACTGGGCTGGAGGGTAAGTTAAAAGTATCTGCACATGGTGATGCACCCAGAACCAGTGAGAAGCAGCTGGGATTGGTGGCGGAAGGGACAAACCAAGGAACAGCCTGTGGGTTGTCCTCTCTGAGCTCCACCAACGATAGGACTTCATGAGGCCACCAATGTGAAGGAAACTGCTTATCTCTCACGAGCAGTTACATCAGGCATTGGAAGATCTGCCAAGGAGTTTCAGCAGCATGACTGACCACATGGAAAGGTCAGCTTTTAGCTTGTGCTCTGTCATTTTCAGCATTCTTCAATCTACTTTGAAGTGTGTTTATACTTGCGGGACACTGCAGTTGGGCCAGTGGTGGGTAGCCTGTGGCCCAGGATCCACGTATGACACATCTGGGTTCTGAGTGCAGCCCAGAGACACTTTTTTGACGATTGCCCACGCACAGGTTTGCCACATTTCGCTGATTTCCATCCACATTGTTTTTTTTCCTACCGGTATGACTGAAGCGGTGCGCACATAAAGCAGCGGCAAGTGAAGTGAGGTGCGTTCTGATTGCTCACAACATTGACTGTGAGAGCCATGCGCTCCCTCTGCATCCAAAGAATAAATATTTATTTTGTTTATACCATTTGAGGTTGATGATATTCTATTAATATATAAATGATTAAGCATTTTCTACAACTTGGTATGAAATATTCAGTGTGCATTAAATATATTCAATCTTATTTACGGATCATAGTTGGTGAACATGCCTGATTTTCACTGAGATGAAGGAGGGCCACACATGCAGCCCACTCACTAGCCTAGGTTGTCCATCACGGAGATAGGCCCTCACAATGAAAGTCAATGCATATAGCCTTTGCAGCTTTGGCGTTTTCTCAAACAGCTGCCATGCGTACGCTGAAAGACAAATGCCCACTATGAAGAGATTAGTCAAAAAGACAGAAGCTTTGGAGGAGTTACACATCTTCTCCCACAGGTCCAAAGATCCTCTAAGTCTAATCTGTCGGTAAGACATTGAGATGAAGATGGGTTGAGTTAAAACTAGGACCTTAGTGTATTTGAAAGAAAGAAGTGAGGGATATTGTCAAAATTTGGCTCCAACTCCATCTACACGTTTGCTGACGACACAACCATAGTGGGTTGGATCTTCAACAACGATGATTCAGAATACAGGAGAGAGATAGAGAGCCTAGTGGAGTGGTGTAATTACACCAATCTCTCCCTCAATGTCAGTAAAACTAAAGAGCTGGTCATTGACTTCAGGAAGCAAAGTACCATATACATCTCTGTCTGCATCAACAGGGCCGAGGTGGAGATAGTTGACAGCTTCAAATTCCTAGGTGTGCACATCATCAAAAATCTGTCCTGGTCAACGTACGGCGAGGCTACGACCAAGAAAGCACAACAGCATCTGTACTTTCTCAGAAAACGAAGGAAATTCAGCGTGTCCACATTGACTCTTACCAACTTTTACAGATGCACCACAGAAAGCATCCTATCTGACTGCATCACAGCCTGGTATGGCAACTGCTCAGCCCAAGACCAGTTGAAACTACAGAGAGTCATGATCACCGCCCAGTCCATCACACAAACCTGCCTCCCATCCTTTGACTCTGTCTACACCTTCCGCTACCTTGGGAAAGCGGGCAGCATAATCAAAGACCCCTCCCACCCGGCTTACTAACTCTTCAAACTTCTTCCATCGGGCAGGAGATACAAAAGTCTGAGAACATGCACTAACAGATTCAAATACTGCTTCTTCCCTGCTATTACCAGACTCCTAAGCGACCCTCTTATGGACTGGTCTGATCTCTTCACACATCTTTTCTACTGAGTAGTACTACACTCCTGGATGTTTCATTCGATGCCTGTGTCTACGTATTTATATTGTGTATTTTATGTTTGCCCTATTATGTATTTTCTTTTCATGTACAGAAATGATCTGTCTGAGTTGCACGCAGAACAATACTTTTCACTGTACCTCGGTACAAGTGACAATAAACAAATCCAATCCAAACAAATCCAATCCAATCTTTTTATTTGAATTATTTACTTTGTTTAGTGAATGAAAATCCCCAAATAGAAAAATGCAAAGCGCATTGCAACCGTTACAATTCTGCTCCGCCCGACAGTTCAATATCAGTTATTTACAATGTATTAAAAAATGAAAACATGGGCGCAAGGTGGCACAGTGGCTAGCACTACTGCTTCAAGGCACCAAGGACCCGGGTTCAATATCGGCGCTGGGTCACTATCCATGTAGCGTTTGCATATTCTCCCCATGTCTGCGTGGGTCTCACCCCACAACCCAAAGATGTGCAGGGAAGGTGGATTGGCCACGCTAAATTGCCCCTTAATTGGAAAAAGAAATGAATTGGGTACTCTAAATTTATTTTAAAATATGAAAAAAGATGTGTTTTTATTTCCCTATTTGATGTTCCTTACTCTTGTTGATCATGGTATGTAGATAGAGATAGCAGACAGGTAACATGTTTCAAATCCTCTATTGACTTACCTACCAAGATTTGTGTGAGAGCAGCCTGTGATGACATGCACTCCAGTTTCTCTTTCTTCGCTGTGGACCTTTAATCTGCATCTTTCCCAAAGGCACACAAAGAACTACAGGCATGAATCCATGTTACGCCACTTAACAATGTGTTGGAACACACCCTGCTATGTTACCTCACCATCAAGGTATTTCACTGGTTCAATTAATTGTTAAAATGAAAAATTCAAAGAAATGCAACTCTCAAATGATTAACCAAGGCAAGATATGTGGATTATGACTTATAACAGATCAAAAGTGCGATAGGTAAGATAATCCATCACACTTGATCATAGTGACCTCAAAAGAACATGCACAAGGACTAGTTGAGACAAATAGCATAGATGCATTTAACAGGAAGCTAGATAAGTGCGTGAGGGAGGAAGGAACAGAAGTATAAGCTTATAGGGTTCGATGATGAGGGGTGGGAGGAGGTTTGTGTGTAGCATAAACACCAGCTCGTGTACTAAACCAGTTGGGCCGCATGCCCGTCCTTCTGCGCATTTGCCTCAATGTAGCTGGATGCCATTATTCTGCAAACATAGAACATAGAACATAGAACAATACAGCGCAGTACAGGCCCTTCGGCCCACGATGTTGCACCGAAACAAAAGCCATCCAACCTACACTATGCCACTATCATCCATATGTTTATCCAATAAACTTTTAAATGCCCTCAATGTTGGCGAGTTCACCACTGTAGCAGGTAGGGCATTCCACGGCCTCACTACTCTTTGCGTAAAGAACCTACCTCTGACCTCTGTCCTATATCTATTACCCCTCAGTTTAAAGTTATGTCCTCTCGTGCCAGCCATATCCATCCGTGGGAGAAGGCTCTCACTGTCCACCCTATCCAACCCCCTGATCATTTTGTATGCCTCTATTAAGTCTCCTCTTAACCTTCTTCTCTCCAACGAAAACAACCTCAAGTCCATCAGCCTTTCCTCATAAGATTTTCCCTCCATACCAGGCAACATCCTGGTAAATCTCCTCTGCACCCGCTCCAAAGCCTCCACGTCCTTCCTATAATGCGGTGACCAGAACTGTACGCAATACTCCAAATGCGGCCGTACCAGAGTTCTGTACAGCTGCAACATGACCTCCCGACTCCGGAACTCAATCCCTCTACCAATAAAGGCCAACACTCCATAGGCCTTCTTCACAACCCTATCAACCTGGGTGGCAACTTTCAGGGATCTATGTACATGGACACCTAGATCCCTCTGCTCATCCACACTTTCAAGAACTTTACCATTAGCCAAATATTCCGCATTCCTGTTATTCCTTCCAAAGTGAATCACCTCACACTTCTCTACATTAAACTCCATTTGCCACCTCTCGGCCCAGCTCTGCAGCTTATCTATATCCCTCTGTAATCTGCTACATCCTTCCACACTATCGACAACACCACCGACTTTAGTATCGTCTGCAAATTTACTCACCCACCCTTCTGCGCCTTCCTCTAGGTCATTGATAAAAATGACAAACAGCAACGGCCCCAGAACAGATCCTTGTGGTACTCCACTTGTGACTGTACTCCATTCTGAACATTTCCCATCAACCACCACCCTCTGTCTTCTTTCAGCTAGCCAATTTCTGATCCACATCTCTAAATCACCCTCAATCCCATGCCTCCGTATTTTTTGCAATAGCCTACCGTGGGGAACCTTATCAAACGCTTTGCTGAAATCCATATACACCACATCAACTGCTCTACCCTCGTCTACCTGTTCAGTCACCTTCTCAAAGAACTCAATAAGGTTTGTGAGGCATGACCTACCCTTCACAAAGCCATGCTGACTATCCCTGATCATATTATTCCTATCTAGATGATTATAAATCTTGTCTCTTATAATCCCCTCCAAGACTTTACCCACTACAGACGTGAGGCTCACCGGCCTATAGTTGTCTCTGCTCCCCTTTTTGAACAAAGGGACCACATTTGCTGTCCTCCAGTCCTCTGGCACTATTCCTGTAGCCAATGATGACATAAAAATCAAAGCCAAAGGTCCAGCAATCTCTTCCCTGGCCTCCCATAGAATCCTAGGATAAATCCCATCAGGTCCCGGGGACTTATCTATTTTCAGCCTGTCCAGAATTGCCAACACCTCTTCCCTACGTACCTCAATGCCATCTATTCTATTAGCCTGGGGCTCAGCATTCTCCTCCACAACATTATCTTTTTCCTGAGTGAATACTGACGAAAAATATTCATTTAGTATCTCGCCTATCTCTTCAGACTCCACACACAATTTCCCATCCCTGTCCTTGACTGGTCCTACTCTTTCCCTAGTCATTCGCTTATTCCTGACATACCTATAGAAAGCTTTTGGGTTTTCCTTGATCCTTCCTGCCAAATACTTCTCATGTCCCCTCCTTGCTCGTCTTAGCTCTCTCTTTAGATCCTTCCTCGCTACCTTGTAACTATCCATCGCCCCAACCGAAACTTCACACTTCATCTTCACATAGGCCTCCTTCTTCCTCTTAACAAGAGATTCCACTTCCTTGGTAAACCACGGTTCCCTCGCTCGACGCCTTCCTCCCTGTCTGACCGGTACATACTTATCAAGAACACGCAGTAGCTGATCCTTGAACAAGCCCCACTTATCCAGTGTGCCCAACACTTGCAGCCTACTTCTCCACCTTATCCCCCCCAAGTCACGTCTAATGGCATCATAATTGCCCTTCCCCCAGCTATAACTCTTGCCCTGCGGTGTATACTTATCCCTTTCCATCATTAACGTAAACGTCACCGAATTGTGGTCACTGTCCCCAAAGTGCTCTCCTACCTCCAAATCCAACACCTGGCCTGGTTCATTACCCAAAACCAAATCCAACGTGGCCTCGCCTCTTGTTGGCCTGTCAACATATTGTTTCAGGAAACCCTCCTGCACACACTGTACAAAAAACGACCCATCTATTGTACTCGAACTATATCTTTTCCAGTCAATATTTGGAAAGTTAAAATCTCCCATAATAACTACCCTGTTACTTTCGCTCATATCCAGAATCATCTTCGCCATCCTTTCCCCTACATCCCTAGAACTATTAGGAGGCCTATAAAAAACTCCCAACAGGGTGACCTCTCCTTTCCTGTTTCTAACTTCAGCCCATACTACCTCGGCAGAAGAGTCCCCATCTAGCATCCTCTCCGCCACCGTAATACTGCTCTTGACTAGCAGCGCCACACCTCCCCCTCTTTTGCCTCCTTCTCTGAGCTTACTAAAACACCTAAACCCCGGAACCTGCAACATCCATTCCTGTCCCTGCTCTATCCATGTCTCCGAAATGGCCACAACATCGAAGTCCCAGGTACCAACCCACGCTGCCAGTTCCCCTACCTTGTTTCGTATACTCCTGGCATTGAAGTAGACACACTTCAAACCACCTACCTGAACACTGGCCCCCTCCTGCGATGTCAAATCTGTGCTCCTGACCTCTATACTCTCATTCTCCCTTACCCTAAAACTACAATCCAGGTTCCCATGCCCCTGCTGCATTAGTTTAAACCCCCCCAAAGAGCACTAACAAATCTCCCCCCCAGGATATTTGTGCCCCTCAGGTTCAGATGTAGACCATCCTGTCTGTAGAGGTCCCACCTTCCCCAGAAGAGCCCCAGTTATCCAAAAATCTGAATCCCTCCCGCCTGCACCATCCCTGTAGCCACGTGTTTAAATGCTCTCTCTCCTTATTCCTCATCTCACTATCACGTGGCACGGGCAACAACCCAGAGATAACAACTCTGTTTGTTCTAGTTCTGAGCTTCCATCCTAGCTCCCTGAAAGCCTGCCTGACATCCTTGTCCCCTTTCCTACCTATGTCGTTGGTGCCAATGTGGACCACGACTTGGGGCTGCTCCCCCTCCCCCTAAGGACCCGGAAAACACGATCCGAGACATCACGTACCCTTGCACCTGGGAGGCAACATACCAAACGTGAGTCTCTCACGCTCCCACAAAATCTCCTATCTGTGCCCCTGACTATAGAGTCCCCAATTACTAATGCTCTGCTCCTCTCCCCCCTTCCCTTCTGAGCAACAGGGACAGACTCCGTGCCAGAGGCCCGTACCCCATGGCTTACCCCTGGTAAGTCGTCCCCCCCACAAGTATCCAAAGCGGTATACTTGTTTCTCAGGGGAACGACCGCAGGGGATCCCTGCACTGACTGTTTTTTCCCAGTCCCTCTTACAGTTACCCACCTATCTCCAATCTTTGGTGTAACTAATTCCCTGAAGCTGCTATCTATGACCCCTTCTGCCTCCCGAATGATCCGACGTTCTTCCAACTCCAGCTCCAGTTCCCTAACTCGGTCTTGGAGGAGCTGGAGATGGCAGCACTTCCTGCAGGTAAAATCAGCAGGGACACTAACTGCATCCCTCACCTCAAACATCCTGCAGGAGGAACATTGCACTCCCTTCCCTGCCATTCCTCTAACTTTCTACCAAGATCTGGCTAAAAAATAATAATAATATAATAAAATATGGTACTTACCTCAGACCAATGGGTTTTATTATTAGGTTAGAGGAGGAGGGCGGGTGGGAGACACTACACGTGTAGTGTCTCGGGTTTCCTCTCCACCAGAATTTATTGGGGAGGGTCTTCCCAGACGTCCGCGGGTCGACTTCCTGTTCCCGCCTAAGAAACTAATTTAAAATAAAAAATAAAAAAAAATTCTCAGCTCCTGCTGAAATTGACTAACCAGCCAGCTGTTCTCACGCCGCCGAAATCGACTGGCCTGCCCCTGCAAAGACAAGTGCTTTTAAAGGTTGACTTACCTCCCAGCAACCTCCTTCCGCAATGCTCCCGCTGAAACTGACTCACCACTCACCAGCTGTTCTCCCGCCGAAATCGACTGGCCTGCCCCTGCAAAGACAAGTGCTTTTAAAGGTTGACTTACCTCCCAGCAACCTCCTTCCGCAATGCTCCCGCTGAAACTGACTCACCACTCACCAGCTGTTCTCACGCCGCCGAAATCGACTGGCCTGCCCCTGCAAAGACAAGTGCTTTTAAAGGTTGACTTACCTCCCAGCAACCTCCTTCCGCAATGCTCCCGCTGAAACTGACTCACCACTCACCAGCTGTTCTCCCGCCGAAATCGACTGGCCTGCCCCTGCAAAGACAAGTGCTTTTAAAGGTTGACTTACCTCCCAGCGACCTCCTTCCGCAATGCTCCCGCTGAAACTGACTCACCACTCACCAGCTGTTCTCACGCCGCCGAAATCGACTGGCCTGCCCCTGCAAAGACAAGTGCTTTTAAAGGTTGACTTACCTCCCAGCAACCTCCTTCCGCAATGCTCCCGCTGAAACTGACTCACCACTCACCAGCTGTTCTCACGCCGCCGAAATCGACTGGCCTGCCCCTGCAAAGACAAGTGCTTTTAAAGGTTGACTTACCTCCCAGCAACCTCCTTCCGCAATGCTCCCGCTGAAACTGACTCACCACTCACCAGCTGTTCTCACGCTGCCGAAATCGACTGGCCTGCCCCTGCAAAGACAAGTGCTTTTAAAGGTTGACTTACCTCCCAGCAACCTCCTTCCGCAATGCTCCCGCTGAAACTGACTCACCACTCACCAGTTGTTCTCACGCCGCCGAAATCGACTGGCCTGCCCCTGCAAAGACAAGTGCTTTTAAAGGTTGACTTACCTCCCAGCAACCTCCTTCCGCAATGCTCCCGCTGAAACTGACTCACCACTCACCAGCTGTTCTCACGCTGCCGAAATCGACTGGCCTGCCCCTGCAAAGACAAGTGCTTTTAAAGGTTGACTTACCTCCCAGCAACCTCCTTCCGCAATGCTCCCGCTGAAACTGACTCACCACTCACCAGCTGTTCTCACGCCGCCGAAATCGACTGGCCTGCCCCTGCAAAGACAAGTGCTTTTAAAGGTTGACTTACCTCCCAGCAACCTCCTTCCGCAATGCTCCCGCTGAAACTGACTCACCAGCTGTTCTCACGCCGCCGAAATCGACTGGCCTGCCCCTGCAAAGACAAGTGCTTTTAAAGGTTGACTTACCTCCCAGCAACCTCCTTCCGCAATGCTCCCGCTGAAACTGACTCACCACTCACCAGCTGTTCTCCCGCCAAAATCGACTGGCCTGCCCCTGCAAAGACAAGTGCTTTTAAAGGTTGACTTACCTCCCAGCAACCTCCTTCCGCAATGCTCCCGCTGAAACTGACTCACCACTCACCAGCTGTTCTCACGCCGCCGAAATCGACTGGCCTGCCCCTGCAAAGACAAGTGCTTTTAAAGGTTGACTTACCTCCCAGCAACCTCCTTCCGCAGTGCTCCCGCTGAAACTGACTCACCACTCACCAGCTGTTCTCACGCCGCCGAAATCGACAAACAGCTTGACATACGATTTTTAAAAAGGCACGTTTACTTCAAATACTTAGGGCGCAATTCTCCCATCGGGAAACTAAGTCCCGACGCCGGAGTGAAAACCGGGGTGTTTCACTCCGGCGTCGGAGGCCGCTCCCTGCCCCCTATTCTCCCGCCCTCGGGAGACTAGTAGCAGCATCGCGTCATTTGCGCGCGCCGGGCCATGGCGCCGCGTAAAAACGGCGCCGCGTAAATGACGTCAACTGCGCATGCGCGGTTGCCGTCCTCCCCGAGGCCGCCCCGCAAGAAGATGGATGGATCTTGCGGGACGGCGGAGGAAAGGAGCTCCTCCTTCAGAGAGGCCGGCCCGCCGATCGGTGGGCACCGATCGCGGGCCAGACCCCTTTTGAGGCCGCCCCCGATGCAGGAATCCCCCTCCCCCCCACAGGCCGCCCCCCCCCAGTATTGCCGCGCTGTTTCCGCCGGCAGCGACCAGGTGTGGGCGGTGCCGGCGGGAAGCCGTCGTGTTGGGCAGGACGCTCGGCCCATCGGGGCCGGAGAATTGCCGCTCGCCCATTACAAACGGCGAGCGCCGATTCTCCCAGCGGCCAGCCGTGATTCTCGCATCGCCGGTTTTGGGGGGGGGGGGGGAATCGAATGCGGGTGCCGGGGCGTCGTGGCGGGACTCCTACGGCGCCCCAGCGATTCTCCCACCCGGCGTGGGGGGGGGAGAATTCCGCCCTTAGTTCTGCAGAGCAGAGGCAGCATCCAAAATTGTGCAGTGTTCGGGTCAGATGTGTACCGTTGTCACAGCGTGTTGCCAGGCTCCAAGCTGTCTGTGGTCCTTTGTAACAGCTATGTGTACCAAAGAATGAAGAATGAATACACTCCAAATGATATTAGGCTCATGTGTAACAGCAATGTTGAGAGTGTAAATAGAGCAAGAATGCTGTGGGTTTCATAATAAGTATCAGTACGGGAGAGGAAGCCAAAGGAAACATTTGAAACTAATTCCTTTTTTTAAATGCCACCTTTGCCAATGTAATCGATTCCCTTTCTGGGGGGAGGGGGTGGGACGGAATTGGGGGTCCCACCCCCAATCCCGTGGAGGTGGTGGTGGTGGTGGGGAGGGGTGTAATATGATCCGTTACATTTTAAAAGTCACTCCACCCCCTTTCATATCTCTCACCATAGCCATCACAAACCCACAAAATAATGGCATGGTTTGAGCAGGGCCATTGAAGTAGTTCTCTCATTTGCATACAATACTCCCAGTTCATATAACAGCGAATATCTTGTACACCTGATATTATTTCCAGTGGAAAATCCCAGAGGCAGTAGCAGTGAGCAGGTGGAGCGGTAATCAAAAAAACTCCCACTCCAATCCACTGGAGTTATGCCAGCAACTCAAGTGGAAAATCTAGGCTTTAATTTATAACATAATAAACAGGCAAATAACAATTCTCAAAAGGAATTGCTAAACTTAGTTATGTTAGAAATACCTGTAATTTTCTATGCATGGGCCTATCCCTTTTACTTGGGACCACTGATGGCACTTCAGCACATTTCTCGATAGTTGTGCTGGGTTTTTCTGAGCACTTAACAAGCTACACTTTTATTCAAATAAAAGCAAAATACTACAGATGCTGGAAATCGGAAATAAAAACAAAAATGGTGGACAAACTCAGCCGGTCTGGCAACATCTGTGGAGAGAGAAACAGACTTCATGTCAAGTCCACATGACCCTTCTACAGAAGCTCTGTCGAAGGGTCACATGGACATGAAACATTAACTCTATTTCTCTGTCCGCAGATGCGGCCAGACCTGCTCAGTTTATCCAGCATTTTCTGCTTTTACCTTACACTTTAATTCAGTCCTTTTCTGTAGCTTGTGATAAATAGGAGGCTGCCATTTTTATTCCTGGCAAAACGAGAGAAAAATCACACTCTCCACAGCAAATATTAATACATTCCAACGTTCTTGCGGGGAAGTTTATTTAAGTTGCTGCTGCCCAAAGAAAGAAAATGTGTTGCAAAGTTATGAAGTGGATTAACAGGCAGTGTTCTTAATCTGTCACCAGATGTTTAAATTACTAACTTGCACAGTCATGGTTGAGACCAGAACGCAATGACATCAAATCTGTAATAAATAAAGCATGGGAAATTGCAAACAATCACAAATAATTCCTCTGACTGGTTAAAAAACATCCCCGATTTGATCCAATGGCGCCTTCGGTTGCCAATTCCCTGATCTCTGGAATTCCACCTCCAGAACTCTCAGCATCTCCACCTTGTTTTCTTCCTTTAAGACATTCCTCAAGAACTGTCTAATTGACCAAGCTTTTGGTCATCTATCCTGGTATCTTGTTGTGTAGCTTGATGTCATATTTTGTGTAATAATGTCTCTGAGAAGCGCCATAAGAGATTTTATGACATTAAAGGTGTGATTTAAAACAAGTTGTTGTCGGGTTTTTCATAGGAAGTCTTTTGGAACATACTAAGTCGTAAATGTAATACAAAGTGTGCAATACTGGATTTGTTAGTACATTGTGGACATTTTTTTAACCAGTCAGAGTAATTATTTGCATTTGTTTTCAATTTCCCCTGCTTTATTTATTACAGATTTGATGTCATTGTGTTCGGGTCTCAACTATGACCATGTTGCTTCCTGATTTCCAACTTTGGATTCACACCAACTTCCCAGTTCCCAACAGAACCACACAGATCCTTCGTAACACTTTTTCGATTTTGCCCCTTCGGGACATCAATAATAATCAATTCAATTAGAGTGCAAACAACACAAACAGTAGGAAGTACAAATTAAATTGTATTTTGTCAATAATATTATTGTGATAATGCATGTTATTCAAAGTCTGAAGTCTATGTTAATCAAAGACTTGCCTCTGTGTGGATGTGACTGGCTGTGATACAGTACTTTAGTGTTGTAGAGTTCCCTGGACCAATTGAATCACTGAACTAGGAACCATTACCTATTCAACAAATTGTCTGATCGTCAGTACTGATCGTTTACAAATCAGTTGATCCTACTGTTGGGCGCGATCTAACGGCCTCGTCATGCCCAACCCGGAACGTGACAAGGCCGGTAAATCTCGCGAGAAACCTCTTCCTAGTCTAGGCTGTCTACAATGCCACCTAACCTTGTATCATCCGCAAATTTGGATATGTGACTTTCTCTGCCATCACCCAAGTCATTAATAAATAGTGTGAATGATTGAGCCCCCAACACAGATCCCTGTGGTACCCCATTAGTCACCCCCTGCCAAATTGAGTAATTACTCATTATCCCCACTCTCTGTTGCCTGCCATTCAACCAGTTTCCAAACCATAAAAACTCTACGGTGTAGAAGGAGACCATTCAGCCCATCAAGTTGGCACCAATCCTCCAAAAGGGCACCCTGCTAAGGCCCTCGTCCCTGCCCTATCCCCTATAGCCCCACCTAACCTTTGGACACTAGCACAGTGGGCTAAACAGCTGGCTTGTAATGCAGAACAATGCCAGCAGCGTGGTTCAATTCCCGTACCGGCCTCCCCGAACAGGCGCCGGAATGTGGCGACTAGGGGCTTTTCACAGTAACCTCATTGAAGCCTACTTGTGACAATAAGCGATTATGATTATATTAAAGGGCAATTTAGCATGGCCAATCTACCTAACGTGCACATCTTTGGACAATGGGAGGCAACCGGAGCACCCGGAGGAAACCCACACAGACATGGGGAGAATGCGCAAACTGCACACAGTCACCCAAGGCGAGTGTCCATGGCGCTGTGAGGCAGCAGTGCTAACCACTGTACCATTGCACTATAATTTGCTCTCAACTCCGTAGGCTTCCACCTTAGTTAACAGTCTCTTGTGTGGGACTTTATCAAATGCCTTCTGGGAGTCCATATAAATGACCTCCACAGACATTCCCCTGTCCAGTACCTTAGTCACCTCCTCAAAAAATTCAGAAAGATTAGTTAGGCATAACTTTCCCTTCACATAACAATGCTGGCTCTCCCTGATTGACCAAAAGTTTTCAAGGTGTTCAGTTCCCCATCCCTGATTATAGACTCCAGTAATTTCCCCACCACAGATGTTGTGCTAACTCACCATAGAATCCATACAGTGCAGAAGGAGGCCATTGGGCCCATCGAGTCTGCACCAGCCCCTGGATAAAGCACCCTACTTAAGCTCACACCTCCACCCTATCCCCGTAACCCAGTAATCCCACCAACCTTTTTGACACTAAGGGGCAATTTAACATGGCCAATCTACCTAACCTGCACATTTTTGGACCATGGGAGGAAACCAGAGCACCCGAAGGAAACCCACACAGGCATGGGGAGAAAGTGCAAACTCCACACAGTCACCCGGGACTGGAATTGAACCGAGAACCCTGGAGCTGTGAGGCAGCAGTGCTAACCACTGTACCACCGTGCCGCCCGTACTGGTCTGTAATTCCCTGGTTTCCCCCTTTCACCCTTCTTGAAAAGTGGGGTGAAATGTGCAATTTTCCAATCCAGAGGGGCGACTCCTGAATCTCGGGAACTCTGGAAGATTACAGTTGGGGCATATTCAATGTGCTCCTCTACTTCCGTTAACATCCTTGGATTGAAACCTTTAGGTCCTGGGAATTTGTCACTCTTTAGTTCCATTAATTTCCTAGTTAGTAGATCTGTACTTACGTTAATTGTATTAAGTTCTGGTCCTCTATCAACTATTATATTTTTACGGGACTTCCAGCAAGTTATCCTCCTATTCTACTGTAAATACTGAGGCAAAGTATTTGTTCGACATGTCTGCCATTTCCCCATTATCACTGACAACCTCCATTTCCAGCTTTTAGTGGGCCCACATTGTTCTTCACCACCCACTTTCCCTTTATAGAACCATAACATTTCTTCTTATTGCTTTTGATGTCCCTTGAAAGTTTTCTTTCATAATCCCATTTAGTAGCTCTCATAAGCTCCTTTGTGCCCCTTTGCTGGTCCTTGTACCTATCCCATTTGTCCAGATCTGTGCTATGTCTTGCATTTTTGTAAGCCCTTTCTTTTAGTTTTATGATGTCCCTAACCTCTTTAGTTATCCTTGGCTTTTTTTGTGTGAAACGGAGCCTTTTCCACTCAGGGGTATGCATATACTTGCTCTGTATCTCGTTAAATGTTTCTTTAAATATTCCCCACTGATCTTCAGTCATTTGACTCATTAACAGATCTTCCCAGTTTACCATGGACAGTCTCTGCCTCATCCCGTTAAAGTCAGCCTTCCCACGTCTAAAATTCTAGTATCTGAAACGTGCTTTTCACTTTCAAACGCTACACTGAATTCAATCATGTTGTGATCACTATTTGATAAATATTCAAGCACAGTTAGGCTACTAATTAAATTTGGCTCATTACTCATAGCTAAATCTAATATTGCTTGTCCCCTTGTGGCAACCAGAACATATTGCTGCAGGAAACGATCCCGGACACATTCCAGAAATTCACTACCTTTCTGACAGGTGTTTGTCTACCTCTTCCAATCTATGTGTAAATTAAAATACCCCATTAATACTACTCTGCCTTTGCTATACACTTGTCTAATTTCTGCCTTTATACAATCTGGCACCTCAGAACTGCTACCAGGGGGTCGATACACAACATCCATTACAGTTTTAGATCCTTTTGAGTTCCTCAGTTCCATCCATATGGTCTCCACTGGATGCTTTCCCCTCATCGTATTCTCCCCCACCATTGAGGTGACTGTACGTCTAATCAGTAAGCCAACTACACCCCCTTTGTCACCTTTCCTGTCCGTCCTGTAAATTTTATAACCAGGTGTATTTAGATCCCAGTCCCAACCATCCTGCAGCCATGTCTCAGTAATAGCAGCTACATCATAACCTTCAATTTGCATTCGTGCCTGCAGCTCATCCATTTTATCCCTTACACTCTGCGCATTTATATATACAATTCTTAATTGGGCCATTCCCCTGACCTGTCCCTCAGCACTGATGTTTTATTTGGTTGTTTATTTTTCTCTTTTGGTTTAACCCAGTGTTCTTCAAACTTTTTTTCCGGGGACCCATTTTTACCAACCTTCGGGACCCCCGCCGGCCGACCTTCGCGACCCACCATTTTCTCTTACCTTGTTTGCTGCTGACAAAAATGGAGGAAATGGTTTTGGGTCCCTTTGGCCCTCGTACACGCTCCTCCAATGGAACCTGTTGGATGAAGGTGAAGCCTTCCGGTGTCGGAAAGTATGGAGTCTCCATCTGTCCAAAGTTCTGCATTTTGTTCCTGTAAACTTTTATCAAATAAAACCCCCCTGAACTTGTGAAAAAAAATAAAATGAATAAAATAAATGAAAAAAGGAAAAATTAAATGAATAAAATAAATGAATAAAATGAATAAACCCTCCCCCCGAATTTGTAAAACAAGAAGCTGCAACCGTTTAAGAAAAAACGGCTGCATTGTGCATGCGTGCCCATCATCGGCGCGCTTGCGCATAGTTTAGCGCATGTGCGCCGATGATCTGGCACGCATACGCAGTGTGGCTGCATTTTTTAAAACATGTTCGTGGCCATTTTGAAGGCCACTTGCAGCCGGCGTTATTAACAGCTGGCTGCTGCGGCTGTTGCGCGCAGATATGTGCGATCGGGAGCACCATGACGGGCGACTCCACGGCCCGACACCCGCCCGTGACCCACCCTCGAGTTTGACAATGCCTGGTTTAACCAGTATACTTGTAGTTTTGCCATTAGCCACATGTTTACTTCCCTAATTTCCTCATCCTTAAACCAATTTACACGTGGCTTGGGTAATAATCCAGAGATCAGAATCCTTGAGGACAGCTTAGATGAAATAAAATTGCAAGGAGATATTGACAGAGCAGAGTACTTTCTAAATGGAAAGAGGTTCGGTGCAGTGGATGTTCAAAGAGACTTGGGGGTTCAGGTGCATAGATCCTTAAAATGGCAGGAACAAATGCAGAAAAGAATCAAAAAGGCGAATAGAATGATAGCCTTTATATCTAGAGGATTGAAATATAAAGACACAAGTTATGCTGCAACTATATAAAACTCTGGTTGGACCCCACTTGGAGTACTGTGAGCAGTTCTGGGCACCACACCTTGCAAAGGACATTTTGACCTTGGAGGGAATGGAACGTAGATTTACAAAAATGATACCTGGATCACAGGAGTTGAGTTACAAGGAGGGATTGCTCAAATTAGACCTGTTTTCGCTAGAAATTAGAAGGCCAAGGGATGATCTGATCTAATGTTCAAGATATTTATAGGCAGGGTGGATAAAGATAAACTATTCCCACTGGTTGGAGATTCTAAAACTAGGGGACATGATCTAGGACGAGACCATTCAGGAGAGATGATAGGAAAAACCTCTTCACTCAAAGGGTGGTAGAGGTTTGTCCAACAAACAGTATTTGAAACTAGGTCAGTTGTTAATTTTAAATAAGAGATAAATAGATTTTTGTCAAGCAAAAATATTAAGGGATATGGGCCAAAGGCAGGTATATGGAATAAGGTCACAGATCAGCCATGATCTCGCTGATTAGCAGGACAGGCTTGAGGGGCTGAATGGCCTACCCCTGTTCCTACCTGTTATCATCTTATATACCTCAATTAGATCTCCTCTCATTCCTCTTAACTCGAGAAAGGAGAGGCCTCAACTATTCAATCTCTCCTTTCACATTGCATGCGGAGGGGCTATCACTAATTAATTATATTTTCACCCCTCACCTTTCGTTGCTCCTGCTCTCTCCACTTTACCTCTGGAATGTTGAAATTTCACTTGCTTCTTGAAGGTTAGAATACTGAATGTATTAAAATATTGCGTACATTGTGAAATGCCTGGGTTTTATGAGGAATGCTAAGTTAGACTGCATTTGCCAACAAAAGACAGTCTTTCAATGACATTCTATAGCAAATAATCAGGAGATTTAGATTCACCCTATGTTCGCCATCGTGAATACCTCTCTATCAGTATTGCTAATACTACAATTTGGGTTGAACAGCTGAGATACTTTTTCTCTGTTCAGCCCAGTACAATGCTGCCAATTCCAGAACAACGCGCAGAGATTGTGCTGAACATTCAATACAATTAATGTTGTGTGAACTGCATAGAGGACCACAGCAAAGTTCTTTGCTTACTGCTATGATGACAGCGAATTTAAATTAAATCTAATAAAAGCGGAGGAGGCTGGGAGGAAGGATAGTTAACTCTGAAAATAATCTGTTGAAGGGGTTCACAATTGAGTCGTGGTGGTCCTCCAACGCTTCTGTAAAGCATTGAACAAGCCAGTTTCAGCCATCTGTACCTTTGTACTGTTCACAGATAAAATTACAGGTGGTACTTCTTTTCAAAGGACCGAGCAGAGAGTGAGTCTCTAAAAAAACAAAATGTTTTTTGAAAATAGACCGAGCATAATGTCACTAATGGTCGGAAATGTCCGTGCTCTAGGGGGTAGGGGGTGTATACGGGTTGCCTTTGGCTGATGTTGTTGGATTACATCCACTTCACTGCCATTGAGCAAATGGAGAAACTAATTAGGTTCTACTGGGACTTTCAATTGTCATTATTTTTTGACATTTTTCAGGGGAGGGGAGCGTAATTATCTCGGGGTAAATACTTCATTTTAACAGTACATATCCTTTGTTGAGACTACAATCTTTCTGGCTTCCTCACCTCACATTCTTACTCCGCTCCATGGACAGACAGAGTGAGACGATTATGATTATTGGTTAGTGGGAAAGACCTACTGGGTTCTAAACTCAATCCCAAGACTACACTGCAATCAAATTACATGTCCGTCTCGTTTATTGAGAAAATAAGGCTCTGCGTAATTTTTTTTTCTCACAGTATATATATTAGGATTTTACATTTTAGAAATTGACGCAACAAAGTTACAAAAAATACCAAAGATAAAAAGAAAGCAAACAAAAATAGAACAGGGAATCAGTATCTAACCCACGCCCCCAATTTCCTTGTCAGCCTCCTGAGACACGCCAATGAGGAGGAGAGCCAGCCACCATTCAATAAGGGAATCAGACCTACCCCAGGGGGAAAAAAAACAGGATATCTATCTATTACGTACAGCGCTCAGCCCATCCACAAATTGCCATGCACCCCAGGACTAAACCCAGACTCTCCAGGCCCCCCTCCCACCCCCCCACAGACTCCCTCAAAAGGGGCACCTCCGATTCTTGGGGACAACAGGATACCAACCATGGCACGGGGCCTGGCCGAGCCCAGCACCATCCAAAAGGAAAATTCAGGAGATTATGTCCCTAGGACCTCCCACACATCCCCCAAACCCACACCCCGCCGAGTCTGCACCCTCCCAGTTAAGTGCAGTGCTCCCACTCACGGAGCGGAAATGGCACTCGCCAGCCAGGAGTGGATCCCAATCCAGGTGAAGGAGAACCCTCAAGCCAACCATCATTAGGGCATCCTGGGAGGGAGGGCGGGGAGGCTCGCCCTCCCCCGAGAACCCCCACCCACTCCACCGGGCCTGACCAAAACCAATGCTCACCCAGATGTCCCACCCTAGGGACATAATTTCCTGAATTTTACGTAGATGGCACCGGAGCGAAGCGACTTTCTGCGAGCTCTCCCCAACAGATCCACTTTTTACTTAACTTACAATCGTTCTAATCTTTTAAAATTTAATTCTAAGATGAACATTATTACTAACCACGACCTAGAAGCAGATCAGGCCCAAACCGGAAGTGAAGCCCCAACCTCGATTTAGAGCTGACCCGGAACTCGGAGCTCCCAACCCGGCCTAACAACCGACTCCAGCCCCGGATCGCCTGGCCTAGTCCCGGAGCTCCCGGCCCGACCCCCGGCGACGGGACCCGGCCCAACTCGACCCCGAAAGGCCCGCCCAGCGACACGACCCAGGGAGGCCTGCCCAGCAACCCGACTTATTTGGAGATGGAAGAAAGAAAGATCCACTTGGAGGCCCAACCGGGTTTACTTCAAGACCCGACCCCAGGAGCGCCCAAGGAGGGGACAGACCATGGGATACATCCAAAACTGCCTCAGGAAGTCCCTGCCCACGACCCAGGACCCCCAAAATGGCAGAGACCCCACGCGAAGACCCGATCACGCTGCTAGGTATTCCCGTGCCCGCAGAATGCTGGGACCCGTCTGGATCGCAAACATGCCCCCCAGCAACCCTTCTACCTCAAACAGCGCCCGGGACCCTGCCAGACGCGACCCCGGGAACGGAACCAGTGCCCTGGTCCCCGCCAGCGCCCTGGACCCCGCCAGACGCAACCACCTACCTTCCACAAGGTCAGACTGCTCCCATCGGATCCCAGGACCATCCAATCACAGGCCGCCGACCGAGGAAGTGAGGGAAACGCGGCGGTCTGCAGGTTAGACTGAAGCAACGCGGTTTCAAGACCCCTCTCCCCAGCATACTCCTGGCAAACGTCCAAGTGATCGAAAACAAGCTGGATGAACTTAACGCTAGACTTACCTCTCAGAGGGAAGCAAGAGACTACTGTGTGCTCTGTTTCACAGAGACATGGCTCACCCCCGCCTCACCGGACTGTGCCATACAACCTGAAGGCTTCTCAATTCACCAGACGGACTGCACCGCGTCATCTAGCAAAGCAAAGGGTGGAGGGGTTTGCCTCCTCATCAACTCCTCCTGGTGCTTGGATGTGGCGACCCTGGCGACCTACTGCTCCCCAGACCTGGAATACCTGACCATGAAGTGCTGCCCATACTATCTTCCACGTTGGTTCACTTCAGCCATTATCACAGCGGTCCACATCCCACCCCAGGCAGAAGTGAGGAAGGCGCTGGACGAACTATACACAGTAATAAACAACTACGAAACAGAACACCCGGAGGCCTTGTTCATCGTGGCCGGAGACTTCAACAAGGCCAAAATTCCACCAGCACATCTCCCGTCCCACCAGGGGCGACAACGCTCTTGACCACTGCTACTCAAAAATCAAGAGCACCTACCGTTCCATCCCCCGACCGCACTTTGGGAAATCAGGCCATAAGACAGTGCTCCTTCTCCCGGCATACAAGCAGAAACTCAAGCGGGCGAATCCAGCTAAGAAGGTCGTGCAGTGTTGGTCCGAGGAAACAGAAGAGCTCTTACGTGACTGCTTAGAGACAGTGGACTGGTCCATATTTAAGAACTCAGCGACCAACTTAAATGAGTATGCCACCACCGTCACAGACTTCATCAGCAAATGTGTGGACGACTGCGTGCCAAAGAAAGCAGTACTTACGTTCCCCAACCGGAAACCATGGCTCAATCGCGAGATTGACTCCCTACTGAAGGACAGATCTGAGGCGTTCAAGTCAGACGACCCTGACCTATACACAAAATCCAGGTACGACCTCTGCAAAGCCATCCGAGATGCCAAGAGAGAATATCAAACCAAGCTAGAGTCACAGACAGACTCTCGGCGGTTGTGGCAAGGACTAAACAACATAACGGGCTACAAAACGAAGCCGAGCAGTACCTCCAGCAGCAGCGCACCGTTCCCCGATGAACTCAACGCATTCTATGCTCGGTTCGAGCAGGAAACCAACAATCCGCTGTCGAGTGCCCCAGCAGCCCATAACTCACCCAACCTACCATCACAGCTTCCAAAGTCAGATTGGCCTTCCTGAAAGTGAACCCTCGGAAGGCGACGGGCCTGGACAGGATCCCTGGTTGTGCACTCAGAGCCTGCGCGGACCAGCTGGCAGAGGTGTTCGCGGACATCTTTAACCTGTCTCTACTTCACTCTGAGGTCCCCGCCTGCTTCAAGAAGACCATCATCATACCGGAGCCAAAAAAGAACCAGGCAACGTGCCTCAATGACTACCGTCCGGTGGCCCTGACTTCAGTCGTAATGAAGTGCTTCGAGAGGTTGGTCATGAAGTGCATCACCTCCATACTCCCAGAACGCCTTGATCCACTGCAATTCGCATACCGCTGCAACCGGTCTTCAGCAGTCGCCATTTCCCTGGCCCTACACTCATCCCTAGAGCATCTCGACAACAAGGACTCCTACATCAGACTCCTATTTATTGACTGCAGCTCCGCCTTCAACACCATAATCCCAGCCAAGCTCATATCAAAACTCCAAAACCTAGGACTTGGCTCCCCACTCTGCAACTGGATCCTCGACTTTCTGACCCACAGACCACAATCAGTAAGAATAAACAACAACACCTCCTCCACAATAGTCCTCAATACCGGGGTCCCGCAAGGCTGCATACTTAGCCCCTTATTCTACTCCCTGTATACACACAACTGCGTGGCAAAATTTGGTTCCAACTCCATTTACAAGTTTGCTGATGATACGAGCATAGTGGGCTGGATCTCGAATAACGACGAGTCAGAATACAGGAAGGAGATAGAGAACCTAGTGGAGTGGTGCAGCGACAACAATCTCTCCCTCAATGCTAGAAAACTAAAGAGCTGGTCATTGACTTCAGGAACCAAAGTACTGTACACACCCCTGGCAGCATCAACGGGGCCGAGGTGGAGATGGTTAGCAGTTTCAAATTCCTAGGGGTGCACATCTCCAAATATCTTTCCTGGTCCACCCACGTCGACGCTACCACCAAGAAAGCACATACTTCCTCAGGAAACTAAGGAAATTTGGCATTTCCACATGAACTCTTACCAACATTTACAGATGCACCATAGAAAGCATCCTATCGGGCTGCATCACAGGCTGGTATGGCAACTGCTCGGCCCAGGACCGCAAGAAACTTCAGAGAGTTGTGAACACAGTCCAGTCCATCAAACGAACCTGCCTCCCATCCATTGACTCCATCTACACCTCCCGCTGCCTGGGGAAAGCGGGCAGCATAATCAAAGACCCTCCCAACCGCTTACTCACTCTTCCAACTTCTTCCATCAGGCAGGAGATACAGAAGTCTGAGAACACGCACGAACAGACTCAAAAACAGCTTCATCCCCGCTGTTACCAGACTCCTAAATGACCCTCTTATGGACTGACCTCATTAACACTACACCCTGTATGCTTCATCCGATGCCGGTGCTTATGTAGTTACATTGTTTACCTTGTGTTGCCCTATTATGTATTTTATTTTATTCCCTGTTCTTTCCATGTACTTAATGATCTGTTGAGCTGCTCGCAGAAAAATACTTTTCACTGTACCTTGGTACACGTGACAATAAACAAATCCAATCCAATCCAAAAGGAAAAAAGATACCCCCAGATAGAGTATACCAATCAACTCAAAATAACCATCGTCAAATGAAGGATACCCAGGGCTACTCACATCCCCAATCCTCAGCCACGAATACCACTTCCACTTCAGCCTGCTCTAAAAAAAAGGCAAGTTTAAATTCAAATGTAAAAGAGAAAGGAAAAATCCGAAACGGATCAGCTCCAACTGGGAGGGCTATCCCCAATCACAGTGAGGACGAACTAACCCGACCAACCCCAACCTTGCATCCCTCTTACGCTCCAGCTCCACCCATCTTCCTTTTAAATGAGACGGGACTGATAACGAAGAATCCCTCCTTCCCGCAATCAAAATAATTGTAAGACACTATATGGCATAATTACAATTAGGAGTGGAACTGTGCACAAATCCCATTTCCCATTTGCTTAATCAGGAGAACCAATGGTACCAGCCATCACATCCCTGTTTCACACTCCCCTGTAGGAAAAGGCAGCATCAAGAAAAGAACAACAGGGTGTAATGTTCAGGATAACAGATGAGTTGCAGGGCACTCCTCAGGATAAAGACATGTTCCCTGTCACATGAAGACAGCTAAATCCAAGGATAAAGCAGGATCAACGGGCACTCTTCATCACCTCTCAGGATTCTGGTGATCAAAGCACAAGACATCATTACTTCCACCATGCCATCTCACCAACACCCAGGCAACCTGTGTGTGTGGGGGGGGGGGGGGGGATGTCTTGACCAGTTTGGTCACCTCCAACCCCTCATAATGAACATCAGGAACTGGACAACACAGGACCAGCGATCCGTGGGCCAGACCGACCCCTGACCTGGAAGATAGGATGCGTCGTGCTCCATCGAATCTGATCCAAGCAGCCGCAAATCAAGATTACCGAAACATGGGAGACAATTTTCAAAGTCACTCAGGAACGCCTCCGCCACCTCTTGCTAGGTCCAGAGGTGCACCCTGCTCGGTCTCTCCTTCCCCCGAACTCTTCAGGCTGGAAGACAAACCATGGAGAAGGATCCTGACAACAGGAGGCAGATCCCACCAGGGAAAGTGCTCTCTCAAATACAAGAACCTCTTCGTGATCATCGATCATCTCCATAAAAGTACCCCGCAACTCTTGGTAATGAGCCCTGACTCCCTGCACCGCAGAGAAGAGATGTTCAGCAAAGAAAATCTATCCGTTAAAGCCATCATCCGATGCACTCAGCACCGCTAAGGCGAGAGTCCGCGCAATGGCAACTGCACCACTGCAAGCAGCGCCCCACCCCACCCTACTTCAACCGCCATGAGTAAACGAGGATTTTAGCATTTTCTCTCGGCTCATTCTCACCAAGACACAAACCAAACAAAGCACAAGCCATGGAACTCAAGAAAAGACAATTAAGAAATATGCACCAGGATGTAAAGACAGATTAAAAGATGTGCAGAGCCGGAGCACGCGGAAACGCAGCCGCTCCCGCGTTCACATCACGTGATCCCCGGTTCTGTGTAATATTAAAACCACCGATCCAAAATTTAGATGAGTTTTCCTTTTGTAAATAATAAATGAAACACATCCCCGTGGATCTACTGATCAAAGCCCCAGTTAAACCTGTATTAACTGTGGTACTCCACTGAAATGCGTACATTTAGCAAGATGATACACTTAAGCTAAACATAGAAATATAGTCATGCTCTGGGTTATGTCACGCAAAACAACTTGCATAAGAGATAAAATGCATCATCTAGGTGCCCTCTAGTGATACACACTGCATGAAAAATATTGATTGCAATATGTATTTAGTAGCATACATTTTGAATGAGAGTTGAAAGAATCTAAGGAGGTGCTGAAAGAAATGCGCAGGATCATATACTGTGTGAGGTGTCTTTAAGTGTCAAACGCACCTTTAGATTATGCAGCAGAATTCATGCATGCTCCCATCGCAAGTCTCCAAACAAATTACCTGTGCGTGTGTTTGTATGTATTATTATACACCTTCAGCGTGCAGTCATCGGCAGGGAATTCTCAGCTTGAGAGATGGCTAGCGGGACCGAGGCTGATGATGATCCGGGGGAATCATAGATTTGAGCTGGGGAGGATGGATGCGAGGTTACAGGGGATGGGAAGAGAAGGGGGTGAAGAAGATGAAGGATTTGTTTGTGGAGGGGCGGTTCTTAAGCTTGGAGGAGTTAAGAGGAAAATTTGGGTTTTCACATGAGGAGGGTTTTTGGTATATGCAGGTGGACGAGGACTTGCGAACAGGGTGGGAGAGGCCCAGCTAGCCATTTGCACATGTTCTGGTTCTGCACGAAGTTGGAGAGATTTTGGGGGTCATTATTTAGCACCATGTCGGCGATCTTGCATGTGGATTTGGAGCCGTATCCCCTGGGGGCCTTATTTGGTGTGATGGACCTGCCAGAATTGCAGACGGGAGCGGGAGCAGATGTTTTAGCCTTCACCTCATAAATCGCTCGTAGGTGGGTTGTTAGGGTGGAGGTCAGCTTCTCCATCCTTTCCTCGGCTTGGCTGGGGAATCTAATGGAGCTCTTACATCTGGAGAAGGTAAAATTTGCCCTAAAGGCGGCACATGAGGGGGGGAATTCTCCACCCCCACGCCGGGTGGGAGAATCGCATGGGCGCCGCGTGAGTCCCGCCACGTCGTCCCGACGCCCGCACGCGATTCTCCCACCCCCTCCAAACCGGCGCGGCGTGAATCACGGCCAGCCGCTGGGAGAATCGCCGCTTGCTGTTGGTAATTCTCCGGCCCGGATGGGCCGAGCGGCCTGCCCAACACGACAGGTTCCCGCTGGCGCCATCCACACCTGGTCGCTGCCGGCGGGAACAGCGCGGGAACGCTGGGGGTGTGGCCTGTGGGGGGGGCGAGGGGGGTTCCTGCACCGAGGAGGGGGGCTCAAAAGGGGTCTGGCCCGCGATCGGTGCCCACCGATCGGCGGGCCGGCCTCTCTGAAGGAGGACCTCCTTTCCTCCGCTGCCCGGCAAGATCGATCCGTCATCTTCTTGCGGGGCGGCCACGGGGAGGACGGAATCCGCGCACTTACGTCATTTACGTGGCGCCGGTCGCGTCATTTACGCGGCGCTGCTTTTACACGGCGCCAAGGGCTGGCACGCGTAAATGACACGGCACCGCTCCTAGCCTCCCGGGGGCGGGAGAATAGGGTGCTGGGAACGGCCTCCAACGCCGGAGTGAAATACTCCGGTTTTCACTCCGGCGTCGGGACTTAGTCTCCCGATGGGAGAATTGCGCCTGAAGAGTTCCACAAGAGATGGGATTTGTTCATTTTGCATTTTGAAGTGCAGGTTACCGTCAACTGTTATTGAGGGTGGGGGTTGTGGGGGGGGGGTTTTGTGCAGGGTTTATTTTATTTGGGGTATAATGTTTTTGTTTTGTTTTGTAAAATATTAAAATGCGAAAAATGTGAATAAAAATACTTCTGAAAAAAAAACTTGAGACGTTGGCTTTTTAAAACAAGGGGGGTCATTCTCCGACCCCCCCCGCCGGGTCGGAGAATGGCCGTTGGCCGCCGAGAATCCCGCCCCCGCCGAAGTCTCCGGTACTGGAGATTGGGCGTGGGCGGGAATCGGGCCGTGCCAGTTGGCGGGACCCCCCGCTGGATTCTCCGGCCCGGATGGGCCAAAGTCCCGCCCAGAAATTGCCTGTCCCGCCGGCGTAAATCAAACCTGGTATTTACCGGCGGGACCAGGCGGCGTGGGCGGGCTCCGGGGTCCTGGAGGGGGCGCGGGGCGATCTGACCCCGGGGGGTGCCCCCACGGTGGCCTGGCCCGCGATCGGGGCCCACCGATCCGCGAGCAGGCCTGTGCTGTGGGGGCACTCTTTCCCTTCCGCCACGGCCTCCACCATGGCGGAGGTGGAAGAGACTCTCCTCACTGCGCATGCGCGGGAAACTGACAGCGGCCGCTGAAGCTCCAGCGCATGTGCCGGGAAACTGACAGCGGCCACTGACGCTCCCGCGCATGCGCCGCATTTCCGCGCCAGCTGGCGGGGCAACAAACACCATTTCCGCCAGCTGGCGGGGCGGAAATCCCTCCGGCGTCGGCCTAGCCCCGACATTGAGGGGCTAGGCCGCCAAAGATGCGGAGCATTCCGCACCTTTGGGCCGACGCGATGCCCGTCTGATTGGCGCCGCTTTTGGCGCCAGTCGGTGGACATCGCGCCGTTGGGGGAGAATTTCGCCCAAGATTTCAGCTCATACACTGAGACTGGGAGAAACACCAAAGATCAAATCGATAATATTGGCAAAATGCTTCAAGCAAATCCTAAACAACAATAAGTAGGTTGAAATAATACTTCTAGCGGTAGCACGGTGGCTAGCACAGTTGCTTCACAGCTCCAGGGTCCCAGCTTCGATTCCCGGCTTGGGTCACTGTCTGTGTGGAGTCTGCACGTTCTCCACTTGTCCGTGTGGATTTACTCCGGTTTCCTCCCACGAATCCCGAAAGACGTGCTTGTTAGGTAATTTGGACTTTCTGAATTCACCCTCTGTGTACCCGAACAGGCGCCGGAATGTGGCGACCAGGGGCTTTTCACAGTAACTTCATTGCAGTGTTAATGTAAGCCTACTTGTGACAATAAAGTTTATTTATATATTATACAGTTCCTTCCTTCTCCAATCGTCTTCTCCTCTATTGTCCTCTCATATTTTACTTTGCATTATTTTGTATCTACCTTTTCTGTTCTACTTTATTGCCTATCTGCATTGTATTCGCAAATCTATTTGCTTTCTTGTCACATATCTGAAACACTTTTGAGCTGACTCAACAGTCTCATGGCAGAACAAAGCTGTCGGTGGATTGATTCAGATGTGGGCTAAGGCAGACTGAGTTAAATTGCCAGTGGTGTTTCAAAGATTAAGCAATGTTTGCAGAATTTGGTGACATAGATGATATGCGGCCCAGTGGAGGGTGCAGGAATGAATAGCTGTCTGAGCCTGACGGATTTCAGGGGCCTAACTGAAGTCAAACCAGAATCGGTCGGGTGAGAACAGTCATCTCTTCCAGACCTGTACATTCCTGCACTTCTTTACCAGTGGGGACTTGCATCCTCTTGAGTCTAGCTGACTAAGGGGTGATTTATTGGACGCCTTTCAAATGATAAAGAAATTTGATAGGCCAGATACGGCGAAACGATTTCCTCTCGTGAAGGAGTCCAGAAGGGGTGACATGGTGGCACAGTGGTTGACACTGCTGTCTCACAGCAGTGAGGAACCTTGGGGGACTGTCTGTGTGGAGTTTGCACTTTCTCCCTGTGTCTGTGTGGGTTTCCTCTGGGTAGTCAGGTTTTCTCCCAGTCCAGAGATGTGAAGATGGTTGTGTGGATTGGCCATGCTAAATTGCCCATTAGTTGCTAATTTTCCCCATAATGTCCAAAGATGTGCAGATTTGGAGGGGTTACGGGGATAGGGTGGGGAGAGTGGGCCAAGGTTTGGCTGCTATTGCAGATGGTTGGTGCAGACTTAATGGGCTGAATGGCCTCCTTCTTCACCAGAGGAATTCTATGGCTTTATAACCCTTGACATCAAGGCAGTATTTGACCGGTGTGGCACCAAGGAGCCACTTGGAGTCAATGGGAATCCAATTGGAGCCAACTGGAGTCAATAGGAATCAGGGGGGAAACGCTCTGCTAGTTGGAGTCCTACCTGGCACAATGGAAGGTGGTTGTGGTGGTTGGAGGTCGATCATCTCAGCTTCAGGACATCACTGCTGGAGTTCCTCAGGCTAGTGTCCTAGGCCCAACCATTTTCAGCTGCTTCATCAATGACCTCCTTTGCCATCAAAGGCTAGAAATCCAATGGCGAGTAACTCACCTCCTGACCCCCCCAAACCTGTCCGCCATCTAGAAGGCATAAGTCAGGAGTGTAATGGAATACTCTCCACTTGCCTGGATGAGTGCAGCTCCAACACTCAAGAAGCTCAACATCATCCAGTACAAAGCAGCCTGCCTGATTGCTTCCCCTTCCACAAACATTCAAACCCTCCAGCTCCAATGAACAGCGGAAACCATGCTTACCATCCACAAGATCAACTGCAGTAACTCACCAAGGTTCTTATAGAATAGAATATAGAATAGAATTTACAGTGCAGAAGGAGGCCATTCGGCCCATCGAGTCTGCACCAGCTCTTGGAAAGAGCACCCTACCCAAAGTCAACACCTCCACCCTATCCCCATAACCCAACCCAACACTAAGGGCAATTTTGGACACTAAGGGCAATTTATCATGGCCAATCCACCTAACCTGCACATCTTTGGACTGTGAGAGGAAACCGGAGCACCCAGAGGAAACCCACGCACACACGGGGAGGACGTGCGGACTCCGCACAGACAGTGACCCAAGCCGGAATCGAACCTGGGACCCTGGTGCTGTGAAGCAATTGTGCTATCCACAAGGCTACCATGTTCTATGAGACAACACCTTCTCGACCCACGACCACTACCATCTAGAAGGACAAGAGCAGCAGATACCTGGAATCCCCACCACCTGGAGATACCCGTCGAAGTTACGTACCACCCTGACTTGGAAATATATCTCCGCTCCTTCACAGTCGCTGAGGCAACACCCTGGAACTTCCTTCCTAACAGCACAGTGGATGTACCTACACCTCAAGGATTGCAGCAGTTCAAGAAGGCAACTCACCACCACCTTCTGAAGGGCAACCAGGGATGGGCAATAAATGCTGGTCAAACCAACCATACCCACATGCTGTAAATGAATTTTTAAAAACTTAAAAATAGAGCCTTGTGTGAAATCAGGAAGCATCTTTTCATATAAAAGGATACTGGAGATCTGGACCTCTTTTTCCCAAAAGGCCATAAAAGCTGGATCATTAGTAAGTTTCAACACTGAGATCGACAGCTTTTTAGTAGGGAAGGGTATTAATTGAAAATTAAGTTAAGGTACAGATCAGCCATGATCCAATTGAGTGGCAGAACAGGTTTGGGGAGGCCTGAATGCCCCACTTTTATTTCTATGTACCTATGGTTCAGTGGGTTATCAGTGTCCTTTAAAGTAACAATGGTCAATTGAAATAAATTATACTGTCTGTATGTTGTGTCATTACTTAGTTAGGTAATAAAATAAATACAAAATGCTAGGAATCTGCATCTGGTTAGTTAACTATTACAAAAGAATGATTGGTTGCATCCAAAATATTACGTTTTTAGCAGAACAGACCTTACAGGTGAGTATCTATTAGATATCACACTTTTATAAACAACTGATAGTTCAGCTGGACAGGCAGCCAAATCCATTACTTGGGCCATAAACCATATTTTTTTGGATGCCTTGACCACTGGTCAAATTTCTTGGGGGAGAACTTCTGTTTGTGTGTACACAATTGGGAAAATGTGCTCAAAAGGCGCATGGAATGGTTATTAGGTTAGGCTACAAAGCCGTGTCTGCTTGGGTTTCACCCCCAGAACTCAAAGATGTGCAGGGTAGGTGGATTGACACTAAATTGTCCCTTATTTGGAAATAAAAGGTTAGGCTACAAGTTTCGGCTAAAATACATTTGCATCATCACAAATCTTCCATGAATGTAATAGAAAGTAATATGCTTTACCTTTCCATTGTGACATATCCATTGATGTATTAGAGAACTGTAATGTACTGCAGTTTTGTTAATACAGTTGAAAATGGCTTTAACACCAAAAATTATTTGATTATATTAAATATTTGATTTAAAATGTGCTTGAAAAAACGACACTGAACCATTTATTAGCTTTTTGGTGCACATTAGTCAATTGCTTGGTAAATTAGATATATTTTTTGATGTGAGTAAAGTTTTAAAACATGCCTGCTAATGCCTGTGTGGATACCGAAGAAAAGGAGTGCAATTTCAGTAGCATTCTTCAACCAGGATTATTGTGGCTACAAGATCAGATTAAAGACTGGGAATTCTGAGGCAAGTAACTGTCTTCCCAAGAGCTTGTCCGCCAAGGCAGGAGGGCCTGGATGAGTACGACTCTAACAACACTCAAGAAACTTGGCATATTATCCTGGACAAAGTAGCCTGTTGCATCGGCACACCATCTACCATCTTAAAAATTCACACCTTCCACCACAAATGCATAGTGCCAGCAGTGTGCACCATATACAAGATCCACTGCAGCAACTCACCAAGGCTCCTTTGACAGCACTTTGCAAACCCACAACCTCTACCACCTAGAAGGGCAAGAGCATCAGATGCATGGGAACACCACAACCTCCAAGTTCCTCTCTAAGTCACATACTAACCAAGGAACATCACCACCTGTACGATACCCCCAAGTTACATACCATTCTAACTTGGAAATACTTTTCTGCCTTTCTTTCACTGTCAATGGATTCAACTCCTGGAACTCTCTTATTCAGAGCACTGTGTGAGTGTACCTAGGTTCACCTTCTCAAGAGCAATTAGGGGCAACAATTGCTGGCCATGCCAGAAACTCCCATATCCTAATATAACATTTTTTTTTAAAGCTTCCTCTGCAAAGACTCAACACTAAGGGGCTGGTTTAGCTCACTGGGCTAAATCGCTGGCTTTTAAAGCAGACCAAGGCAGGCCAACAGGATGGTTCAATTCCCGTACCAGCCTCCCTGAACATGTGCTGGAATGTGGCGACTAGGGGCTTTTCATAGTAACTTCATTGAAGCCTACTTGTGACAATAAGTGATTTTCATTTCATTTTTTTTCACTGTGCCTCACCCCAAATTCAAAGACTGCATCAATGTGGTTTCTTCCATTTCCCACACTAATTCCTTTAAGTGAGTTGTCCAAATAATACAAACTGGGAACTGATTGAACTGTCGGCCCAAGCTTACTTAGAACGGGATTGAAATGTCACATTTCATACAGGATCCTTTAAGGTAGAAGCAGCTTTATTGTAATCAATTTTTGTTGGATTTACCAAACATGCATTACCAGCTTATCTGTGGACCCTGTCCTATCACTATCTAGGTGAGGCACTCAGCACATGGTGAATGTCTGAGAGGCAGGCTGTGAGCTCTGTGCTCTGAGCTGGCTGCTGCTAGAATGAGCGGGAACTCTGGTGTCCCCTGTCTTTATAGTGCGTGTGCTCTCACAGGTGATTGGCTGCGATGTTGTGTATGCTGGTTGGTCCTACTGTATGTCCATCAGTGTGTCAGTGTGTGTGTGATTGCACCATGATATGCTGATGTATATTATGACATCCCCCTTTTCGCAAAGAATATGTGCCTACATGAGAATAAATAAAGTGTAATGAGTGTGTCTGATCATGTGTGTGCATTATTTACATCAATATGTACATGTGGCTATGCTATATACACGGGAAGGTACCAGGTGCAGAGGAAAACTATGTTACACCAAGAACGAAACAAATGCTATTAACAAACGATGAAAAACTCTTAAACAGTACGGCAGAACAAGTCAGTGAGTCCAATAGTGCACGGTTTATAAATCAAGTCTTTGAGGTGGGCGACGAATTTGGGTTGACCGCCTCAAGGGTGGTTCAGGATCCACCGGCTGAGAAATGGGCCGGGCCACGGTTGAGTGAGGAGGAGGCAGGGTATCCGGAAGCTCAACAAAGTCCATTTCAGGGACAACAGGAGGGCGTGGCACCGGTGCAGAATTTCGTAGCGAGCGTGGAACCAGACGAAGGGCACGCCGATTGCGGCGGCGAATGGAGCCATCAGGCAAACGAACCAGAAACGAGCGGGGAGCCACCTGTATAAGAACCACAGCGGTTGCCGACCAGCCACCCTCTGGAAGATGTATGCGGACATGATCTCCAGGCACCAGGGCAGGAAGATCAGTCGCCCGAGCATCATGAGCCGCCTTGTGTTGCTCACGCTCTTGTTGCATCTGCCCAAGTACCGGAGCATGGTCAAGGTCTGGGATGTGAATGAATGGCACAGTGGTCCTGAGGGTGCGATCCATAAGCAGTTGGGCTGGCGATAGGCCCGTGGATAGTGGGGCCGAGCGATAGGCCAGCAAGGCAAGGCAGAAGTTAGATCCTGCATCAGCAGGCTTGCAGAGGGGCCTTTTTACAATGTGGACGCCATTCTCTGCTTTGCCATTTGACTGAGGGTGCAGGGGACTGGACGTCACGTGTGTAAAGTTGTATGCACTAGCGAAGAAAGACCATTCCTGACTCGCGAAGCAGGGGCCATTGTCTGACATCACGGTGAGTGGAATGCTGTGGCGAGCAAAGGTCTCCTTACAGGCCCGGATAACAGCCGATGACGTGGTGTCGTGCAGGCGTATGACCTCTGGATAGCTGGACAAGTAGTCGATGATGATGATGTAGTCCCTGCCGAGCGCATGGAACAGGTCCACGCACACCTTCGACCACGGGGACGTGACCAACTCATGGGGCTGAAGGGTCTCACGTGGTTGTGCCGGCTGGAACCGCTGACAGGTGGGGCAATTGAGCACAGTGTTGGTAATGTCCTCATTTATTCCCGGCCGTATACAGCCTCTCGGGCCCTCCGTCGGCACTTCTCAACGCCGAGATGGCCTTCGTGCAGCTGTTCTATGACAAGCCGGTGCATGCTGAGTGGGATCACGATGCGGTCCAGCTTCAGGAGGACACCATCCACGACTGCCAAGTCGTCCTGAATGTTGTAAAACTGTGGGCATTGTCCCTTGAGCCACCCGTCCGTCATGTGGCGCATCACACTTTGCAGAAGGGGGTCAGCCGCAGTCTCACGGCGAATGTGGGCAAGGCGTTCGTCAGTGTCTGGCAGATTGGCAGAAGTGAAGGTTACATGTGCGTCGACTTAGCCAACGAACCCCTCTGGGTCGGACGGAGAGTCGACTGCCCTGGATAGAGCGTTTGCTATGATGAGGTCCTTACCCGGGGTGTATACAAGTTGGAAATCGTACCTCCGGAGTTTGAGCAGAATGCGCTGGAGGCGAGTGGTCATGTCATTAAGGTCCTTTTGGATGATGCCAACCAGCGGGCGATGGTCGGTCTCCACAGTGAACTGGGGAAGGCCATACGCATGGTCGTGGAACTTGTCAACGCCAGACAACAGGCCTAGCCACTACTTCTCAATTTGCACATAGCGCTGCTCTGTGGGGGTCATGGCACGTGACGCATAGGCGACAGGGGCCCATGGTGAGACATCATCTCGTTGCAGGAGGACCGCCCCAGTGCCGGATTGGCTGGCGTCAGTCGAGATCTTCGTCTCCCTTGCAGGATCGAAGAACGCCAGTACCGGGGCGGTGGTAAGCTTGACCTTGAGCTCCTCCCATTCACGCTGGTGGGTGGGAAGCCACTGGAATTCAGTTGTCTTCCTGACAAGGTGCCGGAAAGCTGTGCTGTGGGAAGCGAGGTTAGGGGTGAATTTTCCCAGGAAGTTGACCATTCCTAGAAAGCGTAGCACCGCTGTCGGCTTCTGCATAGCCGTGATGGCTGCCACCTTGTCGGTATCCGGCTGCACACCCAACCGGGAGATGTGGTCCCCCAAGAACTTGAGCTTGGTTTGGCCAAAAGAACATTTGGCTCTGTTAAGGCACAGGCCCTGGTCCCGTATCCGTTGACAGACACGTTTGAGGCGACTGATATGCTCCTGCGGTGTGGTAGACCAAATAATGATATCATCCACATAGACGTGCACGCCTTCGATGCCCCCCATCATCTATTCCATGATGCGATGGAAAACTTCAGAGGCCGATATGATTCCAAATGGCATCCTATTGTAGCAGTATCTGCCAAATGGAGTGTTGAAGGTACACAGCTTCCTGCCGGACTGATCCAATTGAATCTGCCAGAAGCCCTTTGAGGCATCAAGCTTGGTGAATATTTTTGCCCGAGCCATCTCGCACGTGACCTCCTCATGTTTGCATATAGGGTAATGTTCCCTCATTACATTGCGATTTAAGTCTTTCGGGTCAATACAGATCTGGAGCTCGCCGGAAGGCTTCTTGATGCACACCATGGAGCTGACCCATGCAGTTGGCTCCGTCACCCGGGAAAGCACTCCTTGGTCCTGAAGGTCCTGCAGCTGCTGCTTGAGGCTGTCCTTGAGGGATGCTGGGACTCTGCAAGGTGCATGAACTACCGGGGTGGCATCCTGTTTGAGCAGGATTTTGTATGTGTAGGGCAGTGTACCCATGCCCTCGAAAGCATCCTGATTGAGAGAGGATTGAGTTTAGTTGCGCCCTGAATTCCGCATCTTGGAAGTCAGACGTGCCTTCTGGAGAGAGAGTGTACTCGCTGAACGAGGTGGAGGAGTTTGCACGCCTGTGCGCCTAGCAGAGAGTCCTTTGAAGAGCCCACAATCTCGAAGGGTAGGATGGCTTTACGCGAGTTGTGCGTCACTTCGAGTTGGCACGACCCCGTGGCGGGGATGACGTTGCCATTATAGTCGACCAGTTGACAGATGGATGGAAGAATTGCTGGCTTGACCCTCAGGGTTTGAAGTGCTGACCATGCGAGGAGATTTGCGGAAGCACCCGTGTCCAGGCGGAATGTGATCTGGGATCGGTTGACCGTCAGGGTGGCACACCACTCGTCGTCCGGATCAATGCTGTGCACCGACGGTGGCTGGTGCGTTCGACTCGGGGACAGCCTGTTCTTGTTGATGACAGAAATGCGGAAAGGCTCCCTGTCCTCAGTGTCACTGGTCTGTTTGATGTCAGGATCGGACTCGGTGAACGTGGGTAGAATTGCCCGAACATTTCTGCGAGGCTGGTTAAAGTGTTGCGAGTTGGCAGGCTGAGGTGCTCAACAGCAGGCAGCATAGTGGACAAGCCTGCCACAGCGTAGGCATTGTCGCGCTTTGGCCGGACATTGCCGCTTTAAATGGGCGAAGCCACAGTTGCCGCACGTCATGGCGTCAGTGCGTTCGTTGCACCACCGCGCATGTGTGGTGCGGTCTTAAGTGCACTCCTGCGCATCACGTTCCTCCGCATCAACGTCCCCTCTTTTGGCGTGTACAATCGCGGGAGGCCTCGGAAAGCGCGCGAAACGGCCGCCCTCCTCCGGGCCGCGGGCCAGGAGGTACTCGATCGTCTGGACCTGCTCTGCCTTGTGGGGCCCCTGCCGCGCCGTTTCAGCCGCCTAGGTGTGTGAGTACCGGCTGGTGGCCTTCTCATGCAGGACGCAGGTCTCGATGGCCGTTGCTCGGGTGAGTTGCTTGATTTTAAGGAGCTGCTGGCGCAGGGTGTCCGACATGACCCCGAAAACTATCTGGTCGCGTGCCATGGAGTCAGAGGTGGGCCCATAGCCGCAGGACTGTGCGAGGATGCGGAGGTGCATTAAATAAGACTGGAAAGGCTCGTCCTTACCCTGGAGGCGCTGCTCGAACAGGTACGTTTCGAAGCTTTTGTTAACTTCAACGCTGAAGTGTTCATCAAATTTTAGGAGCACCATCTTGTATTTTGTTTTGTCCTCGCCGTCCGCGAATGTAAGGGAGTTAAAGATGTGGATGGCGTGTTGCCGTGCCGTGGAGAGAAGAAGGGCAATCTTCCTGGTGTCTGATGCATTCTCCCTGTCTGTGGCCTCTTGGTAGAGCTGGAAGCGCTGTTTAAAAAGCTTCCAATTCACCCCGAGATTGCCAGCGATGCGTAGCGGCGGTGGTGGGTTGATGTTCTCTCTGCTGTAGGATGGCAGATTGCTAATAAGATGCAGGTAGGTCTCACAGGGGCTAGTATGCGTCCACTCCTGGAACCATGTCGTGTTGGGTGTTCTGGTCTACAAACAGGTCAACACGGCTGGAGATGGTGTAACTCTATTTTATTAATAACTCAACTGTAATAACATACTGTAAGCATGGGTATGTGCATTACCAGCTTATCTGTGGACCCTGTCCTATCACTAGCTAGATGAGGCACTCAGCACATGGTGAATGTCTGAGAGGCAGGCTGTGAGCTCTGTGCTCTGAGCTGGCTGCTGCTAGAATGAGCGGGAACTCTGGTGTCCCCTGTCTTTATAGCTCGTGTGCTCTCACAGGTGATTGGCTGCGATGTTATGTATGCTGGTTGGTCCTACTGTATGTCCATCAGTGTGTCAGTGTGTGTGTGATTGCACCATGATATGCTGATGTATATCATGACAATCCGCAAATCCAGTTACATTTTTAAGCCCTCGTACAAACATGACCAGTCTGTCCCTTCGTTGCTCTTGTCTTCTGTGTTTTAAATTTAGGTCTGAGTTTTACTTTGTTGGCTAGTTGTATGTGACATGCTGAAAATCATCACCATGCTTGGGTTTTCAAGGCAAAGGAATGAGGATCCTACACAGGTACTACTTGTGTTTATCTGATATAGTGTGTACTCTCTCTTGCGTCGAGGGCACACTCCCAAGTCCAGAGTGCTGACGTAGAAGCCAAGGTTTAAGAGCCACCAAGTAGCCATATGGATATCACTAAGGTTTAGTCAGCCAAATCGCTGAAACCTGCATGCAGAGAATACTGATTAGTTTCCCATTTGTCCAATCAGGACAATTTTGTGATTGTGACCCCTTGTTCTAGGTTTGCCACTAGAGATAATAGTTTACTTGTATCGCCCCTATCAAATCCTTTTATCATTTGAAAGTTTTATTAGACCACCCCTGTGGGCAGCATGGTAGCACAGTGGTTAGCACTGCTGCTTCACAGCGGCAGGGTCCCAGGTTCGATTCCTGGTTTGGGTCACTGTCTGTGTGCGGAGTCTGCACGTTCTCCCTGCTCTGTGTGGGTTTCCTCCGGGTGCTCCGGTTTCCTCTCACAAGTCCCAAAAAAGATGTGCTGTTAGGTCATTTGGACATTCTGAATTTTCCCTCAATGTACTCGAACAGGCGCCGGAATGTGGCGACGAGGGGCTTTTCACAATAACTTCATTGCAGTGTTAATGTAAGCATACTTGTGACAAAAAAGATTATTATAAAACATTCTAAATTCAAGGGACTATATATGAATTATATGCAACAGATCCTCAGAATTTAATTCTGTAAGCCTCTGAATTATTTTAGTGTATCTATGTTTTAATATGCCAAGGCTAAAATTTATCTGTAATGACTCCACAATCCCTTTGCCCTCTCCAGATTCTAGTCTATTGAATTCAAAGTAGATAACACCATTGAACTATGGATTTGGCACTCTCTCCCATTATTTGTTCCTATACCCAGCTGCATAACTAACTGTATCCCCCCGATTCAGTGCCATCTACACACTTGGATATAGAACTTGTCGTTCTTTTATCCAAGTTCTTCACTTGGTTATTCAGTCTGGTAGTAAAAAAAAAGAAAACTGAACAGATGTAAAACTTTTAAATGTTGATGTTACTGTGCATTCTTTACTGTTTCATGGAATGTGGGGGCCGCGAGCAAGGCTAGCATTTGTTGACCATCCCTAATTTCCCTTGAGCTGAGTTGTAGTTGAGAGTCAACAGCATTATTGTGGGTCTGGAGTCACGTGTAGGCCTTACCAGGACAGCAGATTTCCTTTAGACAACCAGATAGGTTTCTACATGGTCCTCATTAGCCTTTTAACTTCAGGTTTCACTATCCACTGTGATGGGATACAAACCCAGGTCGCAAGAACATTACGCTGGGTCGCTGGATTACTAATCCAGTGACAATACCGCGATGCCACTGCCTTCCCATTGGAGGGCATGTAGGAACAGAAAGCTATTAGGAAGGCAAATGACATATTGGCTTTTGTTTCAAGGGATCAGAGAAAGAATATGGAAATCTTGTTACAATCTTGTTATAGGACTTTGGTGAGACCATGCCTGGAGTAGTGAGCAGCTTTGTGAAAGGATATATTTGACTTTGAAGGATTTCCATAGAATCCCTACAGTGCAGAAGGCCATTTGGCCCATTGAGTCTGCACCGACCTTCTGAAAAGGCACTAGTAGCGAGGCCAACTCCCCTGCCCTATCCCCGTAACCCACATGCATTGATCATCTCCAATCCACCTACCTGGACATCGAGGCCCAATTTAGCATGGCCAATCCACCTAACCTGTACATCTTTGAACTGTGGGAGGAAACTGGAGCATCCGGAGGAAACCCACGCAGACACGGGGAGAACGTGCAAACTCCACAGTCACCCTAGGTCAGAATTGAACCCTGGTGCTGTGAGGCAGCAGTGCTAACCACTGTGCCACTTTTGTTTGCCCTACTTTCCCCGTTCAAAGGAATATCCCTTGCCTATTTTTAAAAATTCATTGATGGGATGTGGGCGTCACTGGCTCGGCCAGCACTTACTGCCCATCTCTTATTGCCCTTGAGAAGGTAGTGGTGAACTGCCTTCTTGAACCACTGCAGTCCATGTGGTATAGGTCCACCCACGCTGCCACTGTGCATCAGTGCTGGAGGGAATGAAATTTTGTGGATGGTTTGCCAATCAAGTGGGCTGTTTTGTCCCGAATGGTGTTGAGCTTCTTCAGTATTGGGGCTTCACTCATCCAGGCAGGTGGAGAGTATTTCATCGCAGTCCTGATGTGGGCCTTGTAGATGGTGGACAGGCTTTGGTGGGTCAGGAAGTGATTTACTCAATTGCTAACCTCTGATCTGCTCCCATAGCCATAGTATTTACATGGCGAGTCCAATTCAGTTTCTGGTCAATGGTAATCCTCATGATATTGACAGTGGGAGATTCAGCGATGGTAATGCCATTGAATGTCATGGGGTGATGATTAGATTCTCTCTTGTTGGAGATGTTTATTGCCTGGTACTTGTGTGTCATGAATGTTACTTGCCACATGTCAGCCCAAGCCTAGATATTGTCGAGGGCCTGCTGCATTTGAACATGGACTATAAGTATCCGAGAAGTTACAAATTCTTCTGAACGTTGTGCAATCATCAACAAACATTCCCATTTCTGTCTTTATGATGGAAGGAAGGTCATTGATGAAGCAAAGCAAGATGGTTGGGCCTAGGACACTATCCTGAGGAACTCCTGCAGTGATGCCCCAGTGAAAACAAAAAAAAAATCTCACATCCCAAACTTCACCACAGGTGAAACCACCCAACACATCGAAATGTGGTCCCACAGTCCATACTTCTTGGTAAAGCTGTTCACCAATAATGGTTTCTAGCCCCATACATGACCCACAGGCGGGCCAGGTGCACCCTCCCTAATTTTAACTTTGCTCTTATAAAGAGCCAACTTGGCCTTATTAAAGACGGCTTGCCTTTTCACCAGCTCTGCTCCCAAGTCTTGGCGTGGCCTTCCCATCTGCACTCTCGCATCTCCTTCACCCATCTCAGGATCCTTTCTTTATCCAAGTAACTGTGGAGTTGGACAATGATCGCACGCAGTGGCTCCACGGTCTAGGCTTCTTCCTCAGTAACCGATAGGCCAGGTCCACTTCAGGAGGGTGTGCCAAGACTCCTTCCCCCACCAGCTGCCCGAACATCTTTGCCACCTACTCTGTGGCCTTCGCTGCTTCTATGCCCCTGGGAAGCCTGACGGCCCTCAAACTTTGTCGTCTGGAGCGATTTTCCACATTATCAATCTTTCCTTTCATTATCTTTTGCCTGACTGCAATTATCATCACCTCTGCTTCCAAGGAGGCAATGCAACCATCATAGAAATATAGAAAATGGGAGCAGGAGGAGCTATTCGGCCCTTCAAGCCTGCTCCGCCATTCATTATGATCATGGCTGATTATTCAACCCAATAGCCAAATCTTGCTTTCCCCGCACACCCTTTGATCCCCTTTACCCTAAGTGCTATATCTAACTGCTTCTTGAAAACATACAATATTTTGGCCTCAACTACTTCCGGTGGTAACGAATTCTACAGGCCGACCACAGGTGAAGAAAGTTCTCATCTCTGTTCTAAATGGTCTACCCCGTATCCTCAGACTGTGACCCCTGGTTCTGGAACAGCCACCATCATCAACATCCTTCCTGCATCTACTCCGTCGCGTCATGTAAGAATTTTACAGGTTTCTACGAGACCCTCCCTCATTCTTCTGAACTTCAGCGAATACAATCCTAACCAATTCAATCTCTCCTCATACGTCAGTCCTGCCATCCCAGGGATCAGTCTGGTAAAACTTTGCTGCATTTTCTCCAGAGTAAGAACATTCATCCTCAGATGTGGAAACCAAAACTGCACACAATACTCCAGATGTGGTCTCACCAAGGTCCTGTATAATTGCAGCAAGACATTCTTGCTCCTGTACTCGAATCCTCTCATTATGAAGGCCAACATACCATTTGCCTTCTTTAGCGTCTGCTGTACCTGCATGCATACCTTCAGCGACTGGTGTACGAGGACACCCTGGTCTAGTTGCACATTCCCCTCTCCTCATTTATGGCCATTCAGGTAATAGTCCGTCTTCTCATTTTTGCTACCAAAGTGGATGACCTCGCATTCCTCCAAATTATACTACGTCTTCCATTAATTTGGCCACTCACTCAACTTACCCAATTCATACTGAAGGATCTCTGCATTCCCCTCACAGGTCACCCTCTCACCCACTTGGTGTCATCTGCAAATTTGGAGATATTACAGTTTGTTCCTTCATCTAAATCATTAATATTGTGAACAGCTGGGGTCCTAACACTGATCCCTGCAGTACCCCACTAGCCACTGCCTGCCAATTTGAAAAAGGCTCGTTAATGGGCAGCACAAGTGGATAGCACTGTGGCTTCACAGCACCAGGGTCGATTCCCCGCTGGGTCACTGTCTGTGCAGAGTCTGCACGTTCTCCCCGTGTCTGCGTGGGTTTCCTCCGGGTGCTCCGGTTTCCTCCCACAGTCCAAAGACGTGCAGGTTAGGTGGATTGGCCATGCTAAATTGCCCTTAGTGACCAAAAAGGTTAGGAGGGGTTATTGGGTTACGGGAATAGGGTGGAAGTGAGGGCTTAAGTGGGTCGGTGCAGACTGAATGGCCTCCTTCTGCACTGTATGTTCTATGCTCTAATTCCTACTCTTTGTTTCCTGCCTGCCAACTAGTTTTCTATCCTTCTCAATACACACCTAATCCCATGCGCTTTAATTTTACACATTAATCTCTTATGTGGGACTTTGTCAACGACTCTACTAGGTACATCCTCAAAGAATTCTAGTAGATTTGTCAAGCATGATTTCCCCTTCATAAATCCATGCTGACTCTGTCCGATCCTGCCACCATTTTCTAAGTGCTCAGCTATAAAATCTTTAACACTGGATTCTAGAGATTTCCCCATTACTGACATCAGGCTGACTGGTCTATAATTCCATTTTTCTCTCCACCTCCCTTTTTAAATAGTGCAGTTACATTAGCTACCCTCCAATCTGCAGGAACTGTTTGAGCCTATAGAATCCTGGAAGATGACTACCATTGCATCCACTATATCTGGAGAATTCCCTTAGGAATACTTAGGAAAATTCCCTAAGTATTCTGGGATGTAGATTATCAGGCCCTAGGGATTTATCAGCCTTCAATCCCAACAATTTCCCCAACACCATTTCTCAACTAATATTTATCTCCTTCAGTTCTTTCCTCTCACTAAACCCTGCAATCCCCGGCATTTCTGGTATCTGATTTGTGTCCTCATTTGTGAAGACAGAATCAAAGTATGTGTTTAGTTGCTCAGCCATTTATTTGTCCCGTTATACATTTCCCTGTTTCTGACTGTAAGGGACCTATATTTGTCTTCAAGTACCTATAGAAACTTTCAGTCAGTTGTTATGTTCCCTGCAAGCTTTCTCACATACTCTATTTTCCCCTTCTTAATCAATCCTTTGTCTTTGCTGAATTCTAAACTGCTCCCAATCTTCAGATCTACGGCGTCATTCTCCGACCCCCCGCCGGGTCGGAGAATGGCCGTTGGCCGCCGTGAATCCCGCCCCCGCCCCCGCTGATGTCTCCGCTCCCGGAGATTGGGCAGGGGCGGGATCCGGCCGCGCCGGTTGGCGGGACCCCCCGCTGGATTCTCCGGCCCGGATGGGCCGAAGTCCCGCCCAGGAATTGCCTGTCCCGCCGGCGTAAATCAAACCTGGTATTTACCGGCGGGACCAGGCGGCGTGGGCGGGCTCCGGGGTCCTAGGGGGGGGGGCGCGGGGCGATCTGACCCCGGGGGGTGCCCCCACGGTGGCCTGGCCCGCGATCGGGGCCCACCGATCCGCGGGCGGGCCTGTACCGTGGGGGCACTCTTTCCCTTCCGCCTCCGCTACGGCCTCCACCATGGCGGAGGCGGAAGAGACTCTCCCCACTGCGCATGCGCGGGAAACTGACAGCGGCCACTGACGCTCCCGCGCATGCGCTGGGAAACTGCCAGCGGCCGCTGACGCTCCCGCGCATGCGCCGCATTTCCGCGCCAGCTGGCGGGGCAACAAACGCCATTTCCGCCAGCTGGCGGGGCGGAAATCCCTCCGGCGTTGGCCTCGCCCCTCAATGTTGGGGCTAGGCCGCCAAAGATGCGGAGACTTCCGCACCTTTTTGCCGGCGCGATGCCCGTCTGATTGGCGCCGTCTTTGGCGCCAGACGGCGGGCATCCCGCCGTTGGGGGAGAATTTCGCCCCTATTGTTTTTCTTGGACATTTTGTATGCTTCTTCCTTGGAAATAATACTATCTCTAATTTCCCTTGTAAGCCATGGATTGGCCATCTTTCCCGTTTTACTTTTGTGTCAGACAGGAATAAACAATTGTTGCAGTTCCCCCATGCGCTCCTTGAACGTTTGCCATTGCCTATCCACTGTCATCTCTTTAAGTAAAGTTTCCCAATATATCATAGCCAACTTGCGCCTCATGCCATTGCAATTTCCTTTATAAAGATTCAGGACCCTAGATTCAGAATCAGCTACTTCACTCTTCATCTTGATGAAAAATTGTCACTCACCCCCAAGGGGTCTCACAGATTGTCAATGATTCTCTTCTCATTATACAGTACCTAGTCTGGGATGGCCTGATCTCTAGTTGGTTCCTCATGATCCGAGATCGTCTCCTCCACCTTCTGATTGACGAGTTCTATTCCTCCAACCCGCTGTCCCACCCTTTCCAGAGCTGCCCGAATTGGCTAAGTCAGATTTGCCAGATTGTCCATGACCGCCGGTGTCTGCTTTCTAAATTCCCCCGTCAGAAACTCCACCAACTTCTCAGTCGACCACTGAGCGGGTAATGACGCCACAGGTTCTTCTGCCATATTTTTCCCTCCTGCGCCACCCGTGTTTTCTGAGTCGGATGAGAGCGCTTTACTCGGCAAACTCCTAGTCTGGCAAGCTTTAGACATCCCACACCATAGGAGGAATCCTAACTCTTCCACTATATCACTTTTTCATCTGCACAGCACCCGATAAATGGGCTAAAAGGGCCAAAAATCAGCTCCGCAGGAGCCCCTTATGGGCGACCACGCACTTGGGGCCGGGATTCTCCGAATTCCCGGCTAAATATTGACGCTGGAGTAAACACCGGAGTGTTTCACTCCGGCGTCAACAGGCCTCTTGGCCCAGCGATTCAGTGGCCCACAGGGGTCCAGCACGGCGGCGGAGTGCTGCACGCAGCTCCCTCGCCGATACACGGCCCTGCACTGCCGGCACGGGTTTGCGCATGCGGGTGGTAGCCTTTTCCGCACGGACACCGCGCAACATGGCGTAGCGACACAGTGGGCCCGCGCGGAAGAAGGTAGGCCCCCCCCCAGATCGTGCGCGCCCACTGATCGGTAGCTCCCGATCGCAGGCCTGGCCGTCGTGGAGACCCCCCCAGAGTCTGATCCCCCGCCCCCTCATCAGGACGACCACTGCAGCCACGGATCCGAGCTCCCATCGGTTGGTGCCATACGTGAACCACGCTGGTGGAACTCGGCCGGTATACCGCGGAGAATCACCGCGGGGGCCACTTTCAATGGCCCCCGACCGGCGCGCAGCGACTGCCGCCGATTCTCCGGTCGCCAGTGTCAGAACGGTGTGGCAGGAATTTTCGGCATCAATGCCGATTCTCCAGCCTGGCGCGGGCTCGGAGAATCCCGGCCCATGGCTGCCACCGGAAATCTGATCCCATGGAGATCTATGGCGTTTTAATTGGTTCGTTGCCTCACTGCCAGGAAACCGGCTGTAGATTCTACCAGCAGGAAGGGCAGGTAAATCCTGCCTAATATCTTGATCAATATGATGGATGACATTATATACGCTGACAATTCCGGTCTATCCTAAAATGTTGCAGCACTTCTTTTAACAGATGATGTTGTGTTGCTGGTAGCATTAGCCAGCAATCTAGTCTCAAAATCAAACTACTTGGAAATGAGTTTCTGTTTGCTGAATATAGAATGTGCTCACTCTTACCTGGTAAAAGAAAAAGGCTTTAATTTATTTTATACCTTTCAGATCTTCAGCTTCAGGATGTCAGTCAAGTGCTTCACAACCATTTAAGGACTTGTGAAGTGTAGTCACATTTGAAAGTAGGATGAACACATCTCACCTAGCTTATGCGCAAACCCTTAAGTGTGTGCAAGGGTAGTTTGAGGTTAAATCAGCTAAAACTACACAGTTGGCCAGTACAGATTACTGGTAAGCTACCTGTTGTCGGTCCAGCAAGGACTACCTCAGCCATAGGGCCACTGGCTTGGAGCCAGATGGCAAAAATCTGAGTCCCAAGTGCCAACCATGACTTAATTAGTAGGATTCAGTTGGTGAAGGATCGAGAACCGGAGGACACCAATTTAAGATGAATGGCAAAAGAACCCAACGGCAACATGAGCAATATCCCTTGTATGCAGAGAGTGTTTGGATCTCTAAGCATTTCCCGAGAGTGAGAGTGTGGGGAAAGCATATTCAATCACGGCTTTCAAAACAGAACAGGAAAACTTTCTGCGCAGAAAAAATGCAGGGCAATGGGGAAAGGGAGAGTGGGACTAGCTGAGATCATAGAATCATAGAATTTACAGTGCAGAAGGAGGCCATTCGGCCCACCGAGTCTGCACCAGCCCTTGGAAAGAGCACCCGTCCTAAGACCACACCTCCACCCTATCCCTGTAATCCCACCCAGCCTTTTTGCTCACAAAGGGCAATTTAGCTTCGTCGATCCACCTAACCTGCGCATCTTTGGACTGTGGGAGGAAACCGGAGGACCCCACACAGACACGGGAAGGTGCAGAATCCGCAGTGACCCAAATGGGAATCGTACCTGGGACCCTGGCACCGGGAAGTGACAGTGCTAACCACTGTGCTACTGTGCTCTTGCAGACAGCCAGCATGGAAAAGACAGGCAGAATGGCCTCCTTCTGTGCTGTACGTATTCTATGATTCTAAATGTATCATCCATGAGCTAGTCATTGGACTACACTGATGGACCGGCAAAAAGGTTTGCTGCTTAGAGTGCCCCATCCTTCAAGGTGATAGTGATGAAAAGGCAGAAAATTAAATAAAGGTAAATTAAAATGACATAATTTTTAAAATTCCAAGTTACCTGTAGGAGTAAAATATCTCAGGCAATAGAGACATTAGCATAAATTTAGATATTCTTACAAACTTATTTTTTACAAAAATGTTCCTGTTATGAAACTTTTCACACCAGTATTGCCTGTGAGGATGAGAAAATAAAATAGACATTTATTCTTGAACAGTGCTAACTAGCAACTGCTTTTGGAAAGGACGAAAACTGGTTTTGATTGTTACCTCTAATCAAGCAAAGTTTCAGCAAGACAATTAATTGCCATTTAGACAAATAACGGGCATTTTATCTGCACATATCAGCTGGATTTAATGGTTTTTCCATTTCTTGTCTTTGCCAACCCCCCAATCCCACCCGCCTCCAATGCCACCACCACAACTCCCCCGCAGTCCTTCCCAACTAAGACCCCAACATCCCCCACCAAATGCACTGCCCTTCCCCTCCCCCTGCAGAAGGCCCCTTCAACTCTGTTTCCGCTTTCTTCGGAAAACATAGGAATGAAGTCATATATTCCGACATTCAAAATACTGTTTAACGTTGTGGACAAACTTGACAGGGTAAATACCGAATGTATTTGCTTAACCAAAATTTTAATTTAAGATTTAAGGCAGATTTTTTACCAGATACTATACCATCACCTAATGCAAGATACAAAATACTTCTGTCATTTCAAATCCTGAAGATAACCATTTTAAACAAGAACATTGAGCCCCTTTTACTCACAATATATTTTCTGTCTTTCTTTCTACACTACTTTTAAACAGGAGATTTGAAAGATGCATATCATCTACAAAATGGCCAAATCATTTGGGTGAAAAGGATTTTTTTTTTCTTCTGGTGGAATATATAACCATTTCTTTTGGTTTCCTTTGTTTTATCATATGCATTATATATTCCAATGAATTTGCAAACGGTTCCCCCTCCCTTTTTAGCCAATGAGGTCTCTTGCATTCTGTTGAAGTTTGTAGTTGTACAGTTTAACACCTTTCCTCACTTAAAACCCAATAAAACAGCAAGCGTAGATTATACGTTCGCTAGTTTAGTACTGAAGCAAAATTGCAGCATGACAATTAAATGCCAACTACACAAAAAACTGTATAGTTTTGAGGGCATAAATGTTTCCAGTCACAGAGTCACCTGCATAGTAGCAGGAAAATGGTGCAAAGCACTTTTTAGTATAAATTGCACCAGATGCATAGTAATCTGAAAACTCTTCCCCTCCAAATACATATCGTTTTGAAAATCAGATCATGATTAAATCCATTCTCTCTCCTCCTGTGATATGAAGTTATTGATATTAGCTGGATATTGATCGCAAATACATAAAGGAAACATGTTAACAAAATCCAAAGCAAATTTTGATAGATTATAGAGGGAAAACAAAACACATTATGTACAGTGATTGGGGTGAACTAATCCTGTTGGAATTGTTTAAGACAGCAACGTCTGCACTTGTTGTGGAGATCTTTGCAGGATTGTTGCTGGTTCCTTGTACTCATTGGTTGGGTTCATAACCGCTGTGTAGATGTTGCTGTAGGCACCACACACCAGCTCTGTGGATCGCTTGAAAATTTTCTCCCTGAATGTTAGAGCAAAAATGGTCAAAAATTGAAATATCATATCAAAGTATGATCAGACTATATGACTTCAGTTATACCAAGAGGAAAAATGGCTACACGGATGAAAACCAGAAGAATATGGCAAATCTGAGCTCAGGCGACGATCAACAAACGTCTTGTGGGCCGCACTCAGAATCCTGGTAAATACAGGTATAATTGTGCCAGCAGCTATGCAATATTGTAATACCTTTGCTTTTGGAATATTAGTTTTACTAAATGAGCCAAGCTATTGATCCCGGGCAGCAGCTGAATATTCTAAGCTCCATAAGAGTATAAGCAGCAATCGCTTCTCAGCCTTTTGGCTAAGATTAAGTGTAGTATCTGTTCTTATCAGTTTAATATCTGATACGTCTCTTATCTGGGGACCATATATTAAATTGATTTTTGGAGCAGGGTGGTGGAATAGGGACGTGCTCCGCCCACTCCACGCATCGACCCGGCATTGCAGTATCTCCGGGAACGGTGCAAACAAAAAAAGAAAAAAAAAGAATAGAAGCATGAGTTGGCCACGTGGCCCACTGAGCCCGCTATGCAATTCAATGCGATCATGGTGAACTTGGACTTCAACTCCATTTTCCTGTCCGCTTTCAATATCCCTTAATTCTCTGACAGACCAAAAATCTGTCTTCCCAGCCTAAAACATATTCAACAATGGAGCACCTGGGTGGAGAATTCCAAAGATTCACAACTCTTTGAATGAAGTAATTTCACTGCATCTCAGTGCTAAATGATCAGCTCCTCGGGCGCGATTCTCCGACCCCCCACCGGGTCAGAGAATCGCCGGGGGCTGGAGTGAATCCCGCCCCGCCGTGTCCCGACTTCTCCACCACCAGAGATTCGGCGGGGGCGGGAATCGCGCCGCGCCGGTCGGCGGAAATCACGCCAGTCGGCGGGCCCACCCCCGGCGATTCTCCGGTCCGCGATGGGCCGAAGTCCCGCCGCTGTCAACCCACGTCAGCCGGCGTGGATTGAACCACCTTTCGAACGGCAGGACAAGGCGGCGCAGGCGGGCTCCGGGGTCCTGGGGGGGGGGCGCGGGGCGGTCTGGCCACAGGGGGTGTCCCCACGGTGGCCTGGCCCACGATCTGGGCCCACCGATCCGCAGGGGGGCCTGTGCCGTGGGGGCACTCTTTTCCTTCCGCCTTCGCCATGGTCTTCACTATGGCGGAGGCGGAAGAGACCCCCTCCACTGCGCATGCGCGGGGCTGCCGTGAGCGGCCGCTGACGCTCCGGTGCATGCGTTGCGCGGCAAAGTCATTTCCGCGCCAGCTGGCGGGGCGGAAATCAGTCCGGCGTGGGCCTAGCCCCTCAAGGTGAGGGCTCGGCCCCTCAAGATGCAGAGAATTCCGCACCTTTGGGGCGGCGCGGTGGCGGACTGATTCGCGCCGTTTTTGGCGCCGGCCGGCGGACATTGTGCTGATTGCGGAGAATCCCGCCCCTCATCCTGACACTGTGCCCCCCACATTTTAGATACTCCAACCAATGGAAACAATCTCTCAATCTCTATCAAGTCCTTCAGAATTCTGTAGGTAAGAATGAGATCTCTTTTTATTCTTCTAAACTCCAGGAGAATATAAACTCAACTTACTCAGCCTCTCATTATAGGACAACCCCCTCATCCCTGGGACCATTTTAGTGAACCTTCACTGTACTGCCTCCAATGCAAGCATATGCTTTCTTAAATGTGGAGATCAGAACTGCACACAGTATTCTAAATGTGATCTTTAGCTACTCTCTTCCTTTTTAGAAACTTAGAAAAGCTCTTACAATCTGTCTTTTCTTTTCCTGGTTAGTTTACTCTTATTTTCTATTTTTCCCCCTTTTTATCAACTTTTTGGTGGCCCTTTGCTGGATTGTAAAACACTCCAAGTCCTCAGATTTGTTACTACTTTTTTAGCAACATTGTAAGTTTCATCTTTTAATCCAATACAGATGGACAACCTAGGCTAGTGAGTGGGCGCATGAGTGGCCCTCCTTCAACTCAGTGATCTGTAATATTGAAATCGGGCTTGTTCACTAACCGTGACCCTTGAATAAGATTGAATACAATTAATACACATTGAATATTTCATAAGCTATAAAAAATGCTTAATCATTCATATTATTAGAACTGTCATCAATTTCAGGTGGTAAAAACAGAAGAAATATTTACGCTCGATTGGATGTAGATGGAGCGCATGGCTCTCGCAGTCAATTTTGTGTGCAATAAGCACGCACCTCACTTCACAAGCCCTGCTATATGTGCGTATCACTTCAGTCATACCGAGAGGAAAAAAGGCTACACGGATGGAAACCAGAAGAATATGGCAAATCTAAGCTTAGGTGACGATCACCAAATGTCTTGTGGGCCGCACTCAGAACCCTGATAGGCCGCATGTGGCCCCTGGGCCACAGGTTGCCCGCCACTGACCTAATACTATCATTAACTCCCTAAGTGAGCCATGGATGAGTTCACCTTGCAGAGCTTTTGTTCTTCAGAGCAATGTATTTTTTAATAAATATTTTGAATTATTTTTTTAAATGTTTCCCACTGTTCATTCACCTCCATTCCTTTCAGTCTACTTGCCCAATTAACCTTAGCCAGTTCTCCGCTCATACCTATGTATTTGGCTTTGTTTTAGATTTTTGTTTGTGATATGGAATATCCCTGTTCAAATCGCTCGTCTATTTTTCACCTTCAGATTTTGGCTGACCTGCTGTGCATTTCCAGCATGTTTTGTTTTTATTTCTGATTTGCAGTACTGGTTCTTTTTTGTAGCCTTATCTATATTATAACAGTGTACGTGAACTGCTTTCCACTTGGGTCATAAATTTCCATTCCCCACCAAAAGGCTTAAAATCATTAGCATGAGTACTAATACATTTTCAAAACATTGCTGTGAATCTTTCACATATACTCACTTTAGTGTTCCACTCAAAATGAAATTCAACTGTGGCATTAATAGGCTATCTGGAGAGGACAGATAGCGATCAAACTGGACCTACAAAACACATTCAACCAATTCAATTAGTCATAGATATTCAGAAGTTTGCACTAATGATTTCACAATAACTGAAGTAAAGGATTGAATTTTCTTAATTTAGCTAGATAGGTGGAAAATAACTTATTCACATCAATACTGATTTCATAACATTAGAAGTAATATGTGAAAAAAAATCTATATGAAGGAGAATTTGTGTTGGTAGTTTTGTTGTGCTATCATAGGCAGTATATAGTCTCCTACTGTGCATTGTTATTCTATGAACCAGGGAGTGAGGGATGTCAATAATAGGAAATTAACATTCTCCCAGTTTCAATGTCAATATCAGGGAGATCCAGCTCAACTACTGCTCATATCCCGGATGTAGTGTCAAGCTCCTCTATTTCATCATTACTGTACCCTAATCACAAACTCATAAGAGTGATTTTTATTCCACCAATGTTAATACTGTAAATTCCTAGAGTTGCTACTGTGATGGCCACGGATTGTAATTGGTACAGTTGTAAATTGTTGCCAGTATTTTGTTGCGGGAGTGAGAAATTATTTCACTTGGGACCCTTAAGCCAGCAGAGAAAGTGAGAGGTGATTAATTCAACAGTCTTTTCCTGAAAATATATCCCAACAACTGCTGTCTTCCAAATCCCTGGAAGACTCAAATATTCTCCCACAAGTCTCCCAGCCTTTTGGTCACTGCAATCAGACAGCCATTGTTAGCTCTTCAAATCAATGATGAAGAACTCGCTACTCACTAAGGTTCACTCTTATCTCGACTTTTTCCAATTTTATTAGCTCTATCGAGAAAATAAATACTCAAAATATCTTTTTAAAAATAGGACCCCTTGTTTGTTGTCTTTTCCTATGACAAATTACACAAATTGCTTATGTGTAATCTATTTTCTCTTGTGCAATCTTGCTCCGGAGTCATGCAGCAGAGATATGATTCTATAATGTTAATAGAATTCAAACCTTTTTATGGGTTTACCGTACTGCTGTTTGCTTTACAGCACATTCTGGAGATAAGGTGAAACTTGTGTAATGAGCACATACTTTCAAAATTAAAAGTCAGAGTTTGTATAGGTACATGTCCTTTTCAAAAACACAATCATGCCCAGCCTTCAGCTGGGCTTCTGCTATTTGTAAATTTATAGCATATGCCTTGTTGAATTTTAAACTCCTCATTTACATTAAGTGCTTAAGCGGAAGTATTCGTTGATGAAGGATTGAGCAATTTTCAACTTAAATTGTGACAAATACAATTTAAGGGAAAATCAGCAAGGTGGTTTCAATGCTGAAAAGGGCTCCAACTCTGACCTTCATGGCTCTTCAATAGTGGAAGGACAAGTAAATAGAAACATGCCAGAGTTGAGTTGGGAACCGAAGTTGGTATAGCTCGTGAAGGGACTTGTGTTGTCCTTGGCATCGTTTTTTCAGTAGCTCTGCAAAGCACCAGCTCATTGTGGTTTCAAACAAAGATCCCAAAAATGTAATGAGAGTGTCTGATTCCTCTGTCATCTAATGAAAGGAGTCCACTTTGACTAGCATTAAATATGTCAAATCCTCATGAAAAAATGCCTGTCTTCCCAAACTTGGGAACCAATTAACGAGGCAACATAACCCATTCAATGTCTACACATGTAAAAAGGTAACCCCATTAAGTAAACACGGTAAAAGAATGAGTGACCTTATTTAACTCAGATTTCCCTTCAGTGTTTTTGTGTTGACATGCTGGAATTCCAGCAGAGACGTCAGGAAGGAAATGGCCTCATATGGCACAACACAGTTGCTGAAGCCATTTCCTCTTCACAATGACTAGACAAGTGCTTTGTATATTTTGTGAGGTTAGGTTAGATTTTTGATAGCTGAGAGAATAAAAACATACTTTACTCATCTTAAGTGGCAATATTTGACTTTATAATTATTAAAACTGTGTTCCACACAGAAAGTGATTCATTAACATTGCCTGCTGTACAGTAAATAGAGTGGGGTAGGTGGGTAATGATCTGTGTCACAGCAAAATTTGTTGCCATCTTAAAGCACAAAGGAAACACATTTTAATCATGACACAGATATAGTGACCTGGCTCACAGGAGCATCCCCTTTTCATTTTTTTTGCTCAGCTTTCCTGTAATTTATTTTTGGATGGGGAATGCTTTGTAGCTGAACCATTTTCAGCAAATTACCAAAAAAACTTCATTTTGGGATAGAAAAGAACTATTCAATGGAAGTCAAAGAGGTATCTGCTTCAGTTGCCACATCACAAGGTGAAAAGGAAGCTGGCCAATTCTGAATAGATTTGGAGACATGTTTCTATGCAGTTATCACACAATGAGATTCATAAGTACCTCACAGGGCCAACTGGCAAGGCAAACCACTGTACCTTTACCACTGCTCCTGAACACATTCCTGCATGATACTGTAAGACAGGGGATGTGCCAAAATCCCAATTTTATCCCTGTAACCATATCTGTGTGAAATGATTCAAAACTGAGCTAGCACAAACAGTTAATACAACTGCTGATCAGAAATATGTGTGGTGTGGTCTTTATTCAATATGTGTCATACTGTAAAGAGCTTGTCGTATGAGGAACGGTTGAGGACTCTGGGTCTGTACTCGTTGGAGTTTAGGAGGATGAGAGGGATCTGATTGAAACTGACAGGATACAGCGAGGCCTGGATAGAGTGGACATGGAGAGGATGTTTCCACTAGTAGGAAAATCTGGAACCAGAGGACACAATCTCAGACTAAAGGGACGATCCTTTAAAACAGAGGTGAGGAGGAATTTCTTCAGTCAGAGGGTGGTTGAATCTATGGAACTCTTTGCCCCTGAAGGCTGTGGAGGCCAAATTACTGAGTGTCTTTAAGGCAGAGGTAGTCAGGTTCTTGAATAATAAGTGGATCAGGGATTATGGGGAGAAGGCAGGAGAATGGGGATGAGAAAAATATCAGCCATGATTGAATGGCGGAGCAGACTCGATGAGCCGAGTGGCCTAATTCTTATGGTCTTATGGTCCTGCACCAAATCTTTGGACCCACTAAACCTCAGACTTGGCTCAGTGGTGGAAATCTTGCCTCGCAGTCAGAAGATTGGAGTTCGAAAATCCACACCAAACACATTTTTCAGTGCAAGTTTGAGAGTGCACTGCACTATCATAGATGCCTTTTTTCAGATGAGACATTAAACTCTGGCCCCATCTGCCCTCCCTGGTAAATGTAAAAGGTTCCACGGCATTATCCACTGAACAGCAGAGGAATTGGACCAATACTTATCTCTCAACACCATTCCTAAGGCAGGTTATCTGACAATTAATCCCCTAGTGTTTGTCGGACCTTGCTGTACATTGGCTTCCATATCTCTTTACATTGGAACACTGGTTACACTGCATGATAGCTAATTGGCTGTACAGCATTTTGGGATGTCCTGAGGTGTGAAAGGTTTATGTAAATATAAATTCTTTATTTATTACCTGTAGTAATCTATTGTGAAAATTCCACTAAAATGTTTATTAATTAAAAAATGTAGGGCTTACATTAATACTTAAAAATTGATTTCAATAAACTTGTACCTAAGTATTCAAACTATTAAACTTAAAAACTGTCAAGACAATGATTAATAATATTTACTTCCTTGAGATGTTATTTTGCTTGTTTTACGAAGTGACATGAAACATAAGCCAAATTAAATGTACTTTTGCTATGTTCTGAAACATAGAAAACAGTAGTATTCTGCACATTGGTTTAAAAGATATGGTTATTTCTTCCCTTTCGGGTTAACTGAACTTAGTTTCAATCATCCTTTTAGTCTAAAAGTTATTATTTAAAAAAACATTTTCACAAAAATAATGTTGCGATCCTGTGTTGCTGGTGAAAAGATGGAGGAGGAGCGCAGTCGTGAAAAGATTGAATTGTGATTGAATATTCTGGAGCTTCACTCATTTACCTTAGGAACCCAATAGGAATTCTGCAAAACTACTGCATAGAAAATTTAACAGGGAAGAACGAAGAAAAGAGTCATGAAGCTGCAGCTTGTACATTGTTTGCCGAAGGAATGGGCTCGATGAGCTGAACAATCTTTTATCACTCCATTCATTCTAAAGTCAAATTCTTTTAACAAGTATAATTCATACTTTAGCAAAGCATGGAATATGATATAGCGCATCAACCTTTAGTTCGCAATCTTCAACAAAATAATATCGCTAACCTGCACAACAAAAAAAGAAATGAATTCCAGGGTGAGAATGGATAGAGATTTGAGTTGAGACAGATTATAGTTGCCTTGCAAAATATGATGCAAATACATCTCTGCGATGAACATGTGCTGTAGAACGTTGATTTTGATTTATTTACTGTCCCATGTAACGAAGTACATGAAAAGTATGTTTCTGCAGGCAAGGAAACATACACAGTAGAGAGGAAGAAATAGTAGATAGTTACAGTGAATGCAAAAAAGTACACAGTACATCTACAAATAAATAATCAGTTACAGTATGGAACAAGGGCAAAGTGACAAAGCAAATATGACATAAGCAAGAGTAGCATAGAGCGTCGTGAATAGTGTCTTATAGGGAACAGATCATTCCGAAGGCGAGTCGTTGATGAGTCTGGTAACTGTGGGGAAGAAGCTGTTTATAAGTCAAGATTACGGGTCTGCAGACTTCTGTAACTTCTGCCTGATGGATTGCACTATTCTATTGCTCATCAACAATAACAATTTTGTTTTGAACTTCACACTTACCATGGCAGCTTTCAGTGACCCGCCATCCATGTTAGGAAGATTGGATAAAGGACCCTAGCACATGGAACAAAATGAAAGTTTTGAAATGTGACATGTACAGATGTCCTGGTCTGGCATGAATTGGAGTAGCCAACTGCGTACACAGGTATTTACCTGCTCTGGTTTGTGTTGTTGTACACTGTTGTAAATGTAACTCAATCCTGCCCTGGTTAATACAAACGAAGCCTGTTCATTTATTAAAGTATCTAAGTGAGCTTCAATCTGCAGAAAGAAATGAAAAACACGTAAACACATTTTTAACAGGGGCCTGAATCTCCTCTACAGAGTATTAAGAATAAAGCATATGGATTGCCAAGATGCGATCAAACTTGCATTCCATGATCATATCAGTTAAATACTTTTCAGATCATGTTATGGGAGCCGTCCATGCATGCCCTCCAAACAGCTCCATTCAATAGCAGAGAATGTCCTGAGCTGAACTATAAAGTGTGAGCAACACTCAAGTTCGTAGCAGATTTTTGGAGCCTCCTCAGCTAACCCAGCACTTTAAGGCACACTCTGATTGTATTTGTGACATAAATTAGTCAGATGATTCAGATGAGAAAACAGATTTAACATATTTATTTCTTCTGAAATGGATACTCAATTAAAATAAGTACAGTTTCTACCAATTAGGAGTTATCCTACTTAAAGTAAGTAAAGTTGCCATAGTCCCAGATGATCATAAACTGCTTTCCCCTTTGGAAGAGAGAGCTGGCTGGTGGTGATTTAATCTGAGGATCACCACACCTCAGGCGATGGGCAAGGTTGAAAAGGCAGGACCTTCATGAGTAACCTCAGCCGGTACGGGATTTGAACCCATGCTGTTGGCCTTGCTCTACATCACAAACCAGCTGTCCAGCCAATTGGCTGCCATTTCCTACATTACAAGAACGACTACACCTCAAATGAACTTAAATACTTGTAGTGCATTTTGGGATCCTCTGTGATTGTGAAAAGTGCAATAGAAATTAAAGTCTTGAGCCGACCAAGGAACAGGCTTATTAAGGCCTGGTAATGTGTAATGAGAAATGATTAATGATCTCATAGTAAAGGATCCTGTAGGTAGGAGTGATCACAGCATGACAGAACAATATCACATTCAGTTTGGGGGTGAGAAATCTGGGTTTGAAACTAGTGTCTTAAACTTAATTAAAGGTAAATACAGAGTTGGCTGTTGTGGGCTGGGAAAATAAGTTAAAAGGTAAGCTGATAGATAAAATTTGGCAGATATTTAAAAAGATGTTTCATATTACTCAACAAAGATATATTCCATTAATAAAGAAAGACCCTATAAGAAGTATGTACCATCCATGGCTAACTAAGGAAGTTAAGTCAAATTGAAATAAAGGATGTGCGATGTTGCAAAGATTAATGGTAGTCCAAAAGACTGGGACAGTTTTAGAAACCAGCAAAGGATGATTATAAATAATAACGAGTAAGAAATTGGAGTGTCAGAGAAAACTATCAAAAACATTTAAAACAGATGGTAAAAGCTTCCGCAATGGATGTGGGAATTGGTTCCTTATTCAGATGAGACTGAGGAATTAATAATGGGAAACAAGGCAAGGGGCAGAGACTTTGAACAAGCAGTTTGTATCTGTCTTCACAATAGAGGACATAAAAAGCATCCCCAAGAATAGTTGAAAAGCAAAAGGAAGAAAGAAACAATCATATTCACGAGAGAAAAAGTACTAGGAAAACCTAGGCTGACAAGTCCCCTGGATGTGATGGCCTGCATCGTAAGGTATTAAAAGAAGTGGATGCCGAGATAATGGCTGCATTGGTTTTAATTTCCAAACTTCATTAGATTCAGGATGGGTCCCAGCGGATTGGAAAGCCACAAATGTAACACCACTAATCAAGAAAGGAGAGAGACCGAAAGCAGAAAACTATTTGTCTAGTAAGTCTAACATCTGTTATTGGGAACATGCCAGAATACATTATAATGGAGGTAATTGTAGGACATTTAGAAAATCATTATACAATCAGAGTCAACATAGTTTTATGGAAGTGAAGTCATATGTGACAAATATATTAAAGTTCTCTGAGAGCGTAACATGCATGATGGATAAAGTGGCTACCACATGATGGATAAAGACAAACAAATAGATGTACTTTATTTGGATTACCAAAAGGTGTCACATAAAACACTACTGCAGAAGACACTGCTCATTATGTCAAGGATGATATATTCGCATGGATAGATGATTGGCTGACTAACAGGAAATAAGAGTCAGCATAAATGAGGCATCTTCAGGTTGGCAAGCTGTAACTAGTGGAGCCCCACATAGATTAGTGCTGGGGCTCAACTATTAATGATCTATATTAATGACTTGGATGAAGGAATTGAATGTATTATAGCTAAATTTGCCGAGGGTACAAAGATAGGCAGTAAACCAAATTGTGAATAGATACAAGTTGTGAAAAGGATCTGCAAAGGAATATCGGTAGGTTAGGTGGGTGGGCAAAAGAATGGTAGATGGAGTATCATGTAGGAAATTTGAGGATGTCTACTTTGGCAGGAAGAATAGAAAAGCAGAATGTCATTTAAATGTAGAGAAACTACAGAATGCTGCAGTACAGAGGGATCTGGGTGTCCTTGTATATAAATTACAAAATGTTAGCATGGAGGTACTACAAGTAATTAGGAAAAGTAGGGATTAGGTAATTAGGAAAAGTAGTGCAGTCCTACAACTGTATGGGGCATTGGTGAGACTGCATCTGGTGTCCTGTGCATAGTTTTGGTCTCCTTACTTAAGGAAGGATACACTTACATTGGAAACAGTTCAGAGAAGGTACACTGGGCTGATTCCTGGCACAATTGTCTTATGAGAGAAGGTCGAGCAGGTTGGGCCTATGCTCAGTGGCGTTTAGAAGAATGAGGTTACCTTATTAAAACAAATAGGATTTTGAGGGAACATGACAGGGTCGATACTGAGAGGTTGTTTCCTCGAGTGGAGGAAGCTGGAGGTAGGGACTAGTTTTAGAATAAGAGGTCTCTCACTTAGGATGGAGATGAAGGGAATTTCTTCTCTCAGAATGTCATTCCTCTTTGGAATTCTCTTCCACATGGAGCAGTGGAGGCTGGGTCATTTGAATATATTCAGGGTTGAGTTAGACAGATTTTTAATTTACAATTAGACAGATTTTTAATTTACAATAAGTCAAGAGTTATGGAGTACAAGCAGAAAAGTGGAGTTAAAGCCACAATCAGTTCAGCCATGATCTTATTGAATGGTGGAGCAGGCTTGATGGGCCGTCTCCAGTTCCTATTTCTTATTATCTTAAGTCTCCCTTTCTATCAGAATACCTTTGAGCTCGGTACAATTACAAAGTGCAAAAAGAGGAAATGTGTGGATGCTATTTCTGGGTGTCTACCAAAGCCAAACATTTCAATTTAATTATGGCAAGGCAAAAATAATTGATAAGTGTAATGCTTTGGAATAACAAACCGTCAGATTGTGAGGATAGTATTGAAGACCTGGTAAAAATATCAAAGAAAAATTTGCTAATACATAAAATAAGTGGAAATGCACAACCTTATGTGGAATAAAAGTATCGCTGGGACCAGGGGTGCAGTTGAATGAGTAAATCATTAAAAATGCAAAACTAGTCAGTTGGGGGATAACGTCAGTTGGGGGATAACTAAGCACATTATCATTTTCTGTAAATAATACACTCGAGAGGGCAACACAGTAGCACAAATGGATAGCACTGTGGCTTCACAGCGTCAGGGTCCCAGGTTCGATTCCCCGCTGAGTCACTGTCTGTGCGGAGTCTGCACGTTCTCCCCGTGCCTACGTGGGTTTCCTCCGGGTGCTCCGGTTTCCTCCCACAGTCCAAAGAAGTGCAGGTTAGGTGGATTGGCCATGATAAATTGCCCTCAGTGACCAAAACGATTAAGAGGGGTTATTGGGTTACGGGGATAGGGTGGAGGTGAGGGTTTAAGTGGGTCGGTGCAGACCCGATGGGCCGAATGGCCTCCTTCTGCACTGTATGTTCTACGTTCTATGTTGAGAGGAGGGGGAGAAAAGTAATCTCAGTCCCTAACACTCTGAGACACCAATTCTTCACAATTGTGATTTCTCCACCAACTCGATTTCTCCACCAACTCCCTTGCTGAAAGGCTTTCCTGGCCCAATCCATGGGGCTTTTGGGTGCCCCATAGGTCATCCCCAAAATTCAAATGAAGTCAGGACCTCAAAATTACAAGAGTCTCTTCCACACCAGATGAAGGTTGACCAGCAGCGTGCCTAAAAATCAAAATCAATTGCATCTTCGGTTTTGATGCTAAGAGGAACCCTGAATGGCTTTGTAAAAGTACGACAGGTTTTAAAAGCCTGAAACTTTTGATTGTATTAGTAGATTTCCAAAACATAGTTGCACACCAAAGTCTCAAAGGAGGTAAAATGTGTGATTTTTGGTGAAGTATTTATCTCAGCTGAAAATTGCAATGGTGTAGGGAAATATGGTTGCAAATAAATAACAGGTGGAATTCCACAGGGCCTTCTGCATTAAAATGAAAAACATGAATCATGGAAATATGATATATAGGCAGAAAAGGCATGACATGCAAATCAGGTTAATTAACAAGCATCCAAGAAAGAAAGAATAGTTATTGCCTGACGCTTTGAGTGTAATGTTCTGCAGGCCTACTACATTGTTGCCTGCAACTTTAAATGCAATTCTCTAATATAGGTTTAGCCTAAAATGACAACTCTAGCAGAACTAAAATCTCCCCTAATTACAGTTACCTTTCAGAGCACTGAGAGACATACCTGAAATTGAAGCATTTCAAGCCGCTTATCAGTAAATTCAAAGAGGGACAAAGTTGTCTTCATCATGTATAGAGAGTTTACCATGTAGGTTGCCATGTCTGCGGTGTCAAGGTTACTTGCAGACACAGTGCACAACTGTAATAGTGGGTCCATTATGCAGGAAAGTACCTGATTGCAGAAAGTAAAATACTTTAACACATTAATAGATAAACAGCCTAAATGCTGTTCTACATCATCATAAAGTTTTCAGAGTTGACTTGTCACTATTCCTGTCTTCTTTTAATGCACCAGATTGTCTCCTAAATTATTTTGTAACCATTCATTTGTTGGTTGCCCTTTTTTTTTTGCAAGCAACGTGCCCTCCAGAACAGTTTTGTGCCTGTAAACTTTGCCTTGATTTTTAAAATCTTAGCCATGGTAGTTATGAGAGGCACTGAGTGGAGGCTGATTGAGTCCTTACATTTCCATTGAGAAGCAATGCAAGTGAGTGAAGCAGAATCATAGAGAATCATAGAATCCCTACAGTGCAAAAGGAGGCCATTTGGCCCATGGGTTTGAACCGATCCACTCCACCCCATACCCGTAACCCAACTTGCACATCCCTGGACACTAGGGGGCAATTTAGCATGGCCAATCCACCTAACCTGCACATCTTTGGACTGTGGGAGGAAACCGGAGCACCCGAAGGAAACCCACGCAGACATGGGGAGAACGTACAAACTCCATACACTCACCCAAGGCCGGAATTGAACCCGGGTCCCTGGCGCTGTGAGGCAGCAGTGCTAACCATTGTGCCTCCTGAATCATTATGTCTGCTATCAAAGAAGTAGTTAGATATTGGAGGAGATCCGGGAGTAGAACAGCAGCCCACCCTTTCGAAATTACTGGTGGCCCAGTAAAAAAAAACCTTGTGAAACTGTTAAAAGAATTAAACAAAAAGCAGACTTTAAAACTGCTTGTCTGCTATGATTCAACTCCACAGCTTTCACATTTCATTTTGCAACTTTGATTTAGTTCAACCTTTAAATTTGGAATTGCACACAGCAGCGAGTAGAAAATAAACTCTCTCAGGTCTTAAACAGTCAGCAAATGATAAAAATACTAGTCGTAAAAGTTAAACTGCTGAACCATAGAGAAGTGAATTTAAATTGGTGGTAATGTAATGCTTGATTAACTAAACCTTTATTGCTTGCAACAAGATGAAAACTTGGAACCTTGGGCTGGAGTTTCCTATGGGCTTGAAAAAACCTGAAATCTTATGAAAGGCACACCCAACCCATGTGTTACTTTGCCCATGACTTGTCTTTTCACACAGGGGTCAGGGTTGCAGTAAATTTTGAGAACTACAGTGTAATGCATGAGGAGTGTGGGTATGGAGGGGTCATTTAAAAGATCTGCCTCTTTTCATAAAAACAACAGCCCAGCTCCCAACGTTTATAGATCCTCTAAATCTCATCCCTCTTCGCCCTCACCCATCCACCCACTTCCATTCCCCCCTCAGGTCGTCCATGCCACGTCCATCTGCTCTACTTACACCCCATGCCACCTTCATGCCCCCTATATACCTTTGTCATGCTCAGTACAAGCATGAGGATATTGGATAATATGGGCTGTAAGATCATACTTTGTGCAAGTGACCACAAAACCTGTTATGTTTGTTATGAGAGGAAGATATTAGGGAAATGGGTCCAGACTGAGGGGAAAAAACTGTTAGCACGGAGCAGAGGGATACGCCCACGCCTGGCCTGAGTTACATTGTCCCATTCAGACTTAAACACGTTAGTGGGAGTACACGGGATGCCGCTGTTCAGCAAGGGTGATTCACTGGAGATCCATTGTCATTCGGGACATTCCTGTCTGACCAGCCATTAGCTCATTAGAGTCTGATGGCCTCCTTGTCCATCAATGGGAGGTTAGTTGCATATCAATAGCGTGGCTTTGGTCTTTTGTATAAACGGGAGTGGGAAATCAAAAAGCCGATATAACACTGATGGGTTCAAGTCTGGGCATCCCAGGAGAGAACCTTTGTTTAAGGAGCTGGGGAGAGCTCAGAGAGTGATAGCGAAAGAGTCCTATTTTGAATAGGAGAAGGATTTGAAAAGCCGAGAGAGGTCATGAAAAACAATCCCAGAGACAGGCTTTCAAAAAGGGTTCTAAAGAAACTTGACGAACAGCAGAAAATTGCTTCATAAATACAAGTATCATCTTTGCCTGCCGATGTAAGTGGAATGAGAGCTGTAAATTCACTTAAAGTGCTGTTTAATCGGAATGTGTGTGTTAGGGTTAAGGAACTACATGTAATCTGTTATTGTTGGGGTTGAAGTTTAAAAGTTTAAATAACCAGCCCTATTTCTTATATTATAATTTCTGGAATTAATTGATCTTTCTGCATCCCCGTAAAAGCCTAAAAATATTATGGTTCTGGTCCAGTCTGCTAGCCGTTGTTGAGGGCTAACAAGACATCCTTAACAAGCTAGCTGCAATTTAAACAGTGGACAGTATTCAATTCTGTGGCCAATATTTATTTAACATGAATTGGAAGAGGGAACTTCGCAGCCATTTGTGAAGTTTGAACATGTTACTTAAGAACGCATTTATGGGATGTGGGTGTCACTGGCTAGATCAGCATTTATTGCCCACGCTTAATTGTCCTTGAGAAGGTGATGGTGGGCTGCCTTCTTTAACCACTGCAGTCCCTGTGATGTCAGTGCACCCACAGTGCCGTTAGGGAGGAATTTTGACCCAGCAACAGTGAAGGAAAGGCGATATATTTCCAAGTCAGTGACTTGGACGGGAACTTGCAGGTGGTGGCATTCCTGTGTATATGTTCACTTGTCTGTTTAGATGGTAGTGGTTGTGGGTTTGTAAGGTGCTGTCTAAGGAGCCTTGGCAGGTTTCTGCAGTGCATCTTGTAGGTGGTCCACACGGCTGCCACTATTCATCGGTGGTGGAGGGTTTGAATGTTTGTGGAAGGGGGAGCAATCAAGCAGGTTGCTTTGTCCTGGATGGTGTTGAGCTTTTTGAGTGTTGTTGAAGCTGCACTCATCCAGGCAAGCGGAGACGGTACACATTGCTGTCACTGTTTGTCGGTGGTAGAGGAGTGAATATTTATGGATGGGGAGCTAATCAAGTGGGTTGCTTTGTCCTGGATGGTGTCGAGCTTCTTGAATGCACTCATCTAGGCAAATGAAGAGTATTCCATTTCATTATTTCATTCTTGACTTGTGCCTTGTAGATGGTTGACAGACTTTGGAGAGTCCGGAGGTGAGTTACTCCCCAATGGATTTAGGTCCCTGGCCTGTTCTTGTATGGCTAGTCCAGTTCAGTTTCTGGTCAATGCTAACCTCAAGGTGTTGCTAGTGACTGTGATTGTTTAAGGATGAGCCAGTATTTGAAGAATATCCGATCTTTAGACTGTTGGTCTCCCAGTGCCATATTGAACAAAGGAGAACATTTGAGTTCAGGATGGGGCAGAAATAAGAATGAATGACCATTGTCAACTTTATTGTATCATGTTGATCTGGAGCCCAGAAGTGTTAATCCTGCAGCCATGTGGCTAAAACTAAATTCCAGGGTCTGCCATTTACAATATCCCAAACAATGGTCATTCATTCTTATCTCTGCCCCATCTTGAGCCATATCTCCTGTCCAGAGCATAATTAATTATTCGTCTTGGGGTTTTGCGCCGCCTTCTCTGACGGGATGGGCTTGATTGCGTGCTTCTCACCAACATATCTGGGTGCATTATTTAAACGGTTGCCTATTTCACTGACTTGCCATTGAAGAAAGAATATGGAACTCCAGGAACACTCTGAGACTGGAAGATGAACCTCCTCTATGACATTGAATCCGGAAGATCGACAGCATGGGAGGATTAGGCCCATAGGTTTCCAGCTATGTTGCTCAAAACTGACAGAACAGAACAGAATGGTGTCGAATGTTTACCAAAATTGAAAGTTCCTGTCAATCAATAGAGAGGAACAAGTGTGGAGATTTTTTTTAACTTTCAAAGGCAGCTTTTTTAAACAGGCAGAGCTGTCAGTCAATAGAAATCACACCACAAGACATGGCAATAGAGGCTGACAGTATTTATTTTACATTTTACAAAAATTCATTATCGCATTTCCTGCACTGAAAAATTACATGCCTGTAATGCCTGTCAACACTGAGACAATAGTGATCAATACAAGGGTCAACTTACCTTTGGAGGACAGATTTTTATGATGAATCACTAAATTAAAAACTCATTTATTTTACAATTACAAAACAGCATCTCATGATATTTGAAGGGATCAAAACATTTTACACTTACTTTTCAGAATGTTCCCGACCCCTCAGCAGGCTTCCCCCAGTGGTCACAAACTCTCCAAGGTGGTGCTTTTTAAGGGCTTCCAAAGCCCACACTATCACACGAAAACTGTATGCAGGAGAACTTATAACTTTTCTGTGGTCATCACAATGGGGACCTCAGCCTCTGGAGAGCTGCTTGTGGGTCTAGCACTCAAGGTCCTCCCAACCCACGTGAAGGCTGCACGAAAATGGTGTGTGGTTGGGAAGACAGAGAGAAATTGTTTTTTACTTTGCTGAAAAACTAAATTCAGTGTTTTGCGACCCAGGTCGCACTCCATTAAGAGACAGAAATCCGGTGCTTGGATTTCCATTCCTGATGACCCAAGGTTTAAAATGGGAATGGTGAGGCTCATCATCTTCATGGCTCATTGAGTGCATCCCCACTCCGCAAGTTGCAGATACCGACTAATCTTGATGCTGCTATTGAAAGCTATTATCCACGAATTAAACAAATAATAGTTCTTCAAAACCTCCATGAAATTCACTCAAATTCAAAACATGAATGAAAAATAAGTGAAATCAGAACAGTTGGCTGGGCTGTTGGACATCCTGGATTAGAGAGGTAGAAACCTCTTTAAAGAGCAAATAAGAGTGAAGTGTATGAGACTAATGTGCTGAAAATTATGAACGGATATCAACGTATTCAAAACGAAGCTCTTGCCAATTCAAGAGCAGTATTTCTGCGTACATATTACTGGGGAAAATTGATACATTTGAAGAATTTCAAAGCTTTTGACTACATTTTTGGTAAGTATCAATTTACCTGGACAAAATCAGCTTGCCGTGCATCTAACGGCACAACTGAGGAGTCATGGCAGGAAAGAACTTCACGCAACAGAGACAAAGTGTGATTCAGTGCAGTAGTAGGTCCTAGGTCAGGAGGAGGGAGTTCAACCTATGTGAATTGAAATTCAAGCATTAGTTTCTTCCTTAATGGCCACTATAACAACAACAATATGCATTCACATAACACCTTTAATGTAATAAGATGCTTAACTCACTTCGCAGGAGGATTTTGAATACAATTTTGGCATTTGGATATTAGAACAATTTTGTCAAAGAGGTAAGAATGTCTAAAAGTAGGAGCGAGAAGTATAGAGGTGGTAGGTTGATGAGGAAATTCCAGAACTTAGAGCCTCAGTTGCTGAAGTCATCGCGAATAATAGAACATAGAACAGTACAGCACAGTACAGGCCCTTCAGCCCACGATGTTGTGCCGACCATTTATCCTAATCTAAGATCAACCTAACCTACACCCCTTCAATTTCCTGCTGTCCATGTGCCTGTCTAAGAGTCGCTTAAATGTCCCAAATGACTCTGACTCCACCACCTCTCTGGCAGTGCATTCCACACACCCACCACTCTGTGTAAAAAACCTACCTCTGACATCTCCCCTAGACCTTCCTCCAATCACCTTAAAATGATGTCCCCTCGTGACAGCCATTTCCACCCTGGGGAAAAGTCTCTGGCTATCCACTCTATCCATGCCTCTCATCACCTTGTACACTTCTATCAAGTTACCTCTCTGCCTTCTTCGCTCCAGTGAGAAAAGCGCTAGCTCCCTCAACTTTTTTTCATAAGACATGCCTTCCACTCCAGGCAGCATCCTGGTAAATCTCCTCTGTACCCTCTCCAAAGCATCCACATCCTTCCTATAATGAGGCGACCAGAATTGGACACAATATTCCAAGTGTGGTCTAACTAGAGTTTTATAAAGCTGCAGCAAAACCTCGCGGCTCTAAAACTCAATCCCCCTGTTAATGAAAGCCAACACACCATACGCCTTCTTAACAACCCTATCAACCTGGGTGGCAACTTTGAGAGATCTATGTACGTGGACCACAAGATCCCACTGTTCTTTCACACTTCCAAGAATCCTGCCTTTCAGCATTCAAATTCGACCTTCCAAAATGAATCACTTCACATTTATCAAGGTTGAACTCCATCTGCCACTTCTCAGCCCAGCTCTGCATCCTGTCAATGTCCTGTTGTAACCTGCAACACCCCTCAACACTATCTACAACTCCACCAACCTTCGTGTCATCGGCAAACTTACTAACCCACCCTTCCACTTCCTCATCCAAGTCATTTATAAAAACCACAGAGAGCAGAGGTCCCAGAACATATCCCTGTGGGACACCACTGGTCACCGACCTCCAGGCGGAATACTTTCCATCCACTACCACTCGCTGTCTTCTTTCGGCCAGCCAATTCTGTATCCAGACAGCCAAATTTCCCTGTATCCCATGCCCCCTAACTTTCTGAATGAGCCTACCATGGGGAACCTTATCAAATGCCTTACTGAAATCCATATACACCACATCCACTGCCCGACCTTCATCAATGTGTCTCGTCACATCCTCAAAGAATTCAATGAGGCATGTGAGGCATGACCTGCCCCTCACAAAGCCAATCTGACTATCTTTAATCAAACTATGTTTTTCTAAATAATCATAAATCCTATCACTCAGAATCCTTTGCAATATTTTGCTCACCACAGACATAAGACTGATGGGACTATAATTCCCAGGGATTTCCCTATTTCCTTTCTTGAATAGGGGAACAACATTTGCCTCCCTCCAATCATCCGGTACTACTCCAGTGGAGAGTGAGGACGCAAAGATCATCGCCAATGGCGCAGCAATCTCCTCCCTCACTTCCCGTAGTAACCTTGGGTATATCCCGTCAGGCCCAGGGGACTTATCTATCCTGATGCTTTTCAAAATTTCCAGCACATCCTCCTTCTTAATATCAACCTGTTTGAGTCTAGTAACCTGGTTCACACTGTTCTCATGGGCAACAAGGTCCCTCTCTCTAGTGAATACTGAAGCAAAGTATTCATTTAGGGCCTCCCCATCTCCTCAGACTCTAGGCACAAGGTCCCTCCACTATCCCTGATCGGCCCTACTCTCACACTGATCATCCTCTTATTTCTCACATAAGTGTAGAACGCCTTGAGTTTTCCCTAATCTTTCCTACCAGGGCTTTTTCATGCCCCCTTCTAGCTCTCCTCAGTCCATTTTTGAGTTCCTTAAATAATGGTTGAGCGGATGTACAGCAGGCCAGAATTGGAGGAGCAGAGGTCTCAGGGAGTTGTACACATTGTAGAATTTGCTACCACAGAAAGGAGTTGAGGCCAAAACATTGTATGTTTTCAAGGAGTTAGATATAACTCGAGGTGAAAGGGATCAAAGGGTATGGGGGGGAAGGAGGGAACAGGCTATTGAATTGGATAATCAACTGTGATCATAATGAATGGCGGAGCAGGCTTGAAGGGCTGAATGCCCTCCTCCTGCTCCTATTTTCCATGATTCACTGTGGCCACACAGCAGGGCAGAGCTAATCACATCGGGGACAAACAGGCCACACACAAGAAGCAGTCTCTTAAAAATTTACAAAGATGGAGAGTTCAAAGCCATGGAGGGATTCGAAAACAAGAATCATAATTTCTAAATCAGCGTACTACTGGACCAGTGTGCTCGAGGGTGACAGGTGAACAGGATGGGGATTTGACGTAAGTAATGATAGGGGCAGCAAAGTTTTAGATGAGCTCAAGTTTACAAAGGGTGCAATGTGGATGGTTTGTCAGCAGAGCTTTCTAATAGCTCAGTTCAGAAGTAACAAAAGCATGGATCAGATGTAAGCAGCAGAACTGACACAGGGGCAGATACAGGTGATGTATGGGGGTGGAAGTATGCTTAAAAATCACTTTTTAAGTGAAATTTCTAAACAAAGCAGTCACAATTGCTCTGACCCTTTAAAAATTTTTACTTGTTTGAGTAAACAAAAATGCTCCTTTATCCTAACGTATGTTTTCATTTACATACAGTAATTAAGAAATAATTTTCTTAGTTAACACTCAATAATCACAATTTTACAGAATGTAGCTAATTTGCTGGATAATTTTAATAATTATAGAATGCAGAAAGGAGGACAGCCCATGCCGGATCAGAGGATTTTGGATATATTACACATTATTACTATGAGTAAAAGGTGTGGTCAAGAATGTGACATTAAAACATTAGGACTTGTTCATTTCAGAGATTTTAAAAAGTTTGAATGGAAAATGGACATTATCCAAAATGAACTTCAGACCTTTTCGAAAATCTTGATTGAGTATATTACATGTAAAGTTAAGATTAGAGCTAAATTCCTTAAACTATCCCTTCTAATCTTCCATCTGCTCCCTTACAAAAATGTGTATTTTGGCAATAGAACTGAAAAGAATGCAAGAAGCGGAGTATAATTCCAAAGCCGCACACAGCTAGTTATTTTCTTTTGCCATCAGTTGATTTATACTGGAAGAGGATCTACTGAAGGTAACTGCAAAGATTGATGTTAGTTCTACAATTCACCTTATCCATTAATTTACTGGCATGAAGACCGAGGCTATTGAAGAACATTTTCTTGCTGAGGACATGCATTTCTTCGATTGTGGTCAGCAGTGTGGCTGCACAGTTTCCAACAATTCCACTGTGGAAAGGAAAGGAAAGTAATCAGGACTGCAAGTTTTGGTTGAATATTATCCATGAATTAATGGGTAAATGCACCATGATGTGATCCCATGCAATTAGGAAAGATTCCTAGTTGATACTGATAACACAGCTCGGGGTAGGACGGCAGTAGGAGCACTCCAATGGCACCTCAGCCACACTCGATCACATCGCTGCAATCACTGTGATGCCACTATAATTGGATAGATGACATATATTGTCTAGGCTTGCACAAAGAGTAACAGCTCAGAAGATTAAGTCTAAGGGCCATAGAGACATGAAAAGTCCCAGCTTTAAATCACATTTTGCTCAGTTACTTAAGAACATAAGAAGGAGGACAGGCATAGATCATATGGCTTCACACGCCCACTCCACCAGTTAGTAAGATCATGGCTGTTTTGATCTTGGTATAATTTTATTGCCTGTTTGTCATAACCCACGACTCCCATTCAGATCAAGGAACTGTCTATGCCAGCTTTGAATATTTTCAATGACCCAGCCTCCACAGCTTGCTGGAGTAGAGAGTTCCAAAGAATCATGACCCTCGGGAGAAGATATATTCTGGGCGGGATTTTCTGGCCACCCAGTGGTGTGTTTCTCGGCGGTGGAAGGGGGGTGCTTCATTCGCTGGCGGCAGGATTCTCTGTTATCGCTGCTATTAATGGGAATTCCTACTGAAGCCAGCCCACATCGCAGTGAAACCCATTGGGGGGGGGGGGGGGGGGGTTGCGGTCAGCGGCACCAGAGAATCCCACCGCCAGCAAACGGTCGATGGATTACGGTCTCTATCTCACTTTCATCCTAAATGGAAAACTCATTATTCTGAAAATATGCCCCTTCAAAAACGGAAACCAGTTGTGATGGCCATGCCGGGGGACTCGGAGGCCATTGTAGCCCTCCGGTGGTTGGGGAAATGGTTCAGTTCTGCCCTGGCACCTAACAGCACCAACCTGGTAGTGTCCGCACTGCCAGACTGGTATTGCCAGGGTGGCACTGGCAAGCAATGCAGTCCCTGAAGGGGGTGGTACCTTAGGCGACCTCATAGCGGGGTATCATTCACTTGGCGTTGCCCCGATGTCCCAATACCGTGGAGGATGGATAGAGGGAGTGTCGCCCTTATGTCTACGTTTGGAAGGGGGGGGGGGGGTTGACCCGGACATTTAGTGATGAGGAAGGGGTGAGGAGGTTGCCCCCCTGGGTTGAGGGTGTTGCCCATGACTGCGGGGGGAGGGGATCGCAATGTCCTTGGACCTTAAACTTAACTTTGAGATCGGACACCCTTTAAAATGCCGCCCTGATCTCTGAGGAGCTTGTCTTGCCGGCATCATTTCGTCCCCAGTCCAAAAAAATTCTAAACATGAGTGCTTTGCGGTTGGAATAGCGCTGCAACAGCCGGCAGGATTCTCATCGGTTTTCCCGCCCAAAATGATACTTAGACATTTTGGGGAGAATTCCAGCCTAATCTGCTCAGCCTTTCCCCATAAGACACTCCAGTAATCAGCCTACTGAATCTTCTCTGATCTGCTTCCAAAGCAAGTATATCACTCCCGATGCAAGAAACCAAAACTGCACACTGTACTCCAGGTATAGTGTCATCAATGCCCTGTTCAGTTACAGCAAGACTTCCCTACTTTTATATTCCAACCCCTTTCCAATCAAGGCCAACGTTCCACCTGCCTTAACTACTTGCTGTATTCTGATGCTGACTTTGACTATTAAACTTATGTTCCAGATTTGCAGTTAATTTGACTGCTTTTTAAACCTTCTTTGAATTGGTAACTAAATAGGATATCTTGTTTTCTTGCTTACCTGATGGTGTGGTGATAAAATTTGAGTAGATTGGAGAGTTTGTACAGCAGAACTGCACCTGGTTCTGCTACTATAACCTGTTCAATACGCACCTAAAACAGCATCAGACAAACACACCGAATAAATATTGCATCAGGTTTCTGTAACTAACTTAATGAAACAGTTACTCTAACCAAGGGCGAACCCAGGATTGTGGAATGAACCCCATGATTTTTCTTTAAACACTCAGATATGAATAACAAAACATTAAAGGTAAAAGAGGGGTCTCACATAATTCTTTGTTTTACATGTGATAATACAAAATACTGATAATAGAACTGAAATATTTACACTTCATTTAGTATGTGCATATTTATTTCAAACAGGGAAGCTACCAAGAGACATTTTCTGCTCATGAAGCTAGAGGAGGCAGAGCAACGAGTACATCCTGATGGGTACAGGTAGAGCTAAGATAATGCAATGTCTCTGAAGTGGATTACAGAGAAGAGACACAATGGAGGATCAAATATTCAACAGTGTTAAAGGTGGAGAAAGGGAGAACCACCCAGTCAGGTCACAGTGCTGTGGGTAAAGACTGATGCCATTTTAGTATGACCTGAGCCATACATAGTTGTTGGCAAGATAGAAATAGAGGCATCAAGAAAGAAACTTGGAGATAGGATCAAACCAGGATAAGAAGGGTAGCTTAAGAGTGTGCCTGCTAAGGAAAGGGAGTGATAATAGTGGTTATGAATCAGGTAGAGGTAGCAATAAGGTATAGAGATGGGTGGTTACGTTGTCAAGCATAGCTCAAGGATTCCTTCAGTAAGGCTTTTGAGAAGATCCCACATGGGAGACTGATAGCGAAGGTAAGAGCTCATGGGACCCAAGGAAATTTGGAAACTTAGATCCAGAATTGGCTGAGTGGCAGGAAGAAGAGGGTGATGATCGAGGTGTGTTTTTCTGATTGGAAGCCTATGTCCAGTGGGGTCCCGCAAGGATCAGTGTAATAATAATAACTGCTTATTGTCACAAATAGGCTTCAATGAAGTTACTGAGAAAAGCCCCTAGTTGCCACATTCCGGCGCCTGTTCGGGGAGGCTGGTACGGGAATTGAACCCGCGCTGCTGGCCTTGTTCTGCATTACAAGCCAGCTGTTTAGCCCACTGTGCTAAACCAGCCCTTGTTGGGGCCCCTTGCTGTTTGTGGTTTATATAAATGATTTAGACAGGGCAGCGCGGTGGCGCAAGTGATTAGCACGGTTGCCTCACGGCACCGAGGTCCCAGGTTTGATCCCGGCTCTGGGTCACTGTCCGTGTAGAGTTTGCATTCTCCCCGTGTTTGCGTGGGTTTCGTCCCCACAACCCAAAAGCTGTGCATGGTAGGTGGATTGGCCATGCTAAATTGCCTCTCAATTGGAAAAAATGAATTTGATACTCTAAATTTTTTTTTAAATGATTTAGACATGAATGTAGGTCAGATGGCATTGTAACTGAGTTGCTTAAAATGCCTGTCTAATAAACGGAAGATCCTGAGTTTGTGTATCAACAGTTTGGTTAATGAATGTAGGAGGGTTAATCAATAAGTTCATAGGTGATACAAAAATTGGTGGGTGGTAAATATTGAGGAGGATAGTCTTTGATTATGGGAGGATATAGACGGGCTGGTCAGATGGTCCGATTATTGGCAAATGGAATTCAATCCGAATAAGTGTGAGGTGATGCACTTGGGCATGACAAACAAGGAAATGGAATGTATAATAAACGGCAGGACCATGGGATGCACCAAGGATCAGAGGAACCTTGGTGTGCATGTACACTGGTCCCTTAAGGCAGCAGGGCAGGTGGATACAGTGGTTAAGACGACATATGGTATTGTTATGTGTCAGGAATTAGAGAATCACAAAGTGTATCATGGAGTTCACCTGACCCACAACTTTTAATAGATTGTGGTATGGGGAGCACACGGCCCACTCCATAAGTGTGGTACTTCAGAAAGGGAAAAGTTCTTTTTTAAAGCAAAACAATGTTTATTCTATGAACTCAAGTTAATCTTTCTAAAACAAACAGTGAACATCTTAGCAACCAGTAAATCAAATACACCCCCCAAAGAATGCAACACTAAGTAACCTGTATGCTGTCCTTTTACACCCAAAAGACTTATCAAACCTTTAAACAGAAGCACATCAGGGTTTACATTTAATACTGAAAACATTTAGAATTCTGAATTCACCAAATGATTACGAGATAGTCCTTCATGGCAGAGGGCTCAACAATACAGCTGCTTTGCTGACTTCAGCTGCAACACACTGAAAAACGAAACCAAAAGACACAGACACACCCAAGCTTTTCTCAAAATGAAACTATAAAGCAGAACCAGAGCTCAGCTCCACCCACACTCTGACATCACTGCAGTAACATGAGCAGCTAACCATTTCTTAAAGCGACATTCTCATGACAGTATACTTGTTTTCATTACCTGAGGCATAGAATTCAAGAGCAGGTAGGTTATGCTGGATCTGTATAAAACATTGGTTCGGCCACAGCTAGAATATTGTGTGCAGCTCTATAAGCCACACTGGGCAGCACGACAGCACAATGGTTAGCACAGTTGCTTCACAGCTCCAGGGTCCCAGGTTCAATTCCCGGCTTGGGTCACTGTCTGTGTGGAGTCTGCACGTTCTCCCCATGTCTGCGTGGGTTTCCTCCGGGTGTTCCGATTTCCTCCCACAGTCCAAAGATGTACAGGTTAGGTGGATTGCCTATGATAAATTGTCCATGATAAATTGCCCTTTGTGTCCAAAAATGTTAGGTTGGGTTACGGGGATGGGGTGGAGGCGTAGGCTTAGGTGAGGTACGGGCCGGTGCAGACTTGGTGGGCTGAATGGCCTCCTTCTGCACTGTAAATTCTATGATTATAGGAGAGATGTGATCGCACTGGAAAGGGTACAGAGGAGATTTACCAAATGTTGTCTGGGCTAGAGAGTTATAGCTATTAAGAGAGATTGGATAGACTGGGGTTGATTTCTTTGGAGCAGAGGAGACTGAGGGGGGAACATGATAAGAGATGTATAAAATCATGAGGGGCGTAGATAGTGTAGACAGGAAGAAGCTTTTCCCCTTGGTGGAGGAATCAATAACCAGGGGACATAGATTTAAGGTAAGTGACATGAGGTTTAGAGGGGATGTGGAGGAAAACATTTTCAGCCAGAGGGTCGTGGGAGTCTTGAACTCAATGCCTGAAAGGATGGTAGCCATGATGTGGATCTTTACAGATCCAGAGAGAGGGGTAATCACAGGTTAAAGAATTGTGAATTGTCTCAAAACAGGACAGTTGGTAGGATTGAGACAGTTGGTCCTGGTTTGAGACAATTCACACCTCTTTAACCTGGGATTACCCCTCTCTCTGGATCTGTAAAGATTTAATTACCTGCAAAAGCATTGTCTTGCATCTTTGACTTTGTTTATATATATGTTTCTGGAACCTACCTCTTCATTCACCTGAGGAAGGAGCAGTGCTCCATAAGACCATAAGACATAGGAGTGGAAGTAAGTTCATTCGGCCCATCGAGTCCACTCCACCATTCAATCATGGCTGATTTCAACTCCATTTACCCGCTCTCTCTCCATAGCCCTTAATTCCTCGAGAAATCAAGAATTTATCAACTTCTGTCTTAAGGACACTCAACGTCCCGGCCTCCACCGCCCTCTGTGGCAATGAATTCCACAGACCCACCACTCTCTGGTTGAAGAAATTTCTCCTCATCTCTGTTCTAAAGTGACTCCCCCTTTTATTCTAAGGCTGTGCCCCCGGGTCCTAGTCTCCCCTGTTAATGGAAACAACTTCCCTACATCCACCCTATCTAAGCCATTCATTATCTTGTAAGTTTCTATTAGATCTCCCCTCAACCTCCTAAACTCCAATGAATATTGGAATACTCCGAAAGCTAGTGATTTGAAACAAACCTGTTGGACTTTAACCTGGTGTTGTAAGACTTCTTACTGAAAGGATGGTGGAGGCAGAGACCCTAATAACATTTAAGAAATATTTAGATGTGCATTTGCGATGCTAAGGCAGACAAAGCTATGTTCAAGTGCTGAAAAATGTGAATAGAATACTTAGGTGGGTGTTTTTGACCAGCGCAGACACGATGGGCTGAAGAGCCTTTTCTGGGCTGTAGATTTTTATGGCTCAGTTATAGTATTGATGCATTGGAAATATACTCAACAGTTAAACTGAGAAAAATATCCCATACCCGATATTAGTATGAGCTTTTGCTATCTACTTTAGACTTCATTGTGGCCTCAGAATGTAAATTATAAATTAGTGCTTATATACCCAGCAGAATCAAGAACAGAATTTTTTTTGCCAGTTCAGCAAGACGACTCGCGGACTATCTTTCGACCCACCCCCCTCAACGGCCCCACTTGTTGGGGGGCTGTTGACCCCCCCTACACCAACTTGCCTCTTCCGGGGTCCTCGTGCCGCCCCTCACCCCACTTCTTATGGACATGGTACCCTGGGCCCCAATCCCTGGCACAGGCAACCTGGCACCTGGGCACCATGGCACTATCAAGGTGCCAGGCTAGCAGTATCAAGGTGCACAGGTGCGAGCAGGAGAGCTAGGATACCACCCTGCCCAATGACTGATACCTGGAGCTCCCCAATGGCCTGGGAGACACCCCCAGCTGCTGTTACGCTTTCTCCAAGTTTGTGTGGACCAGTGCTAAATGTCACTCTTACACGGTCTCCCAGGTGCCAGCAGATGCAGGTGCAAGCATATGAGGCTCTTTCAAATGAGGCTCATTTAAATATGCTAATCTGGATCATGCCAGTGAGGGCGAGGCCAGAAAATCGCACCCATTGTCTATTTTGTCACTTTATCTTTAGATGTTCAGTGTCATAGATTCATTCATTTCAAAACAGTAACGCATTTTCACTGACGTACATTTTTTTTTTAGGAAAGAATGAATACAATGAAATTGACATGTCAGAATATCTTTACAACAAATCAATAGATAAAAAGAAAATTAAAATTATTTTCCATTTTCTACTAGAAAATTCTAGAAAATACTAGAAATATTCAACATGTCTGACAGCATCAATGGAGTGAAAAACAAGAATTAATGATTCATTTCGATGACCTTTCATCAACATTTTTTCTCATGGTGCAAAGACAAAGGAACAAGTACAGAAACAACAGGTAGAACCTTCTCTGGCTGAGGCAGGAAGACCAGCGTGCAGCTCGCTGGCTACACAGTCAGCTTTTCCTGCCACATCGTGCAGCACTATAAAAATCAGTGAAGTGGCCCACGCCATGAGGCTGGAGGGTTAGCGGGGCCGGAAAAACTTGCAACACCAGGAATTCTAGGAAAGTGCACTTTATCTTTGAAGAAAAACAGGAACCGCCCCCCACGCATATGGGGAAGCCACCTATATGGACATGAGGGCAGTGCCAGGGTTCCTTGCCAGGGGCAATACTGGAGCAGAGGCAGGGTCTGGCATGTCTCCCGCCACCCCCACCCCAGGGGCTATACTTTCACAGCCAGCCCTGGCGGGTTCCCACCACCTGGTTCCTGTTTTTAAAAACTTGAACGACATGACGTCCCAATGTGGGAACACAGTGCGGAAGCCTTTAGTGACAATATTGTCGTGTTAATCACCCTGGGGTAACACGGACTGCAACTGGATGCAGTTGTACTTGAAAGTAGACTCCAAACTTTGGTGTTGGTTCAATACGCTTTATTGAACTTGTTAAGCAGTGCACACAGTTCGCTGTGGGTTTGACACTCTACTAATCTAAGCGTGCTTACTATAACTAACTAGACCAGACTAGCTCTGAGCCACGTGTAGAAGGTGCTAACTGATATATACACCCTGATTGTCACTCCAGTTGTCACCAGTGGAAAGAGGCAGAGTGTTGATGCCTCATGTGTTTTATAGTGGGAGACCGCCTTCTAGTGTTCTGCCTGATGATTGGTTGTGTTCTGTCCTGTGTGTTGATTGGCTGTACTGGGTGTCTGTCACTGCCTGTCTGTATCTCATTATGTGCATGAGTGCATATCATGACAATTATAATTTCTTTAAATTAGGTTCCCACTCTTGCTGGGTGGGAACCTCATTTGTCACTGGCATGGGCAGGAAAAATCTTAAAACGAGCTCTCACCAGCGAGATTTCTGTTTTCTGTTTCTTGGGGGATTTTGCCCCCACGTCACAGTTTGTGCCTGCAATTGCCACAGGCAAAAAATCGCCGGCCAATGTGTCTAGAGGAGGTGTGAATGGCAGGACCCCAAATAGCTGCTGTCCAGTCTTGAACTGGAAAATTTTGTTGACTTTGCTTCCAATTTCAACTTTTCTCTTGCATTTGTTTTTTAAATTCATTTTTCTTACAGGATGAGGGCTTCGCTAGCTAGGCCAGCATTCATTGTCCATCTCCAATTGCCCTTGAGAAGGTAGTGGTGAGCTGCCTTCATGAACCACTGCAGCCCATGTGGCGTAGGTAAGGAGGGAGTTCCAGGATTTTGACGCAGCGACAGTAAAGGAACGGTGATATATTTCCAAGTCAGGATGGTGAGTGAATTGGGAGGAACCTCCTGGTGGCGGTATGCACATGTATCTGCTGCCCTTGTTCTTCTATTTGGTTGTGGAAAGTGCTGCCTAAGGAGCTTTGGTGAGTTCCTGCAGTGCATCTTGTAGATGGTACACACTGCTGCTACAGTGTGTCGATGGTGGAGCGAGCGAATGCTTGTGGAAGAGGTGCCAATCAAGTGGGCTGCTTTGTCCTGGATGATGTTGAGCTTCTTGGATGTTGTTGGAGCTGCACTCATCCAGTCAAGTGGGTAGCATTCTATCACACTCCTGACTTGTGCCTTGTAGAAGGTGGACAGGGTTTGGGGAGGTGAGTTACTCGCTGCAGAATTCCTAGTCTCTTTGTGACCACAGTATGGCAATCACCAGGATGTTGATTGTGGGGGATTCAATGATGGTAATGCCATTGAATGTCATGGGGCAATTGTTTGATTCTCTCTTATTGGAGATGGTCATTGCATAGCACTTACTTGGCGCAAATATTACTTGCCACTTGTCAGCCTAAGCCTGGATATTGTCCAGGTCTTGCTTCACTTGCACCTGGATTACTTCAGTCTCTGAGGGGTCGCGAATGGTACTGAACATTGTGCAATTATCAGCGAACATCCCCACATCTGACCTTACGTTGGAAGGAAGGTCATTGTTGAAGCAGCTGAAGATGGTTGGGCCTAGGACACTACCCTGAGGAACTCTTGCAGTGATGTCCTGGAACTGAAATAACCGACTTCCATCCACCATAACCATCTTCCTTTGTGCTAGGTATGACTCCAACCAGTGAAGAGTTTTCCTCCTGATTCCAGCTTTGCTGAGGCGCTTGATCAAATGCTGTCAAGCACAGTCACTCTCACCTCAGCTCAGGAGTTCAGTTATTTTGTCCCTATTTTAACCAAGGCTGTAATGAGGTCAGGAGCTGAGCAACCCTAGCAAAGCCCAAACTGAGTGTCAGGGTGCAGGTCATTGCTTAGTAAGTGCTGCTTGATAGCACTGTTGATGGCCCCTTCCATCACTTTACTGATGATTGAGAGTGGACTGGAGTGGTAGTTGGCCAGGTTTGATTTGTCCTGCTTTTTGTGTACAGGACATACCTGAGAAACCTTCCACGTTGCCGGGTAGATGCCAGTGTTGTAGCTGTACTGGAACAGCTTGGCTAGGGGCGCAGCAAATTCTTGAGCACGTCTTCAGTACTATTGCCGGAATATTGTCAGCAGTACCTTCAGACATTTCTTGATGTCACATGGGGTGAATTAAATTGCCTGAAGACTGGCATCTGTGATGCTGGGGACCTCTGGAGGAGACCAAGATGGATCATCCACTCGGCACCTCTGGCTGCAGATTCTTGCAAATGCTTCAGCCTCGTCTTTTGCCCAGATGTGCTTGGATCCTCCATCATTGAGGATGGTGATATTTGTGGAGCCTCCTCCCCCAGTGAGTTGTTTAATTGTCCACCACCATTCACGACTGGATGTGGCAGGACTGCAGAGCTCAGATCTGATCCGTTGGTTGTGGGATCACTTAACTCTGTCTATCACTTGCTGCTTATGTTGTTTGGCATGTAAGTCGTCCTGTGTTGTAGATTCACCAGGTTGACACCTCATTTTTCGGTATGCTTGGTACGCTCCTCGCATGCCCTTGCACTCTTCATTGAACCAGGGTTGGTCCCCTTGTTTGGTGATAATGATAGAGTGGGGGATATGCCGGGTCAGATTGTGGCTTAGTACAACTGAAGATGAGGTCTTGAATGTTTTTCTCTCTGGTTGGTACTCTCAGTACCTATCACAGACCCAGTCTAGCATTATGTCCTTTGGGATTCGGGTAGTGGTGCCTCCGAGCCACTCTTGGTGATGGACATTGAAGTCCCCCATCCAGTGTACATTCTGTGCCCTTGCCACCCTCTGAGCTTCCTCCAAGTGGTGTTCAACATGGAGGAGCACTGATTCATCAGTGGATGGTGGCCAGTACGTGGTAGTCAGCTGGAGGTTTCCTTGCCCATGTTTGACCTGAAGTCATGAGCCTTCCTGGGGTCCGGAGTCGATGTTGAGGACTCCCAGGGTAACTCCCTCCCGACTGTATACCACTGTGCCGCCACGTCTGCTGGTCGTCCTTCCGGTGGGACAGAAAATACCCAGGGATGGTGATAGTGGAGTCTGGAAGGTTATGTGTAAGGTATGATTCTGTCAGTATGACTTTGTCAGGCTGTTGCTTGACTAGTCTGTGAGACAGCTCTCCCAATTTTAACACAAGCCCCCAGATGTTAATAAGGAGGACTTTGCAGGGTTGACAGGGCTGGTTTGCTGTTGTCATTTCCAGTGCCTAGGTCGATGCTGGGTGGTCCGTCTGGTTTCTTTCCTTTTTATTGACTTCTTGGCAGTTTGATACAACTGAGTGGCTTGCTCGGCCATTTCAGAGGGCATTTAAGAGTCAACCACATTGCTGTGCATCTAAAGTCACATGTTGGCCAGACCAGGTGAGGATGCAGATTTCCCTCCCGAAAGGACATTAGTGAACCAGCCAGATTTTTTCCGACAATCGACAATGGTTTTATGGTTATCATTAGACTTTTAATTCAATTACCACCATCTGCTGTGACGGGATTCGAACTATTACCCTGGGTCTCTACCACTAGACCACCGACTCCCCTTCACATGGTCTATCGCCAATTCTTTCATTACTTTTGTATTACATTTGAGGTTGTTGTTGTGTTGTTGTGATAAAGAGTATTGAAACAATTACATGAAGAAAACCCAGGTATAGTTTGAATGAAGGAACCCACGAGGAGCTACTTTTGGTGGCCAGGAACCGATGCCCAGATTGAGGAAAAGGCAGGACTGTAAAAATCATGTGTGCGGGTAAGGAATGCACCGCTGTTGTCCCCATTGCATCCATGAGAGTGGCGTAAAATGCCTTGGCAACGCCTACGCATTGACTTTGCAAGGCCATGCGAGAAGCGCATGTTCATGGTTGTCACCAATGCACACTCCAAATGGCCTGAGGTGGTCCTAATGAACAACTGCAGAACAAACCACCGAAAAGCTTGATGAAACTTTCGTCAGGTTTGGGAAACCAGGACAGATTGTGAGTGATAATGGTCTACAATTCAAGGCTCAGGGTTTAGGAACTATCTAAAAATGAGTTGCATCCAACACATAAAATCAGCAAACTCCACCCATTCACGAATGCTTTAGCCTAAAGGTTTGTCCAGTCCTTGAAGCATGCACTGAAAGCCTCTAAGGATGCAGGAGACATCCAAGATAGTAATTCGCAATCAGCAGTCGCAAATCTCAAGAGAAGGTAATTCCAAAAGACGTCTGTTTCGACAAGGAGAGCAAGTTTTGTTGCGCAGCTATACCGCCAATAAGAAGTGGGTTCCTGCAACTGGCTCCTCCCACTGCGCAAGGCAATAGTGCGCTGAAGCCTCTGGCGGGGGATCGGAGGTCATTAAACCTGTTTTACGGGGAATGTCCATTCCTGCCCGATTGGGAATCCCGATTGTAGCGTTGGGCAATGGAGAATCCACCCCAACGCCTTTTCTTTATTTCTGTCTCCATTTATAGGGGTAGCTATTAACAAATATTCACGTAACCCTGCTGACTCCCATAGCTACCTTGATGACACTTTCTCACCTACCATTTTCCTGCAGGAACTCTATTTTATTTTCCTGGTTTCTTTACCTCTGCCACATCTGGTCTGACGATGCAACCTTCTACATGGGTGCTTCTGATATATCTTCCTTTTCTCTCAACTAAAGACTCCTCTCCCACCCTCACAACATGGTTGACAGGGGCCTTGTTTTTGCACATTTCTGCTCTCATCCCATCTCCTCTCTCCAAAACCAGAATAGAGTTCCCCTTTTCCTCACCTTCCATCCCCCACCAGTCTCCATATGCAATGGATCATCCTCCGCCACCTCCATTGTGAAGCCACCACCAAACACACCTTCCTCTCTCTCTTCAGCATTCTCAAGGAATCATTCCCATGTATTACCCTGGTCCACTTCTCAGTCACCACCAATACTCCCTCCACCTCCTATTGAATCGTTCTATGCAAGCACAGGCGATGCAGTACTTGCCCTTCCTTTAATCTCCTCCCTTCTCACAGTGCAAGGTTTTAAACATCCTTTCAGATGAAACAGCAATTTTCTTGCATTTCTTTAAATTTAGTATATTGCCTTGCACAATATATTCGGAGGCTCGATCAGTAAAACTATTACAGAATTGTTACAGCGCAGAAGGCCATTCGGCCCATTATGTCTGCCCAGTTCTCCGAGTAAGCAATTCACCTAGCTCCAATCCTCTCACTCCTTCCTGGAGCCCTGCACATTCTTCCTTCACAGATAATAATCCAATTTTCTTTTGAATGCCTCAATTGGAACCTGCCTCCACTGGACTTTCAGGCAGTGTATTCCAGATCTTAACCACTCGCTGCGTGAAAGGTTTCTCCTCATGTCTCCACTGCCTTTTTTTTGCCAATTACCTTAAATCTGTACCCTCTAGTTTTTGATCCTTCCACCAAAGAACAATACAGCACAGGAACAGGCCCTTCAGCCCTCCAAGCCTCTACTGGTCATGATACCACCCTTGGCCAAAACCCTAAGGAACAAAGAACAATAGAGTACAGGTACAGGCCCTACTAGTGGGAATGGTTTTCCCCTATCTACTCTATCCAGACCCCTCCTGATTTTGAATACCTCTTTCAAATCTCGTTTCCACCATCTCCTCGCCAAGGAAATCTAAGACAAACCAGATGTGCAGCCAGAAGATGCAAAACAATAGTTTGAGACCATTGTGTTAAAGAGAGGGGGAAAGCAATGAAATGGAATACAACTATTTTTAGCGCTGCTGACAACTTGCAATTCTCAAAGGGGTGAAACCGGTGTCTAAGTGAGAATCTTTATGTGCACTGAAAAGGTGCTGAACATGCCTTAGCGCTACCTCAAGGTGCCTGTTTTGGTGTTGCACAGGATTCCCTTTGAGAATTGATAATGTAGGCTCTGCTACACTGTAAACAAGTTCTATTAATGCGATTCCCCTCATTGTTCTCCTTTTCGCTTCATGCAAATACTTCATTCCCTGCTAAAGAGAAGGGAAGATTACTCTCTCTCATTCCTTCACTATTAAATTAAGAGGCACAGGGGAAAAAAAGGCTAAATACACACGGCTCCTAATTTTCTATTTATCTTCTTCTGCCTCACCAGCAGCCCAGCATTAATCAGGAACCTATCACATGTAGAATCATGAAATAAAATTGTGTCAATCGCTCTTTCACGCAGTATGTGTTTGCACCAATGTACCAGCCAGTCAAATTGCAGTATATAAATGGGTGCTTCGGGTCCCATTAGTATAGGTTACTTAATTTTCAAAAAAGATCTGACCTTTCTTGGGGTTAGAGATAAAAACCTATTCATTTTGCTCAAACTCACCAATTGCCTAAGCAATCGTAAAATAGCACTGACAGTATCTATTGGTACTTTATTGCTTCAATGTCACAATGGACAAGAGCACAGACATAAGTATTGGTGAAGAACAGGAGAAAATAAGCAAAACATCAAAATCTGAATCTGTTGCAAAGTAATTGCTTAAGGGGTGAATAAATTGCCATTACTCATGATTTAAAATGTCAACGTCTATATAAACTATTAAATCCCGCTGCTATTCAGCAACATTACTCAGAATGGAACATAAAATTTACCGTTATATATGATTTATTTATATACTCCTTTTCTTTAAATGCTCTTTACACACAAGACGTTATGAACGTTTTGAACAACAATGCCTTGGCCATTACTATGTGTAGAATCTGTTCCTGAAATTAGCTAGTTTTGCTCAATGAATGGAAGGTTAATTTCTAAATCTATAGCATTTAAATATTATGTAAGTATTAACTTAGAAACTTACCAAAAGCCAGAACAGAAATATACTTATTGTGAGTAGCATAAGTACAATATATAGAAAAAAGAGTCTACTACAACAATTTAGCACGTTGAGTATCCCCTTCTTGTAAAATATTTTTCCTTTCTTACTTATTTCCCGACAAACCTGCTTTGGCCTACGGCAGCCAGACAACTTGCTTCCAGACATCATAATTTCACCTCTACTGAGCTAGAATAACAGCAAAGCAGGGTGACTGACTTTCCTCCTAAATTCTTGGGCACGAATTTCCTCTCTATCTCCACACAGTATGTTTCTTGGCGACAAGGAGGCACCTAGCCACTGGTCGGCAGCAGATCTTCGGGCCCGGCCGCTGTCAATGGGATTTCCCATTGAATCCATGCTCTGCCGCTGGGAAACCCGTGGTGTGGGTTCGCTAACGGTGGAACCGCATGATCCCGCTGGTGGGAATGGCTGGAAAATCCCCTCCAACCCCCACCTTTGGTTCAAAACACAAGTCTAAATATTTGCTTTCTCATCATCTTTTTCTTGTCATGTTTCCTCCTTGCCCTCCTGGAGGTGCTTACTGCTTAGTAGGATATGATCTCGCTAATGTTTGAGGATTTGGGAATTTTTTGAGGATGTAACCAGGTATGTAGATGAGGGTAGTGCAGTTGATTGGATTGGATTGGATTTGTTTATTGTCACGTGTACCCAGGTACAGTGAAAAGTATTTTTCTGCGAGCAGCTCAACAGATCATTAAGTACATGAGAAGAAAAGAGAATAAAAGAAAATACATAATAGGGCAACACAAGGTATACAATGTAACTACATAAGCACTGGCATCGGATGAAGCATACAGGCGTGTAGTGTTAATGAAATCAGTCCATAAGAGGGTCATTTAGGAGTCTGGTGACAGTGGGGAAGAAGCTGTTTTTGAGTCTGTTCGTGCGTGTTCTCGGACTTCTATATCTCCTGCCCGATGGAAGAAGTTGGAAGAGTGAGTAAGCCGGGTGGGAGGGGTCTTTGATTATGCTGACCGCTTTCTCCAGGCAGCGGGAGGTGTAGATGGAGTCAATGGATGGGAGGCAGGTTTGTGTGATGGACTGGGCGGTGTTCACGACTCTCTGAAGTTT